>NW_027071925.1:9045028-9645028 GCF_038088225.1 Cyrtonyx montezumae
CCACCAAAGGGAGGGAACCTCCGCACAGACACGAGGGCACTGCCTACGAACACTGCTCTGAGCTGCAGCGGAGCAGCCCCTGACCTCACAACTGCAGTGGCATGTGCCTGCCCTCGGCTGTGCAGCTCCGCAGGTCGATGGCACTCTAACTAACCTTGTTACAGTCTTCTTTTTGTGTCTTAAACGTATCTCCGATGCACACGTAGATCCACTGAGGAACAGTAGTCGTTTCCCCGCAGAGGACTAGTAGTGAGTCCAATAAGATTATCTTCTGTCCTATGTAGATACGGCACATCTTAATGGCCCTATGGGTGCGCAGTGTGCAGGACTTTGTTTTGTCTGTTTCCCGAGTGAGGTCAGGAGGGATGCTTTTAAGATTAAAAATGACTATTAACCTGTGGTACTCCACTAAGCCCTCCAATGACACAGCAAACTTGTTTGCCAAGCAGAACCGACCAACAGTTCAACCACCTGGAACCCCTTCAACTCCTGGTGCACCTGCAAGCAGTTATGTTCCCTCACTGTACTCCCCATCAGTAAGACTTAGGGTGTTCTGAAAAGGCACATACCGTTAGCTTGTTGATTCTCTGTACATGTCATTTAAGCTGTGATCTACCATGTATAATCACACATTCACTTTGCTTCCTGATTCAACACATGCACATTTTTCCATTTCAGTTTGTGTGGGAAACTGTAATATTCTCTAAGAACTCTTACCAAGATAATGCAAACAGTTTTACTGCCCCGAGTAAGAAAAGCCAGCCTGTTCAACACGATAGCCTACGTTACTGATGGTGTGAGTGCTCTGACATTACTTCTGAGGTTTAAGGACTAACAGGAAGGCAATCACAAAACCAATTGTTTTTACACAGGTTCATCAATCTATATTGCAGGTGGTAAGCCAAGTGAAAGTGGCTGGTGGTACTTCCAGCATTAACCCTTCGTGCAATGAAGGCACCTGAACAACAGATTTTTATTCCACCTATGCTGAGATTAGCTTACCCAAATAGCAGTTGTGTTAATGCTCAACCCAAGGCTACGGTTGGCAGTCTCCTCTCCTTCAGCAAGTGTCTCCCTGTTCCTGGAACAGGAGCTTGAAATGATGTGCCTCAGACTTCTTACACTTCCTCATATAACCATAAAGGTCACTGTATTCCAGAATTCTGCAGCCAGGACTTGGCAGTTTTCAAAGCATGGTTGTGATTTAATGTGTGATGGTAGGCAAGCCTTGGCTCTGTGCTGTGCCTTGCCTTTTTTTCCTGCTAGACTCATGTTCAAAAAGCAGTTTGAGATCTCAAGATGAAAGGCACTCTGGGTATTACAGTCTGGCCTTTGCTGCTTACTTGTATGAAGCTGAGATTAACGGTGTATATGGAGACAATTCAACTCTGAAGCTGTATCTCCAACATATTTCCTCGCAGCGAGCGAGGGCTAAGCAGCCAGCCTCACACTGCACATACATGAGCATCCAAAGCAAACTGCTCAGTTAACTGCCTGCAGTGCTACATGGCAGCACGAGGCTGTCATGGTGTCAACAGCATCCTCGTACGAACTCAGCATTTGTTTCTTAAACACCAATTGCCCTCCCCACCTTTTTATTTATTTTTTTTTTTTTAAGTCCCTCTGAGGTGAAGAGCACAAACCTCTGCAGCATTACAGTCCTCCTCAAAGGCCTATTCACATTTCTACACATGAAAAACAGTGTAACTGATTTTCCCCAGGTGGAAGTTGTATCACAGCTCATTTCTGGAGGAAGAAGGTAGCAAGCAGCAAACAAAATGGACAGCAAGGAAATCAGTCAAGTTTAAACTGAAAATCCTGATATGCTGAAGGAAGTTCACTAGCCTCTCTACTTATGGAAAGATTCCAGGAAAGAACTGAGAAGCCATGAGCCCCACAAAGCTGGCCAAATTTCAATAAATAAGATTAGCTGTTTATATGGACAGACAAACACAGCACACTGAAGAGCACAATCTAGTCATGAAGTAGGCAAAAAAAGGCACAATATCAGGTAGGAAGAAAGAAATGAATGGACAGATACAAACTGTCATAGTGGGCTTGAACTTAAACACCACACATGGGTCCCTCTGCCAACAAGCAGGCAGCAAAACAAAACAAAACCCACTCTGCAATAAAGGGCACAGCAAAATGAGAGAAGGACCAATGCTAAGAATGCACTGCGGTATAAACCAGAAAAAACAAAATGGTGCAAGAAAATCAGGCAATGGAAACGCATGAAGCATCACCTCCTTTCCAAGAACTGGCCCTGGACAGGATGTCTGTGGGAGGGGTACAGCAAACAGGCCCAGGTAACCACGTAACATGCACGCAGCACCTTTCATCAGAGAGCCTCAGCAGTACCTTAGAAACATAGGAGGAGTGTGACATCCACTGCTGTCAGTCAGCTCGAACGATGAAGTCAGGTGGCTGCTTTGGACTGGACTTTAATTAATACCCCAACGAAGCCCACCATTTCAGCCAGAAGTTAGTACTGCATTCCTCCAGAAGTTTCAAATTCAGTGGGAATTTAGCAATGACAACAAATCAATGTCTGTTCACAGAACGCGAATCTGTCATATGCCTCTTCTGTAGCTCTTTTTCTGACCCTTCCTAACACTTCAGTCTGTGGGGAGCAGTAGTGAGCTGCCACCACGCTGCCTGCACTGCGCCCTGAGCACTAGCATGGCACTCCTCTGACTCACCTGAACATCGACCAGGCAAATCTCACTTCATTTAGACATTAAAAAAAAAGGAGGGGAAAGAGCACGGAGGGAAAGGAGCAGGAGGCTGGGGAGAGACAGCACGCAACTGTCACCTAGAGCAGAGGAATTCTGCAAGATTTATCTTCAACTGCATTCAAAGATTAACAGAGCTTTTAGTTGTCTTCTGAAGAAAAATAAAGGAAATGACAGTGTAGATAATTAATAGATGCTACAAGTGCAAACAACTTCTGATCTCTCACAAAACACATAAAAGCAAAGGGTAACCACAAAAACATCTATCAGCAGTAAGAACGGGAGAATACTCATTCAAAAAAACCTGATCACAGTGCAAACGTTTTTCTGAAAGTAAATAGTCCACAGGTTTTAAAACACATATCAATCTGGCATGATTAATTTGCAGACAAAGTAATAAACTCATAATTACTACTGTAACATATGAGAGGTGGATGCTGGGGTGTATGGACATTAACAGTGACCAGAAAGAAGGAAATGCTCCACCATCAGTTAACAACACTCTCAGCTTATAATACCAGTTCTGATTTGTTGCTAAAAAGAAGTTTCAGTCCCTGACTGGAAAACTACAAGCTCTTCAGATGTCAGGAAAAGATCAGTTACAGAATTTGATACAAATCCAGCCTTCACACAAACATACCTTTTTCTTTTGACTTCCTGTCTTGCTCTCTCTCTCTGCTTTTGCTTCTGTGCTTGTACGATTTCCGATCACGGCTTTTTGACCGTCTCCTGTCCCTGCTGCGTGACCTATGTTTCCTTTCTGATCTATCATGGCTCCTGCTTCTCCTTCGGTCACGACTCCTGGACATTAACAGAAAACACTGCCAACGTCAGCTGGAGCTCACAGAACAGAATCCATTTTGATATCCCAAAACATTCCCTGTTTACAGAAACCAACTATTCACAACAAGACTTAGTGTGCTGTATGCAAACGTTTCTCAGTACACAAGATCTGGCTTCACACCGTCTTCTCCATTTCAAACATTCAACCTCAGCTTAAGAATATCCACCGTGAACTGAAATCCTTGGAAAATCAAGGGATGAGGGGAAGGAGAGGAGAAAAAAGAAACAATAAACCCAACTCTGTCCTTCAGGAGCAAGCGTACTCAAAGCTCCTTCGTACGACCACTTCACCACAAAGACACAGAGAAGGCAATAAACTCACAGCAAAGCCTTCTGGCCCTCAGGAACACTACGTGTGTTGTCGAGAGAGAAGAATGGCAAAGCTAATGGATCAGGGATGCGGCCCAGGCTGACAGATCAGATCCACACAGGATCAACGTTCCAACACGCTCAGTTCCCGTACCTGCTCCGCCTTCTTTCTCTGCTTCTCGATCTCTTGTGGTCTCGTGAACGGCTGCACCTTCTGTCGGACGTTCTGCTCGAATGCCTGCTCCGGGAGCGACTCCTTTTACGCCTCTCTCTATCACGGGCTCTCTCCTTTTCTTTCTCCTCTTCCTCACGCCTTCTCTTCCTTTCGCGCTCTTCTCTCTCTCGTTCCCTCTCTTTCTCTCTCTCTTCCCGTTCCTGTTTCTCTTTCTTTAACCTGTCATCACGGTCAGGTTCCTCTGTTCTTTTTCGTAACTTCTCCTTAAAGATAAGGCACAGCAAAAAATGAACTCTGAAGGAAAACCCTCTGAACATAACTTCGTTTACACAATCCCAGCATGCAGAAGCTCAGACATTCATTTTGTGCCAAGGACAGCCGACGTGGAAGCACTTCCTACAGCCCCCAAAATTACCATCCTCTCTCAAGGAGAAAAGTCCTCTCTGTAACTCTCCCAAGAACACAGGCTGCATCACAGTACTCAACAACGCCCACAAAATTCCTACCTGAATTTACTCCTTCACTTACATACAGCACAATCACATACCAGCAAGAACATCAGCACAAGCACAGTGCCAAATGCCAAGAGCAGGATTCTATGCAACCTTTACATGCATCACTTCTGGAGTATTCCACACACTTGAGGAAGTCTATGGGTGAGCCCTCTGTTTACCATAGGAAGCCTCCAAGCAATTTTTAATGTTCAGTAACTAAAGATGTGCTTACTTTTAAATCTTCTACAGTAGCTTTTATTTTGGCATAACCCATGTGCTGCTTTCCCATCAAATGATCATCTACCCTGGACTGTGCATCTCCTACAATTAAGAAGGCTCCACAAACTTCACAAACTTCCATCTGCTTTTCCTGTGCTGCAAAGCTCTCAATCGTCTGCAAAAGAACATATTAGATGAAAGAAAAACAAATGTTAGACAGGTGACAGCAAAGACATTTAGAATTTGACCATTACTGCCCTTAAGTCCCAGACTGCTAGTGAGAGCTCCATTTGGAGCACTGTACCCCCCAGGATGAACAGGACAAGAATTAAATTGTGTATTCCCACTCCCATCCTACTGGGAGAGAGAAAGGAAACGGCTGTGTGGTGTTCAGATACTCAACAGGTTAAAAAGCAGGAGACTACACTACAAAGTTTAACTAAGACCTGAACTAGCATAAGCTGCACACACACCTCTATGAGATGGTGGTGCAAATCATTTCCTAATTCGTAAGCATTAAGCCCACACTCCAGACAGTGCACCATACATATCAGTGCACAGTAACACATGTCAATGTCCTTATTGTCCATTTCTGCTCAGTTGTTCTACACCTTCAGCATACAGACAAGGGTATTAGGAATATAAAACCAAACGTGGAGTTACAGCTGACAGAACTACCAACGTGTTACTTACTGAAGTTGTAGACCTCAGCAACTCCCTCTCTTCTTTTAATTGTTCGACAAGTTTCATCATTCCTTGTGCCTCTTCCACTTTCCCTTCTGAACCTAGTTCTTCAATCTAAAGGACAATAAAGAACAATCTAAAACTTCAAAGCAAGTGACCAAAATAAGAGAGCTCTGTTACAGAGCATAAAACTCACCTGTTGTAGTAGTACATCAATTTTGTCAGTTAACACTTGGATCTTCTCCTCGTTTTTACCAGTAGGTCCCGCTGCCTGCCAAGCAGTACAAACACATCATTTATTTAATAACAACACATAACAGGAAACTCTGAAACACAACAACTGTGCCTTCTCACATTCCAGAGACACTGTGGGAACGGCCTCTTCCCACCTCTGCAGCCACAAGTAGGCTAGTCTAACATAAAACACTCCTCAACACAGTGCTCTCTTGCTGAGTGGAGCAAATTCTATTCACATCAATTCCTCCACAATCAACAAAAGCACTCAAGGCCATGGCCCATAAAAACAAAAGCCCAAACTCAAATACATAACTGGGACAGAAGGTAAACTGAGGTTTAACAGTGTGAAGAAAACACCTGACAGGATTAAGGGTCCCAGAGAGGGAACTATATAGTGATCTGATAAAACAGTGCTGGGGAAAGCAGAGAGGGATTCCTGCCAACCACGGCCACTCAGCTCAACCAACGTGACTACACACAGCCTGGTGCCCACAGCACCGACTGATCTAGTGAGCTCCTCTTGGGAAGCAATACATTTGAGACAAAGTAAAGGGAATATGAAAACATGACCTAGAGGAAGAATTATTTGCCTCAATGATTCCTCCAGACTCACCCCGGAAGACTGCTGGTTCTGTGACAGTGCCAAACGAGCATGACCTCTTCTAATCCTGCGTTCTACTTCTGCCAGTAAGCTCTGCAAATAGCGCAGGAAGTCTCTTTCATAGCCCACTTTCATAAAACGAGAGCTCTTCTCATACCTGTATGGTAAGACACGTCTCAAATGAAAGCTCACACCACTTCCTAATATACCAAAAACAATGACCTGTGGCCATGCTTAAAATTCCAGCTGAAGGTAACAGAGGGCTGCATGTCCAAACAAATGTTCGCATGAATCAAGCAGCAGCCAGCTTCTCGTGGGCAGCCTGCTTATAGAGCTCAAGCACTGGAAGAACAGCGTGCATTAACACAGCGACCCACGTACTTACTGCTTACGGAGGTTTTCATCGTGGATTTTTTCACAAGGACCTAAAAAGACCACAAATCAAGTTTAGGCTTGCATTCTTGAACGCTGTACTCACACTCTAGCAGCATTTCTTTACACATCCATACAGAACACCTTTCTGCTGCTTTTGCTTGGAGTCTGAAAGAAACATTTCAGAAAGAATGCCCATCTGGCTCCATAGTTGGAAAACCAAGGGGAATTCTGAACAACACAAAGTTCTCATATAAAATATAATCCCCAGATTGTTCTACATCAGTAGAACTACAGAAAACAATACTTAGTGTAGCCTTCAAAACGTAAAATGACATTAAATGCAATTAAAGGCACTTTCTTAAACTCCTGGCATCGCTTTAAGATAAATGCCTAACTGAAGTATTCATCATTGGAGCAGAATTTGGAGATCTGTGAGCACAAAGCACAGCCACAGTGAAATTCCCCCACCTTCCTCAGTGGATTTTCTCTTACTTGAAGTAAGAGCTTGAAAACGTGCAGTGACATTAAGTTCCAACACCACCCCAACAGCATAAGGCAAACACGGACACAGCACTTGAGAAGAAACAGAACAGCTCTGCCTCCAGTGATTAAATCTGCACCATAAAGCAGTCATTTTTTTTCCCCTTAGGAGTAGGATTTGGAATAAATATTGCTGTTAATAAATGGTGCCAGTGACCATTCAAAAAATGGTCATTTCCAAAGCAATTTGATAGTAAAAACATTGATGGATTATAATGACACGACACACACTTACCTAAATCAGAGCGGGTGTTTGTGAACAATTCAGCTGGGCAAAAGCCACAAAGGTAGTATTTACACACCTGTCAAGGGAGAGAAAAACAAGCATCATTTCTTTTCCCTCATGAATTAAAAGTAAAAATCCCCTCTTGTACAGTCTGCCAGTCTGCAGCTCAGGTGCTGTGTACCTGTGCCCGCTGTGCCATTCCCACTAAGCAACGCTGGAGCAGAAAACCAAGCAGAACAAAACCAAATCCTACAGTTCCCTGCTGGACCCTCCACTTTGTAAGATTAAAGCCTTCACCACATCGAATCCTAAAGTGAGAACATAAGCTCTACAGAAGGCTTTGCAATTCACGAGAAGCACGACCTGTTGATACTGCAAATGAACACTGAGCTTCAGGGACTGCCACACTGCCCGTCCCTGCTCACGTGTGACCTACAGGTGACGAAGGAAACGGAGACCAGCTCGTCCTGGTCACCTTCCGTAACTGAAATGTTTTGCTGGGAGAGTGCAGCACACACACTTGTGAAAGCTGGGCAGTCCCACCAGGGAGGACAGCAACACGGGTGCTTCACTTGAAAGCAGGACGGCACTCCAGCACACGAACACAGCCACTGTCTGAACCTTTCCTGCATCTGCTGACTTCCAAAACGTGACAGCATTACAGATTTCATCTCTGTGTGACACAAGGAATTAAAAGTGAAATTTATCTTTATACTTCAATGCCAGCGAATGTCCACTACAAACCTGCTAAATGCCCAGAGCAGCCAGGAAAGCACTCCTTTTGGAGCTCCAGATCTCTTCAGGACAGGGAGAAGTGCACAGACACAGTGGCACTCTGCACAGGGACAGCTCCCTGCTCCCGAGCAGAGGTTCCCACAGTTACCATCAGCCTCTTTGGCCTCAAGGCGAATAAATACTGTTTCTCTTTCACAAAGTCATCTCAATCTGATCAAAGAAAATAGGCAGTCTTCCACACCTCCAAAATGAACCCAACCATCCCCTCTGCTACTCCAGCCGGGCCCACGTACTCTGTATCCCCAGGGCTGATGGTCCCCTTTTTATATCGGGTTCAGAATGAAAAGAAAATAAATAACACTCAACTGAGTAACGGCGCTTGGCTAAGACGTGCAGATGGACATCGAGAACATCACAAACACTTCCTGAACTAACAGCTTCCTTCTGGACACGTACAACTTACCTACGCAGCAGCATTTTCTCAAACAGGAATTAAAAACAGCAAGCTGCTGGGAGCTGCCAGCCCAAGGCAAGCAGCGGATGCCCGTATCTCACGGGCTGCCCACCTCCCCTACAGCAACACAGCTCTGCTTGGAAAACATCACATTCCAACCTCTGCTGCTCACGGCACAGCTGAGGACAGCAGCCACGCGCTCCTCCCCACTTAAATCCGTACTGAGAGAACGCTGATGTGGGAGGAGCCCCGCAGAGCGCAGCCCTGTGTGTTTTGTTTGCAGTCTGAACCGCAGACGGCGAACACAGCGCAGGAATCGCGCCCCAACCGTGCGTCCTTCTGTATCAGACGCATCGTAGCTCAGAACCGCGCCGCGAGCAATCCAGCCGCGGCCCCCCGAGCAACGCCACAGCTCCGTGAAATACCGACGGGGCCTCAGTCGCTACCGCCGCCCGTTGGTTTCAGTTACTCCATACGGAAACCGCTCGGCCGCGCCGTTAGGACGTTACAAGTCACCATTCACCGAAACTCAGCTGTACCCACGGAGAACGTCCCCACGCAGCGGCGCTCATCGGGGGCGGCCCGCGCTGCACCGCCCGCACCGCAGCACCGCAGCGCCCGCGCCACTTCCGCTTAACGGCGCCGCGCAGACAGCGCCCGCCCGCCCGCCCGCCGGGGCCGCGGCCTGCCCGCTCCCCCCCGTTCCGCCGATCCCGGCTCTCAGCCGCTCAGCGCAGGCCCCGCCCGCCGCCCCTCGGCCGCGTCGCTCGGACCAGGCCCGGCCGTGCTGAGGGGGGGGGGGGGGGGGGGGAAGGGGAGAAGCGGCACTCACGCTCTCGTGGTCCCACCGCACGTTGCTGCGCTTCTCGTCCGGCGCCAGGTTCCTGTCCCGGCCCATGAGCTCATCGAGGAGCTGCGCGGCCGAAATCATCGCGTCCGCTGTCCGAGGCCCCGCGCCCCGACCGCACCGCGCCGCGCCGGACTGACACAGACAAAATGGCGGCGGCGCTCCTCGCCCGACCCACAGTGCACCGCGCCGGGCGGAGGGGGCGGGGCGGCCCCGCGCCTTCGGGACGCGCTGTCCCGCGCTTCTTTTCGTCCCGACCCTTCAGCTCTTCCGACGGTGGCGATGACAACGGCGAAGAACGGGCGCGCTCAGCCGCGCCGCACCGCGGGAGGCCCGGGGCGGGCGGGGGGAACATCCCGGACGGCGCGGAGTGCGGCGCGTCGGGCGGGGCCGTGGGGCACTCAGAGCCGCGGGGACGCGGACCGGGCACAGCAAGGCAGGGCAGGGCAGGGCAGGGCAGAGCGGCAGCCGAGCGCTCGGGCAGCGCGGTTGCAGGAGCTCGAACCGCAGCCGGGGTAGCCCGCACGCCGCGCTCTCGGTAGGAACCAAAGTTCCCGCCCGCGGTTGCTACATTGAATAGAGTCCCCCTGCTGCGGCCGAGCGGCGCTTCCGGCCCGGCCCGCGGGGCCGCTCCCGGCGGCGATGGAGACCAAGGAGCTGCAGGAGCGGCTGCGGGAGGCGGCGGCGCTCGGGGACGCCGAGGAGGTGCGGCGGCTGCTGGCGCTCGGGGTCAGCCCCAACGCGCAGAACGAAGTCAACGGGTGGTGAGAGCCGGGGGTGGGGGGGCGGTCCGCAGCGGGACGGCACCGCGTTCCGTCAGCTTCCCACGATGGGGTCCCCGGCGGCTCCGGGCCGGGGATGAGGGGAAGGGCGGTGTGCCGGGCCGGGCCGGGCCGCGAGGGGACCTCTGCACAGCGCGGAGAACGGGAAAGCGGTCATCAATGGGCAGCGGTGCGTGCTGAGCGAAGGGCGCTGCGTACGGCGCTGCTGGGACACTTCAGCTCAGTGAACTGACCGTGGCAACTAGAGACCAAAAAAGCATTAAGTAAAGACTAAAAACGGCATCCTAGGGGAGCGTGTTCGTGGCTCACACGCCACTGTGGGGCTTGCACTTTCAGAGGTTAAAAAAGCACGTATGTAAGCGAGCTTACATCGATTTTCCCCAAATATATCCGAATAAGTGAGCATTTGAAACCAGCTGTAACAACGCTGCTGTGGTATCTGGGCATTAAGATCACGAGGGAGGGAACAGTGCATCAGCAGGTGTCACTGCGGGCTCCAGAGCACACATCTGCAAGCGGTGCTGCTGCTGAAAGCTTCTTGTCTGTTAGACACGCATTAGGTCTTGTTCTTATGTTCAGTGAGAACGAGCGGGGATTTGCAGTAATTGAGTCAAGCAGCCTTACCATGTTTGGTGTGCAGGACGTGCCTGCACTGGGCCTGCAGGAGGAACCACGCGGCCGTGGTGGCCCAGCTGCTGCTCGGTGGTGCCGACAAGGAGATCCTCACCAGGAAGGGGGAGCGGGCAGCACAGCTGACATCCCGCAGGGAGATCCACAGGATGCTGGGAGGTGCGTGTGCTGTGTGCAGGAGCACTCGTGTCTGGCTTTGCTTTGTGCGCTGTGGTGCTGTGTCACACGTGGGCAGTAGCTGGGACTCGATGCCTGTGCTGTGTGCTTGGTGGGAAATCAAAGCTTGGAGGAGATTACCAACAAGTTCCATACCCAGCTGTATTTTGAAAGATGCCATGATTCAAGCAGTCACACGTGGACACAAACTCTGATTTTCCAAAGCTGAACAGGGGAAGACATTTCTGATACTTACACAACTTCATGCTGCATGGGCAACTACTCATTTTCCTGTTGTTCTCTGGAGTTTGGACACTGTCTTGAATAATCTGCCAGAGAAACAGCTCATTAAGCACACTGCTGGAGCATTCCTATCGTGTTTCACAATGGCTGCAGTGCAGCAGGCTTTGCTGCAACAGGTGGTAAAGTAATTTGAACTGTGGTTAATGAGCTGCCTCTCTCCTTCCCTTTGTTTTCTTGTTTGTCTTCACCACTGTCTCCTGGCTGCTGAACTGGTAATGTTTCAGTTCAGCACTGTGTGTGCTTTTCCCTTTATCCCCTGCCTCCTGTCAAGCAGGATATTGCTCTTTGTCTTTCATTGCCTTTTGCATTATGAAGATGATGGCATTGTGCCACCACAGACCGTGTCATGATGTGCCAATAACGGATTCAAAAAGGAATATAAAGAGAAAAAAGAAAAAAAAGGGCAGTGTTCAGAAGGGAACAGTGCTCCCAGCATTGTTTGGATCAGATTCTGCTTTTGTGTTCACTGTACTGCAACACCTGAGAACGATTCCTTTTACTGTAGAGAGATGGTGCAGAGCTCCTTAATTTCCCTCCTGTCCTGTGGTGTTTTTACACTGTCCCCCCCCCCCCCACAAGCACCACACACACAAAAGGTACACATAGAAAACCCACAGTGCAATAGTGGCACTTCTGTTTTTTCACACCAGCCTCAGATAACATTCTGTTCTTTGTTTCGCAGTGCAAGAGGACGAACTCCCGGACGTAACAACCAATTCAGAGCTGCCCATCATCCCGAACTACCTGGCTAACCCGCCTTTCCCATACGTTTATAACTGCCCGAGCAGCAGCATCCCAGAGCCCCCTGTGAACGGCAGCGTGCCCCACGGGGAGCTGCAGAGCTCTGCCTCCCCTCTGCTGCCCACTGCAGAGCCGTGTGTGCAGGCATCGGCGCGGCACGAGGACACAGCTCCTGCTATGGCTGACGGAGCGCTGCCGCCCGTGCCCGGGGGCTGTGCAGGGGCACGGTGCCCCGGGGCTGCAGCTCAGAGCACGCTGTTCCAGGCATCCTGGGGCAGAGCTCCTCCTTCCCCCATCGGAGCACAGCAGCCCGGAGCTCCACCAGGGAGCAGCTCCAGCACAGGGCCCGTGCCGACCTTCCAGCCTGTGTTCTTCACAGGAGCTTTTCCACTTAATATGCAAGGTAATGGTAAACGTTTCTCCTCATCTTTCCTTGGTTTTGTCACCTTGGACGGTGTGAGTGGAGGAGTCGGTGTGAACGTTTCTCCACAGTGCTGGAGATGCTCAGGTTCCCGTGTGTTTGGCACCTGGGTCTGAAGGCAGTACAGAAGGCAGCTGTGCTGTTCTTGCTGGAACCACTAGTGAAATATTGATGAAATCGTTTTTGGTTTGTTCAAATGCTATAAAAGCACAGAGAAACTGAGGTAATGCTGTTCTCTGAGTGGCGTAGCCTCCAAATAAAGAACCAAGGAGGGAAGTTCAGCTGGGTCAGCCTGCAGGAGGAGCTGAGGGGGTTGGCCCTTCTGTGGGCAAACATCACCCACACAAACCAGGCTGTGGGGCAGCTGCCCTGCTGTGCTCTGGGGGGTTCTTGTGCTGATACTGACAATAAGACAGGCTGACAGGACATAGAAATACTTGGTATAGTGTTTTCCAATTGTTTTACACATCTGCCTATGAATGTACCCTTTTATTTTGAATAGAACTGGTGCTTAAAGTTAGAATACAGAACCCGAGTCTTAAAGAAAATGACTTCATTGAAATTGAGCTGGACAGACAAGAGCTGACCTATAAGGAACTGCTCCAAGTGAGTTGCCGGGAGCTGGGTGTTAACCCTGAACACGTCCAGAGGATCAGAAAGTTACCAAATACAACACTAAGAAAGGTAAGAGCTCTTAATTCTGAGTGCAGATTTCAATAAGAGAAAGCTGTTTAGGTTACTGTTAAAAAGTGTTCACTGAACACCAGTCCCAGGGAGCAGAGAGGATGAGCTCTGCTGGCAGTGAGTGCTGAGTGCTGTAGTTAAGAGAGAATCAGAGCGTGGCCCTCAGCACAGGGCTGTCTTTTTGCTTCTGTGCAGCAGGCAGAGGGGTCCCCCTGCCCGGCTGTGCTGGTACCCGTTGGCCTCTTTGGCTCTCGTGTGCCATCAGAGCACCGTGGGCAGCACCAGTGGCCAACTCCTGGCCAGGGACCTAAGGATGACCAAAGGGGGGAAGTGTGGGGGCTGGGGTGGAGCTCAGGAAAGTATACAAAAGGAAGAAAACACACAGGAGTCCTCTGCAGTGTAATTCTGTTCGTCGCTTGTGCTCAGCAGCAGCACTGCATTCCTTCTCCAAAGCAGCTGCACACAATGCCATGAGAGATACAGTGCAGTGGGAGCTCTGCTTCCCAGTTCACTCTAAAGAACTGCCACATTCATGGATAATTACATGCTTTGTTTTAGTAGAAGCCTATTATTTTAGTGTACCACAGCAAAGTGGAGCATATGGTTTGTCACCTAACAACTTACTGTATTTGTTCCAAGGACAAAGATGTGGCAAGGCTACAGGATTTCCAAGAACTGGAACTTGTTCTGACAGTAAGCGACAAAAGCTTCCCTTTCAGAGTCCCAGCACTTTCTGAACAGAGTGGTTATAACAAGAAGGCATCAGAGCTGACCTATTAATTGTTTAAAGAACAAAACAAACTATTTGTATCTCATTTTAAAATAACATTTGACATACAGTATCTATAAGGGCTAGCGATGTGAAAAAAATCTATTTTGTTAACTTTGAAATAAACTAAAGACGTTATGCACTAAAGACGTTAGCCTGTAGTTGATGTAAAGGTACTCAGTGTGATGTGGTACTGGTACAAACCCTCATCCTGGAGCAGGGCTGCAGTGGCAGCTCCCAGGGACAGGCTGACCTGACACTGTGCCTGAGGCAGTGTGCTACAGCATAGCAGGGGTTCTCATGCTAAAAAGCTCTCCCCAAAACCCATTTTTCCTGCTTGTACTGAGTCTGTTACCATTGCTGCTCACTTTCCAGAGCATGTGTTTGTAGTCAGATCTTCTTTAGAAGGAAAAAAACCAGAAGGGTTTTAAATCTGTGGAGAAAGCACAAGAATATGATATTTCAATGCTGTTAAGTAACTTACTGCCTGTGATTTCTTAATACCTCTTTAACCCTTCCCTACTTCTCAGGTCAAAAATGAAGTGACAGTGATCATCCAGATCATTAATCCACTTCTCCAAAATCACAGACCCACTTTGTCATTGTGTGTCGGGGCATGGCACTGACCTGTGCCATTCCAAATACTGTTTTTGTTAAGTATCAAAAACACATTTATCCAATGCTGCTTCACTTTCCCCTTTAAAAGCACAAGAACTGTAATGTTATTGTCCTTTTTTGTCTGTGTTTCTGAGAAAGGCCTCATCTGGAAACTTTAAGCTTGCCTATGTGAGAGGAAATCAGTGCAGTGCCAGCACTTTCTGAGCTAATACTGAAATCCTCATGTTCCTATGCAATGTGGCTTTCTTGTTCTTACCCATGTGCTTCCTGGAAGGAAAAACAAAACCAAAAAACAACTTCTGTGTTCCATAAAGTTCAGAATGAGACTGCTTTGATACTACATTCTGGAATAAATAAAATGAGAAGTACTAAAGATGACAGCGAGCTGGATCTTATCTCACTGTTTCGGATGTTAATCTCTGCTCAGTTATCTGCTCCTGAGGTAGAGTGCTGTTCTGGCAGTGTAACTGAATAGACACGTCGTGTGAGTTGGGTGGCAGAAGTGAAGCACCAGGTGTGGCAGGCAGACAGAACGTTCCCAACGGGACCGCGTTTTCCCACTGCTTCTTTGTTCCCTATCCCCTTTTCCTTGGAAACTGCACCAACCAAAGGACTTCATCATCCTGCCATGCAGAAATGGCAGCCCGAGTTCACTGTGCACTGCACACAGAGCTGCACACCAAGGAGGGAACCACGCACAGCAGTGGGGGGAGCTGAGCTGCACCTGCATCTAAAACTTCTTCCTCTCCTGTCCTCTCAGACACGCTCCTGGGGCTGGAGTTGGGCATCCACTGCTGCCTCTGCCCTGTGAGATGGGGCACAGGGGGGGCTGCCCTTCCTGGCAGCGTGGCTGCTGGGCTGGCACCTTGCTCTTGTGTGGGCACAGAGATAACTATGCATTCACAAGAGTATTTTTATAGACAAGCAGTTTATACCTAGAAGATATTATTAATGCTCCTAACGTCATCGGATCAGTGTACAGCCATATGATAAATGATCGGTTACGTTGTGCATCACTGTGTTCAGATGTTAATTTCAAACGAATGCTTGTTTCCATTTGAGAAGTATCCTTTGTAACAATTAATAAACAATTATTTTCGTCTTCTCCAAGTTTCCAGAACTTTTCTCACAGAAAAACACGGGACTTTTTCTCTCAAGCTACTCTGCTGCAGTGCAGAGGGCAGCAAATGCTGCTTAAACACAGCGCTGCCCTTCGTCTGAGGCCCAACCATCAACACCAAAGATAAGGCACACGTTTCTGTAACACAAATCACATTAGTTCAGCTGATAAGCTTTCAGGGAGAAGTACTGCCCCCATCCCAACACCGCGGTTCTGCAGCCACAATCCCTGCAGCTTCATACTGAGGGATGCAGAGCAGATAACTGTGCCATCACATCCCTGCAGGGTTATGTGGGCGTCTCCTGAGCGAGCAGGAATTCTGTCCTTCGTGTTCACGTGGAGCTGTATCTGTGGGTTCAGGTTTGCATAAAGTTATTCATAGCTCTGAAGGAGAAGAGGAACTTTATAACCCTGAAGTTCCCCTATGCAGGGGACACCAACTCATCCTGGGAAATCCTGCAGGGTTCACGTTCAACCACTCCAGAACTCAACATTCAATTGCTGTGCTTCCAAGCTGAGCCTTTCCTCCCACCTCAAAACCAACAGACCTCTATCCTGAAGATGCAAACAGGTGTATTTTGTACCATGAATATAATTTACTAATTATAAACGGACTGCAGTACATGTTGCCTCATGACACAGACATTTTCTTGTCATTCTTTGGGGAAAAAACATAATAAAATACTTTATAGAAAATATTTTAAAAATAAAAAATTCACTTTCTGGTCCTTACAATTGTAAAATATTCAGTCCATTCAGCACAAGTTTGGTCTACTACAAGAACTTATGTAAATTACAGTACATTCACAAGTCACTGTTGTGGCAAGTCAGTAACACGAAAAGCAAACAAACCAAAACCAGAGCACCCTCAGCACGGGGGTCTTCCTCTCACGCCAGCCCAGCATCTTTGGCCATGCTGTAGAAAATCCCCTTTGATGCTATCAGGTTTGTAGGAGTATCAAATTCTGCGATGGTTCCGTTGTCCAGCACAAGAATCCTGTGCAGAACAAAGGGGGCAGAAGGTATCTCAGAGAAACTGCGAACATTTAATATCCATCTCTACTGCAAAGCAAACGACGCTCCCATCTTTCCCTGGACTTCGTTGTGCCCAATGATGTTCCCCCTGAACTGATGTTTGATTGAAAAAGGTACACAGAAAAAAAACGGTGACAGTGGTAGCTTTGTAACTGAGAATGCTGTACCACAAAGCTGAGGAGGGAAAAGCTCATGAATTATAGTAACAGCTTTCAAACTAATTAATACAGCACAAGTGGGCAGTATCTCTTGCACAGCTCTGGTTGATGGATATGAAATTTGTTTCTTATGTCAGCAGAAGCAAAATTAGGGCTGGATATCCTAGGCTTATCTCCAGAGCATCAGAGTGACTGGAGACAAAACATGCCCTCCAACTACCACTTCTCACATGCAGCACGCAGGCAAGCCCCCGCTGTCCACACACCACCAGGAGTCTTACCTTGTGTAATCCATAATGGTGTTCAGTCTGTGTGCTATTGTCAGCACCGTGCAGTCTTCAAACTGAGTCCTAATTGTCATCTGGATAAGATCATCCGTCTCGAGATCGATGGCTGCTGTTGCTTCATCTAGGATTAAGATCCTCGTCTTGCGGAGCAGCGCCCTTGCCAGACACACGAGCTGCCTCTGGCCAACACTGCAGGCAGAGAGGAGGCCATCGTTCCCAATCACTTGTCCTCAACAGATAAAGTAACCCAACCAAAACAACAAAAGGTATTTAGCAAACGGCCTGTCAGCCCTGGAGCAAAGAAATGCTCGCTGCAGCACTGCCTGGACAGAGCCACCAAACGTCCCCTTTCTGTCACTATGTCAAAAACCAGGGAAAGTAATATCACAGTGCTTCTGCCTCAGCTGTCAGCACACACAGTTGTAACATCACTGAGCACATGTGGGCTTACAAAAATAAACTCAAAGTTCTGAGGCTGTAAGAACTTTCTACCATCAAATAAAATAACTGAGCAGCCCACACTACCCCAGACACTGCCTTTGGGTGTCTCTGTGGGACAAGAAGTAGATGAGCATTCATCAGACACACCATCTGCTTACACTGTGCTCTTAGAAGCCAATACTGCACATCAAAGCATGATTTTTTATCATCTCATTTATGTCTTTCTTTGTGGCTCTTCTTAAATGACAAGCAACCATTGCTGATGTGTCACTTTAGGCAGAGGATCCTCACTCAGCACAACAGTTACACATGACCACAGCATTTCCCTCCCTGTCAAACCTAGCAAACGTTGAAGGGGCTGCCTGCTCCTGACAGTGTCATCCTGAACCTTCTTCCTATACCAGTAAGTCAGGAGTTTGATTTGGCAGAAATTGTTCCCAGCAGCAAAAGAGAATTGGATCCTTCCCAGAAGTGGCAGAACAGCGATTCAGTGTTTGAGCCTTGCTGGTTTTCTTGAAACAAAAGGGTGTCCACGTACCACTGGACACAACAAGCTACAGCATAAACCTGTTACTCACTGCTCGGGCTGAACGAAAGCTCAGAGTATGTTTCTAATCCAAACTTTCCTTACCTGAGGTTTTCTCCACCTTCTGAGCATTCAAATTCCAACATGGAGGGCTGGCTGCTGACAAACCTCTTCAAATGAGACAGTTCAAGAACTTTCCATATTTCTTCATCTGAATACTTATTAAATGGATCCAGGTTCATCCTCAGCGTTCCAGAAAAGAGAACAGGATCCTGGACAGAAAGCCACCTTTCATTAGACAAGTCCATTCGCTGTTTCAAGGTACAGATATTAGTATAAAAGGCTGTTGATAAGGGTCCATCACACTGAAGCTGAGCCACCTTCCAGTCCCACCCACCCTGAAAATACATTGCGTTATACACAGTGAAAACTCCAGTCTGGACTTTGAAGATCCTTTACCTCAATCTCTGTTTTATCACCCACCATCAGCTTGTGAGGTGGCAGGACTGGACCAGCCTTAACCATTACCTGTGCTTTGCTAAACCATGATATGTAGAAGCAGTACCTGAGGAATAATTGTCAGCCTCGAACGAAGGTCATGGAGGCCAATCTCTGAAATTCTCACACCATCAATTCTAATTTCCCCTTCTGCAGCTTCCAGGATCCTAAAGAGACAGAGGGTCATGGAAGACTTCCCTGCTCCAGTTCGGCCAACAATCCCAATCTACAACAAATTGGAGGATTAGCAATAAAGCATACAGTTAAAAACAGAAACCACTGCTAACAAAAGCAATCAAAATGTCAGGATTTCTCCCAGAACAAAAAAGAATGTAACCAGAAGCCATACATTTCCCAGACTAATTCTTCTGTCAATAGCACACACAGTCCACTGCTTTCAATTAAAGCACGAAGAAGAGAATCTCTCAGAACAATTTCCCAATTAAGGAAGCAAAGCTTATCATTTTCTTCCACGCTAAAAATTTCAACAGGCAAAGCCAGATTGTGGAAAAAGTTGGAATTCCTTCTGTCACTTGCAATCTCTGGTGCCTCCTACACGACAGATCGATGCCAGCCTAACTTGGAAAGTCCAGAAATCCCCACGCAGGCATTTCTATTGCTTCCTGCCTGGAGGATGCTGCCATGGCTGCTGGTGCTGGCCAGCTTGTGTCATCCCCACCAGTGGGCAACTGTGCATGAAGCCCTGAGCGGTGCTCCACGGCCGTCACTGGGGGCCCAAACAGAGCTGCAGGGCTGGTTACTCACCTTCTCCCCACCGTGCACTCGGAGGTTCAGATCCTTCAGCACAAGATCGAGGCCCTTCCTGTACCGCACTGAATAGTTCACAAACTCCAGCTCTCCCCTGGATGGCCAATCTGCTGGCGGCCTCTTATCCTCAATTACCCAGGGAGCCTGAGGGAAACAGAAACGCCTCAAAGGTTTAAAGAAGAGTAACTCAAACTCTGATGCAAACTAAGTCACATTTCCATTAACAAAACCGTAACAGTAGAGGAAAAACTCAGGCTACTATCCTGTTTGGTCACTGTTGAGAAGTTTGCAGGAAAAAAACCTCAGCATATAGAGTCAAATCCTAAACTAATATGAATTAACATTCTTTCCATTAACTGCAGTAGGACACTGCCTGTTTTGTGCCAACTCAAATGCCAGCTTACACGTATTGTGTATCTTGTTGGATTAGAAAAAGAAGCTAAGACATCAAACTCTTTATCTCCAGAAAGGCACACTGCAGCTTTCCTCAGATCCTCCATTTCCCAGTTCTTAGGCTCCCATGTATGCAGGGCTAACAAAACCCAACAGGTCCGCAGAGCAGCAGGTTTCTCAGCACTGCTCCATCTGCCACCTATATGAGTATTTGGCAACAAAGGAAAGCAGTTGGATGATTTTTCTGGTTTAAGCAATGCAGTGTTACTGGAGACATTCTTCTCGTGGGAGAGGAGGTCTGATTAATCTGATTAAACATAAATACTATTGAAAATGTGCACATAGCCTGAAAACTGTAGCACAGCTGTGCTAGCAGCAGGATGGCAGCACCATCCATGCAGGTAGGACTCAGCATTGAGCACTTTGGACCCAGTGGGGGCAATATTCTGATGCAGAATCCACCTCTGTTGTGCTATAACCACTCACACTAGCAGAAAATGAGGTGCTAAGCACAGACTGCATAACAGCAGTACTGATTTGGAGCTGTAGTAGTATACATTACAGTTCTGAGAGTGACATTTGTTCAGGTTAAATGGTGACACTCTCAGGGCAGGAACTGTCTCTCAAGCATCTAAAGAAGGACCAGGTAAAGGCCATGCTGGGAAGTGAACATGCTTGACTTCCAGTAGCTGACCTCTGTTTCGGTTTCTGAATACTCCTTTATTCTTTCAACAGCCACAATGTTAGTTTCAAGATCAGAAGTAGTTCGGACCATCCAATTCAGAGACAGGGTCACCTGGAGAAAACAAGGAACAGAACAGTGCCCACAGAGGAACAGCATATTAATAACAACAGCAGATACTGCTGCTGAGACAAAGATTCACACCAGTGTTACACAATGAGTTTGTGCTGACATGAACACAGATCCTGGGACAAGAAGCCTACAGATAACAAGTGAAGTACTCTTTCTCACAGCATTAAGACAACTGGCTTTTGGTTTCAAGTCACGCCCCAAAGCCACGTGTCTCACTGGAGAAACAGGAACAGCATTCCCGCATACTCCTGCTACCTAAAAGGCCTCTGGCATGAATGAGACCTCTGCATCTGCTCAGCTGTCCCCAGCTCAGGCGAGTACAGCTCACCTTGCTATTTATGAATCCTGATGTTAGCTCAGTGCAGCAGGCATCACGTGGGACACATCGAGCCCACGCTGCTCAGAGGAGCTGCTCCCTTTGAGCTGATGGCCTGCTCACATTCAGCGCGGATCTCTACTGCTCAGACATGTCCCACAACTCATTTTTATTATTTTATTAATTCAGACTTTGGCAAGCACTTATTTACTGCTAATATACCAACAACGAACCCGTAACACGTACCTGTAACGCATAGGATACTGAAAGTCCTACCAAGCCAGCATTCAGGCTGTTTTTACCTATCACAGCAAAGAGTGCAGCAAAAAGGACAATGCAGTTCCCCACAAACTCCACTCGAATGCCCAGCCACCTGAAAGGCAGAGGACAGGAGGTGAAGGGCTGCTCAGGGCTGTCACGCACACACAAGACAATAAGTGGAAACGAGAAGCACTATTCCCCGACCTGTTTGATATGATGCCAGGGTAGTAACTTTTCTGATTTGCATCCACCTTCAGATCGCTGATGTCTATGAAGGACTGCTGTCTCCTGTAGGCTCTGATGACGCTGGTCCCCGAGATGGTTTCTGAGAAGTGTGAGTAGATGGGAGATCTGCTGACAGACTCCAAACGCTTCAGCTGCCGGGAGGTGGCCACATAGAACCGCTGCGTTTGGGGAGAAAATTGAAGGGCACGTCAAATACTCTCTTTTAATTAGCAGTGAAATAATTACTGGGTTATGGATATGAAGGAGATGCTTAATGATGCACTTCAAGCCTTCAACATATTCCCTGTAATTAGGAAATACTTCAAGCAAAGGCATCCTTGTTTCATTCCAAAACAGAATTTTGGGTAACTGCAATGTCTACATCCACGAAGTTGAGTTTATCCATATCCCTTTTACAGTTCAGTCAGCACAGCCCAACAAAACAAATGCATCTGTAGGAGAGCCATGTCCTAAGAAAAAGAACACGACTCTGAAACTCCACCATCAGTCTCTATTTACACACCATGAAATAAGCACCATTTGTTTGCTCAGAAGTCATTAACGTTGATGCTGTTTTCAACATTTTAACTCCTCTGCACCTTAAAAACACTGCAGCTCGATCTCTAGTGGCTATTACTGAAAAGCACAAAAGATGATGCCAACTTATGGCCTTTTGTGGGAGAATAAGTACACAGAAGTAAGGAAGTTACTTCGGGTAACTCATTTGCTCCCCACATTGGCTGCTTTTTCTAAAGAGAAGCACAAGCAACGGAACAACGGTCACTGCAACAGCACCCAGATCTTTTCCATTACCTGCACAAAGAAGTACAGAACGGCAAGTGGAACTATAACCACAGCGAAGAGCGGAGTGCTTGCTACAATCACTATCATCGTTGATAAGGAGGTGAACAGTGTTCCAAGGAACATGAGGATGGTCGGGGGGATGACCTCATCGATCACAAAGATGTCCTTTGAGAAGCGGTTGATGATCCGCCCGGTCGGAGTGGTGTCATAGAAGGACTGAGGCGTGTGGAATTTGTTCTCCAGCAGAGCCGCGTGAAGCGTCCGCGCCGCATTAATGCCTCCCATGGCCAGGGTGTACGAGGAGACGAGCACGATGAAGCCTTCCAAGTGAAGAGGAGATGTGCTAAGCAGCGAGCGTGCTGTGCCCGACGTGCAGCTCTGACTCTCAGGATGCTCGCTGCCTTTCTGTTTCACTGCTCTCCCACCAGCACCGCGCTCACAGGAACGTGTCCTGTAGGATTTCACCACGCCCTCCCCACAAGGCAGATGTACAGCCACAAAGCCCTCACCCCATAACTCCCCCCACAAGACCTTTCTGCCTTTTCTGCACCTATGTTTTCATGTACTCACACCAACTTAACTCTCCCAAACTCATACGTCACCCATTCAAACCCCTCTCAAGGCTTCACAACACAATTAAAAGTGGAGGGCTGAGCTCAACTTGCTGGTTCTAAGTTACCTTACTTTCCTTGCTTCTGTTGGCAACTTTGGGCCACTGGCAACTAGCCCCATGGCTATCCCACCTAAATCCTCCTTACTAAATGTGAAGACATCACGCTTTTATCTGGTCTCACCTTGCAAGAGGCCCAAGGCAGCGTAGACTCCGATTCGCATGGATGTGTTGTGCTGAGTCCCGTTTATCACTGGCTCGTTGGTCCAGTCACTGAGCCACACGTTGGCCCCAATAGAAGCAGCATTTTGACAGCAATATAGGAAACAGATAATTAAAGAGACGACAGGGCTGACGGCCTTCATGTACTGCCAGAACACCTTAAGCTTTACCTGCAAAATCACACACCAAAGCTGCTTTGTACAACTTGCAGCACCAGGAGTTCACACAAGAAAAAAAAAATCTTCACAGAGGGACTAAAAAGTTCAAAACTGCTCCAAATCTAACACAGCACAGGGAACAGCTCATCTGTGTGAGCCCCACGTCAGGGCAAAGACTTCATAAATAGGTCAGAAGCATCCCTGAAATAATCCCTTCCTCCACTCCAATGAACTGTAATGTACTAGTTTTGTGGGGTTTTAGTTTTTAAGACTGTGCCAGGAGTAGGGTAAGAGGCAGATTAATCAGCTGCAAAGGATGGATCCAGGAACGGGAGCCAGGGCTTCCAGGCAACAGCAGCAACTTGGCAGATATATGCAGTTCCAGACTACTTGAAGAGCCCAAGCAGGCCCTTCACATTCTGAATATGCCTTCATTTAAGTGTCTTCACTGCAACTTAAATGAGGTAACAAATGCTAATTCACCCCAGTAGGAACATAAACGGATAATGCTTGCAGCAAAAAGAAAAGATGCTCTCTCTAAGGCAGTGCAAAAAAGCAGAAAGTCGAGGAGACAGAGGCTCAGGACTCAACTCAGGCTTTAAAAAAAGTATAACAATTAAGAGATGGAGCATTGCTGATTGGGAACTCTGACAGCTAAAATAATCCACAGCAACAGCCAGTTAACTGTGTGTGCCACAGAGACAGTAAACAGAGCACAGTGAGTGGCAGGAAGCAGCTTTGACAAAACCACCCCACTCCTGCTCCATCCACTTCTTTCTGCCCCCTATTTTTGTATTCTCTTTTTCTCTTTCTCTTTTTCTTTCCTAATTGCACAGCCCTTGCCAGGTGCATACATCTCTGCCAAGAGCTCGATTTGAAGGACCAGTGGCCATGAGATTAATGCCTAAAACCTGCTGTCATAATTTACACAACGCGTTTAACAAAAATGGATCAAACTTAACAAAATAAAAAAGTTTTTTTTTTTTTCTTTCCAAAAAGGAAAAGAATGAAGAAAAAGGAAGAGAGGAAATCACACGATACCGTTCCCATTTCTGTGGTTTCTGCCTGAATAAGTTTCTCGTTAGGACTCCTTCTTGGCAGAGCCGGCTCAGCTGCTTTCTTTTCACCGACTCTTCGTTTCGTTGACATTTTGTTGGGACATTCTCCTCCCTCAGAAGATATTACACTAAGTTGCCTAGAGGAAACAGCAGAGCCATTAGGAGAAAAGGGGCACATCGTGGCCGCGCTGGGGTCAGAACAGGATGCAGCAGCTCGGATTTCTTCCCAGCTCTTCTGCTCAGTTCCCACTCACAGATACAGGTGATGTCTGTATGACCCCCATGGATGTACAGTAACCTTGTTCAGTAATGGCAGAAACACTGCTCCTAACAAAGGCCATGGCAGGAGACACTCATACAGTTACTAGAGCCCTCAGCACAAGCCAGGCTTTCCAAAGCTAACCCCAGAGCTCCTCTGCTTCCAGAGCTAGAGTAGCTGCACAATGTTCCAGGCAACTGCTATGAAAAAGTTGCTTCAGGAATTTGGTTCAATTCAGATTACAAAGAAGACTGCTGGAGTGGGTTTTTCATCTTCCTCGCATGTTCTTTCACGTTTACTTTCAAAAGTTTATTTTGGAGAGGAAACTACATCTCCAATTGCGTGACGTATTTGACTAACACTCTTCGGATGTGCTTTGCCCCAGATACAGATTATAAACTCAAGAAGCGTTGATGTTTACCTAAGGAATTGCTTGCGGACCTCATTTGTCACAGGTTCATTATCTGCCAGATCAGTGTGGATGCTGAGGGTGTCCTCAGCTAGCAGGACCTCCTCCTCTTCCATCACTGCAAGACAAGATTACATCTCACACTTTCTGCTAAGCAAAGCTAACGGCACAGAAACAGGCATCCAGACAAAGCAAGAGTAATGAAAGCCAACCCCACATCAGGAAAATCATAGTAAATCACCCCAGCATCACCCACAATGGCTCTGGTACTCTGCCTCACTTTTCTTAATTGAATTAGATATCTCGTGATGCAGATTGGCAACCAAATGCATTTACATCTCATTGTCTGAGTGCATCAGAAACACTAAGTGACAGCATCATTCACACACACAGCACTCCCTGGGCACGATCCTGGGACGGAGCCCAAGGTGGGGTCTCATGTCTGAAACTACTGCTATTGCTAGAAGATGTCACATGCTTTTCGTTCTGCCCATCTGGTGAGAGTTGCAATCAATTTTGAATTAAACTTCCTTGATAAAACACTTATCAGTAATATAGAACTGTCAATACACAATATTTTCAGTGAAGAAAGTAAGAACAAACGTCAGGATGTCACGAAGAAGCAATGGACACTTCACACAGAGATAGAAAGCACATTCTCAGTATTCTTATTTATACAGAGAAAGTATCTGCAATCTGGTTGACAGAGGAAAAGCAGTACTGTACTTGTTAGTTCATCCTCTTCAATGTTTTCATCGAGTGCATAATTTCGAAGGAATTCTGCAAAGGCCTGGTTTTGTTTCAGAAGCTCTTGGTAAGATCCCATTTCAGAGATTTTGCCATCTGCTAGGACAACTATGTGGTCTACCTGAGGCAGGAAACCAATGCCATGGGTCACCAGAATTCGAGTCTGGATGGGGAAAATGAGAGAAAAAACACCCACATTTCTCAGTTGTCACTGCTGAGACCAAATGCTGCAGTGCACTAGGGCTGCTCAACAACTCACAGGAGACCACATTTTTGAGACAGGGATGAATTATCATCTCAAGGGGAAATGCCAAGCGAAATAAAACTACACTTGGTAGTTGGTGCACTTGGAAAGGAGTAACATGAACTTACAACAGAGGGAAGTAAAACAACAGAATCATCACTCCCCTATTCCCCACGTGCTACGCTTCTTTGCACTCTTTCCCTCTTAAACGCTGAGACAGTCTGAGATGATAACAGGAGCAGAAGGGGCAGCAAAGGGGCTGCAAACTGCCAAAGACCTCTGTAAAATTAGTCAGCTGCTTCAAGCTCTGCACTGCACTGCTTCCGAGTAACAGCTCGCCTTACTGAGCTGAGAACCCTGACAAGTTCCTACAGATGCCTTGCTTTGGGCCATCCCAAAGAGCTTTTCACAAAAGAGAACATGTTTTTGCCTCTACCAGTCCTGTCTAGATCACATCCTTAAATGGAAACTCACTGCAGAATCTGTGCTGGGGAAAAAAGGTGTCCGCACTGCCAACCCATCCCAGAAACACAGGATGACTCAGTGCTGCAGTCCTGGTGAAACAACTCTCCGGTTACCCATTAGTGTTTCAACATTTGTGTGCACTCATCAGAGGATCTAAATGTCAGCTTACTTTTCCTTTAAGCACCCCATCTGGACCAATAACTTTGTCAAAGATGTGCTTTGCAACATGAGAGTCCACAGCAGAGAGAGGATCATCCAGCAGGTAAATGTCAGAGCTGCTGAACACGGCGCGAGCCAGGCTCACCCGCTGCCTCTGGCCACCTGACAGGTTGATGCCCTGAAGGGAAAGAGAGCAAATGTATCACACAACTCGGCTCAAACAACAGCTATGAGATTTTATGGCTCTCACACCATCAGGCACACGGATGCTAAATGAAACATGTGATGCTGAAGAGAATAACCCACTCAGAGTCAGAGACAGGAACAGAACGCCACTAAATCCGTTTGTTCACTGCCAAACTTCCACTCACCCAGCAATCTGGAGACAGAATACACCTCTTGCTTAGTAAGCTCCCGAAGAGAGTGGTAAAGTGTAAAACTAAAAAAGAGGACCATCTACAAGGGCATAAAATGCAAATGCTCAAACCCATGTTTTTTTCCCTACACAAGTATTCTGTCCAAACGCACATTTACAATAGGACTACAAACACAGTTTGCACATCTAGACATGCAAAATATGCAAACACGTGCTTGCGTTAGGAACAAGGCTGGGTCTGACAACCTTCCACAGAACTGCCTGCACGTTTCAGTGTTTTAACAGTGGTGCTATTGAAGGGACCAAATGGAACCAAGACCCAACTCTGCAGTGCCCTCCCTTTAGATGGATGTATCAGCAGCTCCAACAAAATATTACCTTCTCTCCTATCTCCGTGTGATCTCCTCCTGGTAGCACTTCCAGGTCAGTTTTTAAAGCACAGGCCTCCAGGATATTTTGGTATTTTTGCTCATTAGGAGCTTGGCCAAACAAAATGTTATCTTTCAGTGTGGCATTCTGGATCCAGGCTTGTTGAGGCACGTAAGCAACAGAACCCTACGATGAGGAAGGAGAAAGGAAACTTGGAATATACAAATAAGCAGCAGTTTGTGCTCAAAACTCTTACTGAGGTCTTCAGCATACACATATTGTTTGTGTTCAATATATATTCACATTATACATACTCGTGTGCTAATTGCTGGTCTGCAGTTGATTGAATCAGGAAAGTCATTTCATGTAAAACATAAGTAAACACACATGGGCAAAACACAAATAAAGACACAGACAAGCTGGCACAGGAGCGAACAGATTTCCATCTCCCTCCTGAAGTGCAACACAAGCAGTGGCAAGCATAGAAGTACATTTCCATTCCTCTCTTAAATGGCATTATAAACAACACCAACCTTGACAGCCACTTCTCCTTCCAGCTTTTCCATTTCACCCAGGAGAGCAGACACCAGAGACGACTTCCCACAGCCAACATGGCCAACAACAGCAACCAAAGCACCACTGGGGACCAGCAGGTTTATACTGTGGAGGAAACAGACTGGAAATTAATTAAACATTAGTTTACTGAAGACACGATGAGTCTTTAAACGGGCTGAAATGCACAGTGACAAATCAGCATGACCTCAACCTGAACAGATACAGGAAACACAGCTTGGTCACTGGTTCTCTCCTCCCTTTCTTGGGTCCAGCCAACTGTAATCAGAAATGCAGGAGTAAATGAAAACCCATTAATCTATTCTGTGGGCTGTTAAGCCAGAGTGATAGATAGCAAGCCTCCTGAGAACCTTTGGCACATCATGTCAGCCCATCAGCAAGTCAAACAGTGCTAAGAAGCATTTTGAAAGCAGCCTTCCAGGTTTTACTTTTTGTTTCAAAAAATAAGAGCAACTGTACTGAAGCAGTGGGCAAATACACCACACCTGAAAATGTTCTGTCTTACTCAATTATTTCCAATGCTGACAAGCAGGGTTCACAATGAATCTTCCCCAGTAAAAATCCTTTACTGTTTTCCCTACAAAGACCTTAAAAGTACTGCCTTAATTTCTGGTTCTGATGGGGAACTGCTCTGGAAATCACAGACACGCATATTTTCTTCACCATCACAATGTCTTTCATTAATGAAATCAACTCAGATTTCTGTTTGCAAAGATTCTGATGCAGAATCCTGATGCTTTTGCCAGTTCTCCAACAGGCAGCAGGTGTTCAGCACACTGCTGGAGGTTTCTAGTTCGCTGTTACTAAAGGTATCAGAGCAAGAGAACTCCAAAGCACGATAACTTTTCTTCATTCCTACTTCCCTTTTGCTGAGTTTTGCCTTGCTGCTATTTTATGGAGTCACAGCTCAATGCTCAGGCCCAGGCAGACAGCAACTTGCACTGAAGCCAACACAGCTGCTCAACTCAAAGCAAATCCTTTGAATTTTAAACATCTTTTTCACAGGTTATCCATGTAACAAACCCAGCACAGCACTGGGAACCCCTTGGACAGGGAAGTATACGAATATTTATCAAGCCTCTGTGATTCTGATCAGACAACAAAGTGTAACACAGGGTAGTATATGCATCCAGGAAAATGTCTTTTGCATTCATTCAGAGAGGCAAAAGAGCAAAACGTATACCTCCACAGCCTGGAAATGCTGTGCATACCACTGCAGGGATGTGCCTGCTACAACAATCCTGAAGGAAGAACCACTGTTCATGTGCCCGTGAGCTAGAATTAAACCTAAACCCACACACATCAGAACCGCCTTCATAAGCCAACGGATTAATTTAATTTGTCCACTGCTTCAATCAGAAATAAAAGAATTACTTATTTAAGTAATCGAGCCAGCCTTCCTGTCCTTTAACAGACAGCCACCTCAGGCTAGTTCCTGTGCAGTCAGAGCTTCACAGCACTGTTCTATAATGCCTACATGCTACGAGGCATAAGGATTAGCTAGATGTTTTAAAGACAGATGAGATGCACCACGGGGTGTGCAGTAACAACCTTTTCCAGAAGTAAGCCTGCAGATATTACCAGACATCTTTCAAACAGACTTCCCAGGAGCCAGAAAAATACAAAGCAAGCAGATGTATCGCAATTGCATAAAGAAATCTTACTCTTTCAAGGACGGCTTAAGCTCCTTTCCCCAGCTGAACGTCGCATTTTTTACACTGATGGCATAGCCTGTATGACAAAAATGCAACAACAGAGAAGGCAGGCAAACTATTACACAGAACAGTGTGACCGAGAGATTGGGACGGAGGAATCTTTATTCACGGCTCTTTCACTATGCTGCAGTTCCCTTTTCTGCTGCCACGGGAAGCACAGCCTTGTGACTGCACTGGTCACAAGGCAGGAATGTTTATCAGGGCGAAAATAACTTATCTATAGCTTAAGCCATTGACACTGAGCTTACAGACCTACAGAGCAGAAAAATCATCCTGCTTCACTCTGTCCAGGTGAGGCTGGCCCCAACAGTTGCTGCTCAGAGCAGTTCCCAGAGTCTGTGCCATCATTAGCACAGATTTACTTGAGAAACCAATTGCAAGTCAGCAGGAGACCAACAGCACGCTGTTGACTTTGGTGACTCAGATGAAATTTGCCTTTATAAAGGTTTTTGCTTGCCACACTAACAAGTCACAGATCTGCAGGCTTTCTTCACCTCCCGGTGGAGCAATGAATAACAGTAAGCACACAGCAGCTGCACAGCATCCCTCCTCCCACAGCATCACACACCCAAAGCCCTCCAAACTGCAGTACCACCGAAGTGCATTACATGAGAAAACACAGGCTTTGAAGACAAGCCAGTTTGCTCATTGCTTCTGGGATACTGAGTTTGCAGCAGAACGGAACACAACCCCAACTGCTACTGCTCCTGAGTGTGCAGCGTGAAAGCTATGAGCATCTTCAGTGCTGTCAGCAACCATTACACGGCCCAACTACTCAGTGCCAAGCTCCAAACAATGGCAGTTACCAAAGTTTCCAGCTGCAGAGTCTAAATGACAAACACGGCCTCTTCAGAGAAGTTGTTTTTAAAATAAAATAAAAAAATCGTCATACTCTCTTTGCTTCTCTGGAAACTCAGCCCCAGACGAACACAGGAGGCTTGCTGCAGTAGCATAGTTTACAAACATACTGATCTCTTTACCTGGTGTGATCACTTTTCTCTCCACACAGTTTGGATCGAGCTCATCGTGACTCAGGAACTGCTGAATTCTCTTCAGGGATACACTGGTCTAAGAAAAGAAAGCAGCATTATTTTGTCATTCCCTTAACGGGGACTTAATGCTCTTACTGCTGGAGAGGGAAGCACACGGAGCGGCTTAAGCTCTCACTCCTGGGCGTCCTGAATGCTGACTCATTCTTTCCTTTCAAGCAGTCCTACACTGAAATTCAATTCTCAGCTCTAAGAGTGATTAGACCAAGCTAAATTCACCTGAGTGAAGCAAAATCTCTGTATGTGAAATGTCACACACACACAGGTTTACTCAAAAGTCTGGATTTCCAGCGTGGTGTAGTTCTGGTGAAAGGATATGAGAAAGAAAACCAGCTCAGGGGCAGACACGGGGCACTGCTGCATCCCAGAAAGTAAAGATGCCCACAGCTCTTCTGTTTGACACAGCTCACACCCTTACCTGTGCAAGGCTGCTAATGACTTGTGGAAGCATAGTCAGTGGAAACTTCAGGATGTTAAACAAGGAGAGCGAGACGAAAGCCTTCTCTGCATCCAGGGTGTTATTCTCATCCACCAAGACATAGACAGCAAACGTTGTCAGTGCTACCTGGAAGCCAGAAGGAGAACTCACTGCCAGATGTATGGGACACTGACACTGCAAGCAGCAGCCAAGCCCGACAGCCGTGTTTGAAATACAAGTATCAACACCAGCATCAGGAAAACCCTTCCTACTCGGCCTTTCCCACATGCTTATCACACAAACAAGCTGATACCAGTTATCAACAAGAAAAGGAACGCAGAATCAAGTCACTTGCTGATTTACTAATGCCACGTTCAGCTGAACCAGGGGATTTAGAAGGTGAACTGCAGAGCTGCAGTAAATACAAATGAGAAGTGTTTATCAGGCTGTGGTTTGGCTGCATTTCCAGCGCTGCCCAGTCATGTTCTCCCATTGTACACTGCATGCTAAGCAAACTAAACTGATTGATGGATAAGAAAGGCAGCACCAAGCCGTGTGTCAGTGCATGACAGGGACCGCGCCCGCGGCACTAGAGCCGTACACACTGCACTACAGGGAGAGCACACAGAGCTTAATGTGAGAGCCATGACCTGGAGACCCTCCAGAACATATCCACGGGGTCGGCCCTTTGATCTCCAGAAGCCCTGGGAGGAATACTTTTAACAAAGCACTCGTCTGGATGCTTCTGTTCATGCAAACCATACCTCTCCATGCAAAAAGGACCGTGGGGCAACCAAGTGGAAAACAGAAGAAGAGAAAACAGAGGAAAAATAGTCATTTCAGAATTGGTAAAGGTGTCATTCATGCTTTATTTTTTTACATTAAATCAATTAAAAAAATATTAGAACAGAGTACTGTAAGAAGAGAGGTAGAAATGAAATAAGACACAGTACTGATCAACATTACATTCCTTTGGTGAGGACTGCTATGTGTGAGTATCTGTGACGTTTCAAACTCTAGTTTCAATTTGCTATGGGAAATACTCTGCAGTGGTTGGAAGTTCTCCTGGGACAGCTGTCCTTGGTTTTGTTATGGTTTGCTGTGACACGCAAATTCGTGAAGCGTTCCATATTTTTTTTAACTCCCAATACACCACATGATGTTATGATGTGGAATATCAATAATACAACAAAAATCATAAAACCATAACAGGTTTCCAGCAGCAGGCTTTGCCAACAAATACTTTGATGCAAAAGGGCTCTACAGAACAAGGAACCCTGCTTCAAAGCATGCGAAAAACTATTTTTTTTTCCCCTAAAGTGTATTTATATTTCGTCCCTGGGTTCATGTGGCAAATAATGAACTTCACATTTCTCCTTCGAGGATGCTCGTGCAGCTCAGAAAGTCACACAGACACAGCTTACCAGGAACGGTGAGCTGATCCACGCAAAGTTGGACAAAGAGTTGAGATAGGCGGATTTCTTCAGCACTCGCAGCTCATTCTTTCTTATCTCCAACACCTTCTCTGAAAATGATGGCTCCCAAGCATACAGCTTCAGCACCTTGATGCCACCCAGAATCTCATTCATTAATTTAATACGGGAGTCTTTGTATCGCATTTGTTCCACCTAGATTGTTGGCAAACACAGGAGACAGCGTGTCACTGGGGTGACTGCATGGGAGCTTTGAACACATGGTCTCACAGCCATGACGGTCCCTGGCCGTTCCTAAAGAGGCTGTCAGAGGAAATCAAAGAAAGAAAACAGCCAGCCTGTTATCTGTAAGGTCATGAGCAAGTTCACATCTCCAGAGGAAGCAGGAATCAAAGAAAATGCTGAAAAAGATGAGTACCCACCTTCCAGGTTTCTACCCACCTTCACTGTTAGGAATTACATTTCTAAAACCACTTTTAAGAAAGATTCAGGCATTTCAGAAAGGCACTGCCCTACCTCTTCCTCTGATCTCCTCAGACCATTTCCTGATGTGCATCTCGTGGGATGCCTTGAAATCTGTGGCTACTCCTCGTTTATTTTTCTTCTATACGCTCGGACACAGTGCTTCATTCAGCTACTTCAGAAAAGTCAACCCCCTTCTCAGCAGGACAGACAAAATGAAAAACAGCGTTCACACGCAGCGAGGTACAGCGCTGAGCACGTTACCATGGGCAAAGGAATGCAACTGCTAACACATCCCCAGCCCAGGGATGTCATGCAGTCTGGATGCCTCCTTCAGGCATGTCATAATAGCACTTGTTACTGAGGTCGTGAGTACACGTTATCGTTTGTACTTGTTTTCCTGCTCTCACCCTGCTTACATCTGTGGATTGATTCTTTTTTAAGCTTCCTGGTCCCTGATAGGTGGCACAGCACTGCTGCTCCCTCCATTCGTGCAGCACAAAGCCAGAGGGCACTATGATATTGCTTTTCAGCCTTTCTTGACTACAGAAAACGAAGAGGGGAGGGAATAAAGGATATTTTTACCTCAAGGTAATAATGCAAATTTAGCTCAGCTCAGTAGCAATGAAAATCAAGAAACGAGCTGCCAGGCTTCAGCTCCCTCCCTAAAAGCAGCCATTCCCAGCTCCAAGAGCATTCACAGCCAGAGCTGCTAGCTGGAGGGACGTGGAGACAAAAACTTCTCACTAATCCCAGCAGCCGCTCCAGCAGCGTGAGTCACTGAGTCAATGCCACACCTTTAAATAGCATTCAGTTCACTATGGAAAAGCAGTGATATATACATCAGTGCAATCTTGTCAGAAAACTGGTGCAAATGACACCTCAGTAATGACCGTGACATTATCAATGCCTTCGCCTCTCACTGCACAGCCACCAAGTCAGACAATGCTCTCTCTGCTGATACCTTACCTGGAACGCCCTGGTTTTGATCGCCACTGCAGAGTTGAATGGGATAAGTAAAACCATCACAGCAACTCCAGCCAGCACAGAGGGCCCCAGAGCCTTGATTGGAAGAGAAAAGGTAAGTTGTACTGGAGCACTACATCCCCAGTGGGGAACATGCAAGAACCAGCAAGGTTATAGAAACAGAAACACATTGCCTTGCTGATGAGTATTTGAGATAGAGCAGCTCCTCCCAGCCAAGTGTTCTGCTCCACAGAACAACCACAGTGAGGAGACAGGACAACAAGACAAGCATCCACTCCGAGTCATGACTGTGCCAGCGCTGGTGATGGCAGCATGCTCTGTGACTTACCTGCCAAGGGGTTCCCAGTGGGAGCGGAAGCCTGAACTGATGCAGATACAGAGCTACTGAGTCAATACAGAAAGGGAACAAATAAGCTAAAGAGAAGGGATTTTTCCACTGACTTCTCTCTGACCTGGGGAACTGTAATTACTGAATTAGTGCTGGTCCCACACCGTGGATGGAAGTGCACAAAGCAGCAGAGCAGTGCCTCGTAAAGCTGCTGCAGTTTTATGGCTCTACAGAATAAATCCGTATGGTTATGTTGGTGCTACTGCTCTACACAGATAAATGGTAGGGAAATGCTTTAAGGATGAAAGCCAGGGTTGAAAATGAACATGGGATAAACAAGAAACTTCACTGAAGGAAAGGAAAAAAAAGTTCATTCCAACTACGATCTATTCATTTATTCCACGCTGGCTTCTTTCTATGGCATAACATAATCTTTGTATGTGATTTGTATTTCCTCCTTTTATTTATTAATAATTTCTCCCAGGCTCTCATTTGTATCAGCTACAGGAAACACTGTGATGAGTCCTCAGCAGCGCTACCAAAGCTCGTTAGAGACAATGGAAACATAAGGGAGGGATATCTTCTGCTTCTAATGCATTGTCTCGCCTGCCAGATGAACACAATCATTAAGAAACAAATTGATCTTGTGCAGCAGTACAGGTTATTATACCAAAACGAGGCAGCACAATCAGCATATTAAAAAGCAGGGGTGGGTCAAAGGATCAAAAAAAAAAAAAGATGCTTGCACATCATTTAGAACATTTGTGAAGGAAGGGGACAAGGCCTGTACCTGCCACAGGAAATACAACGCCAGGCATGTCTGGAGAGGTGCAGACCACAGCATGTTCAGGAACGTCACCAGATCCATGAAGCGCTGCGCATCCACCGACATCAAGTTGACAATCTCTCCAACAGTGGACGAGCGCTTTGCTGAGTTTGTGATGACTAAGGACTGGGAAACAAGAGACATCCTGTGGATGCGTGGTCTCGATACGTCCAAGGAAGCGTGGAGAAGAAATCCTCAAATACTGAAATATGACACTCCCCAACAAGAATACAATTCACACCAACATTAACTCTTCACCCCCAAAGAAGGTCTGAGGGCACGGCACTCCTCCACGTCCAGCGGTTTGTAGCACCCTGAAGAAAACCCAGCTGGATGGAATGAAGGCACAGCACGAACACTGCTCTCCTGGACTGCTTTCCTGAACTACCACTCATTACTGAGCTGTGCCTGGCGACTGAGCAGCACACCCACACCAAGCTGCTCATTCCCAGAAAGTTCTAGAAACTGTAATAGAGGTACTCTGAAAAACTCACCAAAAACAAACAAAGAAAACAAAATCACTTCTTTTATTTCCCAGGAGGCTACTCTTCCCCCGTATGCCTGTTCACCCAACATGTCTCACAGCTGAGGCCTCTTCCTTGGCTTTATGCTCAGTGTTCTGGTCCATGTAAAGCTTCCATTCTTACCTTTCGGTATATCACTCCAGTGATCCCAGTTCTCAGCCTCATCCCAGTAACAAAGCAGTACTGGAAATGCTGGTGAAGTATGAGGGTCTGCAGCACAGCACAGGTAAACATCAAAGCTGCAATCAAAAATCCCCACCAGGCTGGGGCATCCTTGTTCTTGATGAAGCTGATTAATACACTGTTTTTCAGAACATAAGGGAAAGAAAAGAGAAGAAAAAAAACATACAGCAAGTTTAATGGGACAAAACATAGCTTCTCTGGTCTGTGGCATCTTGCCACATCCTCTCTGTAGCCACAGAAAGTTAACAGCACTCAGAATGCAAGCTGAATTACAGCTCAGCCAACCAACATTGCAAAGACTGTAACACTGCAAAACTCGAGGCTCTGCCAGGGAGAAAAATCTGCCAATGAGCCTGCAGAAAATGAAATATGCCAAGGAAGTGCAGGCCTCCCCTGAGATCCAGGGATTGAACGCACAGCTCAGTGACTGCACTGTCAGCCCCACAGGGTTGGAGGTGAACAGCAGGACACAGCAGGGCAGGGCAGCACAGCAGGCAGCACCAGCATCCCAACAAACACCTCTGCCTGGAGTGCTTCCCCACAAAAAAAACTGCATTAGAAGACATTTTCCTGCATGGATGTGTACAAATTCTTCCTCAGAAATCACATCTGTGATACAGACTGCTGACCAGAGAGTAGAATTTTCAGAGTAAGAGAGGAACAGATTTGGTTCCATGGTTCAAATCACCAGCGAGTGGGAAACAACGCTTGAGGAACACAGAACCAATTTTTGTGCAACTTGCCAGACAGCCATGGCCTTTTCATTTTCTCTTACTGTGCAGCTTCCAAGGCTGCGGGAGACCAGAGCAGAAATTCCCCATGATATGTCTTGAGATATCACTGACAACATATCCAGGAATTTATGCAAATTGGAGAAATCCCCAGAATAGATTATATTTAAAGTGTTCCCAGAAGGAAGCCAGCTGCCTCCTCACTAGGGACATTGGAAGGAGACAGACTGCAAGCTATTAACACCACCATATTGGGCTGGACCTTCTTCTCAGCAAGTTTCTGGGTATACCACAACCACCCACAGAACAAGATGGTCTCAGAGCACAGCTCCACTCTGCCATTATTTCAGGAGACACTCATATAGGAGCAGGGCTCTCTCTTTCCCTGTTGTCCACAGCCACAGCCCCCATCCGAACTCTGCTCCTCTCTCATGCACTAACAGGACTGTGCACCTCTGCACAGATTTGGAAACAGCTGGTGGACAGAAAGCAACTGCTGTTCTCTGAGATGCTGATATTTCCACTGCTCTGCTCTTCTCAGATGATGATCATCTGGAGATGTTCTCACCTCGAGACTGACACTAACAGAGAAGAACGTGGGGATCATGTAGACTGTTATCAGTCAAGCTGAATGACAGAGCTCCTGGAGGAGGGAAGTACAGATGTTTCTCATACAGGGAGAAATTGAAGACGTATAATTTTTGACAGTATTTTTCTCCCTTTTTTCTCCTTTTTTTATTTTATTTTATTTTGCACAAAATTTTACTGCATCTGTGTATTACATATTCTTATCACTCTGTATTACTAAGAATGCACAAACTCATCCAGGAGCTCCAAAATCTCTCCGAGATAATAGCAGCACACTCAAAGCATCGCATACTTGAGCACCACGCTTCATTTGTATTGTCACACCACAGCTGCACCACTACCAGCTCACGTGGGTGTCGGATGTACACAGACACCAGATTCAGCAAGCAGGGCTCTGCTTCCACTTCACAACTGATCTTCTAAACCTGGGAAGAAATTGCTTTGGACTGCTACGTGGCACAACAGGTAATTTGCAATCCAAAGCTGTCTATTGGAGATGGGTAATTTATGAACCTTTCATTTCAAAGAAACTTGCCCGATTTGCAGCTTGGTCCACGATAAGGAGCTCCTGTCTGAGGGCATTTCAGTGGGAGGGTGGGGGATCTTACACATGCAGCACAGCGAGGGAAACTAGTTATGCATTTCAAAAATAAACACTGCTTGCCAAAGCCTCCGTAGTGATTGCACATAGAAACGACTCTCACAGAAAACCAACCTTAGCAGCTGAGGGTTGACAAAAGAAAGTAGGTCTTGTATCAGCTTGAAGAAGGAACCGATTAAGAAGTACGGCCCAAAGGTCCTCAACAAAGCTCTGAGGAAGGAAGGCTTCCTATTGTGCTTCTTGTCCCTAATCAGAACTTCTGCTTCCTCTGGGCCATCACCAACATGGTTCAGTGCGTGGTTAGATTTCTTCCTGTATGTCACGTCTTCTTTCCTAGGAGAACAAACCAAACAGTCAGAGACAACCGACAGCGTGAACATCTCTGCCCTCTGCACGCAGCAGAAACATCTCACGTAAGCCAGTGAGAGCCAACTCTTCTGCAAAGACTTTGAGACTAACCTATGAAAAAGTCACTCCAAAGTGCTGCTCTGCAGGGCTCCATGTGAGCTTTCTAAAGCATCTCCTGGGTTCAGGTGCCTCACTTCTGTCACTTATCAATAAGGACTGAGTGCTCTGGAAAACGATTACACTACATATTGCTCTCAAAGAGCAGCCTAGCAGCTCCTCTATCAGAAAGTACCAAATCTCTGTTAATTCCCGAGGACCTCAAGAATAATCCCATGAACGGCAGCCAGGAAGTTTAAGTCAGAGTGGAACAACGAGAAGGAAATTAAGAGTCTGAGATGCTTAAGCCTTCTAAGAAGGGACAGATGGAAAAGAGACCCTAGAAACAGCGAAGGCTTATAAAAAGGCATTTGAAAAATTACTTGCAAACACTACCAAGTGTGGTTGGATTTATGATTCTTCCCAAAGAGCACACAGATTTTTTTGGAGCTACAGAGCCCAGTAATCCCAGCAGGCTGAGAGTGTTCAGAAGGATCCCTGTGGCTAACAGTCCACAGGCAGAAACTTGTTCACATCACTTCAAATGAAGAAGTGTGCAAGTCTCATTTGTTTGCAGCGAAGTCTGAGGGTGGGGTAGGGGAACCTAAACCAGGCAAAAAAAAATCTGTTTTCTTTTCCAGATGAGAACAAACAGCTTCATCTTAATTCCTCCAGATCAAACCTGGAGAGTTTATGAGCAAAGCTTGATTTTCTGGCAACCAAGCCATTAAACTCACTGAAGGAGAAAAAAATCTACTTGCCCCTGGCTTTGTACTGTTAAACATGTTTAAATCAGCCAGCTAACAGCAATGCAATAGTTCTCTTGCAGCAGAAATCCCACAGGAAACGCACTCCCAGTGCTCACTACGGGTAGCAAGGAGAGGTCAGCAGTGTGCCCGGTCGCACCCAGTTTTTTCTCAAAGCAAAAAGCATGTGCTTGGCTTCCACGATTTATAGCTCGCTAGGCAATACATGCTGACTATCCCATGGGAAGCACGGTAATATCAAGGCCCTCAATCTTCAAATCATCACTCTCCAAAAGCAGAAGGTAACCAAAAGGAGGCTGTGTACCCCGCACACCCTCATCCTTCCAGCACAGCTCTAGCTTTCTTGGAAGCAGCAATGCAGTCAGTGAGCAAGCAGAGATTTCAGCCATACAGCCAAAGCAAAACCAAAGGAAAAATGCTTCCAGCATAAGTTATTGTCTCCAGTATCATCTGTAACCCATGATCTGAACCCACACTGACTGAAACCCACACTGAGCTCTCCTGTAACTCATTAGCAGAGGATGAATTATTAGCGATTATTTAACAGTAATTCACAAGGGTGGTTTGCAAGAGAACCGTGAAGCAATATGCAAAGGAAGTCTTGTAGGTTAAGGAGGAGGTTATACAGGAATGTGATAATCATTACAGTTAAGTGACATCGTAGCTTGCAGCTGGCTAAAAACCACCACCACCATGCACACCACTATTACTTTCCATGATCCTCTCCACACATGCCCAACAGCTACAGCGTTTTCATGCCATAAAACCTTGCTAATCAGAGTTTAAAAAGGAAAGGGAAAAAAAAAAGCCTTTCCAGTGGCTTCCAGCCCACAGCTACCCATGAGACTGAAGATGAAGTAACTGAGAATGCCTGCTTGTAAATGAAGAAGCACAGCCACGCAGTTTTTAGAGTTCCTTGAAGCCCAGCCATCACAGTACAGTGATTTTCTTTGTTTTTGCCCTTTTTCCCACCTGAGAATGATTAATGCAGTCACCACTGCACTTCACCTGAGTTTAATACAAGGCAGAACATACGGCTGAATTCACTGCCAAGTGGCCCCAGTGTACATGAACCATTTCCAGAACGCAATGAGCCCCGTGACAAAACCCCAGGCACCGTTTCTGCTTTTCCAGCAAAAGCTCTCCTGGACCCTGGGTGCTTCCTGTAGTGGATGTGCTTTAACTATAGGAAGGCCTGAGGGTGCGATTTATCCCCGTGTTGCAAAAGACCAGAACCAGAACCAGACAAAGCACATTATTCCACACCATAAAACTAGAGACATTAAGGAAGCAAAAGCCAAAAAAAGAAAAAAAGTAAAACCACAGCCACAATACACATGCAGAGCATGAGTGGACGAGTGCTGGAAGCCTTTCAGATCTGAGCTGCAAAGCAGAACTCTCACAGCACTGTGAGCCCTGCCAAGGAGCTTATGACTTTCCTCATATTATCACATCGAAGGGTCTTTCCAGTTTGGCACGGATACGCACAGAAAATAAGAGAGGAAAGCCTCCATAAGAAAAGAAACCTTCACAATGAGAGGAAATGGAAGCGCAGGCATCCCCCTCATTGAGGCTCTTCACGTGTAACACTGTCAGCCCATCTCTTTGTTTGGACACGTTTTGGACACTGACCAGTGAGAGAAGGAAATGCAGTTGCAGAACAGATGACTTCTTAAGATTGGGCTGAAACAGAACATGTAACAGAAAGGATATCCTCTCCAGCATGGATGTGGCCACATGCCAATTCTGACCCTCATTCTATTTCCATAAAAGACAAAGGGAGTTTTGCTGCTAACCTTTGAGGCAACAGGAGCACGATCTCAGCTCCAAGTGGGACATCCCTCTCCCCACACTCTCCCTTCAGGTGCTGGGATAGCACCATATTCTTATTTCTAGGAAGTGCAGAACTGTTTACTGCTGAAAGTCTTAAGGTTAATATCAGTCTATGGTCAAAACCTCACAACAACAATAATAAAGAATTCCTTTGATTTATGGTGCCCAAAAATTGCATTCCAACGTGCCTAGGAGGGATGCAATTACAGGGTCAGACACCCACCAGCCCAGAAATGAAAGTCATTCACTTTCTCCACTCCAACCAACTCATCCCCTTCTGTTTGTACATCTTCAGCCCTTCTCCACACAGTAAACAACACTACCTGCCCACACGTATTTAAAGCACCTAGTTAAAAAACATGTAGGTCGTACACAAGCCCTGCAGGGTTCCTGCTTGCCTCTGCCTAGACATCTTTAAAAAAGCAAATCTGACTATTAATATTAATAAGGAGCAGATGGATTTAGAGGTAGATGTCATGTTTACTCGGCTCCTTTTCAGGGATGAACAGCTCATTAGTGCTGAACTGACTCATCAATCTCCATTTGCAGAATTGTTCAGTTACTTACTGTTTACACTCTGATTTTTCTTTGTCCCATTCTCTACTCAGTTTCTGTACAATATTTTTTGAAATATCATCTTCATTCAGTGACCACAAATCCTTCTCTTCAAGAGGTTTTTTGTAACCAAGAATTGCAAAGCTGCAAAAACAGAGAAAAACGGTCCAACTCAGTTTGGCTGACAGCACATAAAGCACTGCAACTAGCTCTGGGAGCCGGCAGCTAACAAAAGGAAGGAGTGCATACACAGGGAAAAAAAGGGAAAAAAAACAGAGATAGTTATGCCTGCATTTCTCTTTATTCCTTTCCTTGATGTTTGCAAGTAAGGAAAGGATGCTGCACTGTTTTGATTACAAGTCTTTTACTGAAAACATCGTTTCAGGGAAAAAAAAGGGCAATAAAAAACAACATTTAGAAATTCAAAAAACAAACTTCAGAAAAAACTTTGGAAATAAACTATGATTTTAATTGGTAATAGTGAAAACTTAAGAGGTAAAAATAATCTGAATCAACTGCCAGAGACCAATGAAATGCCAAAGGGAAGCTCACCTAAGTTAAAGGAAAACCAGATTTCTTTCTCCAAATGCATGAAAATTACCATTCCTCAGCTCTAAGAGAAATATTGCCAGGAGATACACATGTCTGATTGCCATAAATCTCTCCAGGAAAGCTGAACATTCAGAACTTTAAACGTTTAGAAAGAAGTCACTCTCACTACAAAGAATTTGACAAGGCTGTGGCCACATTGAAGTTACACAGATCTATGAGTGAGGATGTCAGAACTCTCAACCACTTTGAAAACACTGGGTCCTCCAGCATTGGTTCCACTTCTTTATCATGGAGTGGAAAAAAATCCAATCCCCTTTTTGATTATCTAGTACCCATCCCATAGCGCCGCAGTGGCAACAGTTGATAGTAATCATTTGGATATATGACCCAATTTCCTCAGGCAAAGAAAAAGTCCTTGTGAAAAAAAAACCTTCACCCACGAGTCTCAAAAGGAAACGATGCATCCCGGGTGGGTGACAAGTTCCTGCTATTTTCTTCTTGTGCAACACAACCGTGCACTTGTTTCAGGTAACACTCCAGCACGTGGGATGCACAACCAGACTGTGTGCTATCAGTCGTGGCAACTGCTGCCACTGTTCTCTAGGTAAAACTGGGCAGCACGAGGTCTCTAAAAGTGCTCTTGCAAATGTTCATTTTTCTGAAAGTGCTGACAGTGCTGTCAGTGAAAGAACATCCAACATCAACTACCTGAGGGGGAAAAACCTCCACACCGGTAACTGTACAACACGTATCACAAACAGAGCTTACGGCTGTCAGCTGTCCAACGCACAGAGAGAGCAGCTCACCTGGTAAACCACCAGAAAGTCAGTCTGGAGAGGAAGCCCGAGGTTAACTCTGGGGAGGAATTCTACAGCAAAGTTATGCAGGAAACAGATTAAATCGAGACAAGAAATGAGTCCACTCTGATCAGTTCTGTTACACTGTGTAGTGCGCTACGTGTACATACCTATGTCCCAATGAGACATAAATCGAACCCTATCATTTCCCAAGTTGTGCAGATCTCCTTTCATCTCTAAGAAAGGCTTTATATCCTGCCTTTAGATCACACTACATCAAGTGAAAGGTCACTCTATAGTTTCTGAAACGTTCATTCAAAAAAAATGAGCTCAACTTCTCTCTCAATTTAAGCATAAATCCAATAACAGAGAGCATTTTATGAACTGGAGAAGAAATTTAACCCCATGACGCCACCAATATCTCCTGTTACTAATGTTTTTCTCATATCTATTCTCAATACATACAAAACTGGTTTATTGAGTCAACTCTGAGCGAGCTCAGTCAACTCAAAAGGAATGTTAAGCAAGTAGAAAACAACCGCCAGAAAAAAATGGTCCCGGAACAATTAATATTAAGCTTGAGCTTTCATAAATCACATTTACGAAGCAGCAAGTAGGAGGGATGTTTTCACTATATAGATTTTAGTCACTACTGATGGCACACAATGGAAAAAGGCTTCAAATCCCAATCCTACACTCTTTTTAAGACATCTACACTGTTTTTTAAGGGGGATCGCCAACTACAGCTAGAATCTCAGTAACAACCCAAAGCTTTTTGCAGTTACAAATATTCTCAGTGGAACTCTCAAGACATGACATAGTCTGTAAAACATAAATAAAGCACAACAAAAATACTTACAGGGTCTGTGTTAGTGGGGGAAAAGAATGGAGGCTTTTCTTTAAAACATGAAAGGATCAACTCGATGATTATCAAAACAAAATAGATGTAAAACGTGGCAGACCTGAACCTCTCATTTACATGGTTCTGAAGGGAAAAAAACACAGTCAGTAGGTTTCATTGTGTTTCCCACCACAACACACATGCTCACACCGCCTGCTTCAGGACCTTTTGTCCCCCACAGCTGAATACTGCAAAGTAGTCACTAGTAGGAATTATCCTACAGAAGTACACACGTGCTCTGTAAAGTGCCTCAGTAAATGCTCATCTCCACTTTGCTTCCCACTGAATTCTGTCAGCTTCAAAGTGCTTATTCACCTTCACCGCACGCAGACACCCTCTGGAATCAGGACTACATGACATCCTTTTCAATTACCCCCAGGGATTCTTGCAGGATCATGTCATAAGCACAGGAATTGTCAACCCAGATCAGAGAACATCCATTTACTTTTTACAAGCAGTCAATGCCAAACGCTTTCAGAAGAAAACACCGCATTGTAAAATAACTTCCATCTGCTCCACAGATATCTCCTTTCCCACTCATATGAGTCCACAGTGGACTTAAAACTCGGTGCTGTGAGGGTATATCCCTCATGCAGTTCTGTCATCCTCACACGGTGGTGAATGCTCTCATTGTTCACTTAAAACATTTAGTCCTGAGGTGTAAGAGAAAGAATATTTCATCCTCAGCCGTTGCAAGAAAAGGTGGGATGGTAGCCACACACATTCTAGGACTCTGTCCTTGTAATTTTTAGTTAATTAAGGGATCATCAAAAAGAAGGCCTAAGGAGTTGTATAACATGGTCAAGCTGTTTGAACAAAAAATGAAGGAACATGGGGCTTGACAAGAAAAAGGGAAGAGAAGGAAAACAAAAAGCGAGGGAGAGTCTGTGCCTATATGTGTGTGTGCATACATACACACATATGGACGGTGTTGGTACAGCCCTCAGATGTCTAACAGGTTTCCAGTACACCCTCAGGTTCAGAAAAATCTCTATTTGGCATTGCATGAGAAAACCCAGATCCCCTCGAGTGAGACAAGTCTGAGCCAAAACAGTGGAACCAAATCTCTCTTCCTGGCAAAGGCCAGGTTCAGATCTGACTCCAAGCAAAGCCATCCGTTCCCTTGCCAGAGATGCTCGTGCTATACTTCCGTTGTCCAAGTGCTAACAAGGATGGTATGTTACCTGCGCTGCTGTAGTTACGATCTTAGACCGGAAAGGCCCCACGGCACAGAGCACAGACAAAAACCAGAAGATAATGAGCACTCCAGAGGACTGAACTCCTCTCAGTCTTTCGTACTGAATCAGCAGTGTAGCTAACAGCTGTGAAAAGCAAGCACAGGAACACGTGAACACAACCCCGTCCCACTGCTGCCCTTATTCACACACTGCTGGCAGCAGGACTGCTATGAAAGCAGCTCCTGTCACACTTCCACAGAACTCAGGAACAAAACCTCCTCTGTCTGAGGGAGGCGTGGAATAACTTTGTGAAATAATTTGGTCCTACCATTTTCAGAGCCCCTGCTACACAATCTGATCTTAAAACCAGGCTTTGTACCTAGGGCCACGTGCAATTAAGTACTAACTACAAATATATAAAGCAAATTTAAGACCTGTTATTTCTCCTATCCAGATGGACAACTGTGACTTGTCTAGAAAACAGCATTAAAAATATATTAATCTTACTCAGGGAAAAAAACCTACATTTTACAGCTTCATAAAACCACATTTTACAGCTTCATTTTTCATGCAACAGCCCAAGCCTGCTTGCTATCTCAGGCAAAGAAAATTTGGTTTCTGTTTAATGGAGGAACAACCAACAGATAAGAGAGAGTCTGACAAAGTCCAATGCAACATGAACAATGCACATGCCAACTCAATCCTATCTCCCTGCTTCATACCCAAATTCTCTACACACTTGGATCACAAGCCTGGAGAAATAGATAAGAGCAAGGCAGAACAATCTCTCCATTACAAACATTTCAATTTACATAGGTGAGTCTGCAGGAGGGACACGCCTGTGACTGCAGCCTTCAGTTGGCAAAATTTGCTTCAGTAATCTAAGTACAAATTCAGTTAAGAGAGTACAGGATAAGACTATAAATGCAAAGGAACCTCCTTCTTCCCACATCCATGTCAGAGTTTTCTTATCAGCCACCATAAACAGAAAGAGCTACGAACCACGGTGATGCCGATGACCAAGGGAGTCACAAAATACACTGGTGGTGGAGTTCTGCTTTGCAGGAGCTCATGGAAAGAGTAGAAGAGATCTGCCCAGCACACACACCACAGCAGGACGCCGAACAGCTGAAAGAAGTCAAACAGAAACACGAATCGGTGCACTCATCTCCAGGGGGAATCACAGGGCCAGCAAAACCATTATGATTCACAGATCCCCAGCGAGACAAAGCTGTGTAAAGGGAACACTGCTGCAGCTGCTAGCAGAACTCTCCCGCTGCATTCAGACCAAGGATCCTGCCTCAACTGATTTGCAAAGGATGCACAAACACAGCTAAGAGAAAGACTAAAGCAGTCACCCCTTAGGTTCGTTCTTTATTCTTCTCCCCACGCTATTTAGTTTTAATTGAAAACACAGGCAGCATACCAATTAAAGGCAGACATGCTCAGAAGCAGATGCCTGGAATTTTTCACTGGGATAACCCAGCTCTCTCATGGCCGATAGAAAGTGACTTGTGTGCTTTCCTTACACCCAGTCATTTATAAACCAGAGGTTCTGTTGACACCAGCCACCTCTTAGGCACAACATACTGATGAAAACATGTAGCCATGAAGTGGGTTTAGTGGCCTGAATAAAACACCTTCCTGTGCAGATTTTCACAACGAGATGAAGCTTTCACTACAGCTACCTTAAGGTCTTTGCTCGGCAGCTTTCAGTGGTGAGGCATCTTAGTGCTGGCCCACCATGGAGGTGAATTCTCCTCTGCAGAATAATAAACTCTTCATCCCACCCAGAAAGCCGTGCTCTCAGGATTTCCTGGCAGGTGAGCTGTCCTTCAGAAGCCCCCTTGGAAATCAGCAGGTACACCGATGCTTGCCTCCTCCAAGTTCTTTACTCTCCCCACAAACCAGAAAGAATTTTAAGCCCTCCCATCAGCAGTCGCTTTGACACTGAATTAAGCACGAACTCGTGAACCCAAACCCGCTCACTGCTCGGGGAGCACTGCAGAGATCTCACCGTCTTGAACCTGCTCAGCGTGGAAAGCACAATGTATCCCCTTTTAGAGCGCTTCAGGTATAGAAGATAAAAGGGTAACGCAGTCCACAGGTAAACACTAGGGATCCATGCCAGGATGGTATTCTGAAAACACGGTGTCAGGTCTGGACTATCAGTGTGCACTGAGAGATTCGCATCCTGGAGAAAAAAAGGAGACATTCATTAACAGAGAGGCAGAAGCACCACCAGCTGGAAGACCTGCTTGAAGCCTTCCAAAAACAGCTCTTCTGACAACTTGTGGTTAATCTGTAATCATAAAAGGTCCAACCACAGTTATAAACACTGAGCAAAAGCTTAAAAAGAAAAAAAAACACAAAAAACTTCTTCCCCCTGTGTCTCAGAGCCAGACCTCCACTCTGTAGCGCACACGTGTGCCGTTTAAGCCATGCTTTGTCTGGTTACAGGTAATGATACTACCACATTTCCCAGGCACTCCCAGCCTGGACTGCAGCCCCTGAACGAGAGCTCTCCCTCCAGTCAAAATCAGAGAACTCGGTCAGCAAGAATATCCAGTGCTGGAGAAAATAAACAGATTTAGATAATGAAGGCATACCTACCCAGAAAGAAACCCTGCATCTCTAACATTTCATCCTTCTTCCTTACGTGTCTCTAACGACAGTTACTTCCCTGTTCTGAACAAAGGCAATAGGGGTACACAGAATATGTGACGAGGAACATGGATTTCTTGGTAAGCATTGCTGGTGATGCCTTCAGCTGTGAGCCAGGACACCTCGGCTCTCCTGCAAGTTGCAGCAAAGGATTTGAATGCACCGCATCCACACACACAGCTATGCAGGTTCAAACTGAAACAGAAAACTGTGGGAAATTCACAACTTGTGCTCTGCCATCCAGAACGTCACCTAAACGTGGCAGATAAATACTGACTTGCAGGAAATTACTTTCTCCTATCAGTAACGATGATAAAACCAAGGCATGCCTGAATCAGGTATCTCTGCGCTGGGATCACTTAGTTGTACCAAATTCTGGGCAGGTAAGAGCTCTCAGCAGACATCTGCTTCAGTCAAGCCTCCCCAGCCCTTAGAAATGATGGAGTGAAGAATCCAAATGTACATGCTGAAGAAGTATTTCCAGGCCCGTTTTATTTGCCAACACAAATAAAGAGCTCAAATGCTGACAGCAACGGTTACTTTTAGGAGAACCGAAGAGCCACAGCATGCTTACAGTCCTTGTCTTGGAAACAGTCACTGAAAGGGCCGTGCATCACTGCTTCAGGACACTTAAGACACTTTAGAGGAGCTCCTAAGCATAATGAAATGACAAAGTCTGGGCAGGATCCAGGATGGCTTGGCTGAACTGGAACAGCTCTGTCACTCGGTGCTTCAGCACAAACTAAAAGTGGATGCAGAGACCTCTGGAAGTGGAAAAGGCACAGATCCCCTGCCTGTCCCAGACCAGCCCCTCTCCAGCCCAGGAATGATTCCTTTTGAGGCATGTGAGCACCCAGGGGGAAAAAAAGCCTTTCATTTCCTACACTGCTTTGTCCAGACCTAGGGGAAACTTCAGCCCTGGGTCAACACCACGCAGGCAGTTATACTGCAACACAAATGTAAGATCACAACCAAACAGAACTCCATCCTCAGATTCAAACTATTTCTGTTCTTCTCCAAGAGAAGGTTTCTGGTGGCTACAGAGCAGATAATGCTTAAATACTCCTTTTCAATGTGATGAGCTCGCCAGCAGCGACGTGCCTGGGGCACAGCATGCCCTCTGCAAGGCTGGAGCTGAAAGGCTCCCAAATTCTAAGTCTGACACTTGTCTACTCTCATTTATTTAACAAAATGTTCATTTCCTCTTTAAATTACACACGGTTTAGCAGAGCCTTAAGATGTTTGCAATCCTACTGCTTTTGCTTGCTGGAAAAAATCCTGATAAAAGGAAAGCTGAAGGACAGCAATAGCTGGGCACAGAATTACACGAGGATTCTGTTCACAGTAAAATTTGTTGGAAAAAAAGCACTGCTAATTTAAACCTTTCCTATCGGACCAGAGTGTTCAGAAATGGTTTTCTGTCTGACAGCCACCTAGAAACTGCCCCAGATGTCCATTAACTCCAGACTGAACACAAGCTGCCTATTGTACCTGAGACACAGTCCGCAGGGCTGCCAAGCTGTTTCAAGGCTTTCATTAACTCCTACTTCAACTAGGCGAAGGACCTGAGTTTTCAAGCATAAAAAACACAGCTGGCCAGGAAACAAAAACTCTGCCGTTAAAAAAAAATAAACAACTAAAAATTCAGATTTTGAACTTCAGCTGAATTATCCCCAAGAACAAAAGCAGAACCATTCCACATGGAAGCACAGCCATCAGCACAGGGCCAGCACAGCCCTGCTGCTTCAGAGCTTGTACGGCACGTGGGCCAAGGAGAAACCTGCAGGCAGCATGGCCAGCTGCCCACTGCGGCTCTGCTTTGTTATCCCAGGGAGTTCTGCGAGGACACAGTACCCAAGACACCGAATTCCATACAATTATGTGCACCCCAAAACTCCTCCCAAGACCAGAGTGCTGCGGACAGGGCTGTCCCGTATGTACCACGGAGCAGGGGCTCTGTTGTGAATTCTTATCTTTTTTTTTTATCTGGGAATCTGAAAGCCACCTTTCTTACCAAGCTCGGGCTGTTTTCGTGGAGCTGGCTGCGCAATAAATCAATGCTCTGAAAGTGTACATTCCAACACCCACTCCAACCCAAAGCGTCACACCGGGCTGGGACATGACACTGAGTTTCAAGGCCACCTATCCTGACCAAACCAGCACTGTTAAATGTTACTAAATTCCCTTCAAGCGGCAATCAAGTTATAGGACTCCACCCTCGAGAACAAACACAGGCAGCACGGGCTGGGGGGGACCAGCTCTGCCTTCCCTCGCCTTTGCCTACAATGCACTCTGACCTGCTGAGCAGAACAAGCACGATGCTAACTGCAGCCAGGTCTGACTGCAGGCAGAAAATCCCACGGTGGGCTGCTGAGCCGCAGGGTTTCCTTCGGGTTTGCCACTGAAAGAGGTCTGTGATGCTGAAGTTGGATAGCACGTACATTCCCTCCGCTCCCAGCTCTGTGCTGCAAGCTTAGAGGTGCTCGATAAGCTTCCCAGCAGGTAAGGCATCTCCTGGAGACTAAAACCTACAAGTCAGTGGACCCTCCTGCTGATCAGTTAAGAACATCACTGACACACAGCCATCCTTCGTACCCACAGCTCCAGCCACAGTCTCTGGGTACGTGTGACCCCTGTGCCACCGAGCTCACACACAGATGACCAGTTAAACCCCTGACTTTGATTTAAAGGATGGTATTCAACAGAGAAAGTTCTGAGCAACATTAAATCTGCCCTAATGCTTAGTATTTCCTATTACACTTTCCCCTCTGGAAAAGAACACCACTATTGAAAAGATCGTTTTTAAAAGTGATAATGCCTATAAGGGAAAGAACAGAACAAAGCCATATATCTTGGGCTTATTGCACGTCATCCCCTACAGCTTTCAAAGAAAGAGAGGGACGAACCACCTAAAGCCAGGCTGAAAAACAGAAGCAGTGAGATTTCTGCCTATCCATTTCCCAAACTCCAGCAGCAATAGTGAGACACAGACCGGTTGTGGCTCTGGTCCTGGTTTTAGGTCCAAACCAGCTCCTATTGACCAGAGAAGCCCAAAATCAAAGTGCCTGACACATGTTTGAGGCAGCAGCCAGCTGCTGCCACAGTGCTGCTCCCCACACAGCCCCCAGCAGAGAGCTCCCAGCCTTGGGAAGGCTCCCATCCTCCGTACCAAGCAGTTACCTTCACTGAACGGAAAAATTAATACGTGCTTTTTCCGAGAACGCTGTACAGCAGAAAGAACTGCAGAAGTGATGGAAAACACAAATCCATTCTTTATCTGAGGGGAACGTGAAGGCTGCTGCGCTGATGCCATTCACACCGTGCGCAAGGTTAACGCGTGCCGTGCCAATGACTCCACGCCGGTTATCACTACTCAGTAGGTTATTGAAGATTAACAACGAGATTGGAAAGCTGACTGCAAAGATAGGCAGGGAAACAGAAACGGTAACTGGAACTCTTTCCTGCAGCAAATAAAGATGGAAACGGTGCCTGATGTAGAAGACAACTGACAGTGAGAGCCCACAGTTGGTCCATATCCCACCCACGAGTTCCAGCAAATAACGATGGCCTCCTCCCAGGCACAAGGGCTGCTCCCAACACAGCAGCACAATTATCAGGGCTCAGGCTCAGCCACGGCACTGCCTTATCTCAGCCCTGCTGCCTCCCCTCCCACTTCCAGCTGTTATCTGCCTCCTCTCCTCGGTCCTTGCTGCTAAGACCCTGAGGGCTCAACTCAATCCTCACTTCAGAGAGGAAACACAAGCAAACTCCGTGCTCTGCTTCTGCACAAGGCTGCCAGTTTCAAACGGCCTTTTCAGAGCAGGATCGTCCATTTACGTTTCCAGAGGAACAGTTTCACCTTTATGCACAGAAGGAGTAACAGCGTGGTTGATCTCGGGCGACTGCTGCACAGCTCAACTCCTCCGTGCCCTACACAAACCTTTTGTTTCCCTTTAAAACAGGGCAAAAGGTAATAACGCTCTTCACTGCAACACCGGAGCAATACTGCTTGGGGCTGAAAGCACGAGAGGGTTGAGAAGCACCGCAGAAAGAGCTTGCTTTGTTTACAAAGCCCTGCAATATCTATCCGTGGTAGTGCAGTACTACAGGGACCACAGCGAGGAAACGCTGCTCACACCCTTTCAACCCATTGCTTTTCACTTCTTATTCAAGGGGAGGTTGACCTTCAGTGCTGTGAAGCCAAAAATAACCAAAGAGAAAAGAAAAGATGGGGTCGGTGGCTGTGGAGCAGGGATATGCCCATCACAGAAAGCAGAGGAGAGGCAGAGCCCTCCTGGCATGCTGCTCTCACTGCTCCCATCCAACACCAGCTAAGCAACGTCAATGTAAAGCTTAACACTTGATTCTCAACACTCATAAACCCCGTATCTCTAAAAGAACTGTGTTTATCTGCGATCTGTACAAACATCCTGAAGTGGATCTGCACAGCGAGTGCTGACAGGAAGAGGAGTGCATCAGTAACAGAGTTCTGTGAGGCAGCAAAGGCCCAACTGCAAAACGCTCCCAGGAATTACACTCCAAATACCCCAAGGATGCTGTGCCACCCACAGCTTCCGCATGGAAAGCAGATTTCTGGAAGCCACCAACACGTAAGCAAGAGGAACCATCTCTGCATTGGGGTGGGAGGAAAACAGGGAGAGAAAGACAGACAGAATAGCATTGGTACCTATGAATATTACTACCACCACCAAATTTCCGTTAGGCGGTGTAACACTGGTTAGCCTGCTTCCCCAGAAGACACCTTGCTTCTTCAGAGCACACTAAATTCAAGAGCCTGAAGCTTCTGAACACCTTTTGTTCTACTGCCTGCTTGCACTCCCCTTTCCATAATAAAGGATGATATCCAGAACATGGAGAATTTTTTCCTTTAATTTCCCCACGTTTCCAAATGTATAAAAAGGGAAAAATAGAAGAGGAAGAAAACAACAGGAGCAGGAGGGGAGACTCCAGAAACATCTGGACAATGGGCAGGAGAGAGGCAAAGGCAAGAAACAACACCTGCACATACGTAAGCATCAGATGTATTTCTCTGTTCTCAAAAAGCTCAGAAAGGAAAAATGAATTGTGTCTGAGCCCGAATGTCTTCACAATCGGAAACAACTCTTGTGAAATATTTTCTTCCCTCCTCTTCCTTCATTCCTCACGGTGCTCAGGTTCAAAGCCTTAAGACACCAGCACGCGATGTTACTGCGAAGGACACAAGCCTTCCCATGCCAGGGCTGCCCCTGCTGCCAGGGCACGAGCTGCCAGCTCCAGGCACAGCACTGCTGGCCGTGCTGAGGCACAGATGTCCCCCGACGTCCCCCAGCACACCGCTGGCAGCCTGCCTGCTCTGCATCCCTGCTCTGCCAATAATGTGCCATGGGTAATGGCCCGTCAAACCCACGGCCCTGCCAGGGGAGCAACGCAGCATTAACTCGCTGGAAAAAAATCAAAGGTACCATTTAATAGGTTTCTCAAATGAGTGTTTTTTTAATTACGTTTTAAACTGTCAGAGCCTCTTCATTTTAATGAATTACAAACACTCACAGAAAGGAAAGGGATTGTATCTTCAGCAGTATAGCATTCGTATTGCAGGTGGAAGAGCCCCATCCTGAAATGCTTTTTATTCTTAACTGCAGCGATTAATGCAGCTCCATTTTAAGGAGCTCCTCAGCAAGTCATTTTATCCCAGCTCTTGCTCCTCGGGAGGTCAGCATCATCCAGCTCCCAAGCCCCCACACCTCCACCTGCACAGCTGCTGGCTGTGTCACTGAAGCTGAACGTCTGAACGGCCGTCAGGGAGAGCTGTGCTGAAAGCCCCAGAACCAACATGGATCTGCTACAGACACCGAGTCCCCGTGGGGCTTCAAGTCACAGCCCAAGCACACAGGGCCTCACCTCCAGCAGGACCCCAGCCCCACAACGCCTGCTCCCCCCTCCAGGCATCCTCCTGCCCCACGCTCCAAGAAACACATGGGAAGGAAGGAGGAGCAGGGCTCACTGTCCAAAAGGCCTTTGGGAAGCAGTGACTGTCTGACCAGCCAGCATGCTGCTTTCAAGACAACAGCAAATGCTGATTTCCTACAAAGACATGAGCAATCACATTCACATACTGAGCTGAAAGGATTGTCATTTCCACGCGCTTCATTAACTGACACTGCCACTGAGGGATGCCACGAATTACTGACATTGGCAGCTCTCACTGGTGCTGTTCTGCTCACAAGTTTCAAACCCAGACTTTGTCTCTCCCAGACAGATTTGCAGACAGCCTGTTCTTTACTGAGGAGTAATAGCTCCTCGCTACCCCAGATCTAACGACAAATATTTATACTGCTCCTGACACTGCAGAATTAGATGCCCAAATCCTTTCCTAACAGCTTTGCACTGAGCCAATTCAAGAATCCAAACACCCTTTGAGGATCTAAGTACTTAATTGCTTTTAAGTTCAGGATGCTACCAGCATAGACCCCTTGGTAAGAGAACAACTTCACAGACCTGATGTCTGAAGAGACTGCTCGAGTTACCCATTTAGATCTCTGATCAGATAACTGATGTACCAGATTGTGAAGAGGTCTATGCGAGTGGGACCCGGTTATCTCAAGGTGGACACAGCTAACACAGATCACACAGAGATCAGTTCCACCTTGAGGTATACGTACACTCTCTGTGTTTATCACAGCATGGCAGAAGGAGCTGGAACACAAAGAGCTGCTGTGGACACGGCCCCGCTGCTGAGCCCTCCACCGCCCTGTGCCGCGGGGCCAAACAGGATCAGCTTCAGTGGAGCTTTTGTGGTTCCTTCTTCAAATCTCCTTATACACATGCTCCAAGCAGTACCTCCTTGTCCTCTGCCTTGAAAGAAGCGCTTTTCTCCTCCTACACCTATCCCAAGCCATCTTGAAATGAAATAAAAGGAAAACCAAACACATTCAAGCGTGGCACATGAGGAAGCGAGGAGGGAAACCACGTGGAGAGAAGTGCAGCACCCTGCAGAGCTGTGCTGCCAGGGAGCAGCACAACCTCCAGCTCAAACCCACCCCAGGGCCACAGAGGGACTCAAGAGAAGGCCTGGAGGCAAACCAAGGGCTGGTGGGGTGCTCCTGCGCCGCAGGCAAGTCGGAGGTATTGTTTACTTTAGAAAATTGCTGCAATTTCCTGTGGAGTTACTCAAGAGCCCGTGGGTGAGGAATGAGGCAGCACTTCTCGTGGGACAGAGACATCTGTCAGGAGAGCAAGGCACGCGTGCAGCTGAGGAAGCTGAGCTCTGTGGGCAAAGGAACAAGCCCTGACCTCACACATGACCAACCAGGAGTCGCGGCCTCTCACTTGAGGTGCTGCATCACTTGTGCTCCCAGTTCCTCCTCACACTGATAAAAATAAAAGCCAGTGCTTCAGCCTGGGCACAGACTGCAGCGTTAAGCAACCCAGCAGCAGAGCATCCCCCGAGCTCTGCAGAGCACTGAATGCTGTACCCTCACAGCCACAGAGCCATCTCACACCCTGAGCCTGTGCCACGGGAAGGCAGCGTGTCTTCTCACTGGGAAACAACCTGGTTTTCTAAGCTCTCCCTAACAGAGCACTGTGCTCACTTCCAAGAGGAACTGCTCGTGCTGCACTGCCCGGAGGACGTAGGCACGAAGGTGATAACTCCTCGGTGTCTGCTTCTTTGGGACAGAGATTGCGTGTGGTGTTAATTGCCACAGCACTCCAGCAGTGGTTCTGTGGCACAGCACAGCACAGACAACAGCGAACGAACACCCGAGCACCGCGGGTACGGTGCTATCACAGTCAGCTCTCCCCAACAGCATCCAGAATGGGAAGGCAGCCAGGAAATATTAACAATTAGTTTCTGATGCTTAACTGAACAATATAGGGTATTTCCAAATGTGATGAGATGGCCCACGCTGTATTTTGAGAAAATAATGCTGTTTCTCTTCCAGATGCAGAATGCCCTGTGTTGGTGTTGTTAGACAGCTGCTAGAAGACTGCAGCTCCCATAGACCTCCAATGTGACCCACAGCGTTTTCTGAAGCTTTTTGTTTCTAAAATGGGTTGGACAGGAAATCATTTTGCCTCTGCACACTCACAAGAAGCCAACCCTGTGTCACTGCCAGCAAAACTCCCCACCTCGCAGAAGGGTGAAGTCCTGAAACCATAATGCTTCTGATAAGCCAAAAATTCCCACATAAAACAACCAACTCTTCGAAGTGGACCGAGCTCAACCTCAACATTTCTGTGAGCTAATTCTGAACTGCTCTGTCTTGGTTCTGATCTCCCTTTATCAGAAAACTATCGCAGTTGGTTGAAACGTCGAAACAAACAAGTGTTTAAATTGGAAGACCAAGTTTCCTTTGGCTCTGAAGAGCTTTAAAACTGACATCGGCACATTACTCAGCTTCCCAAAATACCCAAAGTTGATTTGGCGCAGTATGAGCAAAGTGCCTAAGCTCCCCAGCCATGAAAAAACCAACATGAGCACTGGCTTGCATTTTATGGAAGTCTTGATCTGAACCACGAGGCTGAACTTCGTGAGTGGATGTGCACAGAAACTGCCTTTCCCCTTCTGCCCTCTTTAAGACACAGCAACATCTACATTCATGGAGTGTTGTGCCCAAAATCCATCCTCAGCTTACCACGTGAGCATTAACAATGCTGCACTGCAAGGCAGCAGCAAGAAGTCTAAGCCTGTCCTCAGGTACTCTGCCCCATGGCCTAAAGCCAGGTACACAGAAGAGGATAACGATGAATCAAAAGACAACCTGGTTAAAACACATTTATAGCACCGCAGGAACCGAAACAAAGAACAGCATCTTCCAAGTATGAAATCACACTGAGCTGAATAATCAGCAACCAGAACACAACACGTCCTGCTGGATCTCAAGCTCCTCCTGGACTGGGATGCAGGAACGATGGGGGAGACGTAGCCAGGACAGTCCCACCCAGCCCTGAGATTACCAGAAATGCTGAGCACTGCTCTTCTTCTGTAATATCCTGGGTCAGTGTGTGTGAAAATTACACAGAGAAGTTTCTGGAGAGCCTTGTAACATGCACCTGATGTCTTCGTCCACAGTCATGGAAAGAAAGTGTATTCCTCTGCTAATCCAACTACTGTGTTTCAGATTAAATTTGTGTTAATCACATTGGCACCATTACCTCCAGTAACTCAGGAGGTGTGGGGTTTTTTTTTGTTATTATTTCGTTTGGTTAAACATACTTAGATCTCACCATCATTCGGGCTCTAAGAAAACGTTCATTGATGAAAATCCCATCTCTGCATTACCTTTGTATCACCTCCTGCAAATCCAGCCTGCATGGCACCGTTACAAGAAGTAAGAGAAGGTAATGCCTTGAGGATAGCATGAAACAGACACAGCACAGCACAGCACAGCACAGCACGGGGTAACGGCACCGACACCGCGCACTTAACAGACGGCAAAACTGCTACGATGCTTTGCATCAGCTCAGCAGGAGCGGCCGAAGCTTTGGGCGCAGTCAGCAGCCCCAGCACAGCCCTCGGTGCGAAGGTAAGGTGCTCGCCAGGCGGGCAGCACCAGCAAGCAGCGGTGTGCCTGCGCTCGTTCCTGCTCTGCGCAGTAGAAATAAGAGGTGGAAACGAAACTTGTCGGAGCAAGCTTGCCCATACCCACCGCGTGTAGCGGTGCGCGCACGAAGCGCCTGGAAACAAAACCAATGGGCCGCGGGCGCGCCGAAGGGGACACGCGAGGATCGGCTGTGCGAGCAAAGCTCCGCAGCTGTGCGCTGCCACAGCTTCCAGCACCGCGCAGGGGTCCGCCGACAGCCGTCCTCCATTCGTGCGGACTTAACCCAAAGAGTCCACGCGGGAGAAACCGACCCGCGGTGCGGGACACACCGCGCCGGGCACGCGGCCCCACCGCCCGACGGCGCAGCGGTTCCGCGGTACGCGAGCATCCCACGGCCAGAACGACGCGCGTGGCCCGGCCCGGAGGTGCTCCCGTCCCGCAGCGCGGTTCGGTCCGGAGAGTGCAGACCCCCCCACCCCTCCCCCGAGCGGGGCGGCCGCGCCCCGGCGGGACCCGCGGCGGCACAGCACGGCCGACACTGGGAGGGAGCGGGGCGGGCGGCACCGCGCTGCTTACCCAGAAGCGGGACCCGCAGAACGCGTCCATGGCTGCGGCGGAGCGGAGCGGACTCCTCCGGGCCGCGCCGGGCAGCGGGAGCGGGCGGTGCCGTCCGGGGGCGGGGAGGTGCGTGCCCGCCGCGCCCCGTCCCGCCCTCCCCGTCGGTGACGCCGCCCTCGGGCCGGGAAGGGCGGCCCGGTCCTCCCCCTGCGGAGCGCTGAGGTCGTCCGCCGCCCGCACCGCGGGACGTGCTCTGCTCTCGTCCCCGGCGCGGGGACACCGAAGCCGGGCCCGAGGCCGCCTCCGTCCGCGATGCCCGGCACGGTGCTGCCACGCAGCCGTGGGGCTCGGGGTGCGCGGGGCTGGGCGGTGGGATGCCAGACACTGGCTTTAGTTCACTTTTTTGTTCTGTTATCGTGTTTGTTTCTTCCCTGCGTGGCTGCAGCCTTGCCTTCCCTCAGGTATCCTGACCGTAGGATAGCTACAGTCGGCAAAGAGCACTGAGGACACCAAGTCCAACCCAGCCCATCCCCTCTGACCGCGTCCCCAACACTGCAGATCCCCGAGAGCAGAAGTGAAGGGTTCTCCTGACCACACGCAACCCTGGCTGCTGCCTCAGGTACCCACGTCAGCATTTATCTCCATCCGCTTCCTTCATGCTGACTGCATGCTCTGGGACATTAGGTTAAACCAGTGTCACGGATCTGCTTCAAAAGCTCCCAGTCAATGCATTTCACATGCATATGTAGCTAAACGGTTTTACAGTGCACCTTGGACGCAAGCTGGTTTTCACTTCCTCGTGATACATCAGCACTGTTTGCTTTCCTCTTGGGCAGGACTCCAGCACGACTGCCCTCCCAGCTCCTGCTGCTCGTGACTGCTCGCAGCATCTGCTCCAGCATCACCGTGCCACCCAAAGCACGCTGCTGTCACCAAGCTGCTGAACGGCCCCAGGGGAAGGGCCGCATCAAAATTGGGCAGAGGGAACGGGAAGATGGGAAGCCCACGAGTGCTGCATCCCAAAACCTTTTCCTCTCCGAGAAGAACATTCTGCTCATCTTTTTCTGCCCAGACCACCAAAGACACATCTGTGCCGCCACGCAGCAGCGTGCCTCCATCTGGCAGCACTACCCATCTTCCAAAGCTGTGTGCCGTGATCCCAATGAAGGGACGCAGCTCTGATTACTGTGGGAGCATCACCTTGGGGCTCAGCACACTCCATACCTGGTGAGAACATCGGACTCCTGGCCACAAAGCCCACCACACATTACTGTAGGAATCACTGTACTTATCGCTGCAGGAAGATAAGATCTTGCCCAACATCAGCATCTCAGATGGTTGCCTGTAAGACTGAAGATCTCAGACAGATGAGTGCTCATCATCCTGAGCACCAGCCCTCCAAAGGAGCACGAGAGGAGCTGCAGCCAGCGGGGCCAGCAGCTGGGTGTCTCCCGAGCACACAGCATTCTGTTGGCAAATCTTTTGCTCAGTGCTGAGAGCTGCACCGACCGAAGTTTAAAGAGAAGTCAGAATAGCCAGGAGCTCCTCCTGCGTGGTTCCTGGAGCCGCTGCCCGCAGTGTGTGGGTTTAAAAGCCTGCCCTAAATTAAGATCAGCTTTAGCATTCTGAGATGTCACAGGTACAAAGGTGCCCCAGGAGCAGGCACTGTGGGCACTGTGTACAGGAGGGGAGAGGCTCATTTTAACAGCGTGCTTTACGGCCCCATTGATTCGTGCTATGTGCGTTAACCCCTAATCAAGATACGGACTTCAGTGGAATGCCTCCACCGTATCTCTAGAGGAAGGGCCCGTGGCAGGCTTTTTCCCCTACCTCGCAGGGTTTGAAACGTGGGGCCCTGGTTGCCTTGCCTCCTGCCTGCTGCCAGGATGGATCTGTGAGCTGTGCACCTCCTGGGCCACACCGCTGACTTTGCAGTGTAGTTACAGACATCAGGGACTGCCTGGCCAAAAAAAAAAAACCAACCCAAAAACCATCTCCTTTCAATGTTGGGAAAAAAGGCAGATGTACCTGGGGTACGTCATCACCCATGTGCTGTTCCCAGAACTCAAACAGGCTGTGAGTGAGAACTGGTGCTCTGTGAACATCCAGGAGTTCACAAACTCACCTTTTCTCACTGTACATTTATTCCTGGGAGTGGCAAGATCAGATCTGAGCTCATTCATGAATGTATTTGCATCCTCCTTGCCATGGCAGCTGCGTGGCAGAAGCACTTTTCACCTGCTAACCTGCAGGGCAGGTGTTCAGAGCTGAAGGCCCCGGAGGCACACCCATGGGCAGCAGCTGGCTGTAAGGCTGATTGCTGGGGGCAGGAAAGGAGGGAACCACCTGTGTAATGCGCCCTATCTCTGCAAACCCTCACCTCATTCTGAGTTGCAAAGCCCTAAAAGCAAAACCAAGTGTGACCTTCCCTCCAAGAAATGAGTACAAAGGATGCATGGTGCTGGGGAGGGCTTGAGCTCTGGAAGTTACAGTCTTGCTGTTTCTTGACTCCAAGTGCCACCTCAGTTCTCTGCCTGGGAGGTCAGAATAACGAGGACTTACAGTAAGCTCCATAGTGATCTTGGGTTCCTTCAACTCAGGTCATTGGTGCTCCCTCGGCTGCAGTCAGAGGTGGCTCTAAAGAGAGTGCAGGGCTGGGGAGCACTCCTCACTTGGCCTCAAGTGGCACCGAAAAATCTCCATGAGCTCTGGGGTGAGGCAGGTCAGGGCACCATGGTACATGCACGACTCTTCCAGGATGCCACATGTAATACCCTCTTTCCCCCTTACCCGAGTGCTCCCACATTTCGTGCTGCAAGTGATGAGCAGAAGCAGCCAGACGTGCTGACGCTACCCAGGGCACCCCAGAACGCTGCTGGAGCTGCTCTGGCTGGAAGCAGCTGAACTCCAAATGCACTGTTTGTCCCCATGTCACCTCTTAGATAATTTCACATTCTTCTAAGTGAACAAAGAGATTAATTAAAGCTGTGACGGGTGAGCACACCTCAGTTTGTGGGTGGTATGGTTGCAGAAGGAGATTAGGGTGACAAACTGTCAGCCACAGACAAACAGCACGTGGGCTCACTGGCACCAGGACACAAACCATCCTCCTTCAGCCCCCAGACACACTTGTCACAGGTTATCCTCTCCCGCTGGCAACTTGGCCAGTCCCAAAGCCTCCCCTAGTTCTCAGGGGCTGCAGCCGTTCTGAATTTCACCCCAAATTGGGCACAGAGAACTGACAGAGTCTGCAGGAGCACTGCTGCAAAGCCACACCGTGATGGTGACACCTGGTAAAGCTGCACTGACACGGTGACACCTGGCACAGCCACACTGCCTGCCCCACTCTCTGCTCTGCACTCCGCTCACTGCAGTGCTTTGCTTTGTGGATCAGCTCCAGTATTAACTCCTTCCTGATCTGCCCCAGGGCAGCTGGAGTCCGCCCGTTTCCATCAGGTAATTGTTAGAACAGCATGTAATTAGAGGCTTAACCGTCCCCTTCATTTTCCAGCTGGAGCCGTGAGGGTCTTCAGCTGCATTATTTGGACTGTTAAATACATAAGGAAATATGATCTATTCAGGACCTTGAGATCCCTCCAGTTCTATCACCCAGTGACTCCAGCAAGAATAGAAAATGCCAAAGGGCGTTGCAGTATTACAGTGCCGTAAACATCTCCACGCACAGCATACAACACGGAAACCCACCCTTAAGCTCCAATAATCCTCAAAGGCGAAAACGCCCGCGAGGCATTGCCCGACGGTGCCGGAGAGCACAGCAAAGCTCACACACAGCCGCACAGCCCGGCCCCTGCCCCCCGAGCCACCGCCATCTAGCGACCGGCACCGGGCCGCCCACGGAGGTGCCGCTGTCTCGCGGGGCTCTGCGCATCATCCCGGCTTGGGCGGCCCTGTGAGCAACGCACGGCTCCGCTGCGGGGCTGCGGGGCTCGGCGGGACGTCCTTCCTCTCCTGCTGCTCTGGGAAGGGATGGTTACACGCGCGGGGGCTGAAAATATCCCTGATGGGATAAGAGCTCTTCGTTGAATCGCACCGCGCCCGGAGAGCCGCAGCTCCGCGCAGTGACCGCCAGGGGGCGGCAGAGCGCCGCGGGGCGGGGGGGGCACCTGCGCAGGCTGTGCCCCAAAGTGCTGGGGGGCACCGGGTGCGTGTCTGCGGACACGCGAGATACACAACGCTTCTCGTGCAGACGCTGACAGGGCTGGGCAGAGCTCCCCGAGTGTGTGTGGGACGCTGCTGTGCAGAGAGGACAGCCGGACTCACTTTGGTGCCCGGACAAAGCCAGAAATGTATTCGCTTCGAAGCGCAGCTCCGCGGGATGCAGTCACCACCGCGCGTGGGGCGGCCCGGCTCCGTGCAGCACACGCACTGCTCAGCAATCGGCAGCAAAACGCTCGGCCAAGTCAGGGGCATGTCCACAAACCTGGGTGGGAGCCCTCTAAAACCCACCGGCAAAGATCAGCAACAAAGCTTCTCATAGGGAATAGTCACAAAAGCAGTAAAAGAGTCCCCCCCCCAAACTTCCTCAGAAACCCTGCATTAGGAACGGGAGATTTTAACTCTTCCCCCCAACTCAGCTGTGTGCAGAGAGCGGCAGAGGGCTGCAGAGCACTCTGCTTTGTGCTGCCGGGGTCAGCGTGCCTGGTGCAGCCAGGCACACAGTGCAGGGCACACAGCTCCCCCCAGTTCCCCCAAGCTCCCCCCAGCTCCCCCCCCAGTTCCCCCCAAGCTCCCCCCAGCTCCCCCCCAGCTCCCCCCAGCTCCCCCCAAGCTCTCCCCAGCTCCCCCCAGCTCCCCCCCAGCTCCCCCCCAGTTCCCCCCAGTTCCCCCCAGCTGCCCCCCAGCCCTGCTCTGCACGGCTGCGCACGGCAGTTTGCACAGCTCCTTTTCCCCGTTAAAGTGCTGACTTCATCCCTGCCGCTTTCCACCCGGAGCTGCATACCAGAGGACCTTTCTCAAAGCGCCCTGCGGGCAGCGCTGCGGCTCCGATGTCACCCACGCGTGGGTGCTGGGTTTCTCCCTCTGCTGGCGCTCCTCCGGAGGAAGCAGCTCTTTCCCCGCGGGGCCCAACGGGTTCAGGGCCAGGTGGTTTGGGTGGAAGGCACACAGTGTGCAGGTGCTGCCCTGCAGCGCTGCAGGAGTGATGCACGGAGCAGAGCTGCCGCTCTCCGGCTGCTGCTGCCAACTGTGCACAGTTAAACCACTGCCAAAGATGTGATGGACCCAAACGAATCAGAATACCACCACCAACAGCAACAGAGGAAGCTCACATTCATTTTCTTTTCAAAAGCTTTTAATAGGACACATTTGTTTTTGTCATTTGTAAAGATTTACACTCATTTTTTGTCTTTTCTCTTTTTTTGTAAAAAGGAACATTTGAACCCAGTTTTGCCCACCTCTCGTCGCCCTCGATTTGGCCTGTATTCCTGATACAGCATGACACTGTAGTGCCTGTTACATACAGAGTTCAGTCAGACACACTGGGTTGTTGGACGCTGCGACGGAGCCGTGCCTGCTCCCATCACCTCGTGGAATAGTGCACGTGGGTTACGACAGCCAGAGGGGTGGAAAAGGGGGGACGGGGGCATGGCCTAATTTACAACCACAACACTTCTGTTCTCTCTCGGCTTTTCCTCGAACACACCTCGTGCTGAGTGCAATCCACAGAAGTCAAAAACAGTGTTCTCCTCACCCTCCTCCAAAATCCCTCGATACGAACGGCCCGGAACCAAGCTGGGAAAGCCAGCCCTGCGTGCCAGGGGCTGCAAGAACGGCGCTGGCGTTTCTCCAGACACGGTCTGTGTTCCCTCCCGGGTCAGCCTGGCAGTGGCAGAACGTCCTCCCTCCCATCTACAGTAAATCCACAGTATAAAGTGCTGGTGTGCGTGAGTGAGCTGGATAGCAATGAGACCACTTCGCCACCGACACGGGCTGAGCTCTGGGGGTGGGTGCTTTGTATCAGAACAGCTCTCAAACAGCGACAGCACTGCGACACCGCAGAGCATCAGCTTAGCAACGTGCATCTACCCGTGCCCCGGCAGCGGGCTCTGCGACCCGGCACGCAGCTCTGGCTCCAGGCCCGGGAAAAGCAACGTGTAGGTAGAGCTGCTCCTGCTCCCAAGATGCTACGCAGACTTTTAACAATTTCTCTATAGATTTCTACAAAAATATAAAAAAATCTATCAACATAAACCACTCTACAGAATTCCTGTGGATTTTGTACATTTTGCTTAAAAAAAGTCAAATTCTATAAAACCCCCCCGCAGGTATTTAAAATTCTCCGAAGATTATTGCACGCACCGCAGTACATCTGCATCCGCTTTTCAAAAGGGCGCCTAGGAAAGCTTGCCTGGTTTAGAAAACTATTTTACACGGATTGCTCGTCCTGATCGCGCCGTCACGCAGTGCTTCTGCTGGCTGCTCTTCACTGAATGTTCACGTGCGACGTAAACTTTTTGCTGCTCACACCAACTCTGTCTGTGGGTGAAAGCCCGGAGCTCGGGCACGGCACGGCCCCGGTGCTGGAGCGTTGGAGCCGCGTGCTGGGGTCAGTGCCACATCGCAGAGGGACGGTGGCATCGCCGCGGTGCTTTGCGCACACTCGTGTGGCTCAGGAGCAGGGTCAGCGATGTCATACTTCCCCAAATTAATTAGTAAACGTGAAGGGAAAAGCCTCTGCTTGGTAGGAGCATAAGACCATAAAGGAGATTAAGAATATTTCCCAGGCTTAGCGCACTGTAATTCCATTATTTCCTTCGGTGTGATCTGGGGAAGAACTGATGAGAAAGGTTTGGAGTCACTGCTCGAAGTGGGTTTTGCTCTGGGTGGGGCCATGCAGACCGAGGGGGTCCTCTGTGTGTTCCCACAGCACAGAGGGGGAACTGCCCCGGCCGAGAACTGCTCCGACCGCAGTGCTGAGCGTGCATCCCCAGCCCCGTGCTGAGCTCCTGGCCGCAGGCCGGCCCCACGCACATTGCTTGCAGAGCAATGTTCCTCCAGTGGATGCAAAGGAGCTCGGGCCCGACTCGGGCTGCTGTGTGCTGTGTGCCCTTCTGCCTGTGCCTGTCCTGGGGGCGGTGCGGATGCACACAGTCGTAATGGATCTTCTCACTGCACTACAAACTCCAGACTGGCAGAGCTGGCACAGATCCTCCCATGCTCATGCTGGTCTACGGACAGGAGCTAGCAAAGCCTCGCCCATGCACGCCGTCCGAAGCCTGCGACTGTTCTGTACTTACAGCCATGCCTTCTTGGCCCTATTTAGCCTACGCCTTAACCCCATTTGGGAGGCTCCACGTCTGCCTCCTGTCAGCCCTGTGAGGAGCAGGGTGAGGTGCGCGGGGCAGCCCTGTGGCCTCGGGCTCTGTCTGCTCCTGTGGATGGCTCTGCCCTGAGCACAGAATGAACCGCTCACTTCGGGGATGGCTGATGCTGAGGATGGGCTGTGAAGGACGTGGCTTCCATTGCCGCACTTTGCATCACGAAATTGCTGCTTAAGGACTTTGCTCGACTGGAAATAAAACTACCGTCAGGTCCTTCGCGTGAATTAACTCCAGCAGTGATAGGAAAAACTTGACTTTTACTGAAAACCAGCACACACTCCAGTACCTACAAGACCTCCTCCTTACACGCACTCTGTAAAACAACATGCAAACTGCAGTAGGCCTTGATTCTGTTCAACACAGAAGCCCAACAGCAATTTTAAAGGACGAAAATACCACTGCGCTCCGCACGGCTCTCGGTGGGCACTGTGCAAAGGGGCAGCTCCCCACGGGCAGTGGGCTCCACAGCACTGGGCAGTGCTGCAGAACCGCCCTCCGTCGGCCACCACAGGCGGTTGCTGCCTGGCCTTCCAAGGCAAGCGATAGGAAAACGATTGCTGACGGGATCCCGTGAGTCACCAGCAGATGATCTGGAATGTTCCACGTCAGCGTGGTGGAGCACTCACGGACAGCTCCGCCGGCGCTGCACTCCCAGCCCTCAGTCGCACGTCAGCGTGTCGCACGCTCCTGCTTTTGTGCACTTGCTTTTCCTCTGGATGCTGATTTTATGCAAGACTGGAACTTTATTTTGTTAGAAAAGAACGCTGCCGCACTTCTGTATTTCCCAGAAAATGACTGAAGTCCAAGGGGAGAAATAAATTACATTAAATAATTCTTATTTACTGCTGACTGTGGGATACGCATCCTCTGTAATGCACTAATTGGCTACATCTTGTGCTTCGCAAAACAACGAAACCCAAACGGAACTCAACGGAAAAAGAGAAGGGATTAAATATATATTCTTAAGGTTAAAATGTTCATAAAAACCGACTTTATCTCAGAAATATTCTGAGAGACATAAAATAGAGCAAAATCAAACGAGTCTTTAGTCACAAAATGTACTACATCCCGCAATACTAGATTCAATTAATTTAATAAAATATAATATACATATAGATTCTGCACATTGTATTGCTTTTACCTAAGCAGAACGTATGCTTAAGTAAGCGTGATATAGGTTAACCTCTCTTAACCAGCTGGTTCTGTGATCCTTCTTTGGAAATATTTTACCCAGTGCCATTTTGGAGTACAGTTTGTTTGCTTTTTTTTTTTTTTTTTTTTTCCTTTTTCTATTACATGAAAGGAAGAAAACGTTTGGCACCAACAGAAAATAAGTCAGGGCTCCATTTCATTCTGATCAAAGGAAAAGCTAGGAAGCGTCAACAAGTCTTTCTTTGGGGCAGGAGGTGCTGACGTGCTGTCTGGAAGCAACGAATCCCCGATATCCACCGAGTCCTTGGAATCGCAGGACGGAGCACGCCGCCTCAGGCAGGTATCTCCTCTGGCAGGTGAGATGCTGTGAGGTCCTCTGGGTAGCAAGCCCTGTTCGCTGGGTGGCTCTATAGATATACACGGAGGACTCAGCTTTTTCTTCTGCCGTGTTCCTTGCAAGCCTTCCATTTCACTTACCACCTGACTTATGAAGCCAGAAGAGCTCGATGTGGAATGGTGCTGAGGGCTGTTTTCCATCGAGCAAATTTCTATCGAATGTCTCCTTTGATCGTCTAACCAAGAGGGTGGCTTTTTTAGAAGACCTTGGGTGTCTACGCTGTGGTATTTCTTCAGGTCCTTCAACGTAACGCTGCCGGTATTGCCGATGTTCCTCTTAGGAGTGAGAGGCTGCGCCTCTGAACAGGCACTCGAGGCTGTGCAAGTTTCGGAAGGGAAAGGCTCCGAGGAGCTGTTTGTTTCAGACACTTCTTGGTCCATTGAGTCTCCAGGTGTCTCCTGATGAGAGTCCGCACAAGCACACGATGCCAGTGCCTGCTTTGAAATATTATACTGATTGTGGGAATGCTGCTGCGTATGAACGCTCGCCCGGCTCCACGCAGCCAAATCTGCTCCTTCTGAAGGGGTCAGAGCCACTGCTGACTCCTCCTGGGGCACGTCTGGGTGGGAGGGCTCGCTCACCTCGGCGTGGAGGTTCTCCTTGCTGTCTGAAGAGTCGTTCCTTATGGCCATCTGCACGGAGCGCACGGGAGTCGGGAGGAGGGGAGTTGCCAGATGGGAGAGACAGACCAAACAAAGGTTAGAACAGGCAAGGCACAATATTCATGGGGCATGCAGCTCTGCTGGGGTACCCGTGGACCCATTGGGTCCTACAGCTCGGCCTGCGCTGTGGGCTCTAGAGCTTCCCACAGTGATCTGTGGGCTTATCCCTGCGTAAGTGAGAGCAGAATTTCACCCCTCATTCTTCGTAAGTGGTTGACCTTTATCTTTCTTCTGGAAGGATGGAGAAGTGCAGAACAGAATGTCCCCACCCGAACTCGGACACACTCTGGTTATCCAAAGATGAGGGTCTATGGCAAACACCTTTGAAATCTCAGGGGCACAAGTAGGAGTGGGAGAGGGAAGACGTGCAAGGGAACCTGTGCGTTCCTCTCTCTAGCTCAAGTGATGCTGAGGGCGTGGAGAAGATCCCCAAAGCCACCGACACCAGAGCAGCCACATCTATGCCCACCCCAGGGTGACAGCCCATCCCTGCCTTTGGGACAGCCTTGTCCCGTGCTAGCATTACGACTCTGCACCATCTTAGACAGGGGAGCTTGAAGAGAGACGTGGAAGCTGGACTAGAGCATCTGTAATTGCTTCCACCTATTCTGGCGGCCCAGGCTTCCTCAGACACATTTAAACTTGGCCGCTCTGAGCCACACGCAGCATCGGTGCGTGCTGGCCAAGGGTGCCTATGGCATGGTTTGAAGGCTTTGTCGTTCTGCTGCACTGCATCCCTTGCCAAAAAGGATTATAAATCAGCCCCATTAACTGGCCCTTAAAGGCAGTGTCTCGGCTCAAGAAGATTCTTAAATTATCTTAAAGATTAAAATCTTCATCAAGAAATTTGGAGGAAATGCATCCAGCTGGTCTCAGTTCTTTAGAGAAGCGTAAGGAGACGAAATCCCTCATTTTAAGGAATGCTTTCCTGACAAATTGCCCCCAGAATGATCTCGGGGTTTTTATAAAAGCTGTCCCACGAGGATCACTGGAGCCAAATGATCTCTATTCAGGCAAAGCTCCCATCAGCTGCAGCACACACATACGTGCACACAGACACCAGCACTGCTGTCACACTGCGCCGTGCCCTCCTTTGATGTCTGTGAGAGGGGAGAGAACCCTGAGTGTGGCAACCGACTTTGTCCAAGGGCAGCTGATAATCCCTCCCAGTTAAAATGCTGCAGCATCATGCTGGTAACTAACCACACTGGAGAGCAGAGCTCGTTCTGGCCTCGTTGGTGCCACCAACTTTAGGGGGAATTCAGGGAGCAGGATCCACATTCATACCCTGAGAAGGGACACGGAGCACCAAACTGTAGAACACGACAGCAAGAAGTAATTCTTGTCATTACTTTTGCTCGTACACCAACCTGTGCTCACACAAAGGGCAGTGTCAGATACAGGCCTCTGTGGTTGCTGTCAGCGGTAACTGCTGCTGGAAGTGTTCTACTGGTTTCCTTCACAACAAAAGGACCCTATGCCATCCCACTGGTGTGTCCACATCTGGTGGGGGTTACACCATGGGCACACAGTCCCGGAGCCAGAAAATCGATGTAGTTTTAGGTTCAGGTTGAATTCCCCTGGAGAACAACATCTGTGCAATGCCAAGGAGCACATTCCTTGCGGGAGCTCGGCTCAGTGTCCGCCCAAAGCATCTCATCCTCTCAGCTTCATCTGTGAGTGCATCGCTAATTGTCAAACATCCCAGAGTCTAATCGGCGTGTTTCTGTGGGGACTGTCCACCCTACAGCAGGGTGAAGGGGAAGGGAGCTTAAGCACACGTGTCAATGGTGGAGGAAAGTGCATGGACCAGGGATGTGGTGGACAAGATTTATCTAAGCGCAAATTTAGGATAGGAGAGGGGACAATGGGGAAGGGAGGGGAGAGAAAAACAAAAAAGAAAAGAATGAAAATCTGAATTACATGCAATATGTGTAACAGTAAGGAAAAATGGGTACTGGAAATCAAAATGCTTTACTGGCTTGAGCTACAGAGACATGCCAGCAGCACATCAGTGCAGGCAGCAACAGGTGCCAAGCAGGAGCATCTGAGCAAGCACAGCTGCTCTGAGCATCACGGGGAGAGTTTGCTTCTTTGGAGACCAAGTTTCATGGTGGTTGTCCAACTAGATTACAATTAACTCCAACAGAAATGAAGTCCTGTTGCCAGAACCCACTTTAGTTCCATTAACGGTGCTCCATGAGAGCAAACCCAAGGCAACACCTCACAAGTGTTCAGGGGATGTGGATGGCCCGCAGACCATGCCTGCTCACCACCCAGAGCTCACCACCCAAAGCTTTTTTCTTCCTGAGAGGTCACTCCAAGAACATGCTGCATGAGCAGGGAGAGGAGGGAGGGGTATAAATTAATCTAAATGTATGAAAGGGTTGAGAAGGAGAAGCCTTCAGAAAAGTGAACAAAATTAGGCTGAGAAAGTAATTTGTTCTAGAGAGATCAATTGAAAAAGATGGGTCTGTTATCCATTAGAAAGTGAGAGAGAGTGGTTATGAACTGGAATCATGACATCAATTAGTTTCCCTATTAGCAGTGACTGGGGGAGCCAGCCAGCCCTCCACAGACGAATACATGCTAGGAATTTCTTATGTCAATTTAGTATTACAGACTAATGTAATTGTTAACCTTGGTACTTTGCATTCATTTTTAGAGCTTAATGAATCAACTGTCTAATTTGTCAGTGTTGATTAAAAGATGAAAGAAGTGGGAACGTTTCCATGCAGTAAGGAATTTACTTTGGACGAAATAAAGATGATGTCTTCTGCGTATATAAAATCTGACGCAGAACTGCAGTATAAAGCAGAGTGATGGAATCAGATGTAGCTCCAGCCTGACCCAACAGCACAATGAAATGTTCTAAGATGTGAGAGTGAAGCACAAGTGTACGTACTCTACTAAAAAGGATAAACGTGAACTCGTGTTTCCAATCAGCCAGACTGCAATCTGTGATGAGATCTCTCAGATCTTTGGTTGAATCAGAACTTAAATCAATGCCAGGCAAAATAACCGAGATAAAACCAGTCACAAAATAGAGTAAGTTCTGTTCTGCGTATACTCAACCTTTTCAAAAGCACGAAGGGGATTTGAAAGGATCCTAAGTTTCAGCTCCCACTGCAAAAACAATGTGCTTTCCATGGTGGTTTTGCACGCAGCGTGGTGCCCTGCAAGCAGTTTCCCCCTTTCGAGAAATGAGAGGAGTGAGGGGAAGGGCGGCCCGGGATGGAGTGTGCAGTCACCGTGTCCTTCCAAGCACTGAGAAAATCACAGCGGTTAAGAATTAGTTCCTTAACCCCAACGAGCCCCTGGGGAGCGTTTGGCTGTGGTTATGAGGAGACCCAAAGAAATGAAGTGCGAATGCCGCCGAGAGCCTTCAGGCACTTGGCCAGAGGAGATGATACACAGTGCACACATTCTTTGGAGGCTCCTGGATGGCTTTCAGATCCAAACCCATCAACCTTCCTGTTATTTCTGCGGGAGAATTACAGTTCTCCAGAGGTTTCTCCGTGAACCCCTCCTTGAATCTCAATCGTGGGTAACCTGGAAACGCAGCAATGCGAGACCCCAGCAGGCAGTGTGCTGCTTACCTGTCTGCGGAGCATCCGCTCGGCGGAAGGGGAGCGCACCGGGGAGCACAGCGGGGCTCTGCTCTCCCTGCCCTGTGGCTCCTGAGCTCTCACGTGGTGGAAATGGCCCTTTGGAATTTGCAGGAGAGAGCTGGTGTCTGCTGGCTGCGACTGCACCGACGCCTTTGAACCTGGAGAGAGGAAGAAGAGGGAGGAGTGTGACTGCAGCCCCATCTCAGGGACCTGTCAGAGGAAAGCCCTTTGCGCCTCGGAGCAGACAGGCACAGCAAGGGCACTGAATTCAGCAAGCAGCTCTTCATGGTTGGAAAAAACTTCCACCTACTAATAAATTCTTCCAAAATAGTCTATTATTTCATTTTTCTTGGCGTTCTCCCCCGATCCAGCTGGGACCAGCTCCCGTAAAGAACAGATGATGAACGAGAAGTTCATCTGGAATGGCAACGTCCATATCCCTGCTTAAGGGCCAGCGACTCCGCAGGCACCGCGCACCCCAGCCCTGCAGGGATGTGCCCTCAGAGGTTCTGGAAAGGACATCCCCATACCCGAGCACACGCAGAGGTCGCCTGCAGTGATCCCAACACCACACACACATGCTGGGACTCACGTGGCAGTGAACCAACCTGGCAGCACTCAAGGCTGGCTTTACAGAGCAGCCCCAGAGAGGGAAACGCGTACTCTGCAGCCTCTTGCTGACCCTTGGTGGTTGCTGGCTACTTCTTCTGAAAGGGCTGCAGCTCTGCGAGCTCCCCCCCACAGCCTCAACATTTTTCAAAACAATCCATTTAACCTGGACCAAATCCCAGAGAATCTCATTTGTCCTGGAATCTTTCCCAGAACAACAGCCCCATTACGAAGGAGTATTCAAACAAATACCTCCTGCAAGCGCCAGTGTTTCTGACAACAAAACCTTTCTCAGCTTGAAATATTGTGGCTCAGTTGTGAAGATTTATTAGAGGCGACTGGCACCTTTCGCTGCCTTCACAGCACTTTACAATATTACAAACCGTGACCAGGTGGGCTGACGTGCCCCGTCCCGGCAGCGGTGACATTGCAGGGGGAACAGGACGATACGCAGCACTGAGGTTTGGGCACCATACCCAACTCTGAGCACTTGGGCCCCATTCAGGCAACTGGAACTTCACCAGTGGCACAAAAACAAAAAAGCTTTGAGTGCTCAGCAGAGTTGTGATTTAACACATCAGCGTTACCTTCCCAAAGTACTGCCCTACATGTTGGTGGAGCTGCTTTTTTGGATGGGTGCACACAGGGACAGTGCCTGACCTGGCAAGCTGGGGCTGCCAGAGGGATGGTGGAAGCTGGGAAATGCCACCTTGAAATGGGACCCAGAAATTACCCACTTTTTGCTCTCGACATAGTTCTTGCTCTAGACAGGATGAACGTGTCCAAATTAAGGCTCAGTGGAGCAGCACTGGGAACTCCCTCTGCAGCAAACAGGGTTTTCTGTATGGCCAGGGTCTGTAACGGGAATTCCTTGGCTGTTACAGAGCCATACCTGCCAGCTCCACCAAACATAACAGGAGCTCTGCATTTGCTTCCAGTGGGATTTGACCAGGATTTCAGCTTTTATTTTTGCATGATGTACAAACAGATTCCTCAAAGGATAGCACTTGACCTTGAAAAGCGTGTGCTGTGGCAGTGACTCCTCACAACTCCAGATTCAGTTTCCCCCTTTGTGTCCACATTTTCTGCTGTTCAACAGCCGCTATTCATCCGAGTTCCCATTACTATGCAAATTTCAACATCTTATTTCTAATCTGCTCAAATCTCCCAGCATTCTGAACAGGGCTGAAATGAAGTTCTGCTTACGGGCTTTCCAACACTACTTGTAAAAACTTCTCTGTCTTATCTGTGACAGATGTGCGAATCGATGGCCTGCCAGGAGCGAGGCCGAGGGCAGCCCCCGCCGCTGGAGCTGCAGCCACAGGTACACACAGCCCTCCGTGTGCCCACACAGCAACCTGCAGCACGCTGTGTCTAAGAATACCTCCGTTTGTCTCCAAGGTGTGCACCCCAACCACGTACAAGGATGACCCTACACCCCCCCATCCGCTGCGGATCTCACACTGAGGTCTCGCTCCATTCAGCACTCTTATATTCGTTTTACAGCCACTGAGAGACACCGTTTTCCCTTCTTTCACAGATGCTCCCGTGCAGAGCTTCCAGAGCCTGCTGCAACGGGCACTGCTGCAACGGGCACTGCTGCAACGGGCACTGCTGCAACGGGCACTGCTGCAACGGGCACTGCTACGACGGGCACTGCTGCGACGGGCACTGCTGCAGACAAGCACACGGATGTACCGCTCTGCGGGGGCTTCTGTCCAGAGGATGCAGACAGAGCTCGGGCGGTGCCAACAAGCTCAGCCATCCCATGGCTCTCTGTAAGCTCTGCAGAGCTACTCCACAGGTTCAGACGCCCAGATGTGAAAACAGAGCCCGGTTTGGTGCCGCCGAGCTTGGAAAGCCCCATCCCACTGTGAGCCCACATCCGTACCTGAGTGCGCCTTGTGCTGGGCCGGGTTCCCGTGGTGCAGGGAGGCAGCGCCGGGCCGGGAGCACGGCTGGGACGTGTGGAACATGTAGCTGTCGTTGGGCAAGGAGTGCGTGCGACCCACCGACGGCTTCCTGACGCTCAGCAGGTCCTGGCCGGGGGACAGTGCCAATGCTGCGTCCCTGCAGCGCAGCTCAGCCTACGGAGAGAGGCAGTGAGGGAGCAGGAAGGCTGTGCCGCCGCAGGCGTGCCCAGAGATGCAAGCGACAGCCATTGCAACCATGTGGCACGATGGGCATGCACATCGCCAGGATGTACGGGTGGCACAAATGGAGCTACCGGGAAGCTAAACCCCTCCTTCGCACTGTTGGGAAATTGTCACACGGAATGGACCACAAAAACAGAGGAAGCAACACTGCAGGAGTAAACCATGACTATTTCGGGGGTGTGAAGAAGGCATCATGCCTCAAGGCCAGCGGTAGATTCATGCTTTGTGTAACTTTGATCTTCTGCAGTAACAGTAAGGCTGTCTCTGAGTGCCCTCACCTGCAAGCCAGGCTTTTGCAAAGGTGAGCAGTTTCCTCTCCTAGCAAAAGACAAAATCAACAAAGCAAAGCCCCACCAGAAGGAGCTTACAGAGGATGTCCTCTATTCTGGCTGCCAGCACCATTTCATCGGTTCTCTTCTCACACAATGAATAACTAAACCCATTTCAATGCAACAGATATCTAAACCTACTGTCCTGGGGTTAAAGCTGTTAGAATTAGAAGGGATCTAATAGGAGCAGAGGTTATTGTGTATGTGTTGACTGTGGAGTCTTTATAGCCACAGAGACTCTTGGAGGAGGCAGCACCAGATGCGATATGGAATGAGCTCGAATTCGGGTGTGATTTCATAAGGAAATACATCTCCATCCATTCTTGTGTGTGACAGTTAGCAAAAATGGAAGTAAAGCCAGCTTCCCTATACAGCTCTACCAGAGCAATTATCCTTAAAAGGTTTCCTATGAGAGCCAGAGAAATCAGATGTGACACTGTGGTTAATACAGCGCATTGCTGAGCGCTTCTGGAAAAACTCGGACCTGATTTTCTGACAATCCTTCACCCAGTGCATTGGCAGTTTATCTGAAAGCAGCACTCTAAGATCATTTTTTCCCATTTTTTCCCTCTGGCCGTAAAAATAAAACTTCGCTGCACCATTTCATTTGCACAAAACACATAACGAGATTAAATGGACTAAAAAAATAAAAAGGAGGGACAAAGAAGAGAAGAAAAGAAAAATAAACAAAGGGCACTGGAAAAGTGAACGATGGACACAGGTCTGCACTGCCCCGCAGTGCTTCCACGGGGACCCGGCTGCGAGGCACAGCCCCACGCTGCAGCTGACGCCGCGAGCCCTCTCTGCTCCTCCTGCCTCCCCATAAGAGCCGTGTTTAGCTTCAAACCGCTTCACTTAGAGCAAAAACTTGAGAATTTGGATTCGAGATCCCGGCCAAACCCAGCGTGTAAGCGGTCATCCCACTGCACAACACCCGCCTCTGCTGCTCCCCAGGGCAACCTCAGGCTGAGCTTCACGACCTCCACTGGAAACGGCTGAAAAGCGATGGTCCCAGGGCAGCTGCAGGCAGCGGGGGGAGCTGGCGGTTTGGTTCATGGGCAGTTTTGACCAACGTGCTGCTTTGGCTTCGCTGGAAGGCGAAGCTGAAGTTTCCACGAACCAAAAACTCAAAAAAAAAAATCCCAAACCAAACCTATTCTGAGTCAAACCAAACATTCTGCCCGAGGTGTTGGTCAGCTAAAGCTGTGCTGAAGGGAAGGATAAGAACACCAAAAAAGTGAACACGCTTTAACAGAAGCGTGCAGGAGTTTGGGAAGGTGCTCTGAGCACAGCACTGCGCGGCGCTGACGGAGTCAGCACACACGTGGCTCCCCCTCATCTGCCCTTCTTTCCCTTTTGCTGAGGAAGGCATCTCTCCTGGCCGCATCCTCGAGACCTTTCCTGATGTCCTGCTGTTCTCCCCCAGGACTCGAACGGGCATCTCCTCTCTCAGCCTCTCCAAACCGACTGCTTTTGGGGCAAAGTGCCCCACACGGAACTTTAAATGCAGTTTACAACGTCTTTTGCGCGTGGTGCCATGAAGCATGATGGGAAATATTGTCACGGTTTTAGAGGTGTTTCCCAAAGAAGTGCTAATTAGGATGACAACCAGCTAGAATGGCAGAGAAATTATCAACGACACAAACATCCAACAGCAGATACATGGACAACAACAAGGAAAACGAGAATGGCCCAAGAAATGTTGGAAGAGGAGTTATCGTACAGCAGAGGAAAAGCACTCGACCGCTACACAGCTAAAAATGTCTCATGTTTCAAAGAGGAGATGGTTGAGACAGGGTTCAAAATACTGGTTATTCCGTTCAGAAAGGCACAGAGCCAGCCCAGCTTTTTCCCTTTTCTCGGTGAGACGACTGCCATCACCCAAGCAGCAGCATCTCAGAGAGATCCCCGCCTGATATCTGCGAGGCACACAGCCTGGCCCAGCGGGGCTGCGCTGCTGAGACGAGGACCTCTCGCACGCAGCAGTCATTAGCTCGTGGTGTCTCCTCCACACAGCCTCACTGATTGGTTTCAGATGGAGGGGGAATTTCAACCTTGAGGCTTTCCAATGCATTTGTTGGACTATTTGTTTTACTTGCGGAAAGCGCATTGTTTTGCATACGACGCCTGTTCCTCTCGAGGAGCCAACTTTGTGGCCAAAGAGCCGTAACAGCCCACATCCCAACGGCACTGAGGGCAGCTCCTGCCGGGGAAGGCTGGTGCTACTGGGGCTGAAGCAGGAACCACGAGTGCCATTAGGCAGGAGTAGGAGAATGCAGTATTTCGAACCCTGCCAACATCAGACCGTACAGCGACCAGTGTATGTACATTGCTTTCCAGAGCATTAAGTAAATGTGTGTGAGTGTCATCAGGAAAAGAGTCATCCGTCAGAGCTAAGGACCAGGACTTTTCAGAGAGAATATCTGACGTCAGAGACAGAGCCTCCATCTCAGCTAGAGGGATCTGAAGGGAGAGATGATTAAGCATAAGAAACCAGGACACAAATCTTCAGAGAAAAAAGTATCATAATCTAAACACTTCTAGACACCAAAGCAATATCCCTGCGGTGGGAGCAGCTACATCATGCACATCGTTACCGGGGACAGAACATTAAAGAAACGGAATATAACAAAGAAACGACGAGAAGAGTGGAAATTCATACTTAAACTCTTACCGAGGGGCTGGGAGGGACTTTAAAGCCATACACTAATGCTAGCACTGCACGGTGTTGCTCTCCTGCCTTGGAGAAGTGGCAAAAGCAACGGTGCCTTCCTGCGGGTGGCATCCGTCCTCCCCTCGAGGGTTGGGCACAGGAGGCCGCACCACCCCCTGCCCTCCCCGCAGCATCCCACCCTGAGCTGCTGTGTGCTGGCACAGAGCCGTTCTGCAGGGGGGGCAGGGGGTGCCCTTCCTGTGCTCTGGGGAGGAGATGGAGACCTCGCTCCTCCACAGCGTGTGGGACATCCATGAACTTCCTAACAGCGCAACACTGACAGTGAGAACCTTATGAGCGAGGACGTCGTGGTCGCCCGCAGCCTCCTGCCCAAAGGACACGTCTGGACACCCCAGGTAATTTCTTTTTGTTTCCCAGCTCTCCCTGAGCATTTTTGCCCCTACCCTCTATATTTGAAAAGACTTTCAGCAGCTGCGTGCTTTCCAGCAGAAAGCACAGAGGCCCAGACAGACTGAGCTTGAGTTGCCCAAGGGCAGGATTCCCTCACTATAAGAAATGGACATCTGTGGGCTGAGATAAAGCTGGTGATGAGCAAACTGTGAGCGGCCGTGATAAGCCTCCGGCCAGAGCTTGGTGGGATGTGCTCCAGCAACGCATGAGAGATGCTCCGGAGCTCCTCCTGACTTCCTGTGGAGTCCCCAAAGAGGCAGCACTGGGGTGGCAGCAGTGTGGGGATGGTGATCCCAAATGGGGACAGCAGTGGTCACTGGGGCTGGGGGGGGGGAGGGGAGGGTGGGAGCTCTGTGCACCACTTTGCTTTCTGTGCCACTCCATCTCCTCTGGGAGCGTGACAAATGCTGCGAGCAGAAAAGCCAAAAGGTAAACAAAACAGCCATCCCTCTCCTGAAATGGGGTTTGAGGCAGCCAAAGCATTCGGTTGGAAACATTCAAATGATTTATAGGTTGGTTAATTGCAGCGAAAACTAAAAACTAAAAAAAAACCATGCACAAATCTAACTTAAATTTTAAAAAGGAAAAGTCACCGCAAACAGGAGTGCTATATTTTTTCATTACATAAAAATGTCAAAACAGGAGCCTGGTTTTGCTGCAGCAGCACTTTCTGCATGCACTGTTGTGACAGCAGCTTCCCCAGCAGCTCCCGGCCCTCCCCGCCACCCCCAGCGCTGCTCCATGCAGACCTGAGCCCGTTCCTTTCCTATAATGAACCTCCGAGGTGGAGTGCTGAGGAGCTACGTAAATAAGCACAGTGGTTTAGCAAGGAACTTCTACTATTTATAGCCAGAAAGAAATGAAGAAATACAGAATTTACTCAATTCCAAATGCAGAAAAAGGCATGCCTGAATTGTTGTTACGGCTGCCGCTGTGAGTAAGGGGAAATATTTGCTCTGAAGAACAGCATGCTTGGAAAAGAAGGATTTTTATTCTAAGTAAATGAAGGAGTCTTAAATGAGTACTACAGCCCCTGTTGGAGGAAGTGCTGGAGCGCACCGCTGCTGGAGGACATCACTGGGGCTGCCTCACCTCGGCACTCAGCACTGAGCAGACATCAGGACCTCATTCACACGGACCCACTTCCAAGAAACCTCTTTAGGAAAAGCATTGAAAACCAGATTTTGCTGTGGTGTAGGTGTGAGATGCAGAGATCACTTCCTGATCCCTCCCAGCTCAGCCTCTCCTCTGGACCAGCTCGTGCTGTCCTCCCCGCTCCGGGCAGGAGCAAGAAGCCAACACAAGAACCCCACCAGGGGGTGAAGGTGGGTGATGCATCTTCCCTACAATACTCAAGAGCAGCACATACAATGAAAAACTCCTCTCTGCACTGAAGACAGAAACTCAAAACTTGTGCTCTTCCACATGCATCAATATATACAGTAAGATCAGATATCACTTCAACTCCCACAGAACAATCCTTCCAAACCCCTGTGACTGCATTACACAAAGCAAAGAACTCGGACTCTCTATTAAAGGTCTCAGTGAAATCAAGTTTGGGTGGAGACTTTGCAGGAAAGAGGAATATTAACCTGGTTCTCAGAGTTGTAATAGTCGGGAGCAGGGAGGGCATAGTGATGGTACACAGAGCCTGACAGGTTGTCCATCAGCTTCAGCTCTCCTTCCAGAGACTCCTGGATCAGCAGGGATATGGTATCAAACAAGTGCCTTTCCTAGGAGGGGTGTGTGCATGCAGGAGGGGAGGGCCGACCAGGGAGAGGGACGGAGACAGAGAGAAAAAAGGACAGCGTGGAAAACCCAAACGAGTAAAAGGGAGAGAAAAAAAAATAATAAAACAGGATAGAAGGGAAAGAAGAAAAAAAGACAAACATTAATGGAGAACAGCAGTAACAAAGAGCGGGCGGGCAAGGTGCTGCAGAGAGGAGAGAACAGCGCAGTGAGGTCACGGCCGCAGTGACGCCTTGCTCTGATGTCACCACACCAGCTGCGATGGGGCACTGCGGGCTGAGGTCTGTGTGCCACAGGAGCACACTCTGAGCAGAGGGGACCTCACGTTGGACGCTGAGGTCACGCACACTGGAGTCACCTTGAGGGGGTGCTGAGCATCCTGCCCACAAAACGGCCGTGTCACCATCCCCAGTGCCACGCGTGGCCCGAAGTGCCCCGCAGTGTCTGCTCACAGCACAGACAGCAGAGCATGTGCAGGGGGGCACGGCATCCAGCTCTCACGGGTGCACACAATGGAATGAGGACTGCTGTTGCAGTCAGACAGCACACAGTGCAAAAATCCCAGGGACGAGGCAAGCAAAAGAGCATGCTGACCACGGTCCTTGCAGGGTCACGTCCTGGGAATTGTGTTCCTCTGCTGTCGTGCTCAGGCATCAGATTTGTCCTGAAGAGTTTGGCTGACACAATAAATAGTTGGAATGAAATCTCCGGGAGGTTTACAAAGGCTCTGCTTGGGTGAAAGAGCAAGAAAGATGCTCCAGAGAAGTCGAGCAGAATAAGCCCTTCCCAATGCCGCACTCAGGGGTGGGTGTAAGGGCTGCCAGCACCCTCACCGTGTCACCCTGCTGGTCTGCAATTTCCCTTCCTGCTGCACAGCAGTAGAGCTGAGGACAGTTTGCCAGTACTGTGCTCAACACGCACAGCAGCAGTTGGGGCATGTTATTTCTTCCTAGAGAATATAATGAGTCTGGATTTCCCCATATTGCCCTGAACTCCTCTCCTGTGTGCCAAGGAGCAGCTTTGGACTCCTTCTCCGACATCAGTGGCTCCTAATGGAACCAGAAATTGCCGGTAGCTTAGAAACTGAAACAAAGCTTAAGCAGAGATTTACTCTTTTTGCTCTTGGACTAAAAATCTTAAATGAGTTTTTCGTGCATGAAAATACTCATTAGTCCACCCCAGGCAGAGGCCAAGAAACGCCGTTGTGAAATCGTGATGTAATAAAAGCTAATGAGCTCTGCGTAGGGTTTAACCCAATTTGCCATCAGCTAAGACTGAAAAAAGGGCTGGAGCATTTTTCTTGCATAATTCCAGCTCCGCTCCCTCCCAGGGGACACGTCTGGGCCTTGACCCCTCCTCCCCATCCCTCGGACCGAGCTCCACGCAGACACGGTGCTCAGAGTGCTGCCCACTGCCGGGCTGTGTTTGCTGAGCCCCGGATTATCCCCCTCTTAAGAGAGTGTTTTTTCTTTTGAGCATGATAGCAGGGGTGGCTTTTAAATTGAGATTCTTTAAAACAAATTTAATACTTAAGCAAAGATTAGCCAAGTTCTGTTCCCCTTTTATGTTGCGGTTCGTGGCCGGCATTAGAAAAGCAAACTTATTATGCTCGCAATTTTGCTCTCACGAAGGGCCGAGCCCAGGCTCTGCACCAGAGCTAATTTGGAGTCAGCTCTGGACGTGGCAGCTCAGGCACATCTCCAGAACAAACCACAAAGCTCCGTGCACTGAGGTGGGCTGCAGCCCAGCCCCGTGCTTCCTCCTGGAGCGCCCCACAGAGCAGCGAGGAATGCAAGCCCAGAGCATGGCACACCTGCCCCTTCCCTGCCCCCTCGTGCACGCCTTCCCCGAGCAGAAACACAAGGTGACCCCTCTGCCCCCTCCAGCCAAGCTTCTCACCATAGGGTAAACTAACGAGAGCTGAGAATCCACCTTGAATTGCAGGGGATTGGGGCATCCACGGGGGCTCTCAGGCCTCTCGCAACCGACACCGCCCATCCACGTGAAGATGTCTGAGGGGCTGTGCTGGCCAGGGCTGATGGTCTTCATCTCCATCTCCAGTTCTGCCTCGAGCTCTGCCTCCTCCTTAGCCTCCTTGTTGCTCTCCTCCAGGTGCTTCATGAGCACGGCGATCACCACGTTCACCAGGACAAACTGGGCCGTCAGCACAAAGGAGACGAAGTAGATGGGCGAGATGACAGTGTTGTAGCAGGTGGACTCCTGGTCGCAGTCTCGCAGCGTGTCCTGGAAACAGGAGGAGAAGCCTGGTAAGAGTTAGCAGCCTCGCACTGTGCCGGGGGCTCAAGTTGGGCATTGGGAACAATTTCTTCCCCCAGCGAGCAGTGGTGCACCAGCACAGGCTGCCCAGGGAGCAGGAACAGCCCCGGGGTGCTCAGCACCGCAGGGACGTGGCTCTGAGGGCCGTGGTCAGAGCGGTGCTGGGGTGGGCTGAGGGGGGTGGACGCCCTCAGGGGGCTCTTCCAACCCAAACGGTTCTGCGATTCTCTCTTTCCGTGGGCCCCTCACCTTCATTATCCCGTTCCAGTTGTCCCCCGTGGAGACGCGGAACAGGGTGAGGAAGGCCATCCCGAAGTTGCGGAAGGTGGCGTGCCGGCCCAGCCCCTCGCAGGGGTGCGTGTCATCACACTCTGCGGGACAAAGCGCAGTCAGAGCCCGCTCACCCGGCGCCCACCCACTGCCACCAGCACGGGGCAGGGCAGCACTCACCCAGGTCACCAAAGAGCTCCACTCCAAGAGCTGCAAATATGAAAAACAACAACATGAAGAGAAGACCCAGATTGCCCACCTGGAAAGAGAAAAAGAAACGGGGGGAAAAAAAACACAAGAAAGAACATTCATTGATTTTTTTGTTCCAGACCTGTTTCTTGCTGTATTCTTTAATCCAAAACTTAAATTGCTTCAGGGGGAAAATGACCTCAATGTGAGGACTGTATCTCAGACTGTGCTTCGGAAGGGAAATGTGATTATCTAATGACAGCAGAGATAAAACGATTAGCATTCCTCTGCAACAAGACATCAGCCGTGGGCCGGAGGAGGTGCGGTGCCGTGCAGGGGGTTACCTGGGGCAGCGCTTGCATCACGGTGTCCAGCAGAGCTCTCATCCCTACAGCCATCTTCAGCAGCTTCAGCACTGCAGAAAACACAGTTTGCAATATGGTAACGGCAGCATTAGTAGAGAGGAGCAAACCCCATTCCTCTCACAGCAATGCGTTGTAGGAGGAGAAGTGTGAAATGATGGCAAGAGCTCTCCGCTAGCCACAATGGCTCCTGCCCTTTGACACGGCTCCCGGCTGCCTGGGTGCTGCTGAAGTCCTGCGCCTTGCAGCATCACCTGTGCTGAGAGGTGGGGGAAGCACTGCCGTTCTGCCTGGCTTTCCCCTCCCCTCTCATTGAGATGGCACTCTGGCACCCACTGGGAGCACAGGGCCACAGTGCTGGCTCCAGCAAGCGAGCCAGGTAATGAGTTAAGAGCAAAAGGCAAGTTCCCTTGCTATTCTGCTTTAAAGCTTGCAGTCAGGAGGAGCGGTGTCCCTCTGTGCCTCTCACACCACTGAGCACACTGGGTTTGCTCCCAGTGGGTTCTGAACCCAACAGAAGAGGTGACAGAGCATCGTTCCCCTGCACCACCACTGCTGGCCCCCCCTCCTTCTTCCCCTGCACTGGGCAGCTGTTTTCCAGCTCTGGGGCCACTTTCCCACTTTCATAGGCTGCCCACTTGCAAATGTGATTCACTGAATTACATCCCTTCCAGGATGCTGCATACCCAGTTTGAAAGCGTATATATTTTTAATTCTGAAAGGGATCCTGTGCACAGCAAAAACAGTTTTTCCCCCACCCCTTGAGACACATCAGCATTTCATTTCTTCCCCAATTCCCTCTTTGCTTAGAAGAGGGCCGCAATCACAGCAATTATGCCTCAGAGCACAACACTGCCCTTCAGGAGAGCCTGGCAGTGCTTTATTAAGAGCCTGAGTGCTCACATTTTGCATCTCCGTCATTTGGACCCACGAGGTCACTGCTGGGAAAGCTCCAGCCCTAAAGGAGCTGGCTTCCCAGCCCAGTACATGTCATTGCAGTGTGCAGGGACAGATGGATGCTCAGTGACAAGGCATGTTTTGTCATAGTGTGGAGAGATATAAAGCCCCACGGGAAATTAAATTTATTAGATGCTTGTCTTTTAAAGCCAATGCACTCAGGCTCGTGTACTGCAATCCCCGTTAGAGACAGCTTTGATTTGACTGGCATCATTTTGCAGGTATATCTCTGGGAGTTACAACCACAGCTATTTGTCCTTTAGTTCTAAGCTCTCAGCCTTCAAGTTCTCTTAAGATAGAAACACATGGTCAGTTGGCTCAGCTCCTTGGCTCCTCACAAGTATTTTCCTCCATTGTTCTTTTATTTGTTTACACACTGCTGATGCCAGAGCTATGCACATTGTGATGAGGATGTGCCCCAGCACTGTTTCCCAACACTTAACTCTCTCCTGGAGGGGACCCTGCACCTCAACACAAGCAGATTCTGCTTAATTTGTCTCACCTCGAGCAATCCTGAGAACCCTCATGATTCGGATAATAGTGGGGTTAATTGGTAGCGAAGCATTCACCTCGATCTCTTCCAGAGTGATACCCATGATAGACAGCAGCACAATTGCCAGATCTAATTGGTTCCATCTGGAGACAACACAAAATGAAGTTTAACATCTACTAAGAAGCTGGCAACAGGAGGCAGCTTGTTTCACACGAATTCCAGGCATTTCAATGGCTCTCTCACTCAAACGAATCTGCAGCATTTTTCTGAGGGTATTATACAAACGCAGTTACGTTATGAAATCATTATAACTAACACAGCTTGTTATAAAATCAGCCAATGATGCTCTCGGCTGAAGGGAGTTAGAAACAAAGCAGTTCTGCACCCGGAGGCCGTGGGGCTCAGGGGTGATGCTGCAGCTGCTGATGGCCCCGGGCAGACCCAGCACACAGGGGATTGGGAGGACTGGACCCCTGAGGCAGTGCTCATGGCAAGACCTGCTCCGGGCATAAAATAACCCCTGGAGGGGTATGAGAGAGGAAATTTAGAGAAAGATGCCACACTGAATGCTGCTCAGCATCTGCATGAAAAGAGGTCCTTTTCCTCCTTGTAGGATTCTCTCTCTCAGGACAAACTGTTTCGATTCACTGAGCCCTCCTGGCTCTGTGGGCACATGGCTGGTGTTAGGAGGGGACCTGCTGCCCGCCACTGCACTGCTCTCTGTTTTTCTGCCCACCACACTCCTCCTCACACACACTCCTTTCCCCAACCCTCACCCCAGCTCAGTTCCAACCTGACACACCAAAAAGCATTCCAAAGGTTACACTGCTAACGCCAGGCTTTACCACCAGGATCCACAGCCTTGGGCAGCTGCCTCCTGCAGCCCCAGGCAGCCGAGCTGCGTTACCTGTCTTGGAAGAAGCGCCGGAACCCGAAGGCAATGAGCTTGGAGACAGACTCCAGGACAAAGATAACGGTGAAGATGTAATTGCAAATCTTCAGGGCTTCGTCGAGAACCTGTGGTGTGGACAGAGCTGAAGTTGGGTGGCAGCTCTGTGCTGCCAGGCCTGCCCTCGCCGTGCTCCACCAGCACTACTCAACCCCTCCCAGGACAAAAGGCTGCAGCCGTGACCTCAGCGGGATGAAAAATCTCCCACCGGGATCATCTATTCCAACCATCAACCCATCCCTGCCACGCCTCTAAACCATGTCCCCCAGTGCCATCATATCCACCCTTCCCATGAACGTCTCCAGCACCAACACGCCAAGAAGTCGTCCTGCTGGGTGCGGCACTGTATGGCACACTCAGCCTCTGAAGCGTCTGCAGGACCCTCACATCCCATACAGACCAGAGCCGCCCTGGGGCCCTGGTTCAGCCCTCTGTGCTGTCATCCCACAGCACACCGATCTTGAGGTTATGGGTCTCCATACCAGAGGCTTAGAGACAAAATGCTATTTTCCTACAGAAAATTAAAAAACAAAAGGCTGCCCAGGGTTGTTATGATAGAAGAGAAAACGTGTCGGCAAAGCAATGGCAGTAAGCTGCATGCCTGCACAACGCCAATACAGGCTCCACAGCCAGCAGCATTTCTCATCACCGAATGACTGAATCACACAGGAGCTGTCCGGGGCACTGGAAGGTGACCCAAACAGAAGACATAAATTGTGCTTGTTTCTTTCCACTGTTTGGCTCCTGTATGATAGGCTGGAGAATATTTTCCCCTTTCTTTATTGTCTTTTTTGTTTTTTTTACATTAAGTATTCAAACCCTGTGTAGTATTAGAGAATATTCCCTCCTATTGTGTGCTGTATTTATTCATTCTGAAAGTAGCTAATAAAAATAAGTACAAGGTATATGGCAAAAGCACCTATTTCCATCTCATTCTTACGCACAAGAGGCTTGACAGCCCAGGACACGCTGTTTTTATTTCCAGTATATGACCAAACCCAGCAACTGAGTGTACTGATACATTAAAATGTATTTTAAGGACCAGCACATAACCCAGTGCTTGTGAAAATTAAGCCCTATGGGACTTTGGGGATTTGGGACAAACTTCGCAAAGCAGAAAGACTTCACAAGTGCAACTTTTTCCCCTTCTTCTCTCTTGCAAGAATATGAAGTCAAATAGAAGGTCTTAATAATGATCCTTCGTAGCTAATGACACAAACACACTCCCATCCTGACTATCAGAGCAGTCACCTATAGCAAACTAGAGGGGAAAGGTGCAACAGGCTCCAGGTATCCATGGACATAGGCTGGGCTGGAAGCCAGGCACAGGATGGGTACCTTGAGTGGTGCCAAGGGATGGGCTGGCCATGGCGAATGGGGCCCCCATATCAAAGAGCAAAAGTGGCCTTAACCATGCCCCACCGGCCACACCGTGCCCACCAGTGCCCTGACCTTCGGCTGCTGGTAGTGCTCCATTGCCATGGTGATCACGTTGAGGCCGATGACGCCCGTGATGAACAAATCCAGGTAATGGCTGGTGCACATCTGGTGGACCAGGAAGCGGAAGCGGGAGTAATCCGAATAGTAGGGCTTGCACTGTGCCTCTGCAGCGGGAGGAGGAGAGCGGAGAGGCACGTCAAGTCACTTCTCTGTGTCTCCCTGCCATCAACGCACCCTCACTTTCCAAAGATGACAAATTCTAGATTACAGCAACATGCCGTTGTCTTCTTCCCCTCCCTCCCTCTTTGCTGGCACCTTACCACCTTTAATACACAGCAGGCCTCCCATCACTGTACATCCATTAAACATCCTGAGCGGGACATGCGCTATACTCAGCCTTATGGCATCCGGGATGAGGTGAGCTGGGAGCACTGTGGTGCTGAGTGTTTTCACCACTGGGAAATTTCAATTAAGTTTAAATTAAGCGGACAATTTTTGTCACTGCTGAGCTTAGAAAGTCCCCAAAGCATCCAAAAGCCCAATTAGTGGTCAGATGTTGGGGACAGATTTTAGTACCAACGGCTTAGAAATAAAGGGCATTCAGTTAGCGGTGGTCTTTGAAAGAGAAGTAATTCGGCCCTATTATGTTCTTTGCAATAAACTGTGGAGAGAACAAAATTCAACACTCTGGCTGTCAGAGCCATGAAAAATGGTCCAAAAAATACCACGGCAAAGCGATCAGTCAGCCTTAGCGATTAGAACATAACGATCCTCCGTTTATACAAGATTATCAGAGTACAGATTTCGCTGCTCAACTCGTTCCCAGGGCGGGCTGCCTCACAGCGACACGTGCTCTTTAGACCCCGAATGTTCCTACAGATAAACTCATTTACTCACCTAATCTCTAATGAGGAAATGCCAAGGCTGAGTATATAATTCAGTACAATTTTCAAGGAGGCATTATAATGCAGATTGAAGTGGAAAGGACTGTCTTGAATATGTCAGAGTGTAACATCGCTCTACTAATTAGATGATCAAGTGGTTATGAAAATCGCCGAGCTGTAAGAATTACACGGCTTGATATTCGCTGCAAACGTACAGCTCGATGCATTGCTCCAAGCAGGAAGCTGGGCAGAGCGGAGCCGTGAAGCCCGGGTTTCAGCTGCCCTCGGGGAGGACTAATTTGAGAAGATTAAGTTTTGCCTGGAAATAGAATTCACTTTGTCGATAGTCAGCGGCATTGCAATCAAAACCACAGAATTAATGGTTTTGCACGCTCTCTGCTTCACGACGAGATCCCGAAAATCGGACTTTGTTTTTTTTCCATAGAGACAGGCTTTTCCCTACAGCCCAGGCACCGGAGACACAAACCAGGGAGAAGTTTTATTCTGTAGGGGTTTGGAATGTCCGCAGTTCGGCCCCACTGTAGTCATGGTAGGCAGTGTTAATATTGACTTCCTGACCTGCAGTGTGCTGTAGGGGATCTGTGCTGGAGTGCTGAAGCACGGAAACTCATCGTGCAGACCTTGCCATCAGTACCACGCTGAACCTATTGACTGCTTATAAAAAAAGCAGGCCGGCAGCTGCTGACTCACACGTAAGACTATGGCAGATATCACTGAATCTGCATAAATCTCCATAAAGTCAAGATATCTCTATCGCATTATGCTAAATTATGAGTAGCAAATTAACTAAAATGTTTGAATACAATTAAGTCAGGAACAGGACCTATTTTTATGAACCAACTTATCATCTCAGTAAGCAACGCCATCGTAATTGGATCACTTACTTCTCTACATCTATGTATAATTCACATTCAAAAAGAAAAATGTCAGTGTTTCTGCCTTTCCTTGCAGTGGATTTACTTATGAATAATTACTCTGGAATACATGTTTGTTCGGCTTTGATGGACAGGTAATTCCAAATCCTACAGAATAGCACCAACACCGTTAGAACAGAGAGAGGATTTAGAGAGAGGCTGAGAAACGTCTCCCGTGCAGGGATCTGCACCCAGATGAGCTGCTGCGTGACCTTATAAGCAGGGTTGCTAATTGCTCGTCAATCCTCCCCCTCCACACAGCACCACTGCTCTCTCTTGGCTTTCCTGGCACATCCTCAGGGTTCCCATAGCCAAACGTCCCCAGATGCTGCCTTAGGAAACTGCCATTGGTAAACGCTTTGTCCTTCACCGTCAGCTCTGTGACGAGGGGATTTGCCAACCCTGTTTATAAACCACACCAGCACTCCTTGCACCGTGCTCCGCGTGCTGGCCATGCAAATCAGTGCAGTGCCGAAATCACCCGGCAACGAACCAACCACACACCGACAGCATGCTGCCCGAGCAGCAGGCACGCAGCCCTGTGCCTAGGGAGGCAGGGAGCTTCTGAACACACCCACTGCTTTTCTGCTATTGCATCAGGAGCACCCATTTAGGACCAACGTGTTTCGGCACGTCAGTCGGGTGTTACTCGCGTGTAATTATCCCGTGCCAAGCCCCTGCCCCCTATCGCACAGCGTTCTTCGTAAGTATCGCAATAAAGATCTAAACAATACCAACATCTTGGGAAATACAGACATCTGTTAAACTCCAGGTGGTGAACTTCACAACTAACACAACACCACATTACTGTACTGTTACAATACACTGTGTCAAGAACAACGAGAGCTCTGGGTTAGTCTCGGTCATCACGGAAAGGTTAACTGCTTCCCGGCACACGTGGCGTTAAAGAGGCGAGAAGAGCAAATGAACAAAAGAAAGAAGAACTGGCAGAATGAGAATGTGAGAAAATGGGAAAATACAGCAAAAGCCCACTACGAAACATCAGCTGGTGAACAGGATGTAAATCAAGCTGCTTCACTGTGGCAGCAGGCCGGGAGCGGGCTGAGGGAGCTGTCTCAGATGGAGATACAGCTCTGCTGGGCACAACCAGCTCAGGCCGTGGGTCACAAGCAATTTCCTCCTAGCCCAGGTAGGATGTGCAATTGGCAGAGGGAGAATGGTGGCTCCAAAAGCCCTCCCTGGAGACGGGCTGTGCAGGGCTGCAGCAGCAGGGTTAACGCCTGGCGTGGCAGCATCAGCCTTCAGCTCATCACCGCTTCGAGCCCTCTGCTCCGGGAGTTTCCCGAGCAGACTTCCCCTGCTCCTCCCTGCACCACCTCACTGTCGGTGCCAGGCAGATATGACAGCCCTACAGCTGCGGTCCCTGCAGGGCAGCTCGTGTCACTGCTGGCACGGGGCTGCCTCCCAATATCACCCTGTCAAGAGAGAAATTGCTGCTCTCCCCACAGTGCCTTTGCAGCCGGAGCTGTGTGGGCGCAGGAAATTGGAATTCACGAGAGTGGGACAATTCCATTTCAATCTCCTCCGGCTTTTTCCTTCTTCTGTAATAAGGGAATTAACTCCTTTGCAGGTCTGGGTATATCTGGAGGACGGCAGCAAGCCGTGAGCAATGAGCCCATGACGCAGCTGGATTTACAAACCGTATCAGGAATATGATTAGGTTAAAAAGTAGTTTGCACTGAAGGAACTTTTTGCTTTTTCTTTTTTGTTTAAACAGAGCGTTTTACTTGGCTTTTATTGTACTGAATGGATTTATATTGAATAAATAAAAAGCAAAACAGAAAATAAATTATTTCCACTGTGAAGTTTCCAGTTGTGACAGAACACAGATTTACAAAAAAAAAAAATAAAGGAAAAATATAAAACTGCAATATGTCACTGAGCACCAGGCAGCCGCACACACACCACCCCCCGCATCATCACACCAAGAGGACAGAGGACCACGGCTGTGGGATCCCCCTGAGCTGCAGGAGGGCCACCCCCCACCCCACTGCCACCCCATGGGGGCAGCCGGGCACCCCTGCGTGTTCTGAGGTGAGACCCAATGGAAAGGCAACGAAAGGCAACACAGAGCACAGCCCGGGTCTGCATGGGATAGCGGAGGGGACTGGAATGAGTTCAGTGCCTTAAAAAGAAAATAACGTCACCAGGCTTGATGCAACTCCCCAGGACCAGAAGAGGCTTCAGGACCATACAAACAGGGGACGTGGCTCACAGCCCAGCAGGACCCCAGCACCGCTCGAGGTCCAACAGACAGCAGCTGCAGGGAGGACAGGGCCCACCAAGGACAGCAAGAACAGAGGCAAAGAAACAAAAACACTGGGAAGGAAAGCGGGAAGGAGGGTCAGGACTAAAGCATGTTGTGAGAACTTCCACCACCGCCCCAGAAATAGGAAGGTGGGAACCTCCATCCCCTGAGCTGTCCCTCGCACTCAAAGCTGGCAGCTCTCACCTTGCCGTTGTTGCTTTATCAGTACACCTGGCACTGTGTGACAGACGGATGGAGCTCTGCAGTGGGAAATTTTTCACAGGTGAGAGTTTTAACAGCACAATTTTCCCAGAGTATTATTTCTGTTGAAAATTACAGATATATTTGTTTCTATGTTGGCAGATTATTCAGGCTAATAATTGTGAGCTACGAATTAAACAAAACCTGCTTGCCTGATCAAAGCTTCTCCTGAAAGTAAAAAGGGACAGGTTGATGGCAGTGCATGGCAAGTCACGGGGCAGGGCACGGCCTGAGTCCTGCAGAGGGCACAAGGCAGTGCCTTTACTCCTTTTAACCCAGGAGAGGCCCACGGATGGAGCAGCTCTCAATCAGTGTCCAGAATTCATAGGTTTGGTAGAACTACAGATACCCCTCATCGTAGCATCGTGCTATGGCTTAGGTTGGAAGGGACTTGAAAGATCACTTAATTCCAGCCCTGCTGGAGGTCGGTGTGGGGCTGATCCTGGGCCTCATCCTGCTGTATTGTACCTCCCTGTGCGGAGGCAAAGGGTGGAGAAGGAATAAAACAACCTCCTTCAGCAGGTCTGCCCACCCACCCTGCCTGCCCTGCAAACTGCTCAGACTCCTCAGCCTGTGGTCGGAAAGCCAGAGTAAACAAATCAAGGATCCCTTTCACAGCCCAGTCATTATTCTCTGAGAAGAAACAAACGAACATCAACAACAAAAAAAGAACCAAAAAAAAAAAACCACGAAGAGAAGCCATGAGACGTCTGACAGCGCTTTAACAAAAACCAGAAGAAAAAAAATGACTGAAAAAAAAAACAGAAGATGACCAAAGGATAAATTAAGGATTTGCAGGTGTCAGTCCTGAGCCAGGTCGGCAGACCTGCAGTCAGAACGAGACGTGTGCCACGAGGGAAGCACCCGAGCCTTGCACCACACACATGGTTTAGTGGGATGCCTCACAGCAGCGTGGCCAGCCGTTAGTTACACAGCACTGCCATTCACGTGGGACGAGACGCGACAGCTTCCCAGTACCTTGCACTGCACTGGCTGTGCTCTCCATTAACACATCATCCAGCATTAGATCTAAAAGAACGAAACGGCATTAATCATCCGGCAGGACACGCGGCAAGACTTCCCTTCCCCGTCAGAGGTGCCCGTGGCTCTCCATTGCCTCCACTGAGTATCTCCTGGCGGATCCTCTCCTCGCATCTCATGGAGGGCGGGCTCGGGTACTGGGGCTCATCGGGAAAAACGAAGGGCTCTCGTGCTCTTCCCACGGTGGAAGCCCAAGAGATCCCCAAGTGTGCCCTGGCTTGGTGATGAGGAGGAGGAGGAGGCAGTCCTGAAGGACAGACCGGGTACCTGAGGTAGGGCACACATCCTGCTGGGCCAGCGCCTGGCAGCAGCCACTGCATTGCCCACACCTCACCAAACCGGGGGGGGTCCCACACACTTCTCTGCTTTGCAGATGTCAGACTGGGGAACTGCGTTTGAAAAGTCTATGAAGAAAAACAACTGTTAGATGGCTACATCTGGCTGCATGAAGAACAGACATCCGTAGGTGGGTTTGGGCACTGAGGGACGCTCAGGACGCCCTGCCAGAAGGAGCCCCCATGCAGTTGTTGGCACAGTCCCTAACTTGGATTGCCTGCAAGCTCCTGCCATGCAGGATGAAGCTAAGCAATGGTATCTGTCAGCTCTGAGGGCAAAGCTAGACACGGTCGATTAAAGACAACGTTTTGCTGAACACGAACAGGGAAAACTGTTGTGAAGAGATTTGGAGGGCTTCAGACTTTGCTCTTCAAAGGCTTTTATGGCAATTGAATTCTCAGCAATATTTGATCCTCAATAAAGCAGCTGTTTATTGCCTCTTTAATTAGACATTTCATAGGACTGAATGAATAACTGTATCTCCAAGGACGGTTTGTGATTCCTTCCTGCTGGGAAACTGCCCAGACTTAGGTCTTTTCTTCATCTAGTTCCTCTAGCATGATAAATAAGGTCATCCATAATAACTATACATCTATTTTTCTTCTACGTCTGCCTTCCAAAACTGCAACTTTAAATAGGGATATTCCTATTTGGTGTTTATTTCTTTTTTGTGTTTAAAAGCATTTTCTACACCATTGGCCTAAAACAGTGTCTGCGAAATTGGGCTGACCAAAAGAGGTTCCCAGGCAGCACCAATTCCACCTGGATCTCACTTAACTGAGAATAGTCTGAAGCATTTATAGGGAAAGAAAATGGCAGATAACCAGTTCTAAATTACCCAAAAAGAGTAATGGTCACAATTCATTTAAAGAAAGAAAAAATTGCGTACCCATCCCAAGAATCAGGGCTCACCAAACACTCCAAAAGGAGGGACCTCCAGGTAGAGACCCTTCCCTTGTGGCAGCCAGCCCTGAAATGAGGCTCAGGGAGGGGTGGAACCTTCTGGTCACACAGGTGAATTGCTTTCAGCTGTGTTCCCAGGGTTGGCTGTTTCCCTGCTCCAGGTGCTCAATCATTGATTGAGGCTGTGACTCAGCAGTTCCCCTACAGTGTTTCCATCACTCCCAAGGGAAAACTCCATCTTCCCATGGAGCCAGGCCCTTGGCATAAAGCAAATTTTGATGCCCAGAGGCTGGTGTGATAACCCTATCGGTTACAAAACCTGGGAATGTAATGGCACATAATGAGAAGGGAAAGTGCTGCATGTGTGCTGAATGGTGAGAGGCTGAGGTATGCTTGTGCTGTGCGGCTGTGCAATTAGGCCTGCCACAGCTATTAAATGCCTCTTGGGTTATTCAAAAAAATAAAACAGACTTAATATTACCAGCTCTCAGAACAAGTGCTTGATCAGACAGTCTCTTAAATAGTACTGATGTCTGCCAGAGATAGAGAAGAGATGTGAAAGGGGACATGGAGAGAAGCAGGAGGACAGACTGGGGGGGAAGAGTGAGGCCATGGACGTGAAGGGCAAAGGAGAACCTATGGGCAGAGGAGACCACATGAGAAGAGTACATCTGACCCATCTGCCTGACTTGCTCCTTAATTTTTCAACCAAAATAAAGTAAAAAACAAACAAACAAAAAAAACCCGAAGACAAAGATAGAAGACTGTTGACAGAGCAGAGGCTGAGCACCTTTCCCTTTCAAAGCATCCTCTAGGAGGTCTTCAAGCGTGCACAGAGAGCTCAGGGCTCGGTGCAATTTGCATCACTGCCATTTTGCCTACTTAGTTACTCTTCTCCGCCACTTTTGCTTTCTAATCTGTATTTCTCAAGCAAATGCATTGATATGTTTCTCTAAGGGGTTTTTAAGCATTACTAGAACGAGATGCCTCCATTATTTTATTACACTCTTGAATAGCAGTGGTGCTACCGTGCCAATAAATAATCCTGCTTGATAAATGGGACAGGTTGCATCACTGTGGCATTACAAGGCTGTAATAAACCAAATAGTGAATCCAGTTATCAGCAACAGTGCTCATGACTCGGAAGATTGACGGTGCCATCCGGCACTGCTGATCTTTGCAGTTGTCACTATTTGTGTAACACTGAGCTCTGCCATCCAAGAAGCTCGAGGTCTGGTAATCATTATTTTTTGAATTTAAATAACCTCCAATGGGAAGGTCGTTGCAAATCACGCAGTGATTAGAAAGGCTTCCATGTCTCCTTGCTCAGCCTAAAACCACACTATTTCCTTCATGCAAATTTCATAGCTGGACATGCTTTTAGGAGAAGAATGATCACCAGACGCGAGAAAGGGAGGGGAGGGGAGAGGGGATTGTGTGGAAGGTCAAGCAGGACTCAGAAAGATGTGGAAAGACTACCGACCAGCCATCTGTTTCTCCTTACTCCTTCTCTTTTTCTCCAGCCGGCGAAGCCTCTTCTCCTCCCTCCTCTTGGCTTCTTCCTCCTCCTGGTGCTGCCGACACTTGTGGAAGTTCTCCACCACGACCCCCACGAACATGTTGAGGACGAAGAAGGCCACGATGAGCAGGAAGGAGATGAAGTAGAGGAGCATCCACGGGTTGTAGTTCATGACTGGCTGCAAAGGAGATGGAAGGCAAATGTCAGTGAGAACTTAAAAAATAGGGAGCAAACGTTTACAGCTCTTACGTCCACCGTCTCGACAGCGGGTGCTCCTCTGAGGCAGGGCAGCGTGCTCTGCTCTCTGTGACAACCTGTGCCTTCTCAGATGGCTCAGCAGAACAGACCCAAATCACAAAGTGTGCTGAGAACCACATAGCTACCATAGCCCTCACTGAAAACCCATGCCCACACAGAGCAGTTCCTTTCTCCTGAAATGCCCAGATTGCTCTAGAATTCACCTTCACTCTCCAGCAAGCACAGTTCTTCTGCTGCAGCCTTGCTACACCAACAGTGTGGCAAAATCTATAGGGAAAAGGCTGGCTTCAAACCCAGAGCTCCTTGCTGTGCCTCCCTCCCAGCTCACCTCCCCTTTTTGTTCTGGCCACCCTTGCTGGCTCATGCCCACAGCAGCACGTACCTGCTGGTCAACTCCCACTGCATCCAGGCCGTCGTACATGATATCCACCCAGCCATCCTTGGAGGCCAGAACAAAGAGAGACATCAGGGCCTAGAAAAACAGAGAAGAGTTGCAAGGAGTTGCAGGAGAGATTTTTCACTCGTAACACTTTACTCCTCTTTGCCCTTTCCTGTCTGGAGATCATCATTACCTGGCTGATAATGGGGCACTTTGATGCCCAAGGTTTCTCCTGGCAGCAAAAACCCATCAGTGTCAGAACATGGTTCAGCAATGAGAGCTAATTCGGAAACCACAAAGCTGAACACAAAGCAGCTTCGTTTCCACCCTGCAGGTCTCTGCTGCTCCCTGCTAATTAGTCCTTGCCATGCGGCTAAAATAAGGCAGTGTTGCAGAGATGGTTGGAAGTGTCCGGCTCTATTAGACAAGCTCTTCTGCAAGATATATTTGGTTTGTTATGTAGCAGTGAAGCAATTAAGTACTCCACAAAGCCACATGTGCTTGTTCTGTTCTGAAAAGAAGTGTGTGGCTGCTTGGAAACACCACCTCTGGGATTTACAGAGACAGAATGCTGCGTATGTGAACTGAATATTTACTGTGACTGGCAGTGCCCTGCAAGAAAATCCCACGGGATAATAATGCACAGGTTTAAAGTCAAGGAGGTAAAGGAGCAAAGAAGCAGATTACCGTGCTATTAATACCTGGCCGAGATTATCAAAATTATACTTGTGCCGGACCCATTTGTAGCTTGCTTCTGCACAATCCGATTTATTTGTGATGTTTCTGGTGTCCTCCCCCTGGCAGATAAAAAACTTGCCTTTGAAAAGCTGCAAAACACACAAAGAAGAGAGGAAAGGTAATGTCTCGGACCACAGGATTTCTCCACAGAGGATGGATATTTCTCACGGGGAATTCTGCACAGCCCGTGCAGACCAGATGAGCTGAGGAAAACAGCCGTGTTCGTGCGGGTAACCCACAGAGCACCTGCCTGATCTGCACCTAATGAGCAAACGTGTGATCTCACAGCGGTTCGGGAGCCCATGCAGTGTGCTGGGTGCTCCGGGTCAGCACACTGAGACCTGCGTGCTGCCTCCTGCTGCCGGGCTCATCGCTGGGCCAGCTCTGAGACCCAGCTAGCCATGCTGGCCCTGGAGCCACTGGGCAATGCGGTGTGATGGGGCCGTGCCCGCTGAGCACAGGTGGCACTCGAGGCACAGCCGATGTGCTGCAGCTGGGCCGTGCTGCGTGCCGGGCTGGCAGCGCTCCGGCTCGGGTCTGAATGCTGCTCTCCAGCCACTGCTGGGCTCTGAAGATATTCCTCATGCGAGACAGTCAGGCTGGTGCTGGGTACCTGATCCTGACCTTTCTTACTTTGGTGTAAGCCAGGAGCGATGCAGCTCCTGGGAAGCAAAGTCCTGATCTACAAACAGCAGCCTCCCTGCACTTAACTCCAGGCAGTGGCGGGGGACGAGGACTGCTTCAGACAGCATGATTGATGCCGGAGGAACGGGGGGCTCGCAGCCTGCCAGACTGCCAGCTTTGTTTGCTGACAGAAGCTACTCTTTTGGGGAGAACCGGCAACCCGCTTCTTAATACATCACCTGGGTATACAGAGAAATGATGCTGATGGGATTTGGTCTGCTGTTGTAGATGAGTATCAGCGGAAATAATAGCTAACAAGATAAACCCACACATTACTCCATGGGTTTCCTTCAGGAATCCACAGCAGCAGAAGGATGTTCTCTGGGCATGCAAAGTTAATCACCATCCAACGCAACCATAAAACTCCTGGATGTAAGGAGAGTATTCCCTGATCTTTCCACAGAGAAACACTACCATGTGTAAGGCAGACAGGGGAGATATAGCTTGCACAGATCAGAAAGTTTTAATTAAGCAGGAAGGTAAACAACTGTTTTAATATATTGTCTATAAATGCAGTTTCTCCTGGAGCCGGACTGCATTGGAGCACTAACACAGCTTCTATCTGAGTTGGAAGCACAAGGCCCGAGCCCTACAAATGCTGCCAGTCAGAGCTCCAGCTGCCAGCACTGCCAGAAAGGAGAGGCCGAGGGATTGGAGGTGTACTATCAGCCTGTCTCTGGTGTCTGATTAATCACCATCTGCACGTGGACCAGCACCACGACAGAAGCAGTCTGGCTTAGACAAGATGTCATGAGAAGCTCCCAGGTCTGAATTTTCATGGCATAAAAGCTGTACTTTGATCTCCTTACGTGGAGAAAACCAACTGCAACTTTGAGGGATCATCTTTTTATAGCAATAGTTACGGCCCTCATCTTACACCCAATGACACATCGACATTAACAGGGAATTTTGCTTCCTGAATACAAGATCAGCCCTGCTCATATCCACCCCTGAAGCACACCAATAGTCACAACTTAGCATAAGGCAGCGAGTCACTGGGGGAAGCAATCACAACTAGCAGGGAGGAAATTCGAAGGGCGTACTGCAAGTTTTGCTGGCTGGCCTAAATTTTCCCATGTCTGAGTTTTATGCTGTTTTAGGGGATATGTTTGGGTTTATGAATCGCTTCAGTATAACGGATGGAGGTGGTTGTGCAGTGACACTAAGCCAATCTAGCTGCCGATGGTTACGGATGGCACAGTTCTCTCCTCTGTTTATTTTCTGTGCTGTATTTATTATTTATGCAGTATATTAGTATAAAATATTATATAAGACACTTTTCTGAAACAAAGCAAAGCAGAGCTGCTTCCCAAAGCTGGCTGCGACAGGCCGGGTACACTTTCAGAGAGAAATACGTGTTATGTCGGAGTATTTATATGAAACAATCTCTTCCTCTCAGGTAATGGGAAACCAATTAAATTGGAAACTCTGCCGCTTTTTCCCCTGGGTTCCTGCACTGCTGGGACTGAGGATATTGCTAGCAGTGCCAGCAGGAATCAGGCGTGGAGAGCTCTATTTCTGCAAGCTTTCAGTTATACAAACTGTCGGAATCTGAATGAATCTCCAGGTCAGAGTCTCTCTGGAGTTTACACACCAGTGATTCCAGCCTTGAAAGCCTCTATTTCCCTACTGCTTTCAGCCTAGAAGGAAAGTGATGTCCCCATGTTATCTCACAGAGTGAACCGGAATGGGATTTAAGTTTCCCTGAGCTGAGGTTTTCTGGCAGTACATGTCATGCTTCGGGCCTCACTCCACTGTGGTGTGGCCAGGGGAAGAAAGAAAGTGGAGAAATAGTTTGATTTATGTCCTGCTGGAGGCAGAGCAGAAGTCCTTGTGGCGGGGAAGGGATGAAGAAAGCCCATTCTGAGCCTCTGAGGGGGTCATCGTGTTGGCTTTCGTACCACTGCACGCAACAGAAAAGCTTCAAGAGAGTTCAACACATCAAGTGACACGCAGCCACGACTGGAACATCAGAAATAAATGCGCTCTGAGAGCACTAGGAAGGCCACGCTGTCCTGCTGAGGTGGGAGCGAGAGCTGCTTAAGCCCTTGGGTCTGATTCATTCTGAGCCATTAACTATGGCAAAATTACAGCTGCAATGCCAGCATGCATGTCTTGAGCACGGGCACAGGACCTCAATGGAACCAGAAAAAAACAAACCCAACCCTGCTCTGTGGCTCTGATCACTGCTACTCCAGCTACAGCTAGCGACACACGTGGCTGCACACTGTTGTTAGGCTGTATTCGTTAGTGAGCTTTTAATGGCTGATCAATAATGGGAACGCTGCTTCTTCCCTGCTGGAAGGAAGAATTCCCCAGGAAGGTTTGGTTTCAGAAGGGTGCCCGGTGCTACAGACACCTACAGGGACTCACCTGAACTCCCAGGATCCCAAAGATTATGAAAAAGGCACAGCAGATGACCACGATGTTCCCAATGGGCTTCAGGGATGACATGAGCGTCTCCACCACCAGCTTCAGTCCTTGGGCTCGACTAATGACTCTGTGGGGGCAAGGAAGCACAAAGCCTGTCAGCCCTGCCCCTGCCCAGTTCTGCCTCTGATGTGGAGAAGATGGCATTAGAGAATATTTTAGAATGGCAAATAACTACAAAATTGGGATGGGAGAAACAAGTCTGGAAGATTGGACTCTGTGGTTGTTGAGGGAGAGTTGTCTCAGCCTATGCCCACAGCCACGCATGAAAGAAGGAGAGAAGACCGCATGTGAGGAGCTAGGAAGGTCAGTGCAGGAGGAAGGGAAGATACACGGGCAATTTTTAAAGCTTGGAGTGATGATTCTATCTAACCCACTGTCTATCCTCTGTCCATTTCCTGATCAGCTTCTTATGCTGCCACTCACTGTGGCATTTTTCTCTTATTGAGGGCTCTCTCCTTTCCAGCCTGGCCCACGCCCTCCCTGGGATGCAGCCTCCAGCTTTGCTTCATCCACAAGCACACACCTGTACGTTGTGTGGCACATCTGGGACTGCAGAGGCCTCCCAGAGTGCATTCCTGTGTAGTTCCAGGCAAAGCTCCTCATTTCCCCGCTTCGGCAGAACAGCAGCAGCTGTTCTTACAGCTGCCTGCAGACCTGGTGGTAAAGCAGGACCTGTGTGCGCCTGCAGAGCTGCCCCTCGGTGCCCCCACGGGCTCAGCTTTGTGCCCACTGTATGGAAGCAGTGCTGGCATCCAGGGGGAACCTCCCCAGGGGGATCACAGGCATCCGACCTCCTTTCTGCAGCTCTGCTCTGCCATGTGCTGCATAACATTCCAGGCTACATGGGGAGGTGGGGAAGAATAATGAGCACATCACAACAGAAGCATGGCAGAGTATAAAAGAGGAGAAACTGTACTGTACTCTCAAAGACAACACTATGATGAAAGAACAAGGCTTATGTGCATTGGCTTACGCACATCTCTCCACGCTGGGAAGATGAACGAGGTGCTCAGGCTCACGGCCACGGAGGTGTAGAGCTGGGGCACTGACAAAGGCTTCTGATGGGGCTGCGTGCCCCCCTCCCGCTGCCAGCCCGAGCTCAGCATTTGCTGGCTCTGTACTCTGCCACAGAAGCTTCCAACTCAGCAGATCTGATGATTCTGTGATTCCGAGCTGTGCTTTCCCAAAGCAGAAATAGCTCCTGCAGCGGGAGGGCCACAGAAAATGTCCCCTCCTGCTTGTTTCTGCCTGCTTCTCTCTTTTGCCACCGAGTCTTCTCACCGCCTCCGCCGTTTGGCCCCAGACGCAGCTGCACCGCCTGGAGCTCCGTCACCTGGAGAGAACCCAACTCCTTCTCCTCTCTCCCCCTTTCTGGTCCCTCGTGCTCCCAGCAGAGATCCCCACGGACACGTCCCCGCGCCCTACGTGTATGGTCCGGCTGTGGGGTGGGGGGGACCACGGCCGAGCCCCAGGAGCCCCGTCCTGCCCCACACCCTGAGCAGACGCTGGGCCAGCAATGGCCCTTTTAGAGAGTGATGGCTTTAAACAGTGTCCTGAAAATGAAAAAATCATTTCCTACTTTTCTGGTTAAATATTTACACAACATGTCAAGGGTAAATCGTCAATTATCCCTTTTGTAAAGAAGCAGACGGTGATATTTTCATCTGCTCCCTTCCCAGCAGCACACAAAGGCAGATGCTCCTATTACTCACACTGGGTGTCCCTCCCAGGTAGCTCTCGTGGCTCCTTCATTCCAACACCTCAGATCTGCGGTATTTCAAGAGATGAGGAGGGGTTGGGTGGCTCAGAGAGCAGGAGCACCCCAGGCTGAGGTGCTCCAGAGGATGCTGTGCCCCCCATGCATCAGGCAGCTTGAGGCTGAATCTCTCTTCTGGATCCTCAGATGTTCTGAAGATCTTTGCCATCCCTCACATGTTTCCCTTGCACTGTCCTGAGTGAAATATTACAACCACAATATTACAGATGGGAAACTGAGGCACGGGAGCAGCACAGGTTGTGCTCTGAGAGGTCTGCAGGCATCTCGCTCCCGGATGCAGCAGACATTGGGTACACTGGGACCTTGGCTCAGGTGTTCTGCCCATAGCTACGCAGGGCAGAATGGATGTCAGGTCTTCTGAATTGAAGGCCTTTGGTCTAACTACTGGAACATCCTTAAATCTGGGGGAACGAGGGCAAAATTTAGTCTCCAGAGTCTGAAGTTGATAATTTTCTCCAACAGTTATTAAGGAAACCTATTCTAGAAATAATAAAGTGATTTCCCTTGTGGAACACTGCTTGGTATCCAGCAGAGATGGAGAAGAGGTTACTCCTCTGGCTCAGCAAAGTTGTGTGTACTGAGAAACAAGGGCTGAGAAGCTGCAGTGTTTGGCTGCTCTGAGTCGTGATCAACCAGGGAATTCCTCAAACCAGAATGCGTGAGGGTAAAAGCTGCTGCCATTGCAGCTCTGTGCCAGTGCTGTTTCCAGCCCTACAGGGAGAGAAGACTTGGAAAAGATTCTGAAAAATAATAGTTCTTACTAATGAAAACCTTCAGATCTTGGAGCTGCCTTGAAATGACGGTCGGACCCAACGCCGAGGCAAGTCCACGCAGACTCCTGCTGGCTCTCTTGAGAGTCTGATAACTCTCAAAGAAGTGCCAATGAAATACTCAGCGTTTCCAGATTGTGAGTGTCAGCTCCAATATGTCAGCGCTCAGCATCCCTGCACCTCATCAGCACTGCCAGAGATCCTGCTGATGTCAGGCCTGCACACCTGTACTGTCTGACCCACCACTCTGGCACTTCATTGCTGAAGGACCCGCACGGTTCGGAGCCCTCCAGTCACCAGTGTGGCATTCAGGACAACTTCAGTCTGCACTAAGCATACGAAAAATAGGGAAACTGAAGTTATTGCTAGTTTTCAGTCGGTGTGAAGAAATGCAAATCCTGCGGTTCCTCCTGGTTCTGCACTCACAGTGCCCTTAAACCCCTGGAGTGAGACGTTCTGAAGCCATGGCCCACCTCACCCAGCAGGATCACATTTGCTGACTTAAAGCCTGCTGAACAGAGCGCTCAGATGGAGAAGGAGCACTCAGATGAAACAGCAGATCGACATTAATGGAGACCTTCCTCCACAGATTAAAAGGAAGTAAAATAGCAAAGGTGATAGATTATATGATAGAGTCTATGAAATGACTATTTGATACCGCAATGGTATGGAGAGTGAATAATTTATCCACCTGCTTTGAAAGCCAAAGCCTGGGCTCTGTAGACCATGAAACAGCTCCGAAGTCCAACCAGATTAATTCTGAATCTGGTTTCAGTCTTGATTTCTCTTATATCTTAAGCTACATCACTTGATCCCAACAAGAGCAGGTTGAACGCATTAGGAAGGAATGTTATTGTATAAGCAATCTCTCTACTGGCTGAAACATCAGAGGGTCATGGAAACATCTTTGAATGTCACTCCTTTGTAAATATGTTTTTGGAATTTTGGTCATAAAACTGGGCTTGAATCCTCACGGATTCAGTCTGGAAGCTGATAATCAGTCATGCAATCAGGGGCCCATGACTGGCATGTGTGGCACCTTCTTTATGCCCGTGCCAATAGCAGAAGTATGTGCAGCATTAAATGCTGCATAAAGCAGCAGAGCTGTTCTCAAAGGAGAAAATGAGACAGAACAAGGCGGGTCTTTTTGCAGGAACTCCTTCCAATTACCAAGCAGAAAGCCAAAGCCAAGCTGACGAGGGCTGTCCCTGACTTTGAGATCAATACGGCAGCTGTGGCTCCTCTCTGACAGTGTCCTCCTTACCCATGGGAAGAGAAGACAGAGGGCAGCCAGGTCCCCTCCCTGGTGCTGAGGGCGAGCAGTCACTTTCCAGGAAAGGAAAAGCCATGGCTTGGCCTCCATAGGGGTCTCCACCTCCACACGGGGAGCAGAGCCACGAAGCACCAAGTGCCGGCTGCCATCCCGCGTCAGTCCAGCTGGAGATGTGGGTCAGGGGCAGAGGGGTCCCTGAGCTCCATGGGGCAGTGACAGTGCAGGCGGAGAGGGCAGAGCCACACGGGGCAGCCCAGATGTGCAGTGCTGAGGCAGATGGGTTTCCACATGCTGAGATTTACGACTTACTGAAAAGCCCCTATTTTGATGGCTGCTTTTTCATTTCCTACAAATCTAATTACAGGGGAGTAGAACTGATTGCAACCATATTTAGAGAAAGGGCTTGTTGCTGTCTTTTTACATTTCCTTTGTAGTATGAAGCCGTATGTTGGCTGAAATCACTCAGACGCTCTCTTGAGAAAACAGATCAAATGCCAACAGGAATGGAATAGCAGAGGAAGGGTCTAATCCTGCACATGCTCCAGATGGCAGCTCTTCCTCCACCCTGCAGCTGCACCATGGACTGCTCCCCACGACTGCGGACTGCTCACAGACACGAGCGGCTGCAGAGGACTGCATCCCGCAGGCAGAGGTGGGAAGCTGATCCTGCTTTTACCCAGGGGTATCCAGGTTATTCTGTAGGTTATCTTAATGTGGGCCACAATCAGCCAGAGCAGAAAAGCAGAGCAGATCCTACAGTCCAGAGATCGGGCAGAAACTGCCCCCAGAAACAACAGCTGATGTGGAGATGCTGGGGGACACACGAGGAAAATAAGGCCTGAATCTGAGTCACATGGAAGTCAGCCTAGTTGTACGGGCGCCGTGAGCTCTCGGACAAAAGCAATTACAGCAGCTCATGTCCTCACAGTCAGCAGTCACAACATGCACGTCGCCCACTTCGACAGGTTCCCTTCCACAGCTGCTGAGAACATTTGAATGATACCTAAGCATGGGCATGGCCACTGTTATTTAGACTTACTGTTCACACCAGAGCAGTAAAACAACGCCTTCTGCCAGAAGCGGGCTCCTTTTTGTTGTCATAAAAGTGAAAATCTCGACTCAAAGTGAACCTCTTATTAAGGAAGATACGACAAGCACACAAAGGTGCTTTGAGCAGGAAGGTTTATTAGCTGCTGCATAACCAGAACAGCAACAACGGTATTGAAGAGGGACTGCACTGAGCATGGAGCTAAAGCTTGGTGCTGGGGTACGGGGCAGGAGCTATAGCTGCTGGCAGGGGATGCTCTGCCCAGGGGGGCTGCTGCCCGGGATGGGGCTGCTTTCACCACACCAGGGAAATTCTCAGATTAGTGGGGAATGGAGGGGGAAAGGTTCCTTGCATTCCAGGTTAAGCAACAGTTCGGTCTCTGTTTCCTTAAAAATGATCTGCCACCTGCTACTAATTTCCTCCTGTGTTACAAAAGCCATTGACTGCCTGAAGGAAAAGGGGGGGAAGATGTTAAGCTGCACTTTGCACAGAGCAGATGAGAACACAAATAGCGGGGGAAGTGTGTTTTAATGAGCAGAAGAGGCATCGATCAGCTGGCTGCTGCACGAGGGGCAGGTCCCAAAGCACTGCAGGAGCTGAGGGCTCAGCAGAGCTCAGCCCTTCCCTCGCACAGCTGCTGTGCAGCCCCCTTAGGTCTCCCTCGCCCTCTGCTCACCTTAAGGGCCGCAGTGTCCTCAGCAGCCTCAGCACCCTCAGCATCCCCAGGATTTTCGTGCCACTGTCCGACACCATGGAGACGAGGATGTCGATGACGGAGATGAGGACCAGCACCCCATCCAGCACGTTCCAGCTGCTCTTCAGGTAGGCTTTCTCTCCAAAACACAAGCCCAGTGCTACCACCTGCCCGGACAACAAGTTACAACAGATTATGACTTTTGCATCCGATACGTTTCTCCCACTTAGCAACCTGCTGAGCACGCATTATTTACAGATACACGTCTGCAAGTCCATTTGCTTCCCAGTACAGAAACCTAATTAGACAAATCAGCAAAGTGTTATGTTTCAAGGGCTGTACAATAACTCTGCAGATACATCCCGCATTGTCCCTCACAGCTGATATATTTTTAGTGCAGCTAAGACAAGCTTTATTCCTATAGAATCCTGGAGGGAAGGTGCAGCGTGGCTGACCCAAGCAGCCCTACCCAAGCTTGGCCAACATGGAAACTCGAGAAGCTTTCCAAAGAGCAATTGTTCTGCGAGATCATTATAAATTACACAAGAGAGATTTACAGCAGTGTGTTTCTGAGCCTCACACCCACCAAAATGTTTCAGTGTGCTCCAGTCTGCGCTCCTCGGGAAGGCACATAGCTGCCCGGACTGTGAGGACAATGGGACGTTGGAGACAATGGGACTTACATGCATGGCTGGTGCTGAGCATGTGCTCAAGAGCTCTGCTGAACAGGGGAGGACTGCTGAATTGAAGCATCCCGTAATGGTGTAAATCAAGAGCAACTTCAGTGAAATTGCTTCGATGCAGAACGTGCTCGGGGTAAGGTGTGTGGTGGGTATTCAAACGTGGTTCAGAAGATGAAAATATTCACCTCGCTCATCGCTGGCTGGCCCAGGGGTTTTGCACATCCACTGCAACAAGATATCACTAATACAGGGCAGGCACACTTACACTCCAGCTTCACTCACCTTAACTGTCATCTCCGTCAGGAAGATAACTGTGAAGATGTAGTTAGAGAGCGTGAGGAAGATCCGTTCCTACGGAAGAGAAAAGGAGAGCTGAGGCTTTACAAACTGCTGCACTGCAGGGATCTGTGCGGCCGCTGACTGCTCTCAGGTGGAGTCTTCTTTGAGGCAGAGGGCAAAGGACCAGCAGACCCCAAAACTACCACCTGCCCCCCCGAACCGCCGCCAGCCCCCCCGGCAGGCACAGGGACATGGGCTGCCCTTGGAACCCACTTGCCAAATCTCTCTCTGCCTCTCACCTGCAGACGTCACCGCACAGTGCAAATATCAGCACGCTCCCAATTCCCCAGTACACGAAGCCAGTGTCAGCACGGCTGTGCTGCAGGGCCAGCGGGGCCCAGGGGAGGCTGCAGTGCAGCTGCCAGGACCTGTCCCGGCTCCACCGAAGCCAGCAGAGCTCTGGAGGCTGCTGCCAGCTGAGAGCTGCCCCAAAGGGTCGTTCTGCCCAGAGCCACGGGCTGGAGCTGGGCACGGAGCCCAGCAGCCTCAGCTCATCTCTCAGTCCCTGCACTATCCACCAGACCGTGCACTCCTCACTGCCACTGCGCTGCAACAGCAGCTAGTGATTACAGATGAGACCGTGGCCTGGCTCCCTATCTGTAGTTAGCAGAAACCTTTCCTTTTAATGATGATCATTAAATAAATTACACTTCTCTCTAATCCCTAAGCAATCTCTGATTGCCTGCACTGAGAAATGGACAGCAGAAGGTGGAAGCTGGAAGACAGTGGTGCTGTGTGCATACAACTGAACCAGCCCCAGTTCTGCTAATAACAATTTGGGATTTATTTCTGCTGCTCCCTACAGAGCAATTCTGTAAGAGAAGCAGATCTCTCGAGCAAAATGAGATGCAATTCAAATAGGACAAAACACCTTGGCAACCCTCTCACTTGCCAGATCATGATTTACTGAAAGTGACTCAGGAACCACAGAGCAGCTTGTTTCCATCTTAGGCCCATAATTAATGAGGTCCTGGACCTGCAGTGTGATTGCGGGAGCCGCGATAGGAACTGTCTCTGTTGGGCACACAAAGGAGTGCTGCGGGGCGGGCAGGGCACGGGGAAGGGCAGGGACCTGCTGGTGGTGCTGGAGATAAAACAACAATAGCGTGTGGGAGAGATGGGGATATTACAGCCCTCCCTGGTGAGCACATGGCTGCGCTGGGGGATAATCTCCGCAGCCCATGTCGTGCACTCTGAGATGGGGAGCGCGCGTTGCCAGCAGCATCCCATTCCGATAAGCCAGCTGAAACTGGGGCAGGGAATGAGACCTCGTGTGAAACAGATAGAAAATCCACAGCTCGGAGAGGCAAAGGACAGTTATTTTAACCAACTCAAGCTAAACTAACTCCAGGTTCCCAGATGAGAGCTCTGTCCCTGTGAGCAGGGCATGGGTGCTGCTCCTGGCAGCCGTGCTCCCTGCTGCTGCGCACACAGCACAGCTCAAGCTCAGCTCCAGCACTGGATGCCACGCTTCAGTCTCATTTTGGCTACAGTCTGATGCTGCTGGGATGCACCAAGCACGACATCACCAACCGGGCAAGGGAAGAGACTGTCTGCTCTACATCACAGCACTGCCGCTCCACCTTGAGCACTGCGTGCAGTTCTGGGTGCCACAGTGCAGAAAGGATATAAAACAAGGAGGGAGTGTCCAAAAGAGGGCTGCAGAGATTGTCCAGAGGAGCTGTGTCGGGGGAGGCTCAGGCTGGGCATCAGATTGTGGGATCCTCTGCTCGAGCACCTCACACCTCTCCCTTCGCCTCCACGCAACCACAGCTCCTCTTAGAGCCAGGCATGGCAGCTCTCAAAGGGCACGGCAAGGGGCTCGAGGAAGCCTGTAGGATCTCAAGGGTGTCCCATCTGGGGGGCACGGGGTGATCTCCTCCTGCCAGATTGGCTGGCAGGCAGCCCTGCTCTCGTCTCACAGCTGCGAGGTGTTGCATCGCGGCTGCGCAATAATCAAAGGAAAAAAATGGATGTAGGGGAGGGACCTCCGGGCAAACTAATTCAGTAAAGAGGACTATGAGGAAAGCTTAAAATAGGCACAGAGCAGCCAAGACTCCGGTTTTGAGGTCTAACACTGAAGATCCATGAAAATGAACAGCCTGACACGCCTACGACAACAAACCGTGATTCTATACGATGGCGATATGAGCAATCTTTGGAATACATCAGCAAGAGCCCAGCATACATCTCAGCCACAAAATATGCTAAAATAAAAGAGCAGCGGATGGCTCTGCCCCTCTGAGTGATGGAAGTCGGTGCTGTGAGGGTCTGGCTTGAAAAACCACGACGCAATCTATTAAACCACAACGGTTCAGGGGAATGGAATTACAGTGCACACATCAACCCGGTTTTCCATGTGTCACAACAAAGATCATAGACAAAAGGGAGAGAAAAGTACAGAATGAATGGTTACCCCGTTCCCTTCTCACCATCCATACGTGCTCGTGAACAACAGATGGAAGAAACATTGTGCAGAGAGAGGAGTGTCTGAAGGTTGATCAGAGAAGGAAACAGAGACAGATGTCGTGCCTGTGCCGTGTGTTAGAGCCTTGATCATACTTGCAGAAATGGGATATTGCTAAGGGAGCTTCAGTGTGTGGCAGCTCATGAGCTGTGCTCCTGCTCTGTGGCCAAGAGCAGCAGCAGCACGTGGAGCAGGAGGGGGGGGAAGCCTTCCCTGGGACACCATGGCCCTGTACCTACCCCGTACCCACCTCTGGTGGCACTGCATGCACTTCAAAAAGGAAAAGAATGAGCACAAATGCACAGCAGCAGGGGCCAAGCCACGCAGCCTGCCTCCACAAGGAGCATGGAAAACATTAACCTCAAACTCACGGCACTGTGAGGCTCGATTTTGGGTCGTTCCATGGCAATGGTGATGCAGTTGAGGAAGATGATCACCAAGACGATGTGATCAAACATCTTGTGTGTGATGATTTTATTGCACATCAGACGGAATCTGCCAAGAAAGGAGAAAAGACAGCACACAGACTGTTAGCACTCGACTGCTGGGGACAGCACAGCAGCGTGCTCCTGCAGCTCAGCCAGGGAACCGAGCTCCCTGTTTGCAAAGCAGAAGAGCCACAGTTCTGCAATCTTCTCCCTGGCAGAGCCCCATGCTGCAGGCACATCTGTGTATGAATAAGAGAGGACTCAAGCTGCGAAGTTCTATTTCAAATTAGAGCCACAGATTTCCAGCCCCGGCAACATTCATGGGGGACTCAGTCTTGCTGGAAGCACAGCAGCTGCTTGCACAGCTCAGACAGAAAGCCAGGTGTGGGTCCGAGCCCTGCCTGCTCCTGGCTTATTATCCAGGAAGAAATGGTTGGATGGAGTCTGGAACAACCTGACGTGGTGCTTGATTCAGTGGTTAGCAACCCTGCCTACGGCAGAGGGGCTGGAAGTGGTTGAACTTCGAGGTCCCCTCCAACCCAACCATTCCGTGATTCTAAATACCTCCAGTGTAAGAGCTGAGTGCACATGAGCACAGGAACAGAAGCTATTTATTGTGACAGATGGCTGTACACTGACCCAGGATTTATAATACCATATTACATTCCCCTAAGTCTGTTTCTGAAAATCTCTCTAATCTCCGTATGAATGAACCCAAGCACTGCCCAGGGCCCACCAGCTCAAACACGGGAAACTCCTGATAAGTGTGGGCAGCATCCAAAGAACGAGACTGGGGTCTTGGAGCCCACCCACCCCATGGCTGGGCTTTAGGAAGGGCAGTGCTCAGGTCCTTCATGGGAGAGAAGGGAGCACAGAGAAATCTGCACTGAGAGGAGGTTTTGGCAGGTCAAGGAGGATCCTTTGCTGTGATGTAAGTAAGCATGCACTGGCTGCAAGGTTAGATTACTCTGAGACATCAGTGCCCAGCACACAATGAGCTGCCTTACCTGGAATGAGGAGCGAAGACGTAGATGGACCAGGAGTCCCTCTCCTTGCAGCAGGCGGGGAGGTGTGCCCGGAGCCAGGCCTTCATGCGGTCCCTTTTGCTCTAGGAGGAAAACGGAGAGCAAAGATGTACCAGGAGGAAAAACAGGGAGAGGAAAAACACCTCCAGAGCTCCCAAGGAAAGGATTCAGGGAAATCTTTAACTGAGCAAATATCCCCAGGTACTCAGTAAAACCAAAGGAAAACAACCTTGCCCTAAAGGACTTAGAAGAGTTAGGGCTGTGCCAGTGACATGAGCCCCTGCGGTCACACCTTCCTGCCTCCTGTGCACAGTGCCTGCATCCAGCATATGGCAATGTACAAGGACGGAGATGACAAGTCAAACCCTCATCCAAGAGGACCCATAACCTGCTCCGTTCAGCCACAAACCCTCCAGCTTCTCAGCAGGTGCTCACCTGACTCCTCATGGGTTTTGTTTTGAATTATGCCTAATGCTTATGCCAGAGCAGAGGAGCAGAGGGAGGGGTTCCTGCTGCTTGCTGGACGAGCCCTGTGTCTGCACACCACTGGAAAGCCAAAGAAACCATTTGGAAGCTGCATTTCAGTGCAGGAACGCGATGGCAAGCATCTGCCTCTCATTCAGCATGACCAGATCAGGCTGTGGATTACGAAGGCAGAAGGGAGCACTGTGGCTCCTGCATGAGCACAGGTCATCCAGCTCCCCTGAATTAACCCCTCCAGCAGCCTCAGGGTTAGGCCTTCTCACCTCGGGTGTCCAAAGGGAGCTGAACCCGCAGAGCACTGCGTGCAGCGGCACTGCAGCGCTTCACATTCGCAAATTAAAATGAGATCCTGCTCATTCATTACCCCTGCTTCCCTGCTCCCACGTGGGCCTGGTTGTGCACACGTGTGGGAGCACGGCTGCATGGGCCCTTGGGAGCTCAACTTTGCAGCAAAGCACAGACATGGAGGAGGAGCAGGGCTCCAGCAGCTGCACTTCATCTGGGAAATGGGGAAGGGGGATTCTGTCCTCGCCTGGAGCCAAGCTGTTAGCAATGGGAAGTACTCTGGACTGTAAAAATGGGATTTGTTAGGGTAATTGAGTGGAATGGAGGCAGTATTTCTGCTACTGTATGCACTCAGCCAGGGGTCTCATTAGCAAGGGGTAATTGCTAGTGTAGTGCCCACCTTAATGAAGGCATTTGGTGACAGCCTGAACCCTTCACAGAATGAAAACAGCCTTGTGAAAACAAAAGGAGAGGTATGAGGAACAAACAAGCTGGATTTTCCTACCATCTTCCTTCAGTCGTTCATCATTCCCCCCCCCCCCTCCACGCCAGCACACCCCGGGCCCAGCACACCAGTGGGTTCTGGTTCCCTTTCTGACTGCAGGCAAGGAGGCAGCCCCCTCCCCTCACTCTGAACTATATTTAACAGAGCACCGTGGGGTTGTGCTGTCCCTCCCAGCAGCCTGCTCCGCTGAATTATCCATAGATGTAACAAAGGGAAATAAACGGATCAACTCTGGTGTCTGCTCCAAGTCGTGGGGAGAGCAGCGGCTGCTGCCCCAGGACACGGAGCATCGCTGCGGCTCAGTCCGGTTCGTTTTGCGAGCTGGAAGCTCTCCAGCAGTATCTACTATTCCAAGCAGTTCTGGTATTTATCACGGGGATTTGTAGTGAATGGTAATGCGTCAGCAGCACAGAATGCTTCTTTATATTTCTTTTGTCCAATTGTAATGCCAAAGATATTTTGGGGTTTGTCTAATTGTTGCAGCCCGTGGTTCATGGGCTCAGTCAGATAACAAAGGCAGAAAGCGATCTTCCACCGCGGCCCCACTCGGTGTGTCAGCACGAGGGCAGCACAGTGCTGCTCTGAGCGGGGCCAGGAGCTGTCCCACACAACAGCCACGGAAATCTAAAGCAAAAGGATGACTCCAGATTTCCACGGATGGAAGGGCACGGTTCGGCGATGTGCTCCAAATGCAAGATAACTTGCAGAATGAAAAGCGAGAGCTTCCAGCCCAAGTGCCATCAAACGCTTTCTCTGCGAGGTCCAGACACACATCCACTGTGCACAATCAGCCTGATTGCTGCTCAAGCCTGCATTATGCTCCCAGAGATATATCAATTATGCTATTTAAATCGTATCTATTTGCCCATAAAACACACCTGGACAGGATGACTAAAGCCTGGGCGGGGGGGGGGGAGGAGGAATCTGCTCTTTAATTTGGCTGCTGGTGGCTTCACAGAAGCCCCGGGGGCTCCCCTGGCTGCCCCCCCTCTGCACACCGTGGTGCAGAGATGTTTGCTGCCTTTGCCCCATAGCATGGCCCCCCCGGCCCCTGCTAAGGAGAGCTGCTGATAAATAGCTTCTTTTTTTAGAAATTCCAGATATTAATGTAGTTCTGAGGGCAGGATGAAAGGCAGCTGGCATTAAAGGATGACTGATGCACTCCTTGGAGTAAGGGAGAGGGTTAGATTTATAAAAGATTTATTATAAGGATAGGGGGGAGCTGCTGAAAAACACTCTGTGAGCAGTAACAGACCTCCAGGCAAGCTGGAAGCAGCACAGAGGCGCTTGGGACCTGATTATTTTGTTTTAGCTGTGCAGTGGGGGCATGCTGGGGGGGTCTGGGGGGCAGGGCGGCACAGGAAAAAGTGCAATAGCCAGAGAGGATCAGAGCCGCGACTGCAAAGGGGATTTTGCCCCTGGGAGGAGGGGTCACACTGGGTACTCTCCTCAGTCCCACACAGAGCACTCAGCATTTGGGTTTTTCTTCCCTTTCCGGGGTACTGAAGCTTTGCAGCTGGCACAAGCAGGGACTGAGGACACAGCCCAGGCCCCCCAGCACAGACCCCGACCCCAGGTCCTGCTATGCAGACCCCACAGGCAGCAGATCCCAGCTCAGAGAGGTACAGATCTGCTGCCTGGCTGGGTTTGCACGGCTCATCTCCTTGTCTACATTTGTGCCCTGAAGAACAGACTTTGTTCCCCTGATTTTGTACTTTGGGGGTGAAGAGCAGGCAGGGGCCACACTCAGCACGAAGGATAACCTCACTGACGGCAGTGGGGCAGCTCTGATACAACAGGAGTCTGGCAGATCCAAACGCAGCCTTCACACTGCCCTTTATTTCTGTGTGGCAGCAATCAAAGCCATCCAGCAAGGAGAGCTCACTGAGCTTTGTTGCAGAAGGGCATATTTAGGATCGCTTTGATCTGAATAACAGTTGAGTTCTTTTCTTCTTCTGCTGGTAAAGGAGTGCTAATTTATTTTTTTCCCTTTAACAAAATAATGACCTCTTTGTCTGACTTTACCAAGGCTCACACGGGGGCAAAGAGAACCCCAGAATGTCAGGGGGAAATCACAAGGGACAGCTCCTCAGCCTGGGGACCTGTGGCACGGATGGAAGCGGTATTTTCTGATCCGTCTGCTGTAGTGATCTGCAGTGAGATCACATCTCAGAGCACGGGGAACAGCAGCAGCTGCTGAGGATGTCCCAGCTGCCACGTGCAGATGCACGGGCACAGGGCATGCTCTGCAACCTGGCTTTGCCTGTCCCTTCCCCACACGTTTGAAATTCAAGGAGTTTTGGTCTAACCCTGCGTGGTCCGAGTTCAGCACGTGGGAAGAGGAGAAGACTTCTGGTTTCCACTGAAAACAGCCACCATGATAAAGATGAAAGGTGTGCACCTGATTGAGCAGCGAGTGGGGAGAGGTGGGGCTGGGACAGGAGGGCAGGAGGGATGTGTCTCACCATGAGCTGCCCAACGCTGAGGGAAGAAAGGGACCCACAGGGGATGTGAACCCACAAATCAGCACATGTTGGCCATAAAAACCATCCCTAGGCAGCTATAGAAAGTGTGGCCTCTCCATCACTCATAATGCTGTTTTTTCTGAAAATAATTACCACTCCTTTTCTTAAAAATTCAATTTGTTTTATGGAGGTTAAAAACCAGGTTAAGACAATCAGTAAAAATCCCAGGCTGAGGATCCATGCTGGAGATGTAATGGGATAATGGCTTGTTTTAAAGGCGATTTACAGCTGAGCGACTCTATTCTGCCAGCACAAGCTCTCTTTCTCCTCCCGGTTGCCCTCTGGAGTCACTGCTGCCTTTCACATCCTTTCACATGCTCCAAATCCCATTTTCATTCAACAAACTCAGTGAAATACAGAAAAATCATGCCCAAAAGCTACAGCCCTCATGCTGCCATTACTGCCCCGGTTACCGTCACGTGGCTGTACCCAAACCCCATCAGCAGCCCAGCAAACAACCCGCCCGACCACTGCACCTTCCAACCCACAGAACAAGGCAAGAACCCTCAAGAGATGGAGACACCCCAAAACGAACGTGTCCTGAGGCTCCAACCACACCGCCTCGTGATCCCTGACTGCCCACTCTGGTGGCATTTACACTATTTGGGCAGAGGCAGCACGTGGCAAATTACATGCAGTGATTTGAAAGTGCAGATGCAGAGAATATGCAAAGCTGGGGATGCTGCTCTACTATCTTCTGCTCTAATCAGCTCAAAATTACAGCTGATTTTTCTTCTCCTGCTGCCACGCTTTTAGCTAACATTTCCTAAATAGCACTTTTCAGGCCTGTGAAAGAGAGACACTCATGGGCTAATGCCTCTTCATATTGAAATTAATGCAAAGCTTTTGAAATTATCAGCATCTCTGCAGGACTAATGCCTCCACGGGACTTGTGGGCCAAACCTTGCCTCTGCACCGCCTGTTGATGTCAACAGAGATTGCTCCTACAGATGGGAGCTGAAATCCAAATAGTGGCTGGCGAGCAGGGATGTTTACTTATTAAAAATGAAAAAGGGACAAAACAGAGTCGTGCAATCATAGAGTCAAATCGTAGAACTGGCTAGGCTGGAAAAGACCCTCAAGATCACCAAGTTCAGCCTGACCGAGTGCCATCACTAAACCACGTCCTTAGCGTCCCGTCCACACACCTCCATTACCTCCAGGGATTGTGGCCAACATAGCCATGGCTCCGTGCATTTGACTGAACCTGATGTCTCCATCCTGAATGCTCTCATACAGCACTGACACGCTCAATGTAACGCCACCACCCACACTGCTCCTGGTGACCCCCAGCTGGAGTGGTGGTGACACCCAGGCTCTGCCTTGCCCATGGCTCCCAAGGGCTACAGAAATCACTTGGATGAGCAAAACAAACCAACAAACCAACCAAGCATTTGGCACTTCCTTACCATGTTGCCTTCATCGTCGGCGTCATCGCAGTCCGGCCGAGGCTCGTCCAGGTGGAGCTGATGGACCAGCAGCCCGGGAGAGGTTTTCCCATTGCAGTCCTGGTGCTCGGAGGTGGAGGTGCGGCTGCTGTGCATGCTGCTGGTCCGGTACAGCGAAGGCACCTGCAGGGTGTCCTGGAGGTCGAAGGAGCCCTTTGCTTCCAGGGACTCCATGCGATGAGGTAAGGAGCCGTTGACGCTGCCGGCCCGGCTGGAGCGCTCCTCATCCGAGCTCTCCCCATCCTCTGAGCTCTCCTTGCCCTCCCCGGAGAGCAGGGACCTGCGCTCGCTGCTCTGGCCCCTCCGCTTGAGGCTGGGCGCACGGCCGATGCTGTTCCAGCTGGAGCGGCGGCTGGGCCAGCTGCTGCCAGCACTCCAGGGGCTGTGCGGGGAGCTGCGGGCGCTGGGCTGCGGGACAGGGACGGCGTCAGTCCGAACCACCCACCCGTGCCAGGCCGTTCTCATGGCTTGGATGGGCAGATGGACACTGCACAGAGCTGCCACGAGTGCCCCACGAATGCTCATCGGGCGACCGCAGGATGCTCGAGTCCTTACCGGGGATTTGAGCTCGTAGGCAGCTGGGTCCATGGAGACGCCACTGGCCCGGCGCGACTCAGAGCCCTGCGCAGCATCCCCAAACACGGCGCTCTTGGGCATGGGCATCGGCGTGGCCGCAGTGTGGATGATGAGCGGTGGGGTGAGGCTTTTCTTCAGCTCTGGGTGCTCGCTCAGGGCCATCACTGGAAGCCATGAGGCTGGTTTTAGGGTCCCACCACTGTGGGCACACACACAGCCTGCCCTTGAGTGGGCAGAGCAGCTGCACAGTGTGTTTCTCCTCCATACATCAGGAGGAAGGGGGGTCTAAAAGCCATATAGGGGCTGAGAGCTGTCCAACTGCATGGCAGGGAAGAGCAGGATGCTGAGAAGGGGATTGGGTACCAATGAAGAGAGCAGGCTCTTTACATATGGCCCCCAACCCTCCACCAGCGCCCACCTGTTCTTTGCAGACCCCTGCCCACACTGGGCGCCCTGCCTCCTCTCCTTCCCACACTCTGAGTGCTCCTCCACTTGTGCCCCCATGAGGACAATCCAATCATACGGATCTCAGATCTGAACACCATCGCATTTCCTTTGCCTCAGCACACGCTCCCACCCCTGCAGCACAGCCTTCAGCTCAACAGTGTGCCCCTGCTGAAACGAAGGCATTGTCCCCAGGAGGGATTTCCCACCCAGGACACATTGTTCTCACAGCAGAGGGTGCTGCGCAGCAGGGCAGGTGTCCCGGGGTCTGTACTCACAGACTGGGTTTGACAGGTTTTTCTTCAGTCCACCTTCCTCTTCCAGACTGCGGAGGAAGAGCTCGCCCTCTGAGTCGGACTTGGATGCATCACCCTGCAGTAAAAGAGCACTTCAGCAAGGATGGTTGAGGGGCCACCCACACCAACACCCCTCGGACACATGAGACCCCATCACCAACACCACACCTACAGATCCACCGAGCTGTGTACCACGATGCAACACCACCTTTCACAAAATGAGGCATGCACATATTTATACCACAGACTAATTAACCTCCTACCAGGAAGGCTGGCTGCCTCTGATTCCAAACACAGCCCCGGAAAGGGATCAGGGAAATAAAAAATAAGAAATACATTGCTCATGTTTTTGTGCTGCAGGAATTGCACGCCGATGCTAAGGAGTGATGAGCAACGTCAGGACAAAGGCTGACCCTGCTCATCGCTCTCAATTTCTACACCATGGCTTGAAACTCCCCGTGTGTGAGCAACCCTGCGACGTTCTGGTGGTGTTTAAAGAAGCCACCACGGACTCAGGACGCTGACTTTGCAATGCAGCCATGGGCACACGGTGATGCAAGCCCCAGCGGTGCAGAGAGGATCCAATGTCTGCCCCTGGGTGGGCAGCATGTCCCGCTGCAATACAACAGAGGTTTGGGGGATTGACATGGATTTTGAATCCTGAGAGCTGCTGAGAACCCACGCTCAGCCCCAGGAGAGGGGGTGAGGTTTACACGGCTCACAACGTGCTCGCTCCATCTCACGGCACGCACCCGGCGAGGGACCCCCCTGCACGCTTCTGTCCATTGGCTCTGCAGAAAGGTGCTTAGGGTGTGGTATAGTGAGCGTCCATCCGGCGGGAGAAGGTGCTTGCCAGAACCACGCCAATCCACCAGAGGAGGATTTAGGGCTGAAAATGCTTTTCTGGCAAATGGCACTAAACCCCGGCGTGATGCACATCGGGAGGGAAGGGAGAGGGGAGGGAAGAAGGGAGGGTGCTGGGGTGGAAGCCAAGCAAAGTCTCTCTTAGCTGGAAGGAACGGGGAGCCCGGAACCCCACCAAGGCCAAGCTGTCATCGGTGCCCCACGGAGGTTTGGTGCTCGGGTGTCGGGCAGGGGGAAAACCCAGTGGGGCCCAGCCCACAGCGGAGCACAGCAGCACGGGGCAGCATTTCTGGAGCGCTCTGCAACAGCGCAGAGGAAAGTGTGAGGGTGCACAGCATGTGCAGAGATGGGAAAGCAGAGCTGCATGGGGACTCCCCCAGCACCAAACCTCACATGTGTGGGCAGAAGCATCTCCTGCAAGCAGTGAGTGCCAGCCCCAGCGTGCTGCCCGTTACCTGCTCCTGCACTCCCAGCTTGCCTTTCTGGATAGAAAAGGGGTTGTGAGAGAAGAGGAAGTTACGATCCTTCTGGGAAAGGAGGACATGTCCAGAGGGACCCCAGGGCACAGTGACTGCCAGCGTGCACCCCCGGTGACGGGATGCATTTGGATGTGGCAGGAAAGGGTGTTGTGCTGAAGGAAGAGCCAGACTTCTCGGAGAGGGCAGAAGGGGAAGGTGAAGAGAAACACGGAGCCAGCAGCAGAGCACGGCTCAGAGTGCTGCACTTGTGGGACGTGGGTGTCCTCAGCCCCCTGAACATCTCAACCCCACATCTCAACCCTCATCCTGGGAAGCTTGGGGATCTCCCCGCAACTGCTGTCTCTGACCAACCTCACCCTACAGAGCACGGGGCTCTCGCACGCTCCAATTTGATTCCAGGTCCCTTCCGTGCCCCGCGTGGGACGCAGGGACCAGCCGTGCCTGGGGACCACCCCACCTCTGCGGGTGGGAGCGCTGCTTTGATCCCATCTGCTGGAAGCACAGGGAGCTGGTCCCAGAGCCACCCTGCTCCCCAGAGCACCCACCTTCATTCCTCCAGCTCCCCTGGAGAAGAAAGGGACTTAAAACCGAGGCTGACCCAACAGTGAGGACGACAAAAAGAAAAGAATGACACCACCCCGATAACCGCCGACAGCACGACGGCTATGACGATGAGGACGGCAGCATGGGGTGTGACCAGGCACCACGAGGGACACAACCACGGGGGCGTGGGGGGCTCATGCGTGGCCGTACGTACCGCTGCCGAGTCGCCCGGCAGCTGAATACAGCTCAGCTGCCCGCCGGCATCGTCCCGCTTGGAGATCTCCTGAAGGAGAAACAGGGCAGGGAGGGGGGAGGAAGGGGAAGGAGGGTTCAATTTTCACAGTTTCGACAGCAGAAATGAGAGGGAAGTAAAGAAAAAACACGAGGAGAGACAGGAGGAGATGGGGAAGGGCAGCGGGCGGCCGCGACCGAGAGCCAGGGGGAGCAGCCCCGACGAGGACAGCCTTACCTTTAAATTAAGTGTTTCAGACAGAGAGCTTGATGCAGCTCCGAAGTGATAATTGTGCTAATGAAACACCAGCTAATTATCGAAAACACGATTTCTCCTTTTCTTTTTGCAGCTGCATAATGGGATCTTTATTTATTATGCCATCATTAGGCAGCAACGGAGGCTTTTAATGAATGTTTGATTAACACAACATCGGCCCTCCTGCAGCCAGGTGAAATACCTCCTGCCCCAGAACTCGGTGCCTCCCAGCTCTGCTGGGGAAGCACCACAACTCGTGGCTCACCAGTGCAGGGTGTGACGCACAGCCCTGGGCACGCTCACTGCTCACCCTCACTGCTCCTCGAGGACGAAGCCGTGCTGCTGCAGCCTGTGCCCCACACACGGGAACTCACCCTGCTCCCAGCGGGGGTGGAGAGTTTAAGACAGATCCCTAACAACTTGGGATTTTCTATGACTCTCTGATGGGTTTTGGGGTCTGAATGGGACACGGGGTCTTTCCAGCCATGGACACTTAATTTAAAGTCTTTTTAAGAGAGAAAGAGGTGTAAAAGCCATCAAAAGAAAACGTGGAAACACTTTTCCTTCACAAAGACAATCCCAATGAAACCAATAGGGCTGCAGAAGATACGGGACGTAACGAAAACACCATCCAAAAATTTCCACGGGGGGGAAAACGGGCTTCAATCCTTTGTTTGAAGGCCAAGCACTGCTTTCTGCGGGCTCTGCCACTGCAGCCGGAGCACTGCAACAGCTGCAGGGTGAGAGTGGGGCTGGGGTAACCCCAGGGTGGCACGGAGCAACGGGGGCACGAGGCAGGGAAAGGGGCAGAGCTGGGAGAGGGGACGGGGGAAGACGAGGCCGGGAGGATCGCCAATGGAAGAACACGCGTTGGAGATAACGCTGTCAGGGAGTCCCTCGCGAGAGGAGCTTTGTGTCTGACAGAGAGGAGCCATTGTTTGCTTCAGAGAGCAATCCCCAGGGCAGAGACCTGTGCTCAGGCAGCGATTTCAAATGAGCAGCTCCATCAGATGGGGTCCCCTGCTCACTCACCGTCCCTACACAACGCCCAGCCCGCGCTCAATCGCGCGCCCAAAAATAGCCACGTTGCGTCAAGCCCCAAATGCACCTCTGGCACGAGAGCAGCAGGGTACCAAAAAAAAAGAAAAAATAGGGAAAGAAAGTCCACCCGGCAAAATATATTGCTCCATATTCAAAGTTTGGAGCAGGTCCTTCTTCGTTCCCGATTGCTTATATACATTCGCTGCCTAGCAACTGGGGCTGCAAAGCCACGCACTAAAATTAACGAGGTGCTTGCAGATTGAGGAAAGGCAGTCAAGGACTGGGGAGATAAAGGCGGCCGCCCTGAGATTGTGTTTCAGCCCGGAAAGCTGAAGGAGAACGGAAAAACACCTCGCTCAGACGAAGGGTCGAGTGCAAGGGCTGGACAGGGACGCGGGGTTTGTTTACAGGGAGAGATGATCTCTGCATTCATTTTGCTGAGGAGAGGATCCTTTGTGTGCTCGCTGGTAAAACCCAGGAGAGGCGTGCAGGAGCTGCAGGGCTGTGGGGCACTGAGCTCCGGGTGCTGTGGCTGTGCTGCATCCCTCCCAGCCCCAGCGGCTCCCGCTGAGCTCCCTCCTTCACACGTTCCCATTTAGCAGAGGAGCACTGGGAGCTCAGAACGACAAGGACGTGGAAGGAAGATGATGAGTAGAGCACCGCTCTAAAAGCCTGCGATGTGAAGCAGCGCTGTAAGCAAAGCGGTTGATTGCACGGATCAGGTGCAAGGCCGTCAGAACGGCGGAGGTTGGGCAGAGCTGGTGCCCGCGGGGCTGTGGGCTTTGGGTCGTGCTCCAGCGCCCTGTGCTCGCCTCTCGGCGCCGGCGCAACGAAGGCGAACCCGTAAAGCTGCGCTCCTGGGAACGGCAGCGAGCGGTGCCAGCTGGCTGCAAGCGAGCGGGGAAACCGCTGCCAGCCAGAAGCAAGCAGAGTGCCACGTGCCCCAGCACCAAACCAGGCGGCAGGGCTGGGGGGGGGAGGGGAGGATGGGGGGGTCACCTCCCCCAGGGACCTCGGGAAGGGGTGGCTGCACTGCAGGGCTGAGCCTTGGGCGAGACACGGGGCTCTGCCACTCAGGTGACCTTCAGAGAATCAATCTGCTCAGCTGAACGGACAAAGGTTCGGTTTCGAAGCCGTCATCGCTCTCGCAAGCAGACAAGGAGCCCTCTACCTCTTCTCACTCGGGCAAAGGAACACTGAGCTATGGAGGAGACCCTGGCAGTGACCTGCCCTGCAGGCTGAGTGGTGAGAGGGGCTTACAGAGAGAAACGGCCACAGCAGCAACAATTAAACAAAAAAAAAAACGTCGACACAGGGAGAGACGATACAGAAAAATGAGAGAATTTCTTCTAGCTATCTCCTGGTACAATTCCATTAATGTAACTCTAGATTGCACTGCAAAAATAATAACAATAATAAAAATAAATACGGTTCTGTGCATAGCTGTTCACAGGCTGGGAGGATATTAGGACACACGAGTAACAAATCTTAAATAATATCCCACTGTTCCAGCTCACTTATCAGCAGCGGAGGCAGTGGGTGAAAGCATGGCCATATAAACAGTCCCAGTGGACAGCTCTGGGCTGCTGCTCCCCTCTGCTCCGTGGCAGGATGCAGTCCCCCATCCCTCAGCACTCTGGGGATGGGGTGGGATGGGGTGGGTGGGCACCGCAGGTCCTCGCTTCGGGGTCCAGCTCCCAACTGCACAGCTCAGACACAGAAACTGCGGCTCTGAGCTAACCCCCCCTTCCAAAAGCCCGCAGCACCCTGGGTGCCGAGTGGAGCTGGCAGGGATGAGGACTCAGGTGCCTTAAAATGGAGAGCATTGCTGTGCTGGAAGCAGGAGGAGCTCCATGTGCACACGCCGCCAAAGAAGTTAATCACGCTCCTAATCTCCCAGCAGCCTGCGTTAAGTTTTCAGGAAGGGTTTTAATCTGGCTCACAAACACGGAGAGAGCTGTTTCAAAGGCACTGTCATAGCAGTTATCCCATCTGCAGTGCCTGACTCACCGCCGAGTTCTCCCTCCTGCATTAATGCTAACAATGCTTTTCATTTAAGCCCTTCATTTAAAGGACTTGCTGTATTAAACTGTACCTCGGCTCAGCAGAAAGAAGGAGAAAAAAAAAAAAAGAGAGGCCTCATATTTTTCCCCACTTCTTTTCATGTACCACTCTGGTAAATGTACTGCTGCCCACTTCTGAAATCCAATTCCTGCAGCAGTTCCACAGGCCCTGAAACTTTCAAAGGCAGCAAAGGCACGAGAACATTACCTCTGTCTGGAAACCCTCCACCAGGATGGCCACCAGCAGGTTGAAGAGAACGTAATTCCCAAACGTCATGAGGGCGATGAAGTAGAGCGCTGCCCAGGAGGAGGTGGATGCCATGCCGTTGTAGAGGACCTTGTTCCAGTCTTCCTGGGTCAAAATCTGCAGAGAAAACATCTCAGGAGCGTGGAGACAGAGAGCAGCATGCTGGGCAGGGTGAGCAGTCCGCAGGCAGGCAGCCCACGCTTGGCATACGACCTGAGCTGTAACTAACGGCCGCATTCCAGTGCACCCCAGTGCCTCTGCACTGAGTGCTCCAGCAAGCTGTGCTGCAGCCACCCCAGCCCCGCAGCCCCAGAAAGCAACACGGGTCAGGCAGTACCTGGAAAACGGTGACGATGGCCCAGAGCAGGGAGTCAAAGTTCTTCCTGTCGGGCAGCGTGTCGCCGTCCCGCTCAGAGGCGAACTTACAGCCAAAGAGGTGCATCCCCAGGATGCTGCAAGGAGAGCACAGGGCTGGGCCAGGGCGGTGCTGCTGCCACTGCCCCCAGCTCCGGCGGGGCCCTTCCATGTCACTGCTTAAAGAGACGAGTCATTCCTTCACTGAAAAACACACCTCGGCGACGTGCAAACCGATAATGAATTTGGGTCAAATCTGTCACACGGCTTTGCAAAGCGAGCCCGCTCCTTCCCTTTCTTTTCCTTTGTGCTCCGTTAGTCACAACATTTTGTTTCAACTCTTTCTAAACAAAATGTTTTGACTTTCTGCTTTGCGATGACACAGCTTTCAGCAAAACGGGCTTAAATGGAGCTGGGAAGACAAAAAGGGCTCCTGCGAGCAGCCTGAACGGAGCGCGCCAGGGGGCTGCCACGCCCGACCCGATTCTGACATGAGAACAGAATACCTTTCATTTCAGGTTGATGCTGAAGGAATAATTTGTTTTCCCTGCTCTCGGCCAGTAACCCAAACAATCGCATTATTCACAGCTCTGTTCGGCATCGCAGCACAGAACAGTGCTTCGGAGCAAAATGCCGCCCCTACAAAAGGATCATCACTGCACAGAGCAGAGCCTCTCCCAGCCTCGCAGCACTGGAGCAGCGGGGCAGGGGCCGTCCCAAAGCTCCAGCTGAAAGCCAGACCCAAATCCACGACTGTGGGGCTACCCCAGACCTACTTCTCCCATTCCCACTGCAGAACTTCACTTCCCTGAAGAGGCTGTGCCAGAGCACGGGCACCGCTTCTGCTGGCTTTACTTTAGGAACGCTGCCCTCCTCCTTGACAGTTCTTTCAGCACCAGGCTCATCTGCTAACGGGACAGATGTCTTGGGGTGGTGACAAGGAATCATCCAGATGAAGGATTTCCCTTGCAAATCATCTCGCAAAGACAGATGTCTCATTTGGCCGGAATTAAAAGAAGATTGTCATCAAGCCACTGCCAGCGCAGCTCTGGGATTCTGAGCTCCGAAACGCCCAAGCACAGTCCTTTCACATCCCCATGGGATCCCACTGAGCACCCACCTAAATATGAAGATGAAGAGCATCAGCAGCATGCAGAAGGTGGCCACGTTGTCCATGGTCTTCATGAGGACGACAAGCTGCCGCTGCAGGGCCGGCATGAAGCGCACCAGCTTCAGAACCCTCATGAGCCGGAAGGTCCGCAGCACCGACAGCCCCCCGCCTTGCTGCCCCACGATCTCCCACACGCTGAGAGGAAAAGAGCTCATTGTGGGATGGGTAGAGAACATCTGGCGTGAAGGCATGGGGAGAAGAAGCGAAGGAGAGGGGGGAATTCGGAGGGAAAAGAGATGGGGGGTGGGAAGCCCTCCCCAGGCTGAGAGGAGCTCTTGGTGCCTCCTGGAGCTGAGCCCCACCAGGGCCAGAAGCCCCCAGCTGCAACCACAGTCCCCGTACGTGCCCAAAAGCAGTTACTTAACTGGGCACTGACTGTGCCAGTTGGGACCTAGACCCGCCCAAGATGGATAGCTGTCTGCATGGGCCTCTCTCTGAAATGACCAGAAAATAACCCCAAGACCCCTCAGTAGCAATGGTGTCTAATTGTGTTAACTTACAGCGGAGGGAAGTGTCACAGGAAGGCATTTATGCCCACTCACCATTACGTTCCATCTTAACGAAGGGAAACGCATGTAAAGACAGCTCTAGGTTTGTACCTAATCACCACGATGATCCCATCAAAGATGTTGTATGGGTTCTTAATGTAGCCAAAGGGGCCGTAAACGAGGACTTTGAGCAGCATCTCCAGGGCAAAGAGGCTTGTGAAGACGATGTTGCTGATCTCCAAGGCGTTGGTGAGCTCCTCTGGCTGGGAAAGAAGGGGAGGAAATTGAGGAAGTAAATCCAGATGTGCACTTCACACAAACCACAGTGTTGGTAGTAGGTTTATGTCCAAGTGCCACGAGCTGAGTGCTCTTATATCTCACCCAAAGACTTAAACTACGCTTTTTGAGAGTGAAGGCTTTGGATACTACAACTGAAATACCTCCAAGAATCTCATCATCAGGAGACCTGAACACCACTACTGCAGAATGGGCCCCATCCCGGTGTTTCAGTCAGGCAACCTAAAAGCGGTGGTACGAGGAAACCCAAGAAACGGATTTCCAGCAATCCTGGGCCTCAATGAACGCCTGTCACAGCTTCCTAACATACTTCACAGGGGGTTCCCAACAATGCCTGCAGACACCGAGCGCTGCGCTTTCTGTGCCGGGTGGGTGGGCATCATTGGAAAACATATGGCAGAAGATAAAATGGGTGCTGCAGTCTGTTTGGGATCAGACTTCACCACCAGCATCATCGGGAGCAGGCTGGCAACCCCAGAGCCCCGTTTAACCCCAAAGCACAGCCACAAGCACAGCCCTGGGCCACATGAGCTGCAGGACCCAGCCCAAAGGTTTGGTGTCACCATCTTGCTCAGAGCGTCATCGGCTGTGCTTCAGGGACAGGAGAAACCAAAGGTTTTATAGTTATATGCTGTCTGGTAAACAGTTACATCCCCGTGGACTTCCAGCCACTGCTGTTTCTGTGCGTTGAAGTCTCCAGGCACGGCTGGCCAGGCCCTTTTAGCTCAGGTTCCTCCACCCCAACGTGGTGGCAGCTGGAGATCCAAACTGCTCTGTTATCGCAGCAGCGCCGCAGTCCCTGAGGATGCACAGTGGTCCTGGTGGGACCTTGTGATGACAAAGCAGCGGTCCCCAGGTGGCAGAGTAGGAAACGGCAGCATCAACAGAGAAAAGCAATTGAAAAGGAGAAAGGGGGATTTGAATGCTTCCTGCATCCTAAACATCCTGCTGATGAGCATCCCCTTGGCTAGCATCAGCCAGGCACACACCTGACACCATCAAGGGAAATAGGCAGGGAAGCCTGCTCTCCCAGTGCATCCCCAGCACAGCCCAGTGCTGCCGCAGGGAAGGAGCACCCCAAGGAATTATTCTGCAGCCCCAGGGCAGCGGATGGGGTGCTGTGAATTTGGGCAGGGTTTCCTTGGGGTGCTCCCATGTGCGTGATTCCCATGCTGCAGCTCACGGGGCTCACTCAGCTCCGTGTCCCTTCCAGGGGACACATTGCTGCTGTGCCAGGAGCAGTGCCTTGGCACACCCGGGAATGATCCGTGGGGATGGAGGTGGGCTGAGCTGTGTGCCCACCTGGGGGGATGCTCACCCTGCGGGGATCCGCACCCCGGGGGCACTGCCCAGCCCCAGCTATGGGATTCCCAAGGAGCCACAGACACACAGAGATAACGAGGCTGCTCAGAAGGTGCTGCTGCCTTCGGGGAATCACAGCCTGTGTCTGGAGCATCCCTCCTATGGCAGCATTGAAATCCAGCAGGGAAGTGATTTTTCCCCCAGTGGGAATTAAAACTGTCATCTCAAACTAGACAGGAGAGTTTCAGATGGGGCCGACTCCGTGTGGCCCTGCCCTCCACGTCAGCCCCTGTCCCCTTATCCATTTTCTCTGTACCACAGATTGAAACTGGAAAATATAAATAAGTCAGCCTGAAGAAGAACACAGAAACTTCTGCTCACAAAATGTCCAAATGGATGCTTCAAATATCTCAGATAATGTATTTATATATAAATAAATATATATATATAAAGTGAAGTCTGCTAATCTCCTCATCATCAGCAGTGACTAATTAGAAGGAAAACATCCTATGATTAAGGGAGCAGCCCCCAGAAGGAGCGAGATGCAGGCACGAGGCGTCGGTCGCCCTCCATCAATCCAGAATCGTGTCTCCAGGACACTCTCCCCACCGGACACACAGACGTGGTGCCCTGGATACATCACCCCCTGTTAGCTCTGTGTTTGCACGGTGTCAGTGTGCTGCTGCACTGCACGGCGTGTTGATGAGAGCTGGCAGTGCATAAAACAGGAGAAGCAGCAAACAAACACCGTGCAGCAAAGTAACACAGTGGGGAGAGGGGCACGGGAGGGGCGAGGTGGGCTGGGGACACGACACTCAGAACGCCCTGAACTCTGCGGCAGCAGAAGGAAAACACCCATCCCATTCACATCCCTTCCCCCGTGCAGGTTTGGGGGAGCACCCTGAGCCCGATCCCCTGCACATGTGGGCTGTGCTCCCCATTTCCCACAGCTGAGTGATGGGATGCACCAAACACCCTGGCACACTTTGCAGAGAGCTTATGAGGCTTCAGCTCCTGCCTTCCTCCAGCCATGACAGCAAAACACCACACCACGACCCAGGAGCTGGGACTGATGGTCCCTAAGGGGTCCCTCCCAGCTCGGGCTCTTGTACAGTTCCAGGGCACTGCCCAGCACTGCTGGACCTGCACGCACAGGGTCCACGTGGGCACACCTGGAGCGGCTGAGCCGTGCCAAGGAGCAGCTTCCCATTATCACCCCAACAACCAAACAGAGCACCAAAAGCCTTCTGTCCCACAGCAGCTGCCTGGGGAGGGGGGGGAGGGCCCTGCAGAGCACATCCAGGACAGCACACAAACTCCTGAGCCATTCCCTGACTGCAGAACAGAACCCTCCTGAAAGCATTTCCATGGCAACGAGAGAAAAATACCACAGAAAGAAAATAACGACCTCAGCTATTTCCCAGGAAACACCAACATTTTACTGAGTCATCACTTGCAGATTTTATATATATATATATATATAATATATATATATATATTTACATAAGAAATATCAAACAGGTCACATGAACAGGTGAACCTCCTTGCTCCTCAGCCTGATGCCCTCCCATCAAAACCTCTCTGCTCTCCCTGTGGGTGCAGGTCTATGCACTCTGTGCCCCCCAAGGCCCAATCAAGACCTGGGGTGAAACGTAAGGAATTTGGATGAAGGGAAAGAAGCATCAGTCATCAAAAAGCTCTGTCCCACGCTGACTGCCCGTCACTCAGAGCTGGCAGCTGGCTTCCGCGAGAAGCAGATGGACAAGGATTTACCCGCTGCCCAGGTCCAAGCTGTGCTGAGAGGCTTTCCCCGCAGATCCTTTGCCAAAATGGCTAAAGAGAAGAATTTCCCTCTTGGAAGAGGATTCACACTTGGCTCCTCCACCCGTGGCCCCCCAATGTGTGTTTCCCTACAGCTGTGCCCCTGCACCCTCCCCATAACCCCACTGTGAGCCCAAGGGCATCGCCATGTGCTGCCCTGCCCTGCAGCCCTGCACCCACTCCTCCGAGCTGCAGCAGCTGCTCTGCCTGAACTCCTTATCTCTTCCAGCCTGAGATTTCAGGATGAATATTATCCCAGAAAATGCAAGAGAAACACGGAGCGGCTCATCCCTGCGCGCAGGTTTCGGAGGAGCTTAAGCTGAACAAAAGCTGCATTTCCACTTGGTCACACCTTGTAAGCACTTGAGGTTTAAAGCCCTCTATTTCTAGTTAAGCTCCACCAAGTTTCCAACTTATCTCCCCATTAGTACTCGAGAGGTACCGAGGGGAGGGAGGGCAAAAAGAAAGAGGCAAGGGGAAGGCTGTACACCTGCACAGATCTGCTGAGACCGCCTTCTGGTCCCCGAACGCCATCTCTGGTGCTGACAGGCAGCTGCGGGGGAAAGCTGGTGCTTTCCTACCATCAGCAAAAGCACGTTCATAACACACAGCTGAAATGTGGGGCTGAGCAGGGACACGGGCTGACCTCCATCGGGGAACCTGGGAAGACGAAGGGTGATGCCTAGGGGAGCACAGAGGAAGCAGCAATGGGTGCGTTTGCTGGGAGCGGGGCTGCTCCCGGGCTCCTCTGTGTGCTGGGTCCCACCCGGGGGCCACAGCCACAGCCATCAGAGCTGAGCAGACAGAAACACCCGATATCTGCAGAGCAGGGATGTGTCAAACACACGGGGACGGAGCCCATCCCCAGCACACTCATCTTGTGCCATTCCTCCAAGCAGAGTCTGCTGCAGGCGCTCAACCAGCGGCTGTGTGGGGTGGGACACAGGAGCTCCGACCCCACAGCCAAACCCAGCGGGGAGGGCTGAGGCCCCAGCTCCGTCCGCAGAGCTGGAGGAGACTTTGGGGGACGTTGCAAACCCGCATGCGTTCATCCATAATGCACGCAGAGGAGTGAATTGTCTGATAAGAGCTCAAACGTTTTCCCACTGCGTGAAATCTCTTCTAATTCTCAAAAGATTCCATCTCCAGAACTGGGATTAAACCTGCAGCACCGGCAGGATGCTGCAGGGAACGCAGCTGAGGACTCTGCTCTGCAGGAGATTGGGAGCAAGTCCATTAACAGGCAGTGGGTTCCTATGAGACCTCATAAGCCCCTCACGGTGCTGAGGAGTGGGAGAACCCCTGAGGTCCAGAGAAGGGATTACCCCCGGTGACAAACAGCCGGCTGGTTCTGAAGGCAGCAATCCCAGTGATTAACAGCTCTGATGCCTTCCATTAGCATCGATTTGACTCCCCTGGTCTCCAGCAACAAACCGTTAATAAGAGTAATTCCTGCTGAAGCAGGAGCTAATTGAATACAACATGCACAGATCTATAGGGCACCTTGTTTTCCTACAGCTGAGTGCCCCACGCAGCTGCAGTGCTGCGAAATTGGGATGTCGCCTGCTCCGAGCCAGCAGCTTCCGAGGGAGGGGAACCCTCAGCTGCTGCCAGAGCTTGGAGCTTGGCTGGGATGAGCTGGCACGGGGCTGGGAGATGTGTCATGGAGTTAAATAGAGACATGGGACATGCACCAAAGGGGAAGCAGAGCCGTCTCCAGGAAGCAAAGACGTGCGTGAATGTGGGACCTCGTGGGCTCCTGGGGAGAGCACGCTCTGCCCAGGGAAGGGAATCTCCTTGGTACAGAGGGACACATGCCCATGCACGAGTGTCTCCCCAGATCAAAAGCTTACAGATCAGATTTACAGGGAGAATCATCAAATTGCAAGCTTCATAGTGAAAAGGTTGGGATAGGCATAGGGTTAAGGGAGCCCAGCACCGCCTGGCATTGACGTGGGTGCAGAGCTGGCACTGCCCGCTGGGATGGATGCTGCACGGGGACAGGACTGGTCTCTGAGTCCCTGCAGCAGTGGGACATGACCCAAGTTCTACCTCGCCACCAGTCAGGGTGACTCGAGCAGTGTGAACCCCACAGGCTGAGCTCACATGATCCCCCACCATCTCTTCAGGGGACAGAGGAGCACTTGGGAAGGCCCCGTTCTGGCACACAGGGATGGCCAAACAGCAGCCTCCAGAAGGAATCATAGAATCGTAAAGGTTGGAAAAATCCACTAACATCATCTGGTCCAACCACCAGCCCATCACGACCACACCACTAGGCACATCCCTCAGTGCCACAGCTTGGTTTCTTGAACAGCTCTGGGGATGGTGACCACCACCTCCCTGGCCAAGAACCCAGCAGCTGCCCTCCTGGGACCAAAGTGCTTCTGAACCTCACTGCCACAGCCTGCCTGGGGCTCAGGACATGGACTGGGACATAACCTAAGCAAATCCTGAGGTCTCTGGGCAGGTAATAACCATCACCTCCCTTCTTCCTTTCACACTGACTTCATGCAGAAGCAGAAGTACACAAATGCAGTTTGGGTGACTAGTACAGATGTTTGAACATGCTCCATGCCAGCAGCTTTCCTAACACAGCTGCGCTCAGTGACCCTCCCTCCCCTCTCCATCACCCTGGATACCCGAGAATGAGACTGCTGAGCTGGAGGCTGCCACGTCCTGCAGCCTCTCCTGAGTACACCAATCAGCACTGTAATCCATACTGCCAGCAAGCTTCCCTGTGGCACAGATGGTTGATATTTCCATGCCACAGACGCTATTGATGGCAGAGGCTCTGCTGACGATGCTCCACCGGCTGTACCTCCATGCAGCCCAGCACCTGCAGCAGGACACAGAGGGACTGCTGCTGTGAGCTCAAAGCCTCCGCAGGGCCCCTTCCTCCTCCCTCTGAGCACGGCCTCCCACTGCCATGAGCCTCTGTCCCTGGATGCTGTCCCAAAGAGCCATTCCCCACTCATAACCCCTCCAATTTGCTTTCAAAAACTGGAAAGAAAAAGAAATAAAAAGGTCTGTAGAGGTCTGAACTGATTTCCTCTTCCTTCCCACAGCCCGCAGGTTTGGTTGTGCTGAGGTCCAATCCCTCACTCTGTGATCTCTGTGGCTTTGGAGCGGCCGGTGAAGGCCCTGGGGCTGGGACCATGTCTCCTTCTCATTAACAATGGTGAAATGCCGCAGAGACAGCGGCTGAAATTCAAGTGCTATTCAAACAAACGGAGATGTGGGGAATAGTTCATACCGAGAGAGTTCAGACAAGGAAAATCAGAGCAGCCAGGCAGCTCAATGCGAACCAGATTTCAAAAACAAAAACAAAACCCCAAGCCCTTCCTTAAGGAAGCTCTCACTGAATTCCTTCCCCTGCCGAGGAGCTCGGCATCGCGCCTTGCACTGAGCCTCTGCATTTCAGCCCAGGGAAGGGCTTGAGAAAAAGAAATCAGCACACTGTGCAGCGCAGCCTGGCTCAGAGCCACGGCCAGGGCAGCACAGCACAGGAGCCCTCTGCTTCAGCAGCACATCTCGCTCCTGCACTGTGGCAGAGCAAGCTTCTGCAAAGCCCCAGCGCTTGGACCCGCGTCCCTGAGGCGAATCAGATTGGTTCAGCAGCGCATTCAAAATCCCCCAGAGCCTACCCTGAGATCACCTTTCTATTGCCCTGCCCACAGCTACCAGTTTCTACCTGCGTTTCGCTCCGTCTCCGTAGGAAAACAAGCTCCTTAGCACTCATTAATAATCCGCAGCAATCTGCTTGTCGTCTCCCTGATGGAAAATTTCACGCTGCTGCCCAGCAGCAGTGACACGCAGAGCACAGGCACTGCCCGGACCTCTGCCTTCCTCCCTCGTTGGAGGCACAGCTGCTGGCACGGGGGCTGCATCCTGCCCACGGCACTCACACACACACATCCTCCTCCTCAACACCGTGCCTTTGACACAGCACCATAAAACACGTCCTGAACGTATTTATCCTAATACAGCTTGGTGTGCCCAGGGCTGCCTTGCATAGAAAAGAAACAAACCAAACAAATCCGAAAAGGTAAATATTCATTAAGTAAGCGGAAAGATTAATATTGGAATTCGTGGAGTCAAGTGTTCTTTGAGCCCCATCACCTCTGTGCAAATAATCACCCAATGAAGATAAATTTGGTGAGGCTGATCACCTGCACATTTAAGAAGGGCTTTTATAAAAGAAAAATCTCATGTTTCAGTGTTTATCATCCCCGCAGAAAGGCCTGGTCCAGCATTTCTCCACTCCAATTCCTGCTCTCATAACTGTCAGATTATGAAACTGCAGACTATAAGCTTCTCAAGTTAACAGAAAAACACCTCTCTGTTCTCTGCCGCCGCTCTGAGCAGATGAACTAATAAAAACAGGCTCAGCTATGCACTCCAAGTGCCTGGGAGAAAGGAATTTGGAACAGTAGTAGCTTCAAAATACTGTCAGAGAAAGCAACCACCCACAGGATCTGGAGTCCCCCACGCACATCCGCTTCCTTCACCTTGTTACCAGAAAACCACCATGAAAATCTGCCTTTTGCCATCCACCTGCCTGCCAGGGCCCACTGCTGGTGGGGCAGAGGCCAGGATTTTCTCCAGGACAAAGAATTAAGGTGTTGCACTGTTGCCCTTGAGGCAACAAGCCAGGAGCTTGCACATCCAATCCATCCATCCCTCCAAGCTTCCATCATGTCCATCTATCTACCCTTGCTCCAACTATCTACTTATCCATCCATCCATCCTTCCCACAGGATGGCTCCCACGTGCACAGCAGGAGCTGCAGCAGCAGCTCCTGAAGCCCCTGGACAATCCCAGTGCAGTGGATCTGCTGTCACCTTCCATGCACTCAGAGGAGGAATACAAACTGTTATCGCTTTCTGTGAGTCCCCCTGCAGGGTCCCAGGAGATGAGCTCTATTACAAAACAAACACGGGCTCGAGGAAGGTTCCCCTGCAGCTCCGTGAGCATCCCTGTGATGAGCAGCTCCCTACCTGTGGGACTGCAGGAGCACAGCCACTAATGTGTGCTGAAAACAAAGGTTAACCAGCCAGACTGCATTAGGACGTCACGGAGAAGGCGCTGGTTGGAAGGGACACATTTAGCACATCCGAGTCTCCCTGGCGTTCAGACACTGAGGCTTTAATGCCACAGGAGGACACGGGACTTGGAGCCACTCTGCAGCCACCACTGCGGGCAGGGGGGGAACGTCTCCGCATGCAGTGAGTGCAAAACATGCCAGAATGGGGGGGTAAACAACAATGACCCGAGATGCAGGGGGCTCCCAGAAGGGGCTGGCATGGCCCCGGTGCCCCAAGCAGCTGCTGGGGCTGAGCAGCACATGTGTGCAGTGAGGCTGTGCAGCATCTCAGCTCCCAGGGTTGTGGTTTCCCCAGCACAAAGCACACATCTGCAGGAACCAGCACAGCCCATCCTGTGCAGTGTCCATGCAGCTCGGGGTATGGGAGCAAAGCATCCATGCTTGCAGCCACAAAAGGGACCAGATGGTACCTCCTGGGAGCAGAGCTTCTCATCCCTATGGAGACATTCCAGAGTGGCAACCTCTTTTCTTAATGATAACATACAGGGAAAAGCTCGGCAGGAGCACAGTCGCCTCTTGCCTGCAAGGACTGAGCTAATAGAGTGGAGGAACAGCCTGAGATGAGTCAATTTTGGATTCAGCACACTGCTGCTGGAGCGCTCACCAGGGAGCTGAAGGCATTTGTTACTTCCTCCCCCGGGATGGTAAATTCAATAGACCTTCTGTCCACGGCCGCCACGGAGCTGAGCATCCCCGGGATGCGGGAGCGAGGGCGGGCAGCTCACCTGCTCGTGGTACTCGATGCCCATGCTGAGCGTGTTGATGAGGATGGCCACCATGATCCCGCGCCCGAAATATTTGCTGTCCACGATTTTGCGGAAGGTCTCGCACACCATGCGCCAGAAGGAGAGCACGCGGCCGCTGCGGCCAGCCCAGGCTCGGCCGCGCTGCGGGTCCCGCCGGTCGCTGTAGTGGGCGTCCTGCGTGAACTCGTACACCCCCTCGCTGTCCGAGTCCGTCTCGTTGTCCGTCTGCTCAGCCTCGTTGGACAGTGCCTTCAGGCAGTAGGGGCAGCTCTCGGGGCTGCGGGAGCCGCTGTCCAGCTTGGTGCAGGGGCTGGCAAGCTTGCAGGAGCTCGGGCAGGGACCTGCAATGCCAACAGAGAAGGGGAGGGCAGCCTGCTAGCCAGGACAGGAGCAATTCCCTGTGCACGGTGACAGCAAAATGTTGCGCTCAATACGACAGGCCAGGAGAGCCTGCAGAAAGCAATCACCCCCCCCCCCAGTACTGGCACTTGGGGCTGCAATTAGCAGCTTCACCACCAGCAGAACTCCCTTCCTGCTCTCACTGGTTGCAGATGCTCCAAAATCCCCAGCTTGCCCCTGCTCCCAGCTGCCAGGTGGCTCCTGGGATGACAGCAGCAGTGGGATGTTCTCCCCAGCACCAACTGCAAAAATCCGTGCAGCAGCACCGTCACAAACCCAGCACTGCAGCAGCTCAGAGTCCAGCTCTGGGGATGGGCTCTGGGATGGGGGGACGTGGTATTCCCTGCACACATCCTGCCTGGAAAGGCAAAATCCTGCGGTGTTCAAGGCCACCATGGTGGAGTGCGGATGGCATTGGCTGCCTGGGAAAGTCTGGCCTGGAAACACTTCCTGGAGGCTAGAAGCATTTGAGCTCAGCTGGCTCATGCTCTGAAAGCTCAAGATGTGGAAGGGGAATGAGCACCTTGCAGGAAAGGTGTCAAACCCCAGCTTTGGGAAAGCTGCACTTCGTTCCTGATGCCGTTTCTTCCTGAGCTGGGGAGTGAAAGGACATGGGGAACGCAGGAATCTGGGGAGGGGTCCCTCTGATCACAGGATAAACAGCATTTTGGGAGGAGATTGTAAGGGAAAGAGAAAGATTTCATTACAAACTAGCATTTCCCTTGGATTGGTTGAAACCTCCCTACTGGTTTGGGCTGAGATGCATTGGGTCGGTTGGAAGAATCCCATTGACCTCACCTCGAAATCCATCGCCTTTATCCGTAACATGGACCGAAAAGAACCCTGAAAAAGTGTGGTGGAAAGAAAAGGATGATGACAGAGCTCCCATTGCTGCTCCACAGCCCCATGCTGACCCCAGCCCCGCACTCACCCGTGCTCTGCGTCTCCAGCAGTTTGTGCATGGTGCTGTAAGGCCCGGGTGGGATGTTCATCCCGCTCAGCGTGCTGCTGCCGGCCCCCACCGCTGCCTCCCCCAGGCTCTTCTCCTTACGCACCTCGTGGGAGGTGCTGGGGTGCACCGTGGGGTACACCTTGCTGCCCACCACCCCGCCCCTGGGGATGTCCTCTGGGCTGGGCTGCGGGAGGGCCGCCCGGCAGCGCACCGGCTCCATGTGGCAATCAGCGTGGTAGATGCTATGGACGGATTCAGTGCCGCTGGCTGCGGTGGTGGCGGTGGCCACGTGGGGGTTTGGGGCCGATGGGGGCAGCATCAGTCGGTTGGTCCCGTTGTGGAGAGAGCCGGTGTCCACGTCGCTGATCTCCGGGCTGGCACGGGGCGCCCGCAGGTTCCCGTTGCCCAGGTGGTAGTGGTGGTGGTGGTGGTGGTGGTGGTGGATGAGGTGGTGCACTGAGGGCCTCCTCCTGGAGCGACGCTTGCCGGCGTGCCGCTCAGCCCCCGCTTTGCTGGCAGGGCTGGCCAGGAATCCCATCCTCACGCCCACCACGCGGTAGAGCTCCACCAGCTGCTTGCTGCCCTTCCGGGCGATGTACACCAGGTACTTGAGGAGCTCGTCGTAGCAGCTGCCGGGCTCGGAGAAGCTGGCCAGGGTGCTGGCGTTGGACAGGTAGCGCACGCGCTGCTCCTTCATCAGCTGGCTCTCACGCTGCTTCGTCTCCGAGAACTGCGTGGCTATCACCACCAGGCAGAGGTTGATCATGAAGAAGGAGCCCACCTACGGGATGGGAGCCATCAGCCCCAGCCACTCCCGCCCCACAGCCCTGCCTCGCCCCACGCGCGGAGCAAAGCCCGCCTGGCCCACGTCACCAGGCACGAGGACCCCGACCCCCAGCACTCCCCCCCCCGGGGCTCCACGGAGGACATCAGAGATCAAAGGCAGGAGGAGATTATTTTGACAAAAAGCTTTTGCTCTTTTAAGAGGGTGTTTTTCTCTCTCCGCAGACGGCAGTTGTAATTATCGCAATTAGTGGCATTACGATGAATGTGCTGAGCCTTCCTGATAGCAGCGTTTTTTCTGGCAGCGTGTGGGTAGCTTGCAGCAGCAGCTCCCTTTCCCCTGCTAATGGGATTTGCAGGTTACTGTTACGCAAGGGCAGCAGCAGGCTGCACCCCCAGCTCGGGCGTCCCGGACCAGGCGGGCTCCCACCAGCTCATGCTTTCTGCACATGCCAGCCTGGATCGCACAGGGTTTGATAAGGAGAAGCCCTTCCAATGGTCCAATGGAGGATGTGCAGCTACTCTGCTTGATTTGGGCCAATTAGACAAGAAGAGAGGGACTCATCTCACTTATCTCAGCCACATCTGAGTGAGGCACCTAATGATCCTTCAGAGTCGGGAGAGAAATAGGTGCATCAAGTCTGCAATGCATCTAATTTATTTTGAATGTCTACCTTAGGAGCAGATGAATCACCTCCTAAAGCACCTATTTTTCTCTCCTGATGCTAAAGGGAGTCTAGACAACGAGCTCCCCCGTCACGACACTGCTGCTCGCAGCCCAGCACAGAGCCCACCCCACGGAGCTCCTTGCTGGCTCTGCTGTGGACCGGCTCGGTGACTGTGGGCAGGAATCCCTTCCTCCTTTCTCAGCCTGCACTCTGACGCTGGGAGCTGCCTCCCCTCAGTGTCCCTCCTGTGCCTGCTGGGCTCTCGGATATGGGGGAGCTCCCCCCTCCCTTCCTGATCTGAAAACACGATGGGGGAAATTTGCCTATGTTAAACTTAAATTCAAGGAGGCAACGGTGGGGTGGGAGCGTGGAGGGCAAAGAGAGAGTTAGAAGCGGTGGCAGGTGTACCTACCAGAGCTTAAGAGCATTTGTCCTTCACGTTTTCTACCTCTCCCATATGGGAGCAGCCCTTATGTTCACCCTGCTATCTGCCTGCCCCTCGGACCACCCCACAGCCCTCTCCAAAACCGCGCGCTCCCACGGGGCCGCTCACGATGATCAGCAGGATGAAGTAGATGAAGTTGTAGAAGGAGTGAGCATCCATGACGAAGTACATGATGTCCACCCAGCCCTCCAGTGTGATGACCTGGTGGGGCAGAGGGGGAGAACAAACCCATCAAGGCTGCATCACAACCCCAAAGGGGCAGGCAATGTTGGCTGGGTCAGTCCTTACACCCATAGCCGGTCCTGGTGCAGTGCCAGACACCGAGGAACCAAAAACTGCTCCCACCCACATGTGGACATCCACCCACAGCGAGGGCTGCATCCAGCCCTTCTCCTCCACATGGACTTAAGGACAACTACAGCACGGTGCGGAGGGAAGAGCAGGCTCCGGGCGGTGCACCTGCACTCACAGCGCTTGGACCAAGCTTTTGTCCACGGACGCATCTTCCAAGCAAGCTCCACGTTGTCTCCCTGCCATTTCCAGCACCCTTGCACTACTATACACGCACAGCCTCAGGAGTGTGCTCACACAGCCCCAGAACATATGGGGAGGGACAACCCCTGCCCCACAGGGCGGTTTCCACGCCAGCTCACCTGAAATATCGCGATCCAGGCGTAGCCGATGTTATCGAAGTTGATGGCGCCCTTGAAGGGGTTGTGCTCCCCAGCAGAGCAGTTGGTGTAGTACTGGTTCCAGTTGACACAGGACGTGTTGGTGGTGTCGTTGTAGGAGTAGTAGTCCAGGGTGCACTCCAGGCCCTCCTCCCTGCGCGTCGGGATGCTCCGGCAGTAGCGCATCCCGTTCTCGCGGGGCTGGGAGCAGATGAAGGGGTTCTCATCTTCGTTCTCAGTCTGGTAGTACCGCTCCAGATCCACCGCGTAGGGGCTGCGGGCAGACAGAAGGGTTTGCATGGTGGGCGCAGGCAGCCTGGCACGGAAACAGCTGCAGCACCTATAAATTCTAGTGTCTTCTACTCTGCGTTTTAAAGGGTTGTCGGTGTGATGAGATTCCTTGTGTCTGGAAGTGCTATGCCCTGCACCGAGGGCAGGGTTTAGCCCAGCAGGGCTGCTCTGAAACGATGCTGCAGTAAGATGGGAATCAGTCAGCATAAGCTCCTGTATCTCCCATCCTCCTGGAGATGCTGAGCACAGTGTGAGGACATCCACCTCCAAAGTTCCTAAAGCGGTGCTCTCCCGATGCCTGTTCAGCCCATAGATAAGCTGCAAATTCCCTCTGAGGGCGGCCTCCCCACAGCAAGCATGGCAAAGACCCTTTGATGAGACAGAACAACCCACGGCTGGCCCAAAGCTCACTGTCTGCTGAGCAAGGAGCCATCTTCCTAATGCCATCAGGACTCCCACTAAAGCTTGCAAAGACACTTGGAAGCCTGGTTCAGCCCAGTTAATTCCTGCAGAATTGCCCTTAATGCTGTCCAAAGCTCATCTAAACCCCTGGAATTCTGGCTCAATTTAACAGCACCCAAAGCCATGGCTTGGTTGGAGTTACTCAGCAGTGAAGCAGCCCCTCAGCTCTGCTGCCCTTTGCTTTGCAGGGCACGGCTCTCCTGGCTGCCCTGGGAGGGCACAGCCTGCAGGAGGGCTGCTGGTCGTTTCAGGAATGTGTGGGGTGGATAAGAGGTGCCTCATGCCAGCTCCATGCTAGAGAGCCCATCACGGTCCTGCTGCGTGCAAGGCGGAGATTTGGGGCTTTTAGGGTCAGCTCTGAGGAGCACGTTTGGAGCAATGCACTCACACTGAGCAGCTTCACTAAACGTATGAGCAGCTCCATCAGCCTCCCCGAGGGCGTCGGTGAGACAGCAAATGCCACACCAACAAACAGCACCAGCTGCTGAGCAGGGTTCAGATCTCAGCGCCTTGACAAATGCGGAAAAGGTCACAGTTAATGATATGCTGCATTTACAAAGCCCGAGCTCTTTGTCCTGGCAGCTCTTCGGAGGCTCTTATCAATCACACAGCTTCCCCGGCACCAGCCAAGGGCTCAGGGCTGCTCCGCAGGACACAAATGGCAAATTGTCACAGCGAGCTGTGCTGGGGACGTGGTGGCATTTGGGAGCAGGGAGCACGCAGAAGGACAGGCTTATTGATGGAGGAGCCACGGACTCACATGCTGAAGTTCTCAGGGAGGAAGCAGCGGTTCCTGAGCAGTCCCGCCCACAGCTGGACCCCCACGATGCCGAAGATGAAGAAGACGAAGAAGCAGAGCAGGAGGACGTTCCCCAGCATGGGCAGCGTGTCCAGCAGCAGCGTCACCAGGATGCGCATACCTGAGGCCAAGGGGGAGCGGTCATCACAGAGGGACATTCTCCACTTCCAACCATGGCCCCCACTTCCCTCACCCTCCCCGCTGCAGCCCCACAGCCCCACCGAAGCCCCCACCCACCCCAGCCCCACTCCTGGGCACACAACCTACCTCCCCCTCTCTCTCCCACCCCTCGTCCCCATCCCAGGTTCTCTCTCCCTGTGACAGTCTTCTGCCAATTGCCAATCTCCCATTTTCGCAGATCCCCCTCTGTCATGCCCTTTCTCATCTGTATTTCTTTTCACATTTGGGATATATTAAAATTCCCTTCCTAATTCCCCTCATCCACCCTAAATCCTCTCTCTTCCTCAAAACACGGGCAGTTTATTCTCACAAGTTGAGGAACAGCCAGTTCTGTAACGCAGACAAATTGATGGTGACTTCGACTTGACATTTACACACAAAAAAATTGATTTCATCTGACGTCTCTGTAATATTCAGCTCATCTCTCTCCTTTTTTCCCATCTTCTGCATTCTCTCCCTCGCTCGTATTGATTTTCATTTAAGGAAAGTCTCGCTGTTGCACCCTTTGCTTTAATACTTCAGACTTTTTCCTTGCTTCCTGCTGCTGTCATCTCTTTCTTTCCTTCTCTTCTTCTACTGGGGAGCAACCACCACACATCAGCTCCTAATTAACTGAAATGACTTTCCGTGGTTACTGCATTTATCATCACATCAAACTCTCTCCTCCCTTCTCCCACCTTACATTTCTATCCCATCGCAGCAGCACGGAAGCCGAGACAGACTACCCGGGATGTGAAAATGCATTAAGCACATTACATCCCCAGTTAGACAGCGGCAGGAGATCCAGCCATCCATCAGCTCAGCAGCTGGGAGAAAACTCTGCTAACAGGAGCCTGGAGCCGACTGCAAGAGCAGCAGCGGCCGGGAGAAGTGCACGAGTCCGGACCGGAGGAACGAACAGAGTCCTGGCTCCTCCAGCACAGAGCACCAATCTGCTCTCAGTGAGTGCAGGGCTCAGCTCAGAGGATCACAGGACGGACTGAGTTGGGTCTCTAAAGGCCACGCGGTCCCACGCCCTGCAGCGAACAGGGACATCCATGGGGTGCTCAGAGCACCGCCTCGTTCCTAGGACCGAAGGGAGATCCTCTCTGGAGGCTGAGCATCTACAGTCACAGGGAACCTCCCGTTGGAGGGGACACACAAGGAGCTGATACAGCTCCGACAGAAGATGGGGAGCATCCGCGTCTGTTCTTCCAGCAGCGGGGCGTAGATACAAAGAGTTTGCATCCCCGGGAGGAGCGAGGCCCGACTTACTGGGGACTCTGTTAATGGCCCGGAGCGGCCGCAGGACGCGGACGGTGCGCACTGCCGAGAAGCTGACGTTCTGCAGGTCCAGCGAGTACTCCAGCATCCTGCAAAGCACAGCGGGACGCGGTCAGCGAAGCGCACCAGCCCAGCACCGCGCCCCGAGGGGCTCTGCTGCCCGGGAGAGGAAGAATTCATTAAGAGTCATCTGCATATCCGAGCAAAGTGAGCGAGAGCACCGCGCACCGCCTCGCCCAGGCGCGGCCCCCCCGCTCCCACCCGCGCTGCTTGCTTTTGTGCAGGGTCCGCGCAGAAAGTGCCCGAGCACCGCAGGGCTTACAACAACTGCCGGCCCGCAGCGCACAGCTCAGGACGACGAAGCGCAGCTCTGCCTGCAGCTGCACACAGCCCCTGCTCTCACACCCGGCCACGTCCCCCCCCACCAGCACCGGGACTCCAGCAGAAACCCGCAGGAGCTGTGCACTGAGCACTGCCACGAGGCACAGGCAGGCACGCACAGCACAGCGTGGGCTCCCACTGCAGACACGGGACACTCATCTCATCCCCAGATTATCAAGATCCGTTTTCAAGCCGGTTGGGTGGTTCCCTCCCTCTACATTTGATGACCAGAGCCTCATTTCAGCCTCAGAGCACTCAGGATGAGCCTGTGTTCGTTAGCTCTTACACCAGCACTGCCTTTCTGCTGCTGCCACAGAGTGTCTGCTGTCTGCCCACCGATGCAGCACGCCTCTCCTCCTGCACTTTGCACAGCCCCCCCAGCCCCACAGCTCAGGATCCCCCACTCGCAGGGCACAGCCGCGCACAGGAGGGCCCGACCCCATCCCAGGGGACACGGGGATGTCACAGCACAGTGAGATGACGGGCGCAGTTACCAGCACATCACACCCGCCGTGCAAAAAGCCCAAATGTCATCTCTGCTCCAACGTGAAGGCACGATGCCTGTCACAGCTCCGCCGCAGACAGGAGCCCGGGGAAGCTCAAGGTGCAGAAAAACACGCGGTGTTAAATAGGACGGCTCCAGTGCTGAGCATCGCAGGGGGAAAGCAGAGCCCTTAGGACTTTCTGAGAACACAAAGAGCACCTGCACAGCCAGACGCACCCGGAGCCGCTGCGGGATGTGCTGAGGCACCAACAGAGCCCCTGAGCTCCTCCCAGAGGAAGGCTCCTGGGGCACACAGACAAGGCGCACAGGGGACAACTGCTGCTCTGCTTGGGGACAGCTCTGGGTTTCCTCTCATTGAGAGGAGATGCAGAGGGCCCCGCGCTGCCCCCAGCTGGGACACAGCACTGCTGGCAACAGCAGCCAGGTGACACAAGCAGGTGACAGCCACGGCACCAGCACTGCACCCCCAGAGCGGGCAAAGAGCCACCACTGTCTACAAAGCACAGCAATCGCTGGGTAACATCAACCCGTGGAGCAAAGGGAAATGACTGTGGCAGTGTGACGCCTTCAGGAATCCACGGTGACATCTCCTGCCTGCACAGGCACTGCTTCCTGAGCCCCACACGTCTCACCACACCAATGGGCAGCAGTAGTTTTAAAAACATCCATTTTAATCGAGGCAAATGGAATAGAAGTGATAAGGCTGAGCTGAGCCACCAGCCCTGCAGCGTGAGCCCCTCCAGGACCCCACCAGGTGCAGCAAGATCGGGCGGAGGGGGAGAGCTGACAGAAAGAGGTGGCTGTGATGAAAAGAAAAAAGAAAAATCCTAAACCTGAACACTTTCCCAGGTAGGTTTGAGTCAGTGGAGCCAGGAGGAGGACTTTAAACAGCAAGAAAGGCAGCAGAGCTCTGTGCCACAGCCACAGCTCGGGCTGCTCCTGGGGCTGAGGTCAGAGCTGCGGGCAGGGCACAGCTCCAGGCTGCGCTGTGAGTGATGGCTGTGCGAACGGAGAGGGGATGGAAAAGCAGAAACCTGCTCACATCTCCTTAGCAGGCTTCCAAGAGAGCTCCTGCAGGGACACAGCCCTTACTCACCATCACGCCTTACTCTTGTCATCGCTTTTCGGCACTTCCCGAGTCTGTGAACAACCCAGGGAAGAAGCACAGGGAGAGCAAACCTGAAACTGCAAACCTAAAACTGCACTCTGAGCACCTTGAGAAGCCATTGAGAACAGCAGCCACCACCACGCAGGCAGACTGCCACAGTGCTGTCACAGGCCCAGCATCCCCTGCCCCATGCTTTGGTGGCTCCCTTTGTTTCATACATATATAAAAGAATAAGTGTTGTTACTGATGTGCATGGACTAGAATACATCTTTAACGTGCTGCCCAAGAGAGCTCCTCTGCACTTAGCACAGCCCAGGCTGGGCAGGGGGTCCACAGTGGGCTCAGTGGGCAGGAAACATGGCACAGCCAGGAGCGACGGGGCAGCAAACAGGGAAAGCGGTGTCTGCTCAGAAGAGGCAGCCAAGCCCTGCTTCTCCTCAGCTGTAAGCAAAGCATTTCAAGTGTTTAACTTGGGAAGAAAGTGCTTTAAGAGGGCCGTCCCCGTTACAGAGAGCACAGCACAAACAGACACTGCATCAAACAGAGCTGAGGCGCAGAGATACAGCAGAGCCACACTGCTCTGACACGGCACGGATGGAGCACGGCCCTGTCAAGCAGGAACACAGAAGTGCAGCCCCAGAGATGAGTCTGGTGACCTTCGGGTGCTCCTTACAAACGCACACTCCCCAAACTCTCTCCTCCACAATGACAGAAGGTAACCAAGTGATGCATCACACGTGTTCCCCTTCTCCCCATAACCCACAGCTGAAACCACGTTTTGCTGAGTTTTGATAACAGTGCTCCTCTCATCTGCAGCAAGTCTCCCTGTAATTACAGAGATGTGTTGCAGACATCACACCCTCTACAATTAGTCCTAATTGCATTACATTGTCACAAAGAAGTCATTTATTCTCCACGAGCTTGTGAGATGGCTCTGGACAGTTTAACAGAGCTGAACAGCTCTCAGCAGCACAGCACCTCCTGGGCCAGCATCACAAGGAAGGGCTCCTGCACTGCAGCCCGGCAGCTCCCGGGGGTTCTCAAGGAGGAAGATGAAATGTCACCTTTTTCATTTTCATTTTTTCTTTCTTTTTGGAAGCAAACCTCTCCTGAGCCACCTGTAGTCAGCAGGGCTTTCTGCAGGAGCTCTGCCCACCACGGGGAAGCAATGCAGAAGTGGGTCTGGTGTTTTGCCTCATCCTATTTCCAGGATCTTCAGGGCTGGATGAGATTTAGGGCAGGCTCTGAGAGGCAAAGTGCTGCCTGAGGCCTCGATGTGAGGCCACAGTAAGGACACTGCTCTCTTTATGGGGTTTCTATCACTGAGGACTGGAGCATCACTCACGTGCACGCTCTCTTCTACAGCTCAGCTCTGGACTGCCCCCCATGACTTCCCTGGGCTGGGATCTGACTCCCTCAGTCCTATCCTTAACGCATCATTTCCCATTCTCACCACTGTTCCCAGCACTTGGCACAGTGGGGGCGGCTCCCAGGACAGCAGCGCTGCTGGGCAGGAGGATGGGGGATGTGGGGGGAGGTGGGGGCAGAGCAGTGGGACCGCAGCCTTCAGCCCTTCGATCCCCTTCACCTGAACTGCTCCTGATGGGACCGGTCCGTGCACACAAAGCGAGGGCCGATCATTTAATGGGCGGGAGGGCAGAAAAAAAATAAGAAGAAACTGAAATCTCATGGCCTCTGCAGCACCCCACAGCAGTGAGTTCCCAGGGAGGCACTGGGAGACCGGGTACCCCTGTACTGGTGGCACTGGGCCACGCTGCAGTGCCTCCAGCTCCCAGCAAGGCACTGCTGGGCCACAAACAGACTCCTGCTGACATCCCCCTATGGGATAAAGGAACAGGATGTAGGAAAATCCAGCCAATTTGATCTGCAGCTCTACCAAAAGGGGAAAGTGCCCATTTCTCCAAGGTAACTCCAGGCTCTCAGAGGAGGGAGGGATGGTGAGCAGTTCCAGAGCCAAAGCAGCTCAGCGCCCTGGCCGTGGGCCAGGCACTTTTCATGTGCATTCCCAGCCCCGGCCAGGAGGTTCTCGGCTGCTGGAGGAGCCCTAACTCAAACCAGGTGTCTCAGGAAGGAGAACGCTCCAGCAGGCGAACTCGGTCACTCTCCCTCCAAAACAACACAGAGGGCAATCACGCACATCTCACTGAAATAACCTCCCTGGAAGGCAGCTCCGTGCTTCAAACGAAACGCCGGCCTCCCTCGGGCGGACCGCACAGGACCCAAACCACAAGCACGGGACACGAGCGGCCCCTCCAACCAAGGGACCGTAGGGTTCTGGGATGGGTGACAGCGGTGGCCCCAAACCCAGCGGGAGCCCCTGGCACTCACCCCCGCGGCTCACCCCACTCACCCCGCGATGACGATGAAGAAGTCCAGGCGGTTCCACGTGTCCCCCAGGTAACACTTCTTCCCGAAGATCCCCAGCGCGATCATCTTGACTATCATCTCCACGGCGAAGAAGGCGAAGATGAAATCATCGAAGCTCTGCGAGAGAAACGGAGCGGGGATGAGGGGTGGGCAGCACGCCGTGCACAGCGGCTGCAGTGCTGAGCTCAGCACAGCCCGGTACCTGCAGGATGCGGCAGCGCGGCGAGTCGCACGCGATGTCCTCGCAGGGGTGGAACATGCCCAGCGTCACGCAGTTGAGCAGGATCACCAGCATGCTCACACGCTCGAACCAGCTGCGTGGGAGCGGTCAAGGAAGCGTGGCACCGGGCACCCCAACCCTTCAGCCCCACCCTACGGCCCTGGTTTTGTCCCCCGGGTGATGGACAGGGAGCAGTGGCACACCAAGAACTGCCCCTCGACGGGCAGCACGAGCACAGGGTGCCACGTCTGCCATAAGACGACTCTCAAAGCTACGCACACCTTCCCCTCCCCGCTGCGTTTCCTTACCCCTGGTGCCCGGCCCTCCCTTTGGATGCTGGTGTGCAGCAGCTGCAGCGCACACGGAGCGGTGAGTGCTGAACCAGCTCCTGCTCCTCACCTTCCCAGCACGGCGCTGCCGCAGCCACGCTCCCCTGCTCTGCTCTTTGGGATCCCCAGTGCCAACTGATGGTTTCTTTTCCCCACGGTGACAGCGGTGGCTGCTGCAAAGGCACAGACGCTATCAAATTGGGGATGCGTGGCAGGAGCGCTCGCTGCTGATATGATGGATTAAAAAATTAAATTAAAAGAACGATAGAAACTTTTAGGGGAGAAAAAAAAATAAAAAAATAAAAAAAACCTCCACGCCATTAATTTCCTCTCTTGACATTTTACAGAAAAGCACTTTAACAACATTACAATTTTCTATTAACTATGTCACAGCTTATCCCAGGGGCGTTCCCCTGAAGTCAGCCACTGAACTGCTCATTCCCAGCCCAAATTAAGGCTGTCAGAGCCGTTAACCTAAAAGGCGAGGGGCCGGGGGGGCCGGCAGCACCCAGCCCCGCACTCAGAGCGCGGCTGGGCCGAGCACATCGCTGCTGTCCCGGACACATCGACCCCCACTGCTGCACAGCAAGAGCGTCCCAGCGAGGGCAGGCAGACGCAGAACCCCAAAGCCCGGAGCCAGCGCAGCGTGCCAGCAGGGCAGCCGGGCACGGCAGAGCCCACGGGGCCAGCGGGGAGCCCGGGCAGCGCCGACGGGCAGAGGGAGCTCCTGCGGGGAGCACGGCTCTCCTCGCACGGCCGCCGTAGGGCGGCTGCCCAGGGCCCGACCCACATCCCCCGCTGTGCCACGTGCTCCCGGGGCCACCCAAAACAAGCTGGCCCCAAACGAGCATCCCCCGGCACAGTACCTGCGGGCCGCGACGGGGCAGTATTTGCTGATGGTATTTGTTTCTCCCAGCGTTATTGCACTTCTCAGCACATCTCTCCCTCCGGCATTTTGGCCCAATACGACACTTTCCCCGGATTTAACGCCCCCAGGATGGGGCGGGCGGGGCAGTGCAGGGTGCTGTGGCTCCGCTCAGGCACCGGAAGGTTGGGGGTTATTTGGGATTTTTTTTTTTTGCCTTTTTTTTTTTTCCAGCTGAATGAAACGTTAAAGCTCTTTCTTCTGCTAATGGGATTTCCAGAGCTGCACAAAGTGCTGATGGCTCCGGCTTTGTACCGCCGTCGTCTGAGCCCAGGGGCCAACAAAGGCAGGCCTCAATTAGCAGGAGGTGCAGCGCTGAGTGCTGCGCTGTGGGCTGGGAGCCCTGCACCGACAGCACCGCGCGATGGCCCCGGGCCACCACCCCACGGCCCTGGGACCCTCATCCCCTCCTCGGAAACAGCCCACGTCCCGTACACGGCACGCAGTCACTGCAACCCCTGCATGCCATGAGATGTCCGAGCTCCCACCCCATCACCATCACACCTAGAGCTTTACCTGGAGCAGTGGCACCCTATTCCCTCCACTGTGACACATCCACGTTTGCCATCGCTTCCCTCTTACAATTTAAAGCACAAAAAGCACATGAGAACATAAATCCCCAGAGGTCGATTTCTCACTGGAACAGAAACTCCACCCCCCAACAAACCCCTCGAGCCCCACGCTACACCTTCACACACACACACAGCTGAGCACAGCCCTCGGTAATGAAGAGGCAAGAGCCTGGGATTCAATTAGCCAGAGCTCCACAGCTTAATGTAATCAACAGAGGAAGATATTGCATTAGTTTGCTGTGATTCAGTCGCAGAATTTGGGATTAAATTGTGCAGTGATGAATTAAAGGGCCGCGGCTGGAGGGCAGCTCAGGGACAGCACTGGGCATCACCCCCGTGCTCTGCACGGCCCTTTGGGGCACAGGCAGACGGACAGATGTGCAGGAGGCACGGATGAGGCCTGGAAAATTTCGTGGAAGCGCAATGTGAGAATTGGGTTGAAAGGTGACAGCCTTCCCCTGCAGTGTCACCAATCCCAGCAGCTGAGTGACACCGGGATAAGCTGCAGACGTTAATGAGAGCGGAGTCTGAGGTTTCATTCACATCATCAGCTCCAGAAATAGAGCCTTTGACAGGAGCATAATGGGACTTCCAGGGCCCGGCCTTCGGGGGAGAGGCAGCACTAAGATCCTAAAACATTAATTTGGGCCGTTCGCAAGGAACGCTCAGAAGTGCTCACAGAATTAATCTGCTTTGTGGGTAGAAATAGGAACCCATTCCCTGTGCCAGCTCTGAGGGCCCCAGCAGGAGAAGGGCTGAGCACCGCAGCTGTGGGGCAGCCGTGGGGCAGCCGTGGGGCCCTGGGTCACTGGGCCCCACAGCCCTGTGCTGGTGCTTGGACGAGGTGACCTCAGTGGTCTCTTCCAACCTCAGTGGTCAATGATTCCCACCCTACATCCCACATCTCATGGGACTTTGGATCATGCTTTGAGCACCATTCCACCCCTAAAAGCTGCACGGTGCCCTCAGACGCCAGCAGTGCCCTGCAGAGCACAGCACCTCCTCCACCCCTCTGTGGGACAGCAGGATGGCTTTTCATAGGGGAAAACAGGAATTTCTGGGAAGAATCACCTCAATCACCCTTTCATTCCCCCCCAGCCATGCAGCTCACACTGGGAGTGGGGCTGGGGACAGGAAGGACACTGGGGGAGGTAGGACACTGCTGTTCGAGGGGACAGAGCCTGATGGAAAAGATATTTCTTCCAGAAATAAATAAATAAACCCCGACAAAGCTCCAATTTCCTCGCTGTTTCAGAATTGTTTCTCCGTCACCTTTTAGATTTGTACGTCAAGCTCTTCCCCAGTAACCAAAAGGGTTTAAAATCCTACTGCTTACAGAGGAAAAAAGCGAAGATAAAAGGGCGCAGCAAGCTGAGTGCCTTGCGTAATCCCAAACTTCAGGAGATGGAGCTTTTAAGCACAGCCCTACATCTCCCTACCATGAGCTGCCAGGCGGGGGGGGGGGGGGGGCACAGCTCCAGGGCTGGCACTGTGGGGGGGGAGGGGAGAAAGGGGGGGTTGTTCCATTAGAAAACCAGCTAATAGAATCAAATCTCCATCCAGAGCCCCGCAGTGTGAATTCACCCCTGCTCCTCCTCCTCACCCCATGGGAAAGCTGAGCAGAAACACCCAGCCTTGCTCCCCCTCCATTCCCATCGCTGTTTTTGCACCTTCTGGTGACAGCATGGCACAGGTGGCCCCCCCCACGGGTGGGAATGCGTGGGCAGGAGCTGTGCCACCCCATCCCATCCCTCTGGGAAGCCCCAAGGACTGGGGCAGCGGCCACACTTACAGCTCGCTCAGCGTGCCCTGGTGTGCCACGATATTCTTAAGGCTTCTCCCACCAGCCCTCAAGAAGCGCAGAGTGGAAGAGCGGATACACACAACCCCCATATCAATATGCAGATCTGAATGCAACGTCCCTTGGAAACGCCCTTAATGCCCCTGAGAAATGCAGGGTGGCCCAGGAAAGATCCCCAGCACAAAGCCCCACCGGTGCCCAGCCATCACCACGAGCCCACGAACCACAGCCGTCCCCACAGCTGCGCTCCCCAGCGACGCACTGGGGTGCGTGGATACTCGGGGTACACCGTCCCTGATCCAGGTTGCTGCATTACCCAAGACAAAACTGTTATGCAATGCTCCCTAAGCAAGTCGCGGTGAAACCTTCACAACATCCTACACCGACACATCGTTGGGATATGTCACATATTTGTCTTATTTTGTTCCTTCTTTGTCCTTTTTTTAGTCTCCTACTTTTTCCCCCTTGGAAGTACGCTGGTTCCCATGGAAACAATGATGTTATGGGTATGGACAGAGCTCCGGTGACGTCCACAGGTTGGGTATAAAGGCGGATTTATGTAACGCTGAGCAATAACAGAGCAGTGGAGGCTCTGTGCACTCTGTGCACTGTGGCACAGTGCTCTCGTGCCGAGGACTCCGCTCGGTCGGACGGGCCCAGCACAAAGAGGAGAGGAACGAGAGGAGATCCCGAAGGCAGGGGGTCATGGGCTGGGATGGACGCAGCAATCCACGCGGCAGGAAGGCGGTGCAGCACAGCAGTGCAGGGCTGTGGCTGCCCACTGCACGTCAGACCCACGGGCACATTCAGTGCTGGGACCTCCAGAGGGGTGAGCAGCTCTGGGGTATTTCTGAGCAAACGCATTCGTTTTCACCGCTCCGTGGCTCAGCCTCCACCACCAGCACCCACTGCTCAGCCCAACAGCACCCTCCAGACCTGGCCAGGCCAAGGCTCTGTGCACCTATGGGCGCTGGAGCTCAGAGTTTGGTCTCACAGGGAGAGGCACAGCTTGGGAATCAGCAGAGGAGGAACTGGGGAGGGATGCAGCGGTGCAGTGGCATTCAGCTCCTGCAGACCTGGAAGCATTCGGCTGCGGCCACATCTGCTCAGTGCTCCCTCCCCTTTCCCACCCTGATATTTTAATCACAGAAGGGTATGAGCTCAAAACCCCCAAGGAAACCCTGCCAAGCTCTACAAAAAGCTCAGAGGACAAATCCAAGGACAAACTCAGCACCGTTTTAACCCTATGGGCTGAGATAGGGCGGACATCGTAGGAACCAGGCAGCTAAAGCAGAGCTGGGGACAAAGACCCCGTGTCCCTCCCCTTCCCCCGTGCTGCCACCAGTGCCATGCCCCGGGGGGAACCATTCCGGGACCCTCCTCCCTCTGTTGCCACAACAGTGGCAATAACCACAGTGACAGCATCCCCAGGGCACCGAGGACTGAGTCCTTCCCAATTAGCTGTTTGCCTTAATTGGGGCTGGGTATGGCTTTCTGTAGGAGTGTGAAGGAATACAGCTCTGGGGCGACTTCAAGGTGCCCACAGAGCTTCGGCCACTTTCTCTGACCCAGCTTCAAATAAATTAAAAAAAAAAGAGACGTTTATGAAGTCTGCATAAGATGAGGAGCTTCCAAGTGAACCGCTTCGATGTTCGCTTGGAAATGGAGCCAACATTTCCCTTCTAAAAAAAAATATCAACAGAAAATACAATATTTCATTGCAGGTTAAGTACTTAATTAGACAGAGACCATCTTGCACGCTTCAGATTTTCAAGTCTAAGACGAAAAACAAATAACATTTCCAGCACATACAAGGCAGAGCTCCCACAGCACCGCCACGGTGCTGCCCTGGATCCCCAGCAGCACCAGCAATCACAGAGATGCAGAACCACGCGGTGTCAGGGATCGTGCATTTCCAGCACCACTGCAGCTCCTCTGCTCCCGCACGCACAGCTGCAGCCCCAGCGCTGGCTGCGGAGGAGGGGAAGCAGCGGGGAGGAGTGGGGCAGGGGCACTCAGCACCGTCACCCCAGCGGCACACGGCTATGGCACAGAGCAGCTCCAGGCACCCGCAGAGCACTACGAACACGGCGGGATTCAGTTCTGAGATGTTTTCCTCTTTTCTTTCAGGGGGATGAGAGCACCTCGTCCTACTCCGGGATATGAGCACACACACAGCTCGTTGCACAGAGCCCCAGCACCCGACGCAGGCACACGGCCCATCCCCCCCGGACACGGCGCGGGGCGGGGGCACAGCTCGGGTGGGTTCTGCTCGGGAGGGAAGCTCGCTTTAAAAACGCACGTGGAACAAAATATCTCCAGGAAATAAGAAGCTCGGCTTCTCTTCCATGAGCAACGTATCACGAGCTGCCCTGAAACGGCTGCAGCCCGCAGCTCGTGCCCTGACCGCCCGGCCCCGCTCCTTCCCGCACTTCTCACCTCCGCCCTCTGCTCAGGACCGGGCAGGAAAGCTTTGCCCGCACTCCGTGGGGCAGCAGCTCGGGGCCGAGCACTCGCCATCCGTTCGCACCTCGTAAAATTCTCGTTGCTTTCGCCTGGAATGAGTGCAGTGACCGCACGGCCGCTGATTAAAAACGACACGATTTCCGCAGCGCGGACGGCGCTGCTCGGGGGTCTCCCCCGAGGAGAACACCACATTTTGCTTTTGTCAATGGCCAATAATTTCGTATCGATTACTAATGACATTTCACAGGTTGGGGTGTGATGCGAGGACCGCGTCCTCCTCCGGGTGCGGTGCCGGCGGGGGCTGCTGAGCCAGCGGACCCGCGCACCGCGCTCAGCTGCGCGCAACGCGGCCGCTCCGGAGCGCGTTCCTCCCTCTGGAGCCCAAAGGGATCAGACCGCCCCGGGTCCCCCCCCCCGAGAGCTGACCGGGCTCTGCTGGAGCCAGGCTGCTCGCCCAGGTGCTGAGCTACGGGCTTCGGCCGGCTAAAATTAGCCAGAAAGCCGGCCCCGTCCCGCTCCCCCAGCCCGTGCCGCAGCTTCTAAAAGCAGCGAGCAGAAGAAAAATTATTCCTCTCCGACCCTTCCAAGAGCACTCGGAGATCTCGGGCTGACAGAGCGATTCGGTGCAGACGTCTTCATTATTCTTCCCCTCCACGGAGCGGTGTTAAATTTTTCTCCATATAAAGTCATTTTCTAAATTAGGTGAAGATGGTGAGTTTTGTGCTGGGCACATGTGGATATTTTTATAAAATGTTTAAAACTTCCCGTCTGACTTTTCCTGCCCTTGAAGGACGATGCACCAAATTAAACCTTCCCGTGACCCCATTTCGTGCCACGTTTGAGTACTCCGGAGTGAGACGTGGCCATGGAGCACCACCAGCACTTCACTTCACTGGGGTGGAAACAGCAGCGTTTGGTGCTTGGGGTGCTTGGGGTGGGGGGAGACTGGGACAGCCCCCACAAGGGTCACACATGGGATCCCAGTGGGATTCCAGGTCCCGTTACTGCTCCCGTGGGCCAGCAGCGGGTGTGGGGTGGCAGCCCCTCCCGTGGGTCCCAAACCCACAGGGCAGCTCCGGCCGCTGCCTGGGAAAGGGCGAGCGCGGTCACATGCTGGGGACAGACGGGGTCACAGGGCCAGGCAGGCTGCAGCCTGCACTTAACCCTTGGAGTGCCCTCCTGAGGGCGGTGATCCTCCAGGCGTGGGGTCATAGCACTGCAGAGAGCGGGCGTGGAGCTGCCGCAGGTGGCAGAGGTGTCCCCTGCTGCGTGGGGAGCTGCTGGCACCTGCCTGCATGGATTGAGGGGGATGCAGTGCTGTCAGGGGAGCAGAGCCCGGCTGGGACGTGGAGTGGGGATAACGACGGCACAGCAGAACACCAATACAGCTTTCTATCCCCAAAACAACTCTCTGCCCTGAGATTTTTGTTATTTTTAACATTGCTGCAGCATATCCACCTGGTAGGACGCCTGCCTGCAAGCTGCAGGCTCGTGCTCCGGCCCAGGGCAACTTCATTGCACAGCTCTGAGAGACACCCAGCAGCTGGAGGGCAGACAGAGGAAGGACTGCCCTGCAATCATCCCATGGGTGAGGAGGCCACGGCCCCGTCTCCAGCACTGGGGAAGCAGGGGGTCTTCTGCCTGGGGGACCACTCCAAAAACAGCCCAGCGCTCTGGGGTAGGTGTGCTGCTGGGACCCCTCCATCAGCTCTGCTCCCTGCCCTGTCCCTGCCTCCTGTGGGACCCAGCAGGTGGCTCTGCCCCACAGCACCCTGTGCCTTCCTCGGGTGTTCAGTGGTGAGCCCCCACCCAAGGCTTGGCACGTGGCATCCTCTCACAGCCCCCATCCCACAGCGGGGACTGAAGCACCCATAGGAAGGGTGTGCACCTCCTGGCTCGTATGGCACTGCATCCTCAGATCTGTACTCTGGAGTCTCACTTCTGCTCCAAGGAGGCTCACAAACAAACAAATCATCCCAAGCACTGCAAAATTCAAAGCCAGACCCAGGGGAAAGGCACAAGGGTGGGAGCCCGTGGGCATTTCCCATCCCCCCAGGGCACTGTGGGCACACAGGGACGGGGTCCTCCCCCTCTGATTCCCATGGGAGCCAAGAAAATTGGGGATCAGCCACAGAAAGCTCTGAACTGAGCTCTGCAGCTGCTCACAGCCAAACCCAGCTCTCAGAGCCCTCGGGGGGTCAGGAACCCGCAGCGTGAGCTACGTGTCCGCATCAAAGGCGCTCACCATCAGAGCCCTCCGAACCACGCACACCAACAGATGGTTTGCACACAGACAGAGCTAACCAAAACTCAGCAATGGGGGGAAGGAACGAATCCTCTGTGCTGGAAGAAGGATGCGGGCAGCTCGAGGAAGGAACGCAGTGATGCTGGTCAAGGCAGTACGTTCACTCCATTATTCACGAGGAATTATTCCTCTACAGGGGGAGAAGGAAAGCAGAGCTGAGTGCTCGGAGCAGAGCAGGAGGCATTGAGCGATGCCTTGCTGGGATGGGCAGGGACGGTGGGTGCTGGGGGTCGGAAGGGACCCAACACCTCATCCCTGCTGCTCACTGAAACACAACCAAACCCTTTGCCCCAGTGGCACCCGCTCCGTGCAGCCCCGGGAGGGGGCTGCCAGCAAACCCAGCCAGCAGCCCTGGCACTGACGGGCACGGCTACGGGCAGAGGCCAGATGAGATTAAAAACAGATCAGCACTGAGCGGGCTGCAGGATTTGAGGGGCAACTTTGCCAAATCAATAAATAAGTAAACAAAGTCATTCAGAAGGCACCTCCCGGGAGGAAGCCGCCACCCAAAGGTGCGGGAGCCTCCAGCACACCCCGAGCACACGGGGCTGCACTCCCGGCCCCGTGCGAGCACAGTGCAGTGCTGCTTTCCCTTCTCAGGGCCGTCACTCCCAGGGAGCACTTCCTCCGCCGTGACGTGACCGCGCTCCCCCGAGGGCTCGGTTGCCCTGGGAGCCATTCTCAGGGCCATAAAACCGCAGCTGGGCCGGGGGTGGCTCGGGGATGGGAGCAGTGAGGACGCAGAGCTCATCCCAGTGGCACGGGATGAGCGGAGCACTGTTTGGCCGTTCCTACAACACAGCTTGTGCAGAATGCGAACCCGTTCCCTGGGGTTATTATTAGAAGCAAGATATTTAAATCAGAAAGTGAAGCAGTGGCTGCGGGATGTGCCAGCACTGAACTCAGACCCATCCCATCCCATCCCCACAGGCTCCATGCAGGTTTGGGGGGCCCTGGGGAGCAGAAGAGCCGCTCTGCTGGCAAACCCCACCCGGGGAAATAGCGGGTGCTGTGGAACAGCAGCTGCCAAGATAAAGCTATAGAGATACATAAATATTTTATAAAGAATACAGAAGAGGGGGAGCGACAGGAAGGTCACAAGCAGTGGGACTGAAGGACGACAGCTGCCAGTCCCCATGTCACATCAGTGTTCGGGGACGATGCGCTCCCCTGTGACACCCACACTGTAGATGGGGACACTGTGCAACACCCTGGGACCCCACGCCTCGCAGAGCACTGACAGATCCCTGCAGACCCCAGAAGCAGTGGGGAGGCAGAGCGGGGCTGGCAGCCCCCTGGCTGGGGGTCCCCATCACATGCTTCCCCCTCCCCACGGGGACACAGGGCTCAGGGGATGCATGCAGGCATCAGGAGATGCTTCCAGCACTGCTCCCCCTTCCAGCCCCACATTTCACCCCCAGGAAGGCCAAAACCTCTCAGGTCTCCCAGCAGCTGTGCCCAGCCCATGCTGACATTATCCGATAACAAGAAGGGTTTGGGCAGAAGGGACCCTCCAGCTGTGGGGTCCCAGCATCATGCAGATGCAGAGACCCATCTGCCTGCCACGCTCCTGCCCCCCACTCTCCCTGCTGGTCCCTCCCATTGCTCCTCATATCTCTCCGATGTAAATACTTTGGCTCTTTCCTCCTCCCAGCAGTGACCCACGCACTATCAGCAGCGCTGGGGCAGCTCCAGCCCCACGCCGCGGGGACACTGCACACAAGTCCTCGCCAGGAGGCGATGGGCAGCAGGGAGAGCATCAGTGCTCAGAGAAGAGGATGTGCCCACACAGCCCCAGCACTGCTGCCGACAGCACTGCAATGCTCCTGGCCATTCTCTAAGCAAAGTACCCCCATAGTGGGACGCAGCCCTGGGGCGGGGGCTGGCTCCTGCACCCCAGCTGCACTGGGGCCGTGGGAGGTGGGAAGGAGGCAGCGAATGCGCCGACCCCGGCCAGAAATAACCTCCCAGCCCCGCAGGTTTTGTCACCTGTCCCCACCTTCCTCCAGCACAGCCGGCAACGTCCTGGATTCCTAACCTGGAAAGCAGCTTGGCGGGGGCAGAGCTCTGCTCTTCGGGATGGTGTGAGGTGAGCTGCAGGCAGCCCAGGGCAGGGATCATTTCTGCAATGTACCCAGCAACACCAGCAAATACTGCACCAGCTCAGTGCAAAAAGCACGTGTAATGATGTTCTCCCCTCTTCCCCACTCGGCATTCAGCGCTGGCTGAGGCTGCAGGTGCTGGGGATGGTGCACCCAGGGGCACTGCTCCAGGGCAGAGGGTGCAGCTGAGAACTGAGCCCTTCCCAGGGGACTCATTGCTAACGCGATAATCTCTTCTGCCCACATGCATCCACTTGGAATTGCAACAGAGGAAAAGCACAGAGTGTTGGCTGCCAGCACCGGGCCCTGGCAGTCAGCTCACAAAGTCCAGCAGGGGGATGCCCACTCCCCCGAGGTCTGGGAGATGGAACAGCCCTTTGGAGGTGCAAAACCAAAACCTCAGCCGACAGCACTGCCCCAGAGCAGCCCCCACTGGCCCTGGGTGGGCTGTGAGCACAGCGGGGCGGCTCCACGCTCCGAACCCTCAGTGGAGATGGATGAGTTCAGTCACGCAGCCCTATTGATTCAGGAGCATTAATTGGTCTTCTCTGCTCAAACAACTACCTCAATTAGAGCCACTTTTGCTTTTTTCCTCTTTTATTTTCCCCTGGATCTTTACCCTTGGCTCTGTTTGTTTAAATACCAGAATACCTCCACCAGCCTTGGGGAGAGGCAGCGCTAACTGTACATTCGTATCCGATTTATAGCAAAGCTCTTCACAGCCTTAATGAGCATTCCTCTAATGAAAAGGGGGAAAAAAAGGACACTATGGCAGGAGAGTTTGGAAGCTGATTTCTCACACCAGAGATGGGGAGATCTGGGGTATTTGGGCTTTGGAAGCTCAAGGCAGTCCAGGAAGAGCAAAGCTGCCCCACACTGCAGGTTGGCTCTCCACCACGGACAGCCAATGCCAGCCACAGATGAGCCACATGTAAAGGACCAACGTGCCAGCTCCAGCCTGCACCCGGGAGGGGTGGAAGGCAGCAGCAGCTCTGTGCCACCCAGAGCAAGTTGTCCAGAGGTCTCCAACATTCAAAGGATGCAAAAAACGCACAGAAAAATCCAATTCTTTTAATTGCCGAGGCCGCCAGCAATCCCCACAGCACAGATGTACATGGACAAAGTGTTCTGGGGTCAGACAGTCCCCCACAGACAGCACATGAGCCCAGGTCCTCCACAGAGCCAGTGACACCGAGGCACTGCCCCCTACCCAAGGCCCCCAGCCCCATGGGCAGCACCAGCCAGGTGGGGAAAACATGGAAGAGAAATGCTTACCCTACAAATTCACCCCCAGAAAACCGTGACTCGCTCAGTTTACATCCTTCACAAACAAAAACTGCTGACCTGCTCGCGGCATCCACGTTCATTTGCAGCAGTTTACAGAAAGCAGTGACCCCCAAGCACTGGGGCAGTGCGGTTGCAATGACAGAACTGCATCAGTGGGCAAAAGAGCACTGAGCACGTCGGCAGGAAACCCTGCAGCACTGCAAATGGAGTTCCTACAGCCCCCAACCTGTTAGCACAGCATTTTGGGAGCAGACACATTTGAAACCACCCGGTGCCCACACTGCACCCAGCACAACGTGCCTTGACGTCCACCTTGATGGGGCCCCACCCCACACAGGGACCACCAGCCCTGCGGACCTCCAAGCCCATCAGATTGTCAATTCAGTTCAGCTCCCCAAAGCCCGTGGCTGCTGTGGCAAACCGTCAGGCACCTCCCCCAGCCCCGGTGCAGCCGTGTGCCCGGGAGCTCCTCACCACCCCAATTCCTGCTCGCGGCCCCGCAGCCCCTGGCAGGGTCACCTCGGGATAAACCTAGAGCAGAGATTTAATGCAGCGATGCTAAAAACCCACCCGGCCCGTTTCCATGGGTACGGGAGGCACATGTTGCTATGTGATGTTCGGTCCGTCGCCATGGCGATGGCGGGGATGTCACCATGCAGGGCTGATTAGTTGCCATGGCTCTTAAAAGGCGTTCATCCTCTGGGGACCGCCAAGGACCACCAGCTTCCCAATTCTCTCTCAGATGCCACCGAGGTCCGCAGGACCACGAGGTCACCGTGATGAGCAGATCCGAGCTGAGCTGGAGGCACACGGCCACGCACTGCTCAGCGCATCCCGCAGTCCTCCTTGAGCAAAGCATCCCAGCAGCGGGGATCTGTGCATCACACCACGATGGGACAGGGCAGTGACACCCTCAGCAGCCCCATAAGGGACCCTCAGCCCCACAGCAGTGGGGTCAGGCTGTTCACTGCTGGGGACCTTGTTCCTGGCCACAGACCACGATGCCTGACCCCGCTGATCCCAAACCACTTCCCAGCAGCTGCTGAGGTTTCTATGCGGCCCGTGAGCCCCCATGGAAAATACTTCTATGCTTTATTAAATAAATTAAAGGTATTATTTTCTCGTCATCTCAGTAGGCTTTCCAGAAAGGATATAATTTTTTTATTTAACTCCATTGGACAAAAAAAAAATCCCCACAGCCAAAAACCTGTAGAAAGGTATATTATCCTGTAGAGGAAAATCAGATTCCTCCTACACAATACTATAGCGCAACTGAAATATAATATATAGGAATATAACACATCATTATGTGGCATAGTATCTTTCTAGAAAGACCTACAGGATAAAATTACCCCCAGAACCTGTGAGGTTTCCATCTAGTCCAGCTGGCTTCCTTCCTACTGCATCCTGCACGACTTTTCCTGAAAGGCTGAGGTTGTAATCACATCTCCAGGCACTGCCACCGCCTGACAACGCCTCCAAATGCCTCCGGGCACAGCAAAGCCCAGTGGGGAACCCCACTGCTGCCGTGGGATGGATGGACGGAGCCAGAGGTGGATGTGACACCCCAGCCCTGCACTCACAGATCCCACCAGGGCAGAGGGGCAGAGCTGCCCCTCCCTCGGCTCCACGGAGCCAGCACATCTTGCACCGCACTGTGACCACTGCCACGTCCTCCTGCTCCCCCCACAGACACCGGGGGGGTCCGGGCAGCCGTCACTGTGTGCTCACGTGTGCACCCATCCCTCTGCGTAACGGAATGGGTTAGGGATAAAAGTTGCCTTCAGCTGTTGCCATAGAGACTGCCCGGCTCGGCAGAGAAAACCCAAATCTTGTCAAGAACGGAAGAATTTAAGATTTTAATCAGAGAGAGCACACAGGAGGCCACGAGCGTGGCTTCACAGCTCTGCCTCTGCCCCACGATCAGCAGCGGGGAGCCATAAAAACCAAGGGAAAGACAACCCCCCCGTACCCCCCACGTGGGGTGGGCTGTAGACGTGGGCTCTGCTGGGGAACGGCAAGCTCCTGGCTTGGAGAAAACGGGGAGAAAAAAGCAGCAAGGTTTGAACGGGCCACGCTGAGGCTCTGTGCTGCTCAGTCAGGGAACCGCAGCCCTGTGCCAAGCGGCCACATCCACCGCCTTCATCCCCTGCCAGAGGAACAGCACCAAACCCAACAACACGAGCGAGGCAAAATATTTCCCGGAACCTCCGCTGTTTCTACCACAAACTTCACCTCTCCGCCGGTGCAGCCAGCAGCGGGCGACGGAAAGAAAAGAAAATAAACACGGCAAAACCCAACTGCCAACAGCACGAGGTGGTTTGGGGCGCGTGTTAACTCAGCGGCCACATCCTCCGCACTCCTCCCGACCCCAGCTCCGCTCCGACCGCAGCAGCACGGACAGCTCACTGCTCCGGCATCCCCGCTGCGCCCAGCACCGCCGTGCCACCGCGGCCCCTTCTCCCACCGCGTGGCACCGTGGGGTGGGGGGAGCCCTGGGGAGGGGGCCGCTATGGAGAGCTGCCGGTGCCAAGGGGTGTCGTGTCTGGCAGCGGCCGAGGGGCAGTTTGAGGAAGATCAAACCGAGGGACTTCCAGAAGGAGCGGCGTTGGCTCGGGGAATATTGCTGTGTGAGCTCAGCTCCTGCGGAGGGATGGAAAAAATCACGCAGCAGTGTCGGTGGGAGGACACAGCACGCAGCAGCACGAGCACAGGGTGACCACTGCCACCACGGGATGCTGCCCGCAGAGCCCACCCACAGCTGGGGACACCGACCCCAAGGTGACGCCGGCAGGAAGGTCCCCACACTGCACGCCAAGAGCATCCCTCCTGCCCCACAGCACGGCCCTGCAGGATGGCTCGGGCTTCCAGGCCATCGGAAGAGGAATTTCACAGCACCTTTCTGTGCCCTTGCATTTCTTCTGCGATTTGCTTAGCACCTGCCTCACCCCCTCAGACCACTCCTGGGCTCAGCTTGGACTCCATCTGCTCAGTGCAAGGGCCCTGCCCGGGGACCCCCTCCTCATGGGTGCTCCCCTCTGCTCAGCTGCAAAGCAGCCGCCCTCTGTGGCTGCAGCCCAACACCAACACGACCTCGAGATGCAGCTTCGGGGTCCCGCCTCCCATCCCCAAAGAGAGGCTGCGGATTCACGGAAAGCAGGGAAAGCCCCCAGCGCCTGGCACCGAGCCCTGCCCCCCCCGCCCCCCCAGCACCGCCCCATCCCCCCCAGCAGCTCCGCTTCCCCGCGCTGTGCTGCTGTGTGGGTGTATTTGGAAACGAGATCTTTCCAGCTGAACTGCAAAATGAAGCGCAGAGATCACAACTCCTCGAATAGCTTCACTGCACACACAGCCCCCAGGCCCCATCCTGCCCCCGACGGGGAGCCAATGGCAAAATGCTGAGGGGGAGAACCAAGGGGCTGGGGGGCAAAAGGAGTTGACGTGGGGGAGGGGACACAGCGGAGCTTTTGGAGCATCCTTCAGTGGCAAAGTGAAGAATAGCCACGGGGACACAGTCTGGGGACAGGACGGGGCTCACCAGCTCAGGGACATCCCAGTGCCACTCACAAGAGGTGGCAATGAGCTGTGGCCCTGCTGCCACCAAGCAGCTTCCCTCTGGAAAGGGCTCCAGCAGTGGGGCACCAAGCTGGACCCGTCCGCAGCACCGAGCATCCATGGGATCACAACAGCCCTGAGATGTACACGAGGCACAGCCCTCTGGGATTTATGCTGCACACTCACAGTGAAGAGCAATCACATCCACATCTGTGCACGGCCGGGTCCCGGGTCAGAGGAGTTCAGATTTCTGACCCCACAGAGGCAGACCTGTGCCGTGACCCCACTGATTGCGGCCTCGGGAGTATATCCCGAGACATATTTATGTTCCTCTGAAGCCAGATCGGTCAATAGCCACATGCAGTAGCAGCCACAAGTCAGATATTAATCTAATTCCTCTCCTCCCTGTCTGCCCAAACAAGCATTAATCCAGCAGCGCACGAGGCCGCGTTATTCATCATCCTTACGGGGCACTCTGCTCTCCAGCCAGGCTGCACGGACACGGACAGATCCCACGTGCAAGCAGCCTGCTCTGCCCTGCAGACACGGGTCCCTGCGCTCATAGCAACCACCATAGCGGAGGGTGCTCAAAGCACAGCACATCCAAAAGCCTCACCCAGAGCTCAGCAAAGGGAACGTCTCCTTCCTGCAGCCGCGGGGTGGGCAGGAGCCCCAGGAGCAGCACGGCCTCAGCACAGGGCTAAAACTGAGCTGCTCTCCCAGTTGACATCTCTGTTTGCATAGCGTGGCTGTCAGCTCAACACAAAATCAATGTTTTGGCACCAAGTCGGGTGTGGGGGCGAGCTCTGCCCCGCAGGAGGGAGCTTCATCCCCACGAGGGGTTAATGATCATGTTCTAATTGAATTAACAAATCATTAACGAGTCCTGTACGGCAGCTGGGCACTGCTCTGGGCCGCTGCAGCCACTGAGGCCCCAGGAGCAGCAGGGGCACAGAGAGCACCAAGCTGACCCAGTTCGGCTCCAAACCCCAGGAACCCATGGGCACAAAACCCCCTCCCATCCCTGGGCACCATGGGGACATCCCAAGGTGGGTTGGGAGGATTCACAAGGGGAAATTTCTTGGAAGAAACCCAAATGACAGACAGATAGGATGTCCTGCTATAGGAACCCTGCGAGCGTGAGGCTAGAGCCCGGATTACAGCAAATAAATCCCCTTTTCTTTATGAGCTCATCTTTGCCCAGCTCCCAGCTCTCTGCCATCCCCCACTCCAGGAACTTCAGCACTGCAGTTGGGCTTTCCCTGCACCCACTGCACGCCCCAATGGAGCGGAGCACGAGCAGCAAACACAGCCCCAGGGCCAGCACTTCCAGCAGGATGCGTGCTGAGTGCTCGGCCCCATCCCACAGCCCATTCCCATCCACGTGTGGAGGGTGAGTCCCGACGTCCCCGTGCCAGTCACCAAAAAAAGAGCACCGGATGGAGCTGGAGCTCCCTGCAGTGGGACCAGGCGGCCTCCGAGGGTCCCTCTGCACTCACACAGCTCTGTGCTTGGATGTGCACAGCCCAGCTCAGGGATGTGGTGCTGCTCTCGGCGCTGCTCAGAGCATCGTGCTGCCAGGAGCACAGAGCCAGCTCGAAACTTTCTCCATACCCCGTCTGAAAAATGTGCTTTTTTCCATCTGCTTGAAGCCTCTTTGCTCAGGCTCTGGTAGGAAGCAGATGTGAAAGCATCCCAAAGCACGCTCAATTGTTACTCACTCGGTTATGTAAAACCATGAGAATTTCCTCCTCTTTTTTTTCCCCAGCGCCAGGCCGGGCTCCTGGCTGCGAGGCCGCAGCTCAGTGCTCAGCCAGCCCAGGTTGGGGGAAACCTCCGCTGCATCACCAGGCAAAGGGAAAAATTCACATCTAGGTTGCTGAGCGGAAAGCCAAGGCGCACCGCACCGCAGCCACCGCCAGGGGAGGAAAAGCCACGGCCTGGCCTCGTATCAAGCCCAGAAACGCTCAGCCCTCCTAATGAAGTGGAAATTCAGCCCGCAGTGAGGCTTCCCAGCCCTCCAGCGCGGCCGCAGCGTGACTGCCCCCAGCTCAGCACATGGGACGGCGGAGCTGAGGGCTCTGCAGGGGAAAGCGATGGCACAATCCGAGAGAAGAAGCCACCGGGGAGGCTGTGGGGGTGAGGTTTTCCCTCCCTCCCAGCAATACAGTGGGTATGAACGTGGAGAGCCGAGAGGGGTCGGAGAACCCCAGGAGATCCCAAACCTGATTTTCTCTGTGAGGAGAAAGAAGAGCGAATCGGCGTTTAGAGCAAAAAATAATAGAGAAGTATTTTTCAGCACGGTGCCAAAACATCTGCAGGGGGCGTGGGGGGGGGGGGGGGAAGAAGAAGAGAGCAGAGCGTTTTCCACGCATCAAAAAAGCCCGGGCATCTGCAGAGCGGCTCCAACCCCCCACGCCAGCAGTCGGGGCACGGAGCTGCACCCGACGGCTCCGAGCGGCCCCGGGACGGGGCGGCCCCGACAGAGGGGACGGCCCAGAGCTCCGCTCCCATCGCTCAGCAGCCCCAGTGCCGGCGACCCGGGGGCGGCCTCGGCTCCCCCCGCTTTGCGGATTTCCCCCCGGGGATGCGGGGCCGTCCCGCGGGGAAGCCGGGTCCCCGCGCCGGATGACATAACAGCATGGGCTCGGCCCTTTGTCTGCGCGCCGAGAGGGAGGGAGGGAAAGAAAGGAAAAAAAGAAAGAGGGCTTCTGGAAGTCATTACGGTTCCTCCGCTCCAGTCTCCTTTTGGCAGACGGCCCCCCCCGCTCAGCCCTCCCCCCAGCCCGGCTCGAAATGCCAGCCTATGATTTTTAAATGAGAAAAAGCTGCGCTCTACTCCAGCGCTTGGATAAACTCCTACACAAACTTCCAGATGTGACACAACCTCCTGGAAGGGGGAACTCGACGACGGATCTTCTTAAAAAACGCACGTGGACGGAGCGGAGCGGCGGCGCCGGAGGGACCCACGGATCCCCGACGGGATGCGCGCGTTCCCGGATCGGGATCGGAGCTCCCGGTCCCACCGCGGAGCGGCACCGAGAGGAGCTCGGAGGGGGAGCGCTGCCCGCCCCGTCCGGCTCCGGCCCCGCGGGGGTGAGGCTCGGTGCTGTCTGTCCCTTGGGAGGGGGGGATAAAAGGGAAAATAATCATCGTAATAAAACCCACGCTCGGCCGGCCTTTGTAGAAGGCGACGGGTCCTGCTTTTCCCTGAGATCCCCACCGGGCGCAGCACGTCCCGTCCCAGCCCCTTTCACTCCCGTAGCCCGGAGGGACGTGAGACCACAGCCCCGACCCCCCAGCAGCCGCGGGCTGGGGGCTCTCTGCTGCCCACCCCGAGCAGAAGCCGCTCAGCAGTGCCCGGGGGGGTTGGCAGAGCTGGGGCTGAGCACGGGCTCAGGTGGAGCAAAGCAATTCTGACCCCTCTGTGGGTTTCTCAAACCCAACAAAACATCTCCTTCTGTTTGAACCTCTCGAAAACAAAGCACTCCACTTCATTAAATCCAGAAGCGGAGCGTTGCACAAACGCACTGAACTTCAAAGAGCACTGCTGGCACTCCCTGCTCAGCACAGCCTGCGATCCACGCGGCCGTTATCTCCGCGCTACAGCTGAGCCCTCGCAGCTCCACGCACAGCCGGGCCGCATCCCCACGTCCCCGGGAGGACACAGACATCCCACGCCACGCAGCAGCAGCAGCATCTGCTTGCTTCCTCCATCCTCGCTCTTCAATCACAGCTCGGGCCCCAGGAAACAGCCTCGCCTCTGCCCGCAGCAGCAGGCTGGCACAGACCCCGCGGCGGCCATCCATCCTCCCCTCCCCCACGGTGCTTTCCTTCCATAAGAGAAACCACAGAAATCGGCTTCACCCCCCTACAAACTCCATTGCTCTGCGGCACCCTGCCCAGCCCCCAGTGCCCCCAGTGCAGTGCGGTGACTGCTCAGCACATCCACCCCATCCCCCCCCAGGGCCAGGCTGTCAGTCCAAGACCAACAGGGGGGTGGATGGGGCGAGGCTGTAAGTTTTGGGGTTAAAAACCTCAAAGTATGACGCTCTGCAGGGGGTCGATGTCTGGATCAGAACAAACTTGACCACTTTCTGGACCTATGGAGCTCAACACAGGTCCCCCCATCAGCCCCAGAGAAGCGACTGCCCAGGCAGAGGATGCTCCACATTGAACCAGGGTGGAAAAGTTCAACACAGCCCATCAGCCACCGCCCTGTCCCTGCTGGGGACAGGAGACACATCCCCCTGGCTCTCAAGGCATTCGGATGTGGAAAGCCCCGGGGTCACGCCAGCCCTGGGGACACGGGGACAGCGAGGCGGCAGTGGGGCCAGCAGCAGCTCCGGCACCGCTCCCCACCCCCATCAGCTGCGTTAGCACACACCAAACCGCACCGTGGGCTCCGCCGAGCCAGCAACCTGCACCGCTCCACCGACCTCACCTGGCAGAGGGACACCGGGGGACACCGGGAACGCGAGCACGACAGCCCCGGCTGCCTTCACCCACGGACAGGTGAAAATGGGGCGGGAGCCCATAGGACACCGACGGGAGCCCCCCCGGGCCGGGAGGGATGCGCAGCCACGTGACCCCCAGCGCTGTCACTCCTCTCCGGAGCAGCTGGTGGCAACAAAGACCTCCCAGTGACACGACCGTATGCTTTTAGCACCGAGGCACGATTCCTAGAAGATGACAGCGCGAGAAGAGCCGCTTTTCTGCTCCAGCACAATACGAACTATGAAAAGAATAACATAAAAAAATACATAAGCGAGCAAAGGGCTCGGGATGCTGAGAGCTGAAGTGAAGAGCAAGGCTCTGCTCTGCACCTCAACCACGCAGCAAGGGACGGGATGTGGGCATCCCACTGCCCAGTGCCCCCCAGTGCCCCCCAGTGCACACGGAGCTGCGTCCGGCCCCGAGCGCGGGGCGGGGGGGGAGGGGGATGCTGCAGGCCAACCAAAGCCCCGCAGGTGTTAACACCTGCTTCCAAACAACACCTTTAGGAGGGGAGGGAGGACAGGAAGAGTTTGAAAACACATTTAAATCGGTTGTCATCAGCACTGTCAGTCATAGGAGGGAAGGAGGAGGCGCAGCCCTGCGGAGCTATTTCTTCCCGGAGAAGGATCCCTCGCAAAGTTTCGAGATTTCCTGAGGTGCCGAAATGGACGCAGCTCTGAACTGCTTTGCAGGTGCGAAAGAGATCCGGGAGAGCTGCGGGGAGCGCTCGTGGCTGGGAGGGAACGCCGTTTTTCCCCTCCTGGGGACACCGCGGGGAGGCGGGCAGCGCCTGCTGAGCGCAGCGGCTTTACTGCTGAAACCCAAATGCAGCGCCGTCACAACTCCTGCAGCCCCCCCCCACGGCTCCCGAGCTCAGCCCCACGGATCCGCCGTTCCCATGAGCACAGGATGCATCTTGGGGCCCTCCGTGCCACACAACGAATCCTCCCGCTGCCCGGGCCTCTCCTGCTCCAGATGTGGGGTGTCTGCCCATCCACGCGGCCCCAGTGAGTTCCCATCCACGGGGCAGAGGCAGCCCCCATGCACCCTCCCTGCCAGAAGCCGCCTTTATCTCAGTTAGCTTTTGTTTCCACAGATAATAAACGCAGCCGGAGTTCGGGGGTGGTAAAACACTCACACTGCTACGAACCGTGTGCTGATTGCAACTCAGCTCCAAGGACGGCTTTACAGGCACCGAGACCACGGCAAGAAGTGGTTTTTCTATTGTCTTCATTTTTTTTTTTTCCTCCCCCCTTCCCGTTTCTGAAAGCTTAAAGTTGGCTCCAGCAGCTCAGGCACAGCGTGCACGGAGCAAACGGAGCTGGGAAGGAGCCTGGATGGCTCCATGGGGCTGCAGCAGGCAGCAGCCCCGGCCCCCAGGCACCCGGGGTACCCCACTGCTGCCCTGCCCGCACCCCCAGCGCTGCGAGCACACCCCGGGCAGCCCTGGGACTGCGGACCCCGCCCGGAGGGATGTGAATTATTTAGGGACCCCAAAGAAGAGCAGCAAACCGAGCCCCTGAACAACCGCCCCCCCACCCACATTCCTTAAAACCCTCAGGGAGGGCGGCGGAGAGCCCGAAACGCGCGAGAAACGGGGTCAGGGAGGAAGGAGGGTCCTGCAAGAAGGGGAGCTGCGGTCAGGGCCCCTCGGGGGCGCGGATGAGGAGGGGGAGGAAGGCTGCAGCCCGGCTTCCCGAGCCCGGGGCTGGCGCTGGGCGGGGAGCCCCGACCCCGGCAAACTTGGCGGCCGGGCAGCGGGGAAGGGTCCCCCCCCCCCCCCCCGAAGAGCAGCCCCTCCCCCTGCCGCTCCGGGGCCCTGGGGAGCCGCGCTCTTACCTCGCCGCCGCACCTGCAAAGGATACGGGTTACAGACCAGGCGGAGGCACCAGCTCCGCGGCCGACTCTCCTGGCTCAGGTAGAAGAAGACGACGGGGGCCAACGCCGGGTAAGGCAGCGCCTCCGCCTCCGAATCGCCGCTGCCGCCCTCCCGCTCCCCCGGTCCCGGGCGGCCCCCGGCCCCGGACAGGTCGTTAAGGCGGATGAAAGTCTTGGCTCTTCCCGGCTCCGGCTCCTCGTCGGCCGCTCGCGGTCCATCCTCGTCCATCCTCCGGCGGGCGGCCCCGGGAGGGGCCGGGGCAACGCGGGGCGAGCCGGGGGGGCGTCTATAGGGGCGCGGCCATAGCGGGGCCGGGGGGCTGGGGGCTGGGCTGGGGGCCGCGCCGTGGCGGCTTCAGCGGCGGGACTGCATGGCCGGGCGAGCCGCTGCCTCGCCCCCCGCCGGGCCCGGGGCCGGGCCGCCCCCCTCGGCCTGCCCTGCCGGCTGCGGGCTCCGTAGCTCCTCCTCGCCGTGCCTCCGGGGGGCCCGAGCCGGGCGGGCGGGCGGCGGAGAGGCGGCCCCCCCACCGCTCCCGGTGCTGCCCCCGAGCCTCGGGGCGGGCCGCCTTAGGGGCTGCGCCTGCCCCCTCCGCGCCCCACCATCCGCCCGGGCCCGGGGCTGCTGCCGCCGGAGGATGCTCCCGCGGGCGGCCGCGCCGAGCCGAGCGCTCCGCACAGCTGGATCCCTCACTCCAACTTCAAGTCCCGGCTCCTCCTCCTCCCGCGGCCAATAGGAGCTCTCCCCCGGCCCCTCCGCGCCACCCCATTGGCCGCCGCGCGTGCCCGTCAGGGCGGCACAGCTGGACGGGCAGCTCGCTCCCCCGGCGCGGCTGGACGGGGCGCACCGGGCCGGTGTCGAGGGGGGGCTGGGGGGGCTCGGGAGGTGATACTCCCCCGAGATGGGGTCGGAAGCGCAAAGCCCTGGAAGAGAGGGCGGTGTCCCGCGCTGCGTTAGACGGAGGCAGAGCCCGGCCGGACCCGCTGCAGCGCCGGAGAGGGGAAGGCGGTAAGCGGCGGGGGGAGGATGTGGGGCACGGGGAGATCGCATCGCCGCCCTTCCCCGCTCCGTGAGAGGGCAGAGGAGGTGGCAGGGACCGAGGGCTGCGGGAGCCGCTCAGAGGAGCGCGCATACCCGGTATCTCCGGGGGGGTCCCCGCCCTCCCGCAGCCGCAGCTCTGAGCCCTGCCCGGCACCCTCACCTCGCTGCAGGGCACCGGGCCTCCTTCCGCTTTCCCCGCTCCGCATCCATTCATCCATCCGGGATGGGCTCGGGGCGGGGGGGAGGGGGGGTTGTCACCGCCGCGCACCCCAACCCCTGGCACACACACACCCCATGACCCCTCCGGCCCGAGCACGGAGCCCCGCGCTGGGACAGGGCCGCTCCGACGGGCACCGCTTCGGCCGCAGAGCGGGGGGAGCCGCACCCCGAGAGCAGCGGTGCCCCCCCAGACCCCCGCGCCGAGGACGCGCCCGGAGCTCCCTCTGCCGGTACGATGGGAGCCGGCCCCGACGGCGGGGACCGCGCCGCGAGCATCCATCCATCCCGCGGGGGGCTGCGCCAACGCTCCGAATGCCTGCGGCTCCCCGGGCTGCGCCACGGCTCCCAGTGCTTAAGGAATCCTGAATCCTTAAAAACAGCATTTTCCCCCCTTTTCCTTTAGTGCCCGGGGTCACTTTCCCTCACATCACCGGCAGCTCCAGCCAGCCCCACTCCACCTGCAGCGGGAGCAGAGGGACAGTGCTCATCTCACCCCAAATGCCCCTCTGGTCCGGGTCCCGCTGGCCCGGCAGCACGCTCCATCTTGGATTCACAGCCCGTGCTGTCCAGCCCCAGACAAATGACATGTTTGTTGGCACAGCGTCAGGGCCAGGCAGAATTATGCTGCAGAACTGTGAGATGGTGTCCAGGGAGGGGGAGGGGGGGTGCAATCCCCGCAGCCCTGCACACCGCAGGGCAGTCCCCTGCAAGCACAGCACACACGGGCACGACAGGTCCACGGGCCACCAAGGCGCGGGAGGTGAGGGAGAGGGCCCCATCGATCCCCCACGTTCCCGAGTAGGGGATGGGATGGCGCTGCCCCGCAGAGCACAGCTCTGCCATCCAGCAGTGCTCGGTTGGCAGTGCGGGGCGCACCCTCAGATCAAACAAGCTCCTTGCCACACGAGTCCTGCCCAGCACGGCTGCTCCTGATCCCATCCTTCGTATCCCATAATGTGCAGATGGCCTCTGTGTGCCATTGTTTATTTAAATGGATCGGGAGCAAACATTTTTTTGGTGAAGCTGAAGCTTTGAGCCTGTAAGTGGGTTACCGGATTATGTGCCGTCTCCATTTTAATTACATTTGGCTCGTTTTGTTTATTGCATACATTTCCAAGAGTTACGCTCGTCGCGAGAATCAGAAGCGCTCTGCTTTCGGAGGTACCTGCCCTATAAAGGGACACAGAGACCACGCACACCTTCCCATCTCAAGGAGCACTCTCCTTGCAGTGAGGGCTGGAAAAGAAGAAAGGCTCCGTGGAGCTGTGAGTCCCCTCCATCTGAAAGGCATCGGGAGGATGAAGGCAGCAGCAGCACGGCGGGGTTTGGGCAGCGCTGCCCACTGCTGTCCCCACCCCCCACTTCCATGGGGCAACGCCTGCAAGCACAACCCACTGACAAAGCCCACAGTGAGGATGGGGTCCTGCCCCACCCCCAGCAGCACCCGGGCAGCACTCACACCCCACCAGGGCGAGCCAGGGGAGGAGGCAGCAAGGAGAGGGCTCAGACAGGAGCACAGAAAGCAGCAGAGCTGACCCCGGTGAGCAGAGGTGCACGCTGAGGGACCCGGGATGTAAACGAGAAGAAATTTCAGTACAGCCTAAGAATCTATTGAGGTCACACTCCCCTCGCACGCACAGCTCTGGCCTCCTAATTATACCAAAGATAGCACAGGGGAGAGTGGGGGGGTGAGGTGGGGGCGGGCGGCGGCCGCGTGAGGGCTGCGGGGTCGGTACAGCTGTGCTCACAGCACACGTTGGGGACGTGCATCCCCAGCCCTGCAGGGAGGGCCGAGGTTGGACCGGATGATCTCAGAGGTCTTTTCCAACCTTATGCTGGAAATGCTGCATCCCCAGATCCCCCAGCAGAGCACCCGTGGGGACCAGGGGTGTGCACCCCATTGCAAGGAGGGGAGGGGAGCACAGCCCCCAGCCCGGCCCCTCACTCTGCCACTCCAGAGGAACGTGCCACATTCCGTGGGTGCTTCTAGGAAAAGCACGGTGAGCATTGCTCTGTGTCAGCAGGGAGGGGAGCAGCCACCCCGCAGCCAGCCACACAGGAGCTGGAATGGGAACAGCCGACATCTGCAGCTGTTTTAGCAGGAGGCGGATTGAAGACGGCCCCAGCAGAGGCTCCGGCCCTGCGAGGACGCGGCTGTTTGCTCGGCTGCTGACAGCCGCAGTGCTGCGGGTGATTTCAGTAAGAGGGGAGAATATCTCTATCGGTTCTGGGCACCGACATCTGGCTCAGGTCTGAAACACGCTGAGACACGAAGCTCCTCTCACACCTTGGAGCACAGAAAGCACACATCCAGCCCAGCTCAGCCCCCATGGCCCCACTGAGCGCCCCACGTTCCCCACCCAGCGCCGCATCCCAAACCCCAAAGCTGGGAACGGCCCTGGGAGCAGCAGTGACCCCACGAGGGCTGTAGGATGCTACAGGCACGGCTCCATCTTCCTTTTTATTCTAATGAATATTTTTATTCTCTCTCCTGATCTTTATTAAAAGAGGAGCCAGGCAAGTAGTTGGAGGGAAAATATACTGTGGCACAGAGCAGCACCGCTGCGCAGAGGGACCACGCGCGACGACTGCCATCCCATTGATGCACGGAGCAGAATTAATAATTCCAGCTGGGGAGCAATTAGTTTGGGCTGATGAGCAGCACTTTCCCGCGTGATCAATGGTTGCACCTCCACTTTTTTGCTACGCCATCAATCCGTGCCTGAGCAGGGCCGGGTGCTGGAAGTGCTGCGTGGGCACCACGGAGCTGCTGAACTCACGGCACGGACGGGGCCGAGTGCTGCAGGAGCGGCCAGGGCAGTGCTCACAGCCCGAGCTGTGGGAAAGCAGCCTCCCTGGCTGCCCCCCTCCCTATCTTTTCAAAGTCTCACTTTCCATAGCACCTGCTATTACTTTAGAAATAAGGGAGTCATCCGTTGAACGTTTCGTTGGGTAGAGTGTACTTTCAGCAGCTAGAACCAATATCTGACCCTCAGAAGGAGCATGAGGACATCAGCCCACAGAGATGGGCTCCTGTGTGGGAGTGGGGCTCCATTCCCCTTTGTGTGCAGCCCCACACCCTCAGCTCCAAAGCCCAAACACGGCGCAGAGACACCAAAATGCAAACAAGTCCATTGGAAAAAGGGGGGTTGGGGGAAGGGGCGTCAGAGGGTTTGTTCTGCTTCACCAACTCTTCTCCCAAGGGCACTCATACCAGAGTGCGCAGTGTTGTGCTGTACATTGGCCCTGTGACCTGCTGCAGCTCTGCTCGGGGTCTGTCCCCATGCACAGCCCTCCTGCAGCCACCACGCACAGCAGCAGCTGCAGCTCCATCCAACAGCGTGCACACAGCCCAGATTTCCCCCACTTTTCTCTGAAGTGACGGTGCAAAACACAGCTTTCAAGGAAGAGGCAGCCTTCAGAAAGGGGAAAAAAATAAAAATCCCAACTGAAATGCAGCCTTCTGCTGCTGCTGCTGCCTGGGATGGCCCCATCTGACGTGCACGTGGGCTGTGCAGAGGGCTGGCCCCAAATCCCGCAGCACCACAGCACGCTGAGCCCCGTCCCCATATCTCAGTGCTGCTCTGTGGGGCTGGATTTGGGGCAAACAATCCCTGCCGGCCACGTGCACACAGCTCCAGTGCTGCAGTCCCAAATGGGTGCCCCAGTGGGACACAGCAGGGCTTTGGGGCCGCAGCACACCCCCAAGCCTCCCAAAATCTGCATCCCTTGCTTTTTCCTCCCTGGAGCTGTCAGCCCTCGTTGCCCAAAGCCCCCCTCCCTACCCTCTCACATCGCTCTCTGCTTTCATCTGGTTCCCATGCAGCACGTGTGCTAGGAGCAAGCAGCACGCCAGCAACACTTCTATCAGCACTCCCACTGTAATTGAATCTTCAAATCTCATCTGACAGGAGCAGACAAGAAGGAAATGAGACGCTCATCACCCGGCCCCCGGCACAGAGCAGCACTGGGATGCCCACGACCACTGGTCCCAGCAGAGCTGGGAGTGCTTCCAGATCCCCCAAACACAGTAAGGGGCTGAAATTGGTCAGGGTGATCCTGGAGAGGAGGGGAGCAGTGCCAGGCCGGGAGATAATGTGAGGCTGCTGCAGAGGAGGGGCTGCAGGGCTCAGCTCAGCTCTGGGGTGCAAAGCCCTGACTCAGCACGTGAACGAGGACCCACACAAATGGCACAGAGCACCCTGCTGCCCTCCCGAGCAGCTCCAGGAAAGCAGCATCCAACTCTCCGCCCCAACTGCATACAGCCACCAGAAGCACTCAGTGGCATTCCCACCCCCCACATCCCAAGCACAGCAGCAATGAGAGGTCCCCCCCACCCCAGGAGAAACATCACCCCAAGCTCCTACCTGCACAGCCAGAGGACTCCTACACCCCACACTGAGCAGCACATGGGGCGGGAGCAGAGCTGCAGCACTGACACCAGCTGGGCAGTGCTGATGGGGGACAGCTGATGGCTCAGGTGTGGGGTCAACCTCGTTACACCCCACCCTATCCTGCTGTGCTGTGTGGGGCAGAGGGGATGAGGTCCCACCCCACTCCCAGCCCCGGGTCTGGGGTCGTTGTGCCCATCACAGCCCTTCCCTTGTGCTGAGGTCAGGGCTTCCCCACCCGGTTGGGGGGCAATGACCCAAATGGTTTTAAAATCAAAGAACATCACGTGAACACGGATGTGCCCTCGTTGTGCTGGCTCAGCCCCAGTGGTGGCACTCACGTGGGGACCTGCCTGTGCCACCGCTTTGTCCCCAAAATGTCTCCATCGGTATCTGCCCCCCCAGCACCAACCCTTGTTGCAGAAGAGATTTCTTTTATTTTTTCCCTTTTGTTATTTTTCCCCCCTTTCTTTTTAAGATCTCTGCTGGGAAATCTTTGTAATTAATGACCCTTTAAAGTAAAATATAATTAAGAATAATGTGGAGCACGCCGCAGCAGCTCGCAATGCCGCGGGGAGCGGGCGGCCGAGCGGCACCGGGCACAGCAGCACTGCCCCCAGCGGGCACCGATGGGGCTGTGGTCCTCTACGCGACCCCTGCGGGGACGTGGGGGGGTCACGGCGGCTTCTCCTTCCCGCGGGAGGCGGCCCCGGTGGGTGTGCGGGTGGGACCCGGGGAGGGTCGCTGCAGCCGGGAACCCCCTCGGACAGAAAAGCGCGGTGCCCGTGCAGACTTTGCCTCCACCAAACCGGAGCGGCCCTCGGCAGGAGCCCGAGCACCGCAGAGGCGTGCAGACGAGGGCTGGCTCATTTAAACGTGATGCTGATGAGGAGATCTTCCCTCTCCTTCCAGCAGAGAGCAGATGTTCCCGTTCCGCGTAGCTCGGCCCGAGCCCCGCTGTCACTGCCCGTGGGTGGATCGCTGTTGTGCTCAGACAAACCTGACGTTTTCCCTTTTAAAGATGCGTTGGGACGGCGCGTGGGAACTGCTGAATCGCGGCCTGAGCCGCTGAGGGTGGGCACTGAGTCGGCCCTGGGAGCACAGGTGGAGGCGATGCACGTGTGTGACCAGAAGGGGTGGAGCCAGTCCGGCTCTCGCAGACCCCATGTGAGGGCTGACCCCACTGGGGAGGGGTCTCTTGTTGGGGGTCCCACCTGTGTGGAGTTTTTCCCTGTGAGCCTCGATCCTCAGAGACAGGTGAGCACTTCTCTTTGTATTGATCTCCTTTCCATCCCGACGATCTTTCGAATTACACTCTCCATAAAATATATCGACTCATGATATCATTTGGTATTATTTATTTTGGCGACTTCGCCCCTTGCAGGTGGATTCTGGCTTCCTGCCACAGAGCACATCCTGATGGAGTTGTCATCGGGGACGCTGTCCTCACAGCGCTGAGTTAAAACGGCCCCTTGCATTTCCAGCAGAGTGCACAGGAGCGTGGGCAGCAGCTCGACCCCCCCGCCCCCCAGCAGCGGTGGGCAGCAGCACTGCACGGCCTCGGTGGTGCTGGGGGGGCTGATTTATTTCATCCTTCTCAGGTCTGGCTTCCTCCTGTCATTAACGCTGTATTGCATAACGGGTGATAAATCTGAACGGAGTCACTGCCCACGAAGCACCACGCTGAATGTTCATGTGCTGGCGACCAGAACGGGGCGGACGCGAACCTTTATTACCAGTGGAGGTCGTTAATTATTAATGTTTTCTGTTTGAGACGCGCTGTGACACATGGAACTCAAACGCAGCATAACTAAAAACCGTCCTAAATTATAGATAAATGGTGACGAACGAAGGGGGGAAGCACAGCCCCGGGGTGGGAAGGGATGGAGGGCTCCGGGCGTGGACAGCGATGCCCTCTGTTCAGCTCTGGGTGCTGCTCCCATCCCTCACAGCACCAGCTCGTGTGTGGGAGCGGCCTCGTTTTGTGAAGAACACAGCACTACAGGAGGAAACTAAGGGAAGACAGAGGAACTGAAATCAGATGGAAGTTACGGTGCCCCTAATCCCACCGCCGCTCCCTGGAGCCGCCGTGCTGCCCGGCACCTCGGCCTTGGGGCCCCCACACTGACCCCTGTGGGCCCGCAGTGGGGGCACAGCCACGCGTGTCCCCGTCACTGCCCCCGTAAGCAGCGCTATCCAGGGCCCCGGGACTAATTTGGGATGCGGTGGACGTTTATAATGTGCTGCTATAAATATTGATGGGCTGTCAGCCATGAAAAAGGACCCTTCTCCTGCCGTGACGCCGTGCTGGAGGGGGGCAGGGGGCCGGGGGGGCACAGCTCCGCGTGTCCACCTCTGCCACGGCCCCACTGCCGCCGTGGGGTGTGCGTGCAGTGCAGCCTGTCCTCTGCTCCTCCGAGAGCATATTGATTCCTCCTGCCCGTGCTTCACCCCAACGTATCGACCCAATCTGCTCTCTGTAACTCAAACTAAATTAGCTGCCTTAATCCGCAGATAATTGCGGCGAGCCTGGCTCTGCCTGTCCCAGATTCGCCGGTGGTGGGGACAGGGAGGAGATGTGGGGACAGCCACCTTGCAGCCATTAATAGCTTCCACACCCGGCGCCCACCCTGCAGCTCCCCACTCCCACTGCCCTCCGTCTGTGCCCCCCAGAGCCCCCAGCCCATCCCAGCACCGCCGAGGCAGTGCCCCCCTCCCCAGTGCAGGCTCTGCCCTCTGCAAACATCCTCCCCCAGCTTCTGTAAAGCCTCCTCCAAAACACACATTTAATTTAGATTTAATGCAATAGTTACCATGGTCAGGAAATACCAAAACCATATTAGAGGAGGATTAATAGCCGTGCCATGGCTGCACACCATGGCCTAATCCTGCTCCGAGCGCCTGCACCAGCAGCAGGAGCACCGCCCCACAGCCACAGCACTTGCTCAGGACCGCTGAGCACTGCGTGGGGCAGTGACCCACGGGAAAGGGCAAACCCACTTCACACCAGCACCCCTCCACCCCCCCGATCCTGCCCTTCCCCCCCCACCTCGCACTGATGCTGATTGCTTGCCCGATTTGCCCACGCACGGAGCGGTGGTGCTGAGCTGCGGCCCCGTGGGGATCCCGTGGGGAGGGAGCATCGCTCCACTTCCCCTCCCCGGGGCCGGGAGCTGTGGGAAACCCCGGGGAGAGGCCCGGGGGCCCGGGACCCCGCTGTCCCCCACTGCTGTCCCCTCCTGCAGCCACACCGTCCCCCGACGGCAAGGAGCCTCCGCAGCCCCTCCGCACCGATGTCACATCAGTACCGGGATAAAAGCGGACGGCACCGCGCCGGCAAAGCCAGGGAATGTTAATTAGAGGGAAAGCCTCATTAAAACAGAGTCGCAGCCCCAGGGGTGTGTGTGTGGGGGGAGGTAACGCGTCCCGAGGGGACGCGGTGGGCTGCATCGCTCCCCGTGCAGGGAATGGGATGCCCCGCTGTGTCATGCAGCCCCAGGGTGAACCCCCACTCTGACCCCGCACAAAATGCAGCGCCCCAAGTGCCACAGCAGCGTTTATTTGTCACGGAGCACTTTTCCTCCTTTTATTCCTTTTTTTTTTTCGGCTGCTCAGCCCAATGCGTCCTGACAGCCCTTCCCAGCACGGCTCTGCCCGACGGCTGCAGAAGGAGACGCGCTGACACAGCGCGGTGCGGGGAAAGGGGCCCGCGTCCTTTGGAGACGACTGTCACCATGGGCACGGCCACCTCTGGGTCCCCAGAGCGGCGGTGTGGGGCGACGTGGGGCGGCACCGAGCTGCTCTGAGCGCTGCGGGGATGCGGAGTCACAAACCCCGCGGCAAAGGTGTCCAGTTAAAGCAGCAACTTGAAAGACAAAGCGCTGTGCCAAAGGCAGCGGTTTGCAGCCGCGCTCCCAGAACCACTGCGGCTTTTAAACCAAAAGGAAAAATAAAAACCAAAACCAAACCAACTCTCCTCTTCCACAAGCGCAGAAAGTATTCACATGGAGATGAGGTGCAAAATTCCTCTCCGACTTCAAAGGCGTTTCTCCTGGCCGGGGACCCACGTCCCGGCGCGACCCCCAGAAACGCCCCGGGACCACCGCGGCCGTCTGCCCCCGCCCCACGGCTGCAGGGACGGCGAAGGGCAGCCCCGGGTGGGCACCGGGCATCGGCATGGGGCCGGGTGGGAGGGTGGGACACGGCATCACACGGGGCGGACGCTCCGGGGGCAAAGCAGAGCTGGGAGCTGCGCCGTCCCGGGCCGTGAATCGCTCTGATGGACGGCGCACACCGCCGTCTCGGGAAGGTAACGTCCAGAAGCGCTTCACCCCGCGTTGCTATAGGAACCAGAAAGAGTTTTTGCATCCCATTGCCGTGTTAAGGCTGGGACGTGTATGTTTGCCCTCTGCAAGAAGAGGCGATGGGTGAGCGCAGGTGAGGGAGGGGGGGGGGCACCGCGGGGCTTCGGGGCACTGGGACCTGGGCTGAGCCCCCCAGCAGCCCCCCAACTCCCTCCCCACCGTCGGGGCACTGCGGCTCAGGCGCAGAGCAGCTCCCGCAGCGCGCGGGGGGAGGTGACGGGCAGGGAGCAGGAGAAGTTGCTGCAGACATAGGCGGTGGCTTTGCCCTCCTTCATCTCCAGGGTAGACAGGAACGGCAGCTGGCGGTACAGGAACCCGGCGCGGTCTCCGTCCGCGAGCATCAGCACCTGCAGAGGAAAGCAGCCGAGGGCCGGAGGAGCACGGCGTCCCGCAGCTCCCGAAGCGCCAGCAGCACCGGGATAAGGACAGGGCCGCCGGGACAACGGGCTTCTTTGGAAAGGAAAACATTTGTTCAAGCCTCAGGCCTCGCAAGCTGATCGGGGAAGGCTGGGAGCGCACGCGTCCCACCTTGCTCGGCCCCTGCCTGGCCCTCTGCCCGCTCCCCCTGCCCTCCTCCCTCACTGCCTTTGTCTGGAATTAATTCCAGGAGTGATTAATTACCAATTCATGTCCAATCTGAAATTCATTATTCATTTTTCTCACAAGATCCCTAAGGTCCTCTTGCAGGGCCAGGATAAAGGCGAGCCGGGGAGCTCGCACGCTGCAGCTGAGGAGATAATGGGATCCTCCATAATTACCCTAAAGACCTTTAATAGGGGCCGGGATCTCAACCAGGAGCATGATCCGGGCCGGTGGCCCCAGGGCAAACACGGCCAGGGCGATGGCAGAGATGGGCTGGGTGGCAGCTGGGCACAGCCATGGCCTGGGGGGTGGCACAGGGACAGGAGCTGTCCCCAGCACAGCACTGCATCCCGGCACGGGGCTCCTCCCGACAGAGCCCTCAGCGCCGCTTTATCATCGGCTCCTCATTATAGGGAGGATTTCAATGAGAGGTTTGTAAGGAATTAATTACTACAGCGACCTAATTAATTGCGTTCCCGCAGCCCGGGCTGCCCCCAGCGCCCTGCCAGCACCGCGGAGCGGGGGCGATGCTGACGTCTCCTCCAGCCCCCATTCCCAGAGCAGCTGCATCCCCGGGGCTGTGAGTCAGGGCTGCAGCACCGGGAGGGATGGGGATGGGAAACGGAGGGGCTGCACCTCGTGCCCTGTGCATCCAGGAGGGACCGGACACAGCCCATGAGAACCCTGGTGTCACACCCAGGTCCCCCTGGAGCAGCTGTGGGGAAGGCAGAGGGGAGCTCACAGCAGCACGGTGCTTTCCAAGCTCACCGACTGGGTCACCCACTGTGATCCTTCCAAGGAAGCAAAAGCCAGAACAGAGGGGGCTCATACACAGCACAGAGAGCAAGAATGGTGTGGGGTGGACACACTGCATCCCCATGGAGCTGGCTCCCATCCCTCTGACACTATCACTGACTGCTGACACAGGGACAGGCGAAGGAACCCCTGCTCAGCCTGCCCCAGCTCACCCAGTTGGGCCACAGAGGGTTCACAACAGCTGTGGGGAGCGTGGCTGCAGCCACGAGGACAGGACAGGACAGGCTGCTCTACCTTGTTGGGGATGAAGGTGGAGTGCACACAGCGGAGCATCTCTTTGGTGTCTTCTCTCTGGGGGTCCCCACAGATCACCACCTGTCCAGAGACAGCACAGGTGAGGGGGGCTGAGGTCCCCACACCTGTACCCAGAAAGGAGGAGGGCTTCCAGCCCCTACCTGTTTGAGGGTGTGATGGAACACGGCGGTGGCCCGGGCCATCTCCGGCAGAGCCAGGGGGATCTTCTGCAGCCTCTCAGAGAAAGCTGCCAGGACCTGCCCGGCCTTTTCCACCCACTCCTTGTGGCCGGAGTACGAGGCTGCTCGGAGCAGGTTTGTGACAGTGACAGAGTTGGCAGCGGGCTCTGCTCCATCCTGGTCTGCGGGGGACACGGTGTCATAGTCAGCCCGGTGCCAGCACTGCCCCTGCCCTGCCCAGGGTCCCCACGCACCGTCCTTCAGGCGCAGCAGCAGCGACGGGTCCCCATCCTCACTGGAGAAGTACGCAAAGCCCTTGGGGTCCCAGAAGAGCTTGTCCTGCATGTGCTGGAGCTGCAGGGCCCACTCCAGCCAGGTCTGGTCCAAGGAAGCTTCGTAGAGGTCAAAGAGACCCTGGATGACGAAGACATAATCCTCCAGGAACCCATGGATGGGCACAGCACTGCAACAGCAGGGGGGGACGGGCATCAGGGCCTGCAGCCCAGCAGGGTGGGCTGGGGGAAACCCCCCGCACTGCTGCCTGTGACCCAGGAGACAGCACCTTGCTTGGCGACTGTGCCAAGGCATCATATGGGTTAGTGCGGGTCTGCAGCAGAACAGGAGAGCTCCCACCAGCTTCAAAGACAAGACATGGAAAGGATTTGGGCTGGGAGACACTTCCTGCACCGCCACTCACCTCTGCTCCACCACGTGGGCCTCACTGCGGTAGCAGCTCCGCAGCAGCCTGCCGCTGCCCGGCTCAAAGAGGTGTCTGTGCAGGAAGTCGGCCGCCTGCGCTGCCCGGCTCACGTACTCCTGCTTGGCCAGCACTGCCCCAGCCTGGGCAAAGCCCGAGATCATCAGTCCTGTGGGGGCACAGGGGCAGCTCAGGCACAAGGGAAGGCTTGGTGTCGTGTGTTATCTTCCACGGGATGCTTCACACGAAGCTCATCCTTCCTGACGTCCTAACTGCAGGCCAGCATCTCCTCCCCTCACTCCCAACCACTGAGGAATTCCCTTGCTATCACCCAAGAGAAAGGCAGAGCACTGAAAGCACTGCCAGATCTCAGCCTCCGCCTGTGTGCAGAAGCTGTGAGACCTGGCTCTGTGCAGTACCTGCAGCTCAGGCTCCAGGCACACCCCACAGGGACAGGGACAGCAGCATGTTCTCACCCTGCTGACACAGGGTGCTCAGCCCCCCCCCCCATCCCAACACCTCCGCTCCATCCCTCCCCGCCCTGCCAAGCAGGCCGTGCCAGGGAAGAGTTCTGCTGCTCTCTGCTGGCAAAAAGAAAACGGAACACCCAACGCAGCCATACCCCGCGCCAGCAGCAGCCCCACGAGCAGCGGTGGCCCCACTCACCGTTCCACGAGGACAACATCTTGGTGTCCAGGTGGGGCCGCGGGCGCTGTGCCCGTGCTGCCTGCAGCCTGTGCCGGCCCTCCTGCAGCACAGCTCCGAGCTGCCCCGGCTCCAGCCCGAAGCGCGTGGCCGTCAGCTCTGGGGAGGAGCGGACAATGAGGACATTCTTGCCCTGCAGCTCCTTATGGGGGTCCTGCAAGGAGAGCTCTGCTCTAGGAGCGTGGCCGGGACCACGCCTGGGGTGCAGCAATGCTCCCGGTGAGCTCTGCACAACCCCTCACCTTCCTGGGGTTCACGTTGCCGTCCTCCTTCACCCCATAGTGGTACATGAAGACATCTGCCAGCGTTGTCCCCTCTGCAGCCCCTTCCACCGGGTCAGGGAGCAGAGCCCGGAGCTCCTCGGCCGCCCATACGCAGAACGCTCCCTCCCTCTTCTCGCTGCAGGCGGCTGTCGGGTAGGAGTCTGCGTCCTCCGCGCTGCAGAAGCCTCCAGCCTGGGCAAAACGCAGCAGAGGCGTCCGGCCACGGCCCAGCCCTGCACCACGGAGGGGTGAGCACAGTGAGCGAGCACTGCCCGGCTCGGGGAGCACACCTGGCTGCCCAGGTCCCGTGAGACGTACAGCAGGATGTCAGCAGCAACGTCGGCGAAGAACTCATCACCTGAGATCTGCAGGAGAGGAGAGGCAGGGGCTGCTACAGTGGGCAGTGCAAGGAGACACAGCAAGAAGCATCGGGGCATGGAAAGAGCTACAAGGGGACATGAGAGCATGCATGGATTTCAAACACGAGGCAGACTTAGAGCCTCGAGGGCTGACGTCGTGGACCCGTACAGCACTCCTGGCTGGAAGAGGAGCACTACGGATGGGGAATACAGAGTGCTCTGTGCCCAGGGATGGGCAGCCCGAGCCCTGGGGGAGCCCACACCTGGAAGGCTCTGCTGTACACAGCTGCCAGCTGGCCCTGGTCATACAGCATCTTCTCGAAGTGCGGGACGTGCCACTGCCGGTCGGTGGAGTAGCGGTGGAAGCCCTGTGAGGGACGCACAGATGTCCCCAGCACTGCTCTGCCTGCGCAGCACTGAGGTTCAACCCCGGCACTCTGCTCCCACCTGACCCACGTGGTCGTGAATGCCCCCACGCGCCATCATCCTGAGGGTGTGCAGGGCCATGTGCAGCGCGCGGGCCCCTCCCGGGGTTGTTCTGTGCAGGGCCCAGTAGGTGAAGAGGAAATTCAGATTCACTGAAAGACAGGGACAGGCCGCGGGGTGAGCTGCACGCCCCAGCAGGGCTCAGCCACAGCGACCACACTGACCTGGGGTGGGGAACTTGGGGGACTGCGAGAAGCCGCCATACTCCTCGTCGTAGGAGCCGGACAGCTGCTGGAAGCAGGTGGCCTGAACCTCCCGGGCCGGTGGGGCTGCCTGCTGCTCCTGAGTGCCGAGCCGGGACAGGGAGCGCAGCGCTTCCAGGATCCTCTGGCTGCTCTGCAGCAATGCCTCCTGGTTCTGCCTCCACTGAGAGGCCGTGAGAAAATCAGTGCTTCCTCTTCCTGCCTTTCTGCCTCCCACCCCAACCTACGCCTCCACTTCTCAGTGCCCTCCTCCTGAGCATCCCCATCCCCACCCCCATCCCCCCCTCTCCTTGAGCCGCTGCCTCCCATGCCCCCCCCCCCGACTCAGCCCCGTGCCGCAGTGCTGCCCTCAGCCCCCCGCTCTGTACCTGCTCTGCCATGCGGAGCAGCACGGTCCGGAAGCCCACGTGATGAGCGCTGTCCTCGGGGGGGAAATACGTGCCCCCAGCAAAGGGCTTGAGGTCCGGGGTCAGCCACACGCTCATCGGCCATCCCCCTCCGCCGCTGGTGGCCTGGGGGACACGGGGCACAAGGATCTCACGGGGGGCTCCTCGGGAACACGAAAATGGACCTCGAGAGAGAAGGGCAGAGCGTGCCCCCGCCCTGCCACGCCTCCCCCACCTGCACGAAGGTCATGTACACTTTGTCCACGTCTGGCCGCTCCTCACGATCCACCTTTATGCACACAAAGTTCTTGCTCATGATCTCACCGATCTCCTGGTTCTTGAAGGACTCCTCCTCCATCACATGGCACCAGTGGCACGTGGAGTACCCGACTGAAAGCAACAGCAGCACGTGGGCTGAGGCCGCAGGGACGGGCACACGGGGACCGTGGTGGTCCCACGCAGCACCACCCCCACCCCTCTTCCTGAGAGCGGTGTCCCAGTGCCCCCTCAGCTCTGGTTGCCCCCACCACGCTCTGGGGCACAGCCTTCCCCAGCCCCCCAACACAGCTCTGTGCCATACAACCATCTACCGTGGAGGTGCAGCAGCAGCATCCCGCTGGCTCAGCTCCTGCTCTGCACCCTCAGCTCTCCCAGGAGGACTCTGGAGGCCACGATGGCCCCCGGACACAGCCCCCCCCTCCCAGCAGAGCCCCTACAGCGCATGGCAGCTCTCGGTCGGAAGGAGGGCAGCCTCACCCCACAGCTCATTTACCCACTGACACTCATCGGGGGATGTAAGTTACGCCGCACTGCTGTTACCTGACAGGAAGATCAGCTTGTTCTCCTGCTTCGCTTTATCAAAGGCCTCCTGACCCCACGGGTACCTGCAGGGGACGAGGAGCAGCCCGTGGGGCAGCAGCATCCTCCCGGCATCAGCCTCACCGGGGGAGGAGGAGGAAGAGGAGGAAGGGCACGGTGCACTCTCACCAGTCCACGGGGTTGTGGGCGTGCTGCTGGAGGTACGGGGACTTCTCGTAGATCAGCCGGTTGGTGCGGGGGGGTGGGCTGCCCCTCCCGGCCGTGGCCACGGCCATGCTGCCTGCCAGGAACACCGGCCTGCAGCACGGGATGTGCTCGTTAGCTGGCTCGTTAATTCACTCATTAATTCACTCTGATGCCCATGGGGAGAGCCCGACGTGGGTGGGGCATCCCCCACACGCCGCAGTGAGCCAGTGAAGCCCCCCCTGCATTGCTGCACCCCGGGGGGAAGGAGACCCTCCTGGTGCTGGGGGCACAGGGGGGGGCTGCACGGATACCGGGGGGGGCAGCAGTAAGGGGGTGCGGGAAGGGATCCAGAGTCATACAAGGGAAGATGCAGCAAAGGGGGTGCAAGGGGAAGGCGCGGGGGGAGGAAAGCGGGAAGCAGGATTCAGGGCGACCCCAGGGACGACTTAGGGGCGTGCAGAGGGTACAGGGACGAGTCGGGGGACGCAGGGACGCTCACGGGGTACAGGCAGGACTCCAGGGCACGCAGAACGGGTGCAGAGATGGTTTAGGGGCACGAAGGAGGCACACGGAGCGCGGAGGGACGCACAGAAGGGACGCAGCGATCCGGGGAGGGTTCAAGCGAATGCGGGGGATGCGGAGAGGGCACGGGGGGGGGATGGGAGTGCGCGGGATGCGGGCGGGACTCGGGCACGCAGGAGGGGTCCCCAGGAGCGCTCAGAGCGCTGCGGAGGGGGGGGCCGCGGGGGCACCGTGTGCCGCACCCCCACCCCCCCCCGTACCTGCGGACCCTGCGCAGCGACACCGCGAACATGGCGGCGGGGGAGGGGAAAGGATGGGGCCGCCCCCGAGCAGAGCCCGCCCCGCGCGGGGGGAGGGGACACCCCCGGGAAGGAGGAGGCACTCGGACTCCGTTCGGTATTTTATTGTTGCGCTCAGTCGACGGTTCCCGGCTGTCGGTGCGGCCGCGGCGGACCCGGAGCAGCGCTGCGGGATGCACGCGCTGAAGCATAACGGACCCCCCCCCCCCCCCCCCAATCCCCCCCCGGAACAGCGCTGCCTCCCGCACCCGGCTCCGCTGCTCCCCGTGGGGCGGAGGGGCCCGGCCCGGGCCGTGCACGGGGAACTGCGGAGGGGACGCGGATGGGGCTGACCCGATCTGGAGAACGGGAACGCGGTGCCCAAAGCGGAGTAACATCCAGAGCGGGGGGAGCGCGCACCGAGCGGGAGCCCCGGGGCGAGGGCAGCACGTCACGGGGAAACGGAGCGGCCCCGGGGGAAGAGGAGCAAACGGGGAGCGGCTCTCCGCCCGCCCCGGCTGCGGGGCTGTCCCGCGGCCCCGGCCCCGCGCTGCGCGGAGCCGCTCCCGACCGCGCACCGAGCGGACGCTCCCGAAACCGGAGCCCGGCGCGCCGCTCCGTCGGGGGGGGGGAACGGGAGAGAGCCCGCACGAGCTGCCGGCCCTCAGAGGAACGGGTTGAGCCCACCCTGCGGGGCCGGGGGGGCCGGGGGACCGCTCAGCGGCAGCAGCGGCTGCGGCAAAGCGCCGGGCAGCTCGGGGAACGGCCCGGCCCCCGCCTGCGGGAGGGCACTGGCGGACGCGGGGAGGGCGGCGGGGACGCTGCTGAGCGGCAGCGGCAGCGACGTGCTGTAGGTCATGGCGTTGGGCAGCGCGGGCACCGGGGAGCCGGTCCGCATCTGGTTGAGCGTGGGCTTGGGCTGCTCGGCCAGGCTGAACGGGTTGGTGGGGGACGGCGTGCTGAGCCCTGCGGGAACACGCGGACAGCGTCAGAGCGGCCCCGCACCCACCCGCACCCACCCGCGCCCGTGGGGCAGCGCTGCTCGGCCCCGCCACGTACCCGACAGGAACGGGTTGCGCGCTTTGGCGGACTGCGGCGGTGCCACCAGCGAGTCCAGGTTGACCAGCGAGGAGGCGGCGGGGCCCAGGAACGCCTCGGGGGTCTTACAGTCCTTCCGCTCCTTGCAGGGTTCGGGCAGCGACTCGGCCAGGTTAGCGAGGTCAAAGCTCCTGGCCGCGTCCTGCTTGGGGCCGGGGAACAGGTCGCCGAAGGGGTCCAGCTCTGGGCCGGGGGACAGGGCCGTGTCAGCCGCCGCTGGAGGCGCCCCCGACCCGCGGATCCGGCAGCACGGACAGGGACGGAGGAAGCCCACCGCCCGCCCCGGCCCCGCTTACCCGCGGGGCTGCCGCGCTTCGCCGAGGGCGGCGGCTGCGGGTGCTCCGGCTCCGGCGGCTCAGCTGCCTCGGGTTGTTTTGCAAACAGGTCGAAAGCATCCCCCCCTGAAGCTGGGGGGGGAGACGTGAGACTCGAGGGGGGGAGCAAGGGGTGGGAGGCGTGCGGGGCTGCGGGCAGAGCACGCGGCTCCGGGCTCGAGCAGGAAACACTGCCCAGGCAGCACAGCCAGGAGGGAAAGTGCACGAGGTGATGGTGTAAAGGCCGGCGCTTCCACCCAGGTCTCATTGTGCTCTTCCCCCTCGGGACCAAAAGTTCGGGCAGTTGCCCGTGTGCTGTGGGCAGCGGACACGGGACCGCCACGAGGTGGGAGGAAGCAGTGAGGAGGAAACGGGAGCAGCACCAAGCTCACAAACACGAGAGGCTGCTATCAGCAGCCCCCATCTGCAGCGCAGTGCCTGCAGACACCAACCGTCCTCGGGCTGTTGGGAGGGGGCAGGGGGACATCGCCCCACTGCAAGAGTGCTCCTCTGGGAGGGCTTCATTAACTGTGCCGCAGTAATTACAGCAGCCTGACTAGCTTGCACTACAACCAAAAGGTTCCCTCAAGTCTTCATCACGCCAAGGAGCAAGAGGAGGTCCTGCGGGGGGGCAGGAGAAGGGGCACCCGGGATGTGAGGGACAGCCAGCACAGCACAGCACGTGGTCCTCAGCAAAGCCCCATCACCACCCAAGCTGCTTACCGGGGTTAGGGGTCGGCTCAGCCACAGCAGCCCAAGGGTCGGGGGCCGGCGTCGTGCTGGAGCCCCGGGCTGGCGGGGATGTGGCTGCCCAAGGGTCCTCAGGGGTGAAGCCAGACGGGGCGGGTGCCTTCCCCCAGGGATCAGCAGAGGCGGGGGGGAAATCCCAGGGCCCAGCAGTGGTTTGCTGGGTTGTGGTGCTCGCCTGGGGCACGGGCTCCCCGCTGCTGGCTGGCACTGGCACCCAGGGGTCTGCTGTGCCAGCCCAGACTGCTGGCTCCGCTTTGGGTTTCATATCTGAAAAGGGAAGGGAAACCACGGATAAGAGAATGCCACATATCAGGCACGCACTTGGGAACTGTGGATTCCCACCAGCATCACCACGCTGATGTGCAAAGGACAGGGCAGTGAGGAGAGGGGAAGCCAAAGGTCTTTGCTGTGCAACATCTGGGAATTGGGCAGGGACAGAGGAGGGGAGAGCACTGTGCCACCATCCCAAGCTCTGGCAGCCCCCACCTGGCACATCCCATGGGTCAGCAGACGTGTGGCTGGAAGGAGCTGGTGCCGGCCCAAATATATCTGCCAGCTCCAGGATAGAGGACTGCCAACAGAAAGGGAATAAAGAAGTGAGGGGAGCCCAGGGCTGACGTGAGAGCCCAGCCCAGGGCTCTGCATCACTTAGGAGGCTGCACGTGCGGCCGTCCAGGCCCCTGGTGCTTCACCTGGCTTTTCTTCATCTTATCCTCTTCTTCCTCTTCCTCCCCACCTGGGGCAGTCTCCTCCAAGGCTCTCTGCAGCAAGGAGTTCTCCCCTTGCCATGCCCTCACCTCCTGCGGGAACAAAGGACAGCGCAGTGAGCAGCAGCGGCCCCGCAGCAAAAACCTTCTCCAGGAGACAGAGCCAGCACAGGAGCTGCCACAGCATCCCCAGAAGTCCCAGCATCCGAGCAGAGGGCTCCTCCGGGCCGAGCCCACCGGGACAGCGCAGAGCGAGCAGCCCCACGGCAGAGAAAGCAAAGCGAGCGCGAGAGTGCTGCCGGCAGCAGGGCTGCTGCACGAGGCAGGGAGAAGCCCAAGTGCGAGAGACGGAGCGCCCAGGGCTGCAGGGCTCAGGTACCTTCTCGTGCTCCTCTTTGCTCAGCGCGAGCGCTAGCTGCAATTGCCTTTCTTCATCTGTACTGGAAATTGGAGGAAGTGGCTTCTGCCAACAGAGGAAATCGGGTGAAATTTCAGCTGGACCTCAGCTCGCCTGCAGCCCCTCACCTGCATGGCGTGTGCCCGCAGCTCGCGGCAGAGCCCGGCACCAGGACCCCGAGCAGCCCGGGCTCAGGGTCTGCCCCGTACAGAAGCTCGCAGCCGGGGCAGCTTCTGGGGAGGGCTCATCCCCGTACCGCCGTGGTGGCCCCGATCGCCGCCCCGCGATGCTCATCTGTGGGGCTGTGCAGGAATGTGCACAGCCAGGTGGTCCCCAACAGGCAGTGCTTTCAAGAGCACGTTCCTACAGCACTCATCGCAGCAGAATGTGCAAGCTATAAATACTGCGTTTCCAGAACAGAAATAGGGATACACACGTGCTGCTCAGCAGAGCCACCGGGCAGGGGAAGCGGGCAGTGCTAAGTGCTGTGCCAGAAGGATGGCTCCTACTCCAGCAGGACTGACACGGTGCTGTCTGCCCAAGGACGCTGCCCACGTGTGGGGACGCCCGCTGGCGACGCCGTCCTTTGTGTGCCCGCGTGCTCCACGCACTGTGCCAGCCAGCGGCAACCTCCGCCGGTGTGCAAATAATCTGTCCCCAAGGAAACGGGGCCACGGAGCAGATAGGAGAGGGGATGGGCCTGGAGGAGGCTTTGCAGTTGAGGCCACGGCTTGTTGGGTGCCCACATCCCTGCTCAGCTCCTCCTCTTTGAAAGGAGCAGCCGCTGGCAGAGGCAGCTCATCCCCTGCACAAACAGCCTCCAACAGAGACAGAAATGAGTGACCCAGGACCAGAGGGCCTCGGTGGAAGTCAGCCAGGTTTGGTGAATGAAGAAGACCCGGCCCTCCCCCCATCCCAGGCCCCCCCAGGGTGCAGAAGTGCATGTGCCTGCGTCTCAACCATGGTGCTGCCTCCATGCCTGCTGTGATAGGGATGCAGGCACAGTGCGAGCAGCCCGGTGCAGTTGTGGGTCCATGCACAGACCTCAGCTGACCCCGAGCCATCCCTTCTCTGTAATGGCCAAAGCCCTGGGTACGGGGCAGCCCCCACCCCACCTGCCCTACCTTCTCAGCCTCCTCCCGACTCATGGCCAGGGCAAGCTGCAGCTGCAGCTCCTCCTCACCCGTCGTCTGGGGACGCGCTTGCTCCAGGTCGGAGGCAAACCGTGGGGAGGAGGAAGATGCTAGGAGGGAAAAGAAGAACAGGTGAAGAAGCAGCACTGGGACTTCAGGGAGCAGATCAGCCACCTGTCAGCCTCCCCCCCCACCCCATCCACATCTGCTGCTCCAGAGAGAGGTGTCCCAGAGGGACGTACCCCTCACAGATGCGTACAACCTCAAACAACCACGAGCTCACGGCTGCGTGCTGCAGCTGGGTGCAGAACCCAGCACAGCCTCCTCCCCAGCAGCCCCGGGGCAGGACTCACAGTTGAAGGAGGATGGGGAGCCCCGCGTCCGGCCGTAGTCGTCGCCGTAGGGCGATGCGCGGCGGCCATAGGTGGACTGGTGGCTGCTGCTGCCCATGCCCTCGAGGGCCATGCGCTCCTTGGTCTGCAGCGCGTGCGCCCGCTCCTGCTTCAGCCGCTCCTCGTCCTTGAGCAGCGCCATCACCTGCTTCACCTTCTCCCGGATGTTGATGCCCTGGTCCTTGCCGTCACGGTCCACGTACTGGAAGTCCTTCAGGGTCTGGATGGTGTAAAGGTTCTCCCGGCACTGGTGGGTCACCTTCTCGGAGCCGGTTTTGATGAGGTAGTCCAGCAGGGTGAGGGCTTTGTACACGTGGCGCCAGTTCTTGCCGCTGTCGTTCAGCCGTCGCCAGATCATCCCCATGACCTCGGCAAAGGCCACCGTGTTGAAGGTGAGGTCCGCGATCTCCGACATCAGGGAGCTGGGGGGTCCCCAGGGGTCATTGGACGTGGCCTCTCGCACCTTGATCTCCGCCTCCGAGTAGTTATGCACGATGTTCTTCACCTGCCGGCGCAGCGCCGATGTGGTCATCTCTGCGCGGTGCCCGGGACCCGCTGGCAGCGGGTGCACACAGCGGGGACGGGACGGGCGCTCACAGCCTCACCAGTGCCTGCGGTGGGGAACGGGGACGGCTCAGCACCGCAGCCCCGTCCCAAAGTCCCAAAGCACCTCGGGCACTTCTGGAGCTGGAAGCGCCCATTGGCGCAGTGCGAGCTGCTCACGCTCAGCGAAAGCAGGCGGGATGCAGGATGGGAAAGGACCGTACAGAAAACCGACACCTAGCACTGCAGGGCTGCCAAGAGATTTGGCTCCAGATTCAGCAACATTTGGATGAGCTTTTACCAGGCGCTTCTGCTGCTAGAAGCACCCACCTGAAAATGGCAGCTCCCTCCTCCGGCCCCGGGCTGCCTCCAGGCCTCAGCCCCACGCAGCCCCCGCAGCACTGCCTGCAGCTCTGCTGCGCCTTCCAGGCTCCCAGTGCCACCCAGAACGCCGCACACAGACACCAACCCAGCATGACTCCCAGCCTGCCCTGACCCACCAGCACCTGGGTCGTTTCTCTGAGCAAACGTGGCCCTTTTGCTCCCGAGGAGGAACCACACGGTCACTCAGTCAGAGCGTGACCCTCCAGCCACGGGCAGGCAGCACAAAGCCTTCCCAAAACCCCAGACCGTGCCTGAGCCCCCTCCGCACCCGGGACACTGCTGCTGCCATGTGGCAGCAAGGCTCCTGCTGACCCACACCGGGACCCCTTCCAGCACAGCCCCCAAAGGCGCCCCGTCCCCTGCATCCCTCCCGTGCCAGCAGCAGGAGCTGCCCTGATCCCTTCCTGCTGGGAAGTGCCCGTCCTTCGTGAGGAGGTCACAAAACCATACGGCTGAGCTGAGCTGAGCCCATTACGGCTCAGCTCCCTGCTCCACGCCAGCCCGACCCCTCAGTGGTGGGAGAGCACCGCTATCCCCACCCGATCCCCGGGATCAGCAGTGCCGAGTGCCAGCCCGGGGCAGCTGGAGCCCGCGCGCTCCCGCACCAGAACTCAGCTCTGCGATAAGCTGCAGGGCCTGGGCCTATCTCCCCAGCACAGACAGCAACAACCAGCACCCCCAGCACCCCCGGCACCCCCGGCACCCCCAGCACCCCCGGCACCCCCGGCACCCCCGGCACCCCCAGCAGCGCGGGGCTCTCCCGGCTCCACGCACGGCAGAGCCGCACTGGGGCTGTGCTGCCGTGCCCGTGAACCACGCACCCACACAACCGGTCCGGCACCGCTGCTCCGCCGTCCCCGTGGGTCAGAGCCGCGCGGCTCTGCGGGTGCGTGGGGTTTCTGTGGGACCTCTCCCACCGCCCATTCCCTCCCGTGGCCTTTGGATCCCGCTCTCCTGGCACGGGAGTGCTCGGGGACGAGGGCGGCGGTGCGGCAAAGTCCTGCGGGACGTGGAGCCGCTCTGTGCTTTCTGCCAACGCTCGGGGACAGATAAAGCGACCCACGGGGCACGACGTCCCCTCCTGTCACCAACAGGTCCCAGCACCGCGGCGCCGGGCTGGGAATGCGGTCCACACTGACCTGAACGGCACTGCTGGGAATTCCGCGTGGGGAGAGATGGACGGGGGGGGTGGGATGGGGGTGGAGGGGCACGGCCACGGCCGAAGCGCCGCAGAGAGGAGAAGGTCTGACCCAGCACAGCGTCCCCAGAACATAAAGGCGGCGAAACAGAAGCTGTGCGGGAGGTAAGGCGGCAGCGCATATGGGATTACTGCAGTGACCTTGAGCGCGGGGCTCCAGGTGGGAGAAGGGCGCTGGGGGCCGGGACAGCTCCTCATCGCCGCGTCCCGGCACGGGGACTGCGGAGCCAAGCGGAGGTGGGGGAACGCGGAGCGGGGAGGGGGCAGCGAGGGCAGAGCGGGGAAGCGAGCCGGGCAGGCCGGGAACATGGCAGGGAGCGGGAGGAAGGGAAGGCTTCGCTTAATCTTTAATCAGGTGCAGGGCTGGGAGGAGCGGCGCTCGAAATGGAGGAGCGGCCCCGAGCGCCCGGAGCCCGGCGGGGTCCGCAGCCGCCCCGGTGCCGAAGGGACTCGAGAGCCGCGGGCCCGGCCCGGAGCAGCGGCACCGCATCCCCGGCCCCTCCGCAACCCGCGGCGCTCCCGCGTCCAGAACCTTCCTCCCCCGTCCCCCCGCCCTTCCCCGTCCCGCTTTACCTCCGCGCAGCGCCGGTCCCCGGTGGGAGCGCTGGAGGCGGCCGCGCTCCGCCCGCACAGTGCCGCGCTCCGCCGACCCGCCGGGCAGGCTGGGCAGGTCCGGCCGAGCGCCTTAACCCCTTCGGGGCCGCCCGAGCCCCGGCCCGGCCCCCGCCGGCCCCGGGCAGCCGCGCTCAGCCCCCCCGCGATGCGCTGCGGGCCGCGGGGATGCGGCGCCGAGCCCCTGCCCGCCGCATGCGGGAGGCGGGGATGCGGGACTGCTCCGTCACTGCCCGTCCTGGCGCTCCGCCCGACGCTGTTCGCTTCTCGCGGGTTTTTTTTTTTTTTCTGTTGTTGTTGTTTTTTTTTTTTCCCTGCCATTATTTTTAGACAGAAAGCGGCCGTCCCCGCGCTCCGATGCGCTCGGAGCGATGCTGCCCCTTCCTCCCCCCCCCCCTCCATCCTCCCCCCCCGCCCGGCCATGCAGCTCCCGCGCTGGTACCCGAGGCCGCCGCGGCGATCCGACTTCATGACAGTTTCTGCCCGGATCTAAATTTGGAGCGGATTCTTCCCCTGCCCCGAGCAGCTCCCGGCGCCCGGCTCGGGGGGAGCGGAGGCATCGGGTGACATTACAAAACAGCCGCGAATCCCGATCGCTTCGCTGCCACCCCCGCTCCCCGGCCTCTGCCTTCCTTTTCAATCAGCGACCGGCCTCCCTCGGTGATGGATGGATGCAACCTCCGTAACATCGCCGACGTTTGGATAGCAGAAAGCCTCCCCGGGTGCTGGGCCGTCTGCACGGGGCCTGCCTTCCTCCCGCACACGGCAGCGATGCAGCTCAGCCCGGGCACCGACACCGCTGCCTCGGGATGACGGAGAGGACGGCGGGGGCCACATGCTGCTGGGGGCTGTGCACCTCGTTAGCTGTGCACACCTCGTTAGCTGCACACCTCATTAGCTGAAGCTCCCACCAGGGTTTGGCTGCACGAGCAGAATGCACACGGGGCATCCCAGTACTCCCAGCACCCAAACCTCCTCCAGGTCAGCCCAGATGGGAGTGGGGCAGGAAGGTGTCCCACCCGGGGCACTGCTCCACGCCCAGCACCCTGCTCTCCTGTTTGCTGTGTTCCTGCACCCATGGCACAAGGCCCAGCTTGCCTCCATCCAGTTTGCTGGAGGAGTGCTGAGCCCTGGGCCGTGCTGAGCTGCTCTGCAGCCTCTGGAAAGGGGCAGTGCTTTCCCGGAATCCTGCTTCCCTGTCCTCCAGCACTGACGGTGTCCCCAGGCCCCGCACGAGGGCACGTTTTGGTATGCAGCTCGCCCGGGCAGGAAGGTCGCTCACCTCCGTGACACAGCGAGCAGCACAAATGATTAACAGTAACACAAACAGCGTGGGCTGAGCCCGGTGCCGGGCCTGGCACGGCGGGGACGCAGCGCAGCACTGCCCACGCCTTCTGTCCAAAGGCAGCAGGGCTCAGCAGGCTGCAGACCAGCTCCGATTTCACCACATTGCCCGCGCAGATCGGTGTGAAATGAAACACCGGAGCTGAATGGGAGCGGCTGCAGCGCCCGCCCTCCCATCCCCGCTGCGGGCGGTCCCGGGAGGGTCCTCGTGCGGGAGCAGCAGCACCGCACGGTGCACTGCCCACAGCATCTCTGCCCCTTCTCCTCTGCAGAAAGGTCGTGCGAGCAGCACTGTGCCCCGGCTCCTCCCTGGGAAGGGAGAGCAGCACGGGATGCTCTCCCCTGCTATGCCATCCAAAGGAAGCTCCCCACTGCGCGTCCACTGACACGCTTCGCATGGGGCAGAGCCGGAGGAGGACCTGGTCTCTGTCGGCCGGGCTGGAGGTGTGGGTCCCGGGGAGGGGCTGTCCCAGCCTTTGGGGTGAGACCCCCCCCACAGAAGCACTGCTGCCTGAGACAGCCGCGTCATCTCTGTTACGTGCAGTCTCCCTTCTGTCTAGAAACCAGATGGCTCGAGCTGTGCGAGTCGGGCACACTCAGAGGCTGATAATGATCTCCAGGAAGGCAGGAGCTATTGTCAGAGCCTGTGAGACACACCCCGACTTCGGGCCTTTTTCCCCTCTAATTCTCAGAGCGTTGCTGAAATCCTCGCTGCAGTAATGCTGAGCAGAGACATTCCCTTTGTGGTTCAGTGCCCACTGGGCCCAGCACGGCTCCTTCCTTGCACTGAAACCAAAGTGCTTCTCCTCTCACTGCTAAGGGAAAGGGCTCAGAACATGAAGGGCTGCATGCGGTAGCAGAGGAGGGGACAGCAACTGCCCCCAGAGACAGCAGTTAAAAGGGGAAAGAAAAAGAAAGCACCTCAGCAGAGGGAGGAGCTGAGCACCGCGTGGCAGCACGTGCCTGAGGCACACGGCCTGCTGCACACTGCCATGCGCACAGCTGGAGCATCACGCCCAGCACGGACAGGCATCTGCTGTCTAAGAACCTCAAAGGTATCATGAGCCCAAATTAATAACCTGCACTGATGTCATTTCTCCACAGAGCCAAAGCCTCCCTGGGGAATGCTGCTGAGCAGGATGGGACACAGCTCTGCCCCGGGCACCGGCACAGCTCTGAGGTGGGGGGGAGCAGCCCCACCGCGATGCTGCTCGGGAGGTGACACACGGAGGCTGCAGGAAGGGCGGCTCCAGCACAGCCCCAGCTCTGCTCCCTGACACCGATTGCCTCATTTCGATTCAGATGTGGTGAGGCCTGGAAGTCAACAAGGGCTGACCCCGAATCGGCACTCCAGGGTTCGCAAGCACTTCATTCCTTCAGGAAGAACATCACCTCTCTTGTGCAAGCACGGCTGGTTTTTATTTACTGTGTCTTCCTGGTTACAAAGGGCTTCATTCTCCCACTTCAGAGCACCGTTTTTTGTTCTAGCTCCTCAAATAAAGACACCATCCTGCTCACCACTGAATCCAACAGCCTGTAAACCTGCAGCAAAAATGAACAGAAGGTGCACGCAGTGAAAATGAGTGATGAGATCCTGATGACAAGATGGGCAGCACAGGGAGATGCGTTCTAACACAGCAGTGCAGAAGTGCACACACAACCACAAAGAAGTGGGGCCTGCTCACAGATCCCAGCTCTAGTAAGGGCTTTCCTGGCTACGAAGTGTGTTTAACATTATGAGATACAATTAATTCTGCTGCTCCCTCAAGAATCCATGAGCACGTGAAAGACATCCCAGATAGAACCCAGCACGCGGCTGCGAGGGCTGCATCTCTGCTCAGGTTGCAGCCTGGGAGCAAGGACATCTTCCCTCGCACATCACACTCACCCCAGCGCAGTCACAGACGTGCACTGGTCAGTTTTTAGTTTAACACAGCATTACCTCTCCAGCTCAGCCTCGGGGTCGGTTTACAAAGAACAAAAACCAGCAAGGAAGGCACAAACTTTGGCCGGACTCACTTCCACGTAGAGTTTCTCCTGATACATCCCCCACCAAGCAGAGTCCCGCTGCTCCCGAGGAGGTTCGGTGGTATCCGCAGCTCCTGCGGGTCGTGCCACCTCTTTCTCTGATGAGCTGCAAGATTTCAGCTTCTTCTTCTCCTTTACTTTTGACTTTCTGCTGTTTGGGTGTTCCTATTCAAGGGGCAGAGTCGGAAGAAGTGATGCAGATCAGAACACGTACCGGACTCACAGCGCGGGCTGGGAGCCAGCCCCTGCACGGCTCGCAGGCAGCACTGTGTGCACGAAGCCATGCTGCGTCCCACGCGTGGCCCATCACACACCTCTTGCTCTTTTCCAGCAGGCTTCACTGTTCTTTTTTTGTCTTCCTTCTCCTTACCACCAACTGATGCTTTCTCTTCACTTCTCCCGGTTATTTTGTCCCCCTCTCCTCCTTTTATAGGTTGCTTTACTTCCCCTAAGAAAGAACCAATTCCAGTTACCTAAACGCATCATTTTCACACCCAGCAAGATGCACCCGCAGCACTCAGGGAGTGTCACCACAGTATTTTTGCAATGTATTTGCCTCTTCTTATTGATCTGCTCTGAAGAACAACAGCTTTGGAGGGTACTTTAAATAAGGTATGGGCAGGTCCCAAACACTCATCAGAACAAAGTCCATACAAAAGCCAAAAATGAGATAATTTTCCAGTGTGGTCACTGCAAAACTCAGCACTAAAATGCAGTGGAACTGAAATCCTGATTTGCTGTTTTCTCTGTGTGCACTTAACAGCAAACCTCAGAGCACAGTTATCATCTCACACTGCTGTTCTGTCTGATGTGTTTCCTTATGAAAGCTCTGGGAGGAAAATGATGAAGTTGTGATTTCAGCTGAAATTCAGCACACTTTTGGCTTGCCAGCAGCTCCCAGAACCCTCCTGCTGTGCTGAAGCCACCACGTACCTCTTCCCCGTGGAAGAGCATCCACGCAGGTGTCCCTCTCAGGCAAACCAAGCCGGGACCTCAGCCTCACAGCACAACTCACCAGCTCATCCACTGCTTCACGCCACAGCTGGAGACTGAGAAAAGCATCAGAAACAGAAGGGAGACAATACAGCAGGTGGTGATTTGGGGGTGGAAAGGGTCACTGTGCTTTGCCCTATGCCCAGGCCTGAAGGCACAGCAAGGAGCTGCTCTGCCCAACGAAACCAAGGAAACCTAATGACTGGAAATCCACAGAGGGAAACTGCATGACTTCCCTTGGCTTAGAACCAACTCGGGTCTCAATGGTTTGCAGATCAGCAGCCCCACACGGACCCGTAAATACTACTGTGAAATTTGGCCTCCTGCTCAGCCCTGATCCGCCCTGCCCAGGAGGAACTGCCTCCTCCAACACAGAGGCAGCTGCTGATGTGCCCCTCTGACGGAGCACAGAGTGGAGAAGCTGTATGAGGGAGAATAACGTTGTCTGGTAAAAGGGTACAGCAAATTATCCAAGGATTTCATCTACATATCCCAGAATAATCTTGCCAGAAATAACGCTGCATACTCCCCAGAATTACATGAATATTCTAAACTTATCTCCAGAAAGCAACAGCACTTGGATCCCAGATAGCTGCTACAATTAGCCCAGAAGAAAGCAGGGCACAAAAAAAGACTCCTAGCTCTCGTGTAATTGGATGCGCTCTGAATCACAGTGCTTGCAACAGAGCTCGCTAAGCTGTGCTCACACGAGGCACGAACAAGCTTTATCCTGCAAAGGCAGCACACCAGGTTTGATGCAGAAGGTCTGACTGCGTTGGCCTCTGTTCAGCACAAAGCTCCAGCACCGCCTTGTTGAGCTGGGTCAGCACTTCTTCTCGCTGCTCCTCCTGGGGGATCGACTCCAGAGCCTGATGTGAGAGAAAAGGCAGCTCCAAGTTCACCAGAGCACACCAGTGCTCCTGGACACCAGTCTGAAACCAGTTGGCATGGGCGCTTCCAGTGTGGCCAATGCGGACGGGTGACCTGTGCTCCCCAGATCTCCCACTGAAACCCACCCACAGAAGGTCCCTTCCAGCAGGACAGGAGATGTCCTGACATCCTGACAGCACAGAACTCTGCTAACAGCAGAGAAGCAGCTGAGAGGTTTCCAAGAGGGCACTACAGAGAACTGTGCTGACAGAGTCCCAACCAGGCTTGCTTTAATCCGGGGAGGTCCGTGCTCTACCCGCAGCCTGCCACGACTGCCCCTCAGAGCTCTGCTGAATAGGACTCTCCACGGAGAAGAGCCCTTGGGGAAGCCACAGGAGGTGGTGGGATTGGCCTGCCTCCCCATTCACTTCTGGGATGACAGAAAGCTAACAGGGGAAGGGCTTAAAATATCCATGGCATTGTCTGGATCTCTTTTCTTCTGCACACAGCCCGGGGATTTCTTTACAAGAGCACTGAGGGTGCGGTCAGCAGTGCTGGAGTGCTTCTCTGTAACGCACACCATAAATCACCTCCAACTGGGAGAAGGTCGGGACAGACCTCTGGGTGGGCTCACACTGGGGTATGCCAGGCTGTCATGGAAACAGGTCCACCCCGGGCTGCCCCGTGCCCGAGGGAACAAGGGTGAGCACCTGCTTCAAGTCCTGCAGTGAGAAGTTCCACGATGAGGGGCTGGGTTCCTCCTTCCCCACGTTTGCCACTTGACTCGGGGTCACTTCACGCGTGTTCTTGCAGCCTGAGCCCTCTGCAGTGCTCCCCCGAGCAGAGAGAGCCACGGGGCCGCCCGCCTGGCACCTCACATCCTCTGCAGGGCGCTCCCCATCTGAGGGCACCTCCTCCCCGAAGCCCAGAGGAGCAGCCACGTGCTGTCTCCACAGGCCATGCAGCTGCTCTACCACTTGATGCTGATAATGCAACTTGGGTAACAGAGAAAAGGAAAATAGCAAAAAGAGTTAGAGCTGTCCCTACGTGTCACAGCCCCGCAGCCCCCCCGGCCCAGCTGTGCAGCCCCAAAACTGCAAACCTCACCTCGGGGTTCTCCCTGTGGAACAGCTCCTCCTCCGTGACGTGGGCATCCACGGGAGATGGGGTGCGCTCTGGGGTCCGAATTTGGACGAGAAGGTCCTTCAGAGTCTCTTGTACAATAGCAGCACCCTCCCGAGCAGCCAGGTCAGCCTGGGGCAGCACAGCACACCGTGCCTGAGTCCCCACTCCAGACACAAACACACAAGCAAATGCACACCCACGTGAGAACCTACACGTGTTAAGCAGGATTACCAGGACAAGAACAGCAGCAAACCCCGCTCAGCTAAGCAGAGCATTTTCAGTTTATTACCTAATATCAGACTGTAGGACACACAGTGCTGTTCCCACTAAGGGAGCTCACTACAACACAAAATTCGTTTTTAAAAGAGCCACCGTGTGCAGTTCAGCAGCACCACCACATCTTCATTAACAACACTGCAGTGTGCTGCAGGATTCTTCCGTTTTATTTAGCAAACCTGCTTAAGTGCATACAAATGTTGGGAAAACAACCATCTCGCTCTCAGCCTTAATTGCACAGCAACACACATACCACGTCTCCCACTCCCTCCCTCGTCCTCTATTTGCATATTAAGTTCAAAGCTCACATTTACCCAGTTACACGCCTGGTTACCTCCAGTTTTCCTCTGAGGTCAGCCAATTTATCCTCACACACAGCAATTCCCCAGAGGGTCACCTGCAGCATTGCTCCTCCTAATAGCAGAGGGCACGTCCCGAGCTCCCAGGACTCGCTGAAAACACCTGCTCTCTCAGACTTGAAAAGAAAGAAAAACTTCTGAGTTTCTCCAGGCAGAATTACACCTGAAATGAGAGAAAATGCATTGGTCTGTAAGAAACCACCTGGTTCACCTGGCTCTTCTCCAACCCCCACGGAGTGCTCCCGTGGGGACGCTGTCCTTAGCCTGCCTGGTTAGCACACCCCATCCAACTGCATCTCTTCTCCCAGACTGACTCCAGTCCCCATGTTACTGAACTGGTGTTACCCCCACTGCACACTTCTCTGACAGCATACTCAGCACCCTCTCTGGTAGAGGATGCCCGGTTTGCCATCAGAAAGCAATTCACTCCTCAGTATTCCACCCATTTACAATCCAAGTGGAGCAACCTTCTTTCCTTAAAGGCCCCAGAAAGGGTTCTGCCTCTCAGTCCCAGTTCGGTGTGAGTCAGCGCTGAGAACCACCCAGGGCTGGCTCTGCCATGAGTCACAGCAGCACAGATAACTCCTGGCTATTTGCTCTATGCTCTATGCACAAAGGTCTCAGGGATCAGCAGTTTTCATACCTGCTCTGGCATCAAAGTAAAAACACTGTGTCTGCATCCTGGTGGTTGCTCGGGAAGGGATGTGCTGGAGAAGCCTCCTCCAGTTATAGCAGACAGCAGCTGTGCCATCATTGCTCACTGTCAGGAAGCTTTCTGCCTTCTCACCAACCACGGTCTCAAAGGTGAGCCTGGCAGCAATGCCAACTTCATCCTGAAAGGAACAAAAAAGAAAAAGAGAACAATTGCTACTCCATCTTGCCAGAAGCCATAGCACGGACAAGGGGCTGAACCTCAACAGGAGAACTTTTGGGGCAGGTCCAAGGTGATGGCCATCACACAGAAGGCTCCTGGGAGTCCACAGAGCAACCACTTCTGCTTCTAGAACTCTCTGGACCAAACGTGGGGACAGCAGTAATGTTCAGAACAAATCCCCCATTCTCCATCCTGAGCGTGACACTCATTGTACAGCTGTGACTTGGGAACTCAAGCAAGCTCAGTCCAACTAAACAATAAGAAGCACACAGTTACCCTGCAGCAAGTGATGCAGCTGATCCAACGTGCAGGCTGCCCACAGAACACTAAAGATGGACCTGGTACTGCTTCTGCAACCACGCTGGGATGGTCCTTTAAGGAGTCACTGCTAAGGGAAACAACACACAGTGTTTCTGTGGAGTGAAACTTGTTTTCAGAGGTGGGAGAACCTGTGGTGATTTACAAGACCCCAGAAGAAATAATCCCAACTAATGCTTTTCCACACAGCTACAGACTTGTCACTGTCACAGACAGGACAGTGAAGAATGATACCTGCCTAAGGAGGGCTGAGAGTGAGTGGAGCAGGAGGAAAGGTCCTCAGCCACACAGAGGGAAGAGGCCTCAAAAAGCTTTTCTGTTTCTTGTTCCTTCCTCCTTAGGCCCAAAGGCAGGAAGGAGCCATCAGATTCCCAGATCTGGTGATCTGAATATTAGGAATGGCCCATTCAGAGACTCCTCTGTGCTAAGATAAGAACAGCTCAGGAGATCCCCACAGACCCATGGTGTGTACCCAAAATTCTTTATTACTGCCCTCCAATGAAACTTACGAGGTCTCCGAATCCTCAGGAGTGGTGGAATGTGGAAAAGACTGTGTTGAGATGGACGTGAAAGGCTGCCCTTTGCCAACCACCTCCAGGCCATCCAGATCCTGCACATACAGAAAAGGGACCCACTCTTAAATTCTCCTTTTATACAGGAAATAAGCCAAGTACTGGACAAACATAAGCTGAATCAACTAAGCAAAGTCTGGCTGTCTCACTCCTACAACAGCTTCAGACATACCCAACAAATGTGAGAGAGCAAGGAACTACCCTGAGCCTCTTAGCAACCCTAGGGTGGGCTAACTGCCTTCAGATGCAAACCTTCCACACGGGCAGATGTCTTCCCTTTTGCTGTGAGGCACAAAATTAAAGTTCTACATCAGTATTTGGCCTTTTTGTTGCCTAGGTCTTGGTAGCTGCAAGCTGCTGGCTCAGGGCCCCATTCTGAAGCCCCCATCCCATCCCACAAACCACACAGAGATGCCACACACATCCTCTGTGGCTGCAGCCCTTTGGAAATGGGGAAACCTCCAAGTTAAGTACTGCAAAGCTAACCTTAAGCTCCTAATGCTATTCCAGATGCAGTCCTTAGCTATTTTGTGTTACCCTAAAGGACTTCAAAAGAGATGAGGGATGTAAAGAGTATCCTTGCTCCTCTACACTTACCGGCTTATAGAAATCCAGCTCCTCTAGGACAGATTTCAGCTCCTGCCTCCGATGCTTCAGGAAAAGACTCTTATCCCAGGTCAGTCGGAAAGGGATCGTCTTTGGAGGCTTCACACCTGCAGGAACACCCCTACAAGAGCTCACCATCTGCCCACCCACATGCCTACTTGTTCACTCAGCCCCAACAAACGAGCTTCCCTGCACCCAGGGAGTGCCACAGCAGTGCCAGCAAGGCAGTGCTCACACAGCAGCCCACGCTCCCCCAGTGCCACTGAGGCCCAACCAGAGGTGTCTGGGAAGTTCTGGTGCTGCAGCAATACCGTGAGCCTCGGTGCTGCTGTTCTGCTGCTCCCTCACACTCTACTCACCCGTTTCCATCCGAATGGTGTGGGGCTTCCCCACGTGAGTGACAGGCAGGGGGCAGCCCCGTTCCCTGCGTGTCAGTGTCATGGTGAGGCCGGTGAGCTCATCTCCGATGCGATCGGGCTGGCTCCAGAACTCGCTTCCTGCTCGGTAGCCCTGGGGGGAAACAAGCTGCAACCAACACCCCCCGAGACAGGCAGCTGTGTGCACAGGGAGCGGCAGCTGAAAGGGGGGGACACCTCGCTCTGCCCGTGTGGGTATTTTAGGAGCCTCTAAATAATCACTTTCTGCAGGGCAAGCCAAGATTTCCATCAGGCTGCTGCCAAAGACAAAAGATGACCCTCCTTCTACCTGGTGCTACACCCAGATTGAACGATATTAATATATCACATAAATGCAGATCCTTTCATCTTCCTCTCACAGCACTTTATAGTGCTGTAAATGAAAAACAAAAAGCAAAGGATGCTCCCATCATTCCCCTGAGTCACCGTATCCCTCTCTCCACGGAACTCTGCAGCTCAAACTATCACATCTTTCTGACCCTGGCTGCATCCCGGTGCCGCTCCCAGGGCGCATCTCTCAGGGAGAGTCAAGGAACGGCCCACCCCGAGCACAGCAGCTTGTCAGAAGGAGCCAAGGCAGACACTGCTTTCCCCTGACTGCCCCACACAGCACAGTTCATGCTTTCATTTTAAAAATGAGAGCTCTGCTGCTGAACAACTCGGGGGGAGGATTTTGGAAGTACCCGAAGACAGATGTGAGCGGGTGTTATTCACAGCACCACTGCCTGAGCTCCTTCACCAGAGCAGAGCAATCAGAACACAAAGGAAGTGGGGCTCCCACCTTTCCAGGACACAGGGCAGGGAGAGCACGGTCAATGAGGTCACGTTCTTCCTGGATCTGCCTGTAATCCTCCGAGGAGCTCATCAGCAACTCGTTCTCTGGCTTCTGCAGAATTTCTGTAAAGGAATATGAAAACTTCTGCTCTTCTCCAGGGCGCTTCCTTTGCTATTTTCAAGGTGTAATCCCCTTCTACCGCCCCCACCGAGCTGCTGTGCTTCCTGCAGCCACAGCCAGCAGCTCACCCCGCAGGGCCACGAGCACCCACAGCACAGGGGGGCCTGGAGAACACTGAGGTGGCAGCAGTGCCAATGGCACATTCCTGTGTGTTGTGGAGCCATCCAACAGCCCCACGTGCACTGGGATCCTCTCACCTCCTAGACACCTCTCCTGCTTCTTCCTGATTGCCATATTGCGGTGCCAGTTCTGCAGAGCTCTGTGTCCTGATGGAGGGCTCTGAGGAAGCTTTCTCTTTGCCTCTCCTCCACATTCCTCTTTTAAAACTGCTGCAGTGTCACGTCGATGAGAAACCTCAATAACATCTGCGAGCTGAAAAGAAATGGCACAATGAAACTGATCTCACAACACACACGCTGCCAACACAACTAAGAATGGAAGGTGGGAGGAGAACCCTTCAGGCTGGCAGTGCCTTTACACCTCATCAGTCAGAGAGGTACAAAGATGGGGCACTAAACACACTGAAAAACAACAGCAGGATTTAGCCAACTCGTGGACTCAAGCAATGACATTAGTGCAGCCCCTGCTCCTCCCAGTGCCACCTGATGCCATCAGCAGGAGCACAGATGGAAGAGGAAGGCTCTGGAAGTCTTCCCTCCATGATCTTCACCTGTACACAGGACCTCTAAACCTGCAAGTGCTGTCTGGAGGCAAGCCCTCCCCATGGAGTGTGATGAGGAAGGGAAAACCGTGCCCCAAACCTGAACTGGTTGTAATATGTGCTGAAATAAATCACATCCACCTCTAGAAAAGCATTTTTATACCCAACCTGAGTGTTTCCTCTGGCCAGGGCTTCCATCCTGAACTCCTGCAGACTTCCCAAAATGTGATGAGGAAGAATTTCTTCACAGCCCTCACCAAACAGTGCTGACCCTACAAAGACACCAGGCCCCAGGAAAGGTCACTAAACCTGGGCTTGCCAAAACCAAAAATCGAAGGTAAGAAATGAAAGGTGGACCCCACCAGAGAAATGCAGCGGCTCCGTGGGTGTCCTCGGGAAAGCTGGACGTGCCACCAGGACACATGCCTTCGTTTTGGTGTCCCTGGGTTGGCATTTCCGAACGAGGAATTTCTTCCTAACTGGAACTCTCCCGGCGCCATGGGGCAGGCGTGGAGCGTGGAGCTGCAGGAAACCAAGCACACTGCCAGGCACACTGCGTCCGCCCACCCCACCCGACCACGTCCCTCAGAGCCGCATCTGTGCGGTGCTGAGCACCCCGGGGCTGTGACGGCGCATCACTGCTCCTTGGGGGGAGAAACTGTTCCCGATGCCCGACCCGAGCCCCGGGCACAACGCGAGGCCGCTACTCCGCGACTCGCCGGCGTTCAGGCTCCACGTTACAACCGGGACAGGGAGAGGACTTCAAACTGCTTTCCCGGTGCGCTCCGGATGGAAAATGATGCCCCGCGCGACCCGCGCCGGGACCGACCGCGTCCCCCGAGGGGGCGGTGCGTGAGCGGCCACAACGGCAGCGGGAGCCGAGCTCAGACGGCGGCTTCGGCTTTAAATGCGCGCACGGGAGCGCCCGCGGAGCGCGCACCGGGAAACCCATGGGGCGAAGGCCGCTTTTTCTACCGGGACAGGCGCACCTTTTCCAGCTCCTCCAACCTCACGGCGAGCGCTCGGACATCGCTTCCCTGCAGCGGCGACGGCGCGGGGTGCGGCTCCGTGGGAGCGGCGGGGAACGGCCGGGACGGCTCTGAAAGGCGGAACGGGACATCTCAGCGCCCGGGAGACCGCGGGCGGCACACGCGCGACGGGACACGCGCGGAGCGGCAGTGCCGTGGGTCGCCCGGAGCCGCCCCGCACGGCATCACCGCGCCGCGCCCTCCCGGGGCTCCGCGCCCCTCTGCCGCTCAGCGCAGCGCTCCGTCCCGCACCGCGGGCTCCGTCCCTCGCGTTGCCCGCCCGGCTCGGGCCCTCCCCTCCGTACGTGACTTAAAAGGCGCGGACGTGGCCGCGTACCCGAGGCGGACTGGGACGCGGTGCGGCCCTTCACCATCCGCAGCGCGTGGTGCCCCGCCCGCATCCTCGGGCTCCACGGCAACGCGGCGCTACCACCGAGAGGAGCGCCCAGAGCGGCCCCCGCCGCTCTCTATGGTGACGCAGAGCGGAAGCGCGCCGGCCCGCGAGCGCCCCCTGCCGGCCCCGCCCGGCGTCCGCCACGCGCTCCGCTCCACCGCCTCCTGATCCGCACACGCGTGAACGCCCCACGGCGTTTATTGCCCGCGGCCCCGACGCCTCAGCGCGGTTCCCGTCCCCCGCCGTCCTCTTCTTCCTCCGCCGCGTCCCAGCGGCGCCGCAGTTGGCACAGCAGCGCGGGCAGCAGGGAGTCCAGCAGGGCCATCCCGGCGGGCGTACAGCGCAGCGCCCTGAGCAGCCCAAACCTGAGCCCCGAACCGGAGCCCCGAACCGGAGCCCCGAACCGGAGCCCGCAGCCCTCGGTCCCGGCGCTCACCGTCCATTCAGCCGCAGCCAGCCCCGCTCCTGCAGCTCTCTCGCCTCCCCCGGCGCTCCGAACACGGCCTCCAGGCTCCGGCGGGGGGAGAAGAGCCCCCAACGCTGCGAGGGATGGGATCGGCCGTCAGCGGGGGTCCCTGGACGCGGTGCCCGCTGCCGCCCGGCGCTCACCCGCTGCGTGACGCCCTCCTCCGTGCGCAGCCCCAGCGCCAGCACCTCCTGCGTCCTGCGGGAATAGGAGCGTGGGGCCGGGGAGGGGAGTGGACGGCTCCCCCCCTCCCCCCCAGCCCCGTACTCACTGCTCCAGTGCGCTCAGCACCGCCCGCCGCCGGGTGCCGTGCCCGCGGCTCCGCACCTCCCGCATCCACGTGTCGGGGTGCGGTGTCTGCACGCGTGCCTCGCGCTGGCGGCCGCCCTCTCCCCACGGCACGAAGCGGCCGTGTGCCCCTGAGATGGCACAGAGAGAGCAGGGGGTGCAGCGGGTGCACGCGGCCCCACGCGGTCACGGCTGCCGGCCCCCGACTTACCCGGCCCCACGCCCACGTACTGCTCGGCCCGCCAGTAGGAGAGGTTGTGGGTGCTCCGGGCGCCCTGTAGGACAGCGGTGCGGTGGGTGAGCGGGGGCTGCCCCCGCCGTGGGTGCACAAATGGGGGGGGACCTCACCTTCCTGCAGAAATTGGAGACCTCGTACTGGTGGAAGCCGGCGGCCGCCAGCGCGGTGCGGGCGCTCAGGTACATATCGGCCAGCAGCTCCTCGGGGGGCTCGGGCAGGTTCCCCCGCCGCACCTGGGCCTCCAGCGCCGTGCCCCGCTCCAGCGTCAGCTGGTACAGCGACAAGTGGTCGTCACACAGCCCCAGCGCAGCCTCCAGACCCCGTGCCCAGCCCTCGAGGCTCTGCCCCGGCAGCCCGAACATGAGGTCGAGGGAGGTGCGGCCGGGGAAGAGCCTCCGTGCCGCCTCCACCGCCGCCCGCGCCTCCGCCGCCGTGTGCTCCCGGCCCAGCAGCCGCAGCTCGGCGTCATCCAGGGACTGCGGATGGAGCACGGCGGCAGATGGGGCCGCGTCGAACAGAGGGATGGGACGGGGCGGCCGCTCTCACCTGCACGCCGAGGGACAGGCGGTTGACGCCGGCCGCCCTGAAGCCGGAGAGGCGCTCGGGGTCGGCGGAGCCGGGGTTGGCCTCCAGCGTCACCTCGGCTCCATCGGAGAGATGAGCGACCGCCGCGGCCGCCTCCAGCACCGCAGCGACGGTGTGCGGGGCGGCCAGGCTGGGGGTGCCCCCACCGAAGAAGACGGAGGTGACGCTGCGGGGAGGGCGGGGAGGCTGCAGGCGGCTGCGGAAGGACCCCGGCCCCCCCCGGGCCCCCACGCGGGCACGGTACCTCCGCACGTGGCCGAGGCGCAGCAGGGTTTGTGTCTCCCGCACCAGGCAGGCGCGCACGGCCGCCTCGTCCACCGCCGGCACCACGTACTTGTTGAAGCCGCAGTAGCAGCAGTGCTGGCGGCAGTACGGCCACTGCGGGCACAGAGCGCCCGTGGGACACACGGCTGTCCCGTCCCCCCCCCCCCCAGCAGGGGCACGGTCCTGCACGCGCAGTGCACGCCTCGCGGTGCCCAACGCCCGCACCCTTTGCACGCGCAGAGCCCTCGGCACCGGTGCGCGTGTGGCAGTGGGACCCCCCGTGTGCCAACCCGCCGCTCCCACGAGAGGGACCCCCCCACGTGGCCGAGCCTCCGCTTCCCACACCCTCGCCGCGTCCCCACGCTCACGTGCACGTAGAGAGCGGCCGTCGCGGGCCCCGCCGGTTCGGGACCGGGCTCCGAGGGCTGCGGGGGCTCCGAGGGCTGCGGGGGCTGCAATGCCGACCCCATCCCCGCAGCGCGGCCCGGGCGCATCCCGCGCGGCCGCACCGCACTGAGGCCCCGCACCGCACTGAGGCCCCGCACCGCCATGGCCCCGCAGCGCGGCCCCGCAGCACGGCCCCGGCACCGCCCCCGATCCGCCCCGGGACGGCGCAGCGCCGCGAGGTGACGTTTTCCGGGGACATTTCGGTGTCATTTGAACGGAGCGCCGCTTTGAGTGACGGTTCACGTTTTGTATGGCGTCCGACGCGCGGGGGAACGGCTCCGCACCGACGGGAGAGGAGTGGGTCGGGTGCGAGCCCCGTGCCCTGAGCCGGAGGCACTCGGCCCGCGCTACTTTTACTGTTCCACGATCCCGTGCCCGGGGCCCACCCGTGCCCACGCTGCGACCCCACTCTCCCCCCCCGCCCCCTCTGGCCCCCACGCGAGGGGAGCGCCGCGCCGGGCGGTGGAAGAGGAGGAGGAGGGGTGGGGGTCGGGGCTGACGGCTTCCAGCGCCCGGGGGCCGCGTGCCGGGGGATTCCTGGGCGGGGCGGACATCGCTGCGCGCGGCCCCGGGATCTCCCGCGACCGCAGCGGCTCCCACGGCTGCGGGAGGAGGAAGGGAGGGGACGGGAAGTGCCGCGCGCCTCCGCGCGTGGGTGTGCAAAGCCAGAGCTGCCGGTGCAGGGCAGCCGATATCCTTCATTTGTGCTAATAATAGAAGAGGAGAAGTGAAAAATGTCAGTGACGAACGGAGGGGAAAACCATCGCCGCGGGTTCCCCCTCCCAGGCCGACGTCACCCTCCCTCCCCCCCACGTCCCGCGGGGCTGCGGGGTTTCCGAGCTCGCAGCGCGGCCTTATAAGACACGGGTACGGGATGCGCGGCCGCCGATCGGATCGCGGATGGGCACATTTACGGATGCGGAGCGGAGAGCTGTGATGCGCACTCGCGTTGCTCCGGTGAGTGCTCGCACCGCGGCTCAGAGCCGCCAGGTGGGGAGGCCGTGGGTCGGGAAGCTGTGGGTCGGGAGGTGGTGCTGCCCGGGATAGGACCGATGGGGTCTGCGTCCCTCGGTGCCGACCATAACCTGTGCCTGGGGCGTCTCTTGGCAGTGCGTCTACCCACGCAAACTGGGACTGATTTCATCTTCGTCTCACAGCAGCCAACCCCAGGGATCCCACACCCAGGTGAGTACACGGGGAGTGCTGGGCAGGAGGGTCTGTGCAGAGCACCCCACAGGAGGGGAGAAACTCCTCCCAGGGCGATCCGAGCTGTCCTGCACCTGGGTGAATGCGGTGGGGAGGAGGGGAGGAAAGGAAACCTTCCCCAGACATGGGGCGTAGGGATCCGCTGTGTCGCCGAGGTCACTGCCTGCAGCTGCTGCAGTGCAGGTGGTGGATCCTCCTCGAGGAAGGAGGGGTTGCAAGGACCCTAACGCTGGGTTACGTGTGCAGCAGATGTAGCTGGGGGGGGCAGAGGGAAGCGTGGGGGGGGGTACTGTCCAGAGGGGCACTGCACGGAGAGCTGCGTGGCAGCACTGCGGGCACAGCCCTGCGAGGTGCAGCTCTGACCTGGAACTGCTCTTTCAGGAAGCACATACGAGCGATGGTCCGTTCATCAGAAGGATCTGCTTCCATGGGTAGATCCCACAGCCCAGCTGGAGAGCCGAGGCCGCACTGACACTTCATCTCTCTCCCTTTCCACCGTCGCTCCTCGGCCGTCACAGGAGGGGGCTCAGCTGCTGCAGGAGATGCAGGGGTTGGTGAGAGGCGGCTGTGATGTGCGGCCCAGCTGGCGTGGGACGCTCGGCGGGAGGGAGAGGAGTTCTGCTCTTCCTCCTCTCGTCGCAGTGTTTCATGGTTGGGAGGTACCAAGCTCCCGTAAAAGCGCTGTCCCGGGTTCGCTCCGCTTCTCATGGGACAGAAAGTTTGGTATTTCTGTACAATGCTTCCTGTCTGTCTTATCCAAAGCAACAGAAATAAACACCACTAGATCTATGTGGGAGAAGTTTATTTGTGGGTCAGAAGGCCCTTGGGGGCCTGGGAACAGGGCTGGCTTCTCCAGCCAGACATGGGGAGCCATCTCCTACGGAAAGCCTCACTGCCTCTGCCCTTAATCCCAAGTTTATCAGGTGTGCCATTTCCCCAGATCTATATGACCTACAAATCCCAGCAGCACCTAGGCAGAGAAGGCATTCGCCAGGTGAGGCTGCTGTGACTTCAGATATCAGTGAAAATAGGAAAAATATGTTACCAGCATCTGTTCGGGCTCTGGAAGTCCTCTGAAATGGCTGCAGCCAAGCTGCTCAAAGAGAAGCGAGGTTTGAAAACCTTTGTGGAGTCTTAGAGTAACAGGACAGAATTCCAGAAGTAAGCATCGTTTCCTCACATCACAGTATTTCATTTGGCAAAGAAACAAAGATAAGTGGAAAAAAAAGGCACTCTGTTCTATAAGCATGAAAGTGCCATCAGTCCGAGGGAGGGAGAGAAGCCCCCACTGCTTGTCACAAGGCACAGGCGAAGGGGAGACGTGAGGCTGGATGCAGCGAGTCTGATTTATCCCTTGTTTTATTCTCCTTCCTGAGCTCAGAGCTGAAGGTGCTTCTCCATCTGCTCTCTCAGCTTGAATTTCTGAATCTGAAATAAAGAGGAGATGCAGAGGGTCAGAGCACGGCAGGGCACAGCTTCTCCCATCCTCCTGCTGACCCCCCTTACCTTGCCCGACACGGTGAGCGGGTACTGATTCACAAACACCACGTACCGCGGGATCTTGAAATGGGAGATCTGGGAAGAGAAAGCCAAGAGCTGCACAGCCTGGCAGGAGCACTGCGTGCAGCCCTGCGCTGCCTGGGACTGGGGCTGCATCACTGCAGCCGCATCACTGCAGCCCCGCGGCTGCTGCTGGCCGTGGTGCCGGGCAGGGACTGGAGGACATACCTTCCCTTTGCAGAACGCCTTAATATCGTCTGCTGCGCAGCTCTGCCCAGCTCTCAGTCGGATGCAGGCACACACCTCTTCTCCCATCCGCGAATCCTTCACTCCGACCACCTGGTGGGGGCAGAAGGACGTGTGAGCCCGGAGACGGCCCGGTCCAGCAGGGGTGTGCACAGCCCTGAGCTCCGGGCTGCTCAGCAGCCTGCCACAGCTCCCTGCGTGTCACCAAGCCGTCCTGGAAGGACTCCGTGCCGTCTGTCCGAGCAAACGTGGCACGGCGGAGAGGTCGGGCACGCAGACATCAGCACCTTCCCCTGCTCTGCAGTCACTGCGGTCAGGGCAGCCAGGAGCAATCTGTGGACGGAGGGGGGCTGACACCTCGTTTTGTGCCTCCTTTTCCCCGGCTGTAAACACGGGGCAATGGGTTTCACGACCAACAGAGCCGGGAGACCGCTCCAACTGCTTTGTGTTCTCAGGATGAAGCAGCAGGAGAGGGACGGATCAGAACGAACAGGTTCTTAGGAACTCTTACAAAGGCAGAATTCAGTTCAGCACTGCCTGTGACAGCGGGAGGTCAGGGCATTCCGAGCAGGACTGCATCCCAGGCCTCGTCTCCAAAGCTGTCTCACGCCACGACCAGAGTCCCTCTGCCATCCCTGCCTCAGCACCTCACAGTCCAAGAGATGCATCAATCCTTGAGTCCACAGCAGTGACACACAGCCCTAGGAACTGCACAAACAGGGCTGGTTTGCCATCCATCTGCGCTGGGACTGTGCCAAGGAGACACGCTATCCTAGCACAAGCACAGCACTTAGTAAATAACTCATTTATTTATGGGGAAACTTGTCTGGCAGAAAACGTGGAGGAAAACAATCCCAGCAGACTGGGAGCAGCTGCTCAGTGCTGCACATCATTTCTGCCTTACGAACAGATAAAACTAAGTCTAGCTCTTCATGCCCAGGGACCTGCTGGAGGAGTCTTTTTTGATTTAGGAGTCTGGTACTTAATTATCAGTAAGAACTGTCCCTGCAGACCGCTTTCCAAGTAAGAATTTCAGGGAGCATTATTGAAGTGGATGGGCAGTTTAAAAACTGAAGAATCACTGCTTTGCAGATGTGAAACTGTTGCTCAAAGATTTTGTCTGAACTTGTGTGCCCACAACATGGACAGACCCAGGAGCTGTGCCCAGCCCGTTCCTGTCCCTCCCAGCTGTAGAATGGCACTGCACTAAAGAAGGTGAAAGCAGGGGAGGACAGCCGGGTGCCAGCAGCAGTCCTGAGCATCCTCGTGTACAGGTTTTTCACCCCACAAACCACTGCTGCTTAGCCATCCCATCCCCCCCCACTCACCTGGGCCTCCTCAATCTGTGGGTGTGTGTGGAGAAACTGCTCAATTTCTGCTGGGTAGATGTTCTCTCCTCCCCGAATAATCATGTCCTTGCAGCGGCCTACAATTCTGCAGTAGCCATGCTCATCCAGGGTCGCAATGTCCCTGCAAAGACAGCACAGTCCGAGTCCTGCCCCAGCCAGGTGGAAGAGCCACTGGTGCACCCACCAGATCAGACTACCTGGGAGGTGATGGGAGAGCTGACACTAAAACGCATGGAAGAAAGGCCTGCAGAGATCAGAGAGCTTCTGCTACAGGCAGACGATGTCATTGGCAGCACCTACAGACATCAGGGCTCAGGGGAAGGAGACCCCTGCTGTCACTGTCCCTTCTGCTGCATGCCTGCAGCCCTTCGCCTCTTGGAGGAGGCACGATCACACCAAGCAAATATCTCCCACTCACTTTGCACTGAGGGCTCTGTACTGAAAGCTGTTCTGGAGTTTCATGGAGAGGAACTGACAGATGAGAGGGTTAACTCAGGCCAGTTCTCCCTGCTCTGCAAATCACAGCTAAACCATCCATGTCCCCGTCCAGAGTCCCATCCAGGAGAGACGTGGGAGTGCAGGGTGGTTTCCAGACTCACCCAGTCTTGTACCAGTTATCATCAGAGATCACCTCCCGCGTTCTGGCGGGGTCATTCCAGTACCCCAGCATGACGCAGTAGCCACGGATCCAAAGCTCCCCAGGAGTGTTCAGAGGCATGGGCTTCCTTGTTTCTGGATCCTCAATTTTTGCCTACAGTGAAAGAGAAGCAGAGCCCTTGGGGAGCTGAGCCAAATGCTGCAGCACACAGCAGCTGCAGGCCCACAGAGGGATGCTGTGGACAGAAGACCTGGAGCAAGTGGGAAGGATCATGTTCACCTCTGTGTGGGGCAAGATGCATCCCACTGCCTCGGTCCTCCTGGTAATGCTGTCAGTGCGAAGTCCCATGAAGGTGACAGGGCTGTTTTCTGTGGTCCCATAGGCAATCTGCAATCACAAGAAGAGCAACATGCCTAAGAGGAAAAGAGCACAGCTCCAGCCTTGGGAAAGATGAAGTGAGCAATGACCACGAGGGAGAGGGGCAGGAGGAGGATGTTATCAGCAGTCATTCTGGTCACAAGCAAGCACCCTGCCCTCCTGGCTCTGCAGCTGCTCCTGCCCAAGACAGACTCCTGGAGTAGACAGGCTCCAGAAGCTCTGACTGCAAGCTGTGGCCTCAGCACCGCCCTGCCCCAGTCCTGCCCCCAGGGCAATTTGTGTGTCATTTGCTTTTGACAATCCAGTCGCTTTTCCTGGAGGACCCCAGGGCCCTCTCTCCTCTTTCTTAACCTCTGTGTGCCTTCCCAAGCCCTGCCCTGTTTATTCCTTGCCACCTCCACACATGCTGAACGTGCCTGCGTGCCCTTGCAGCCATCCACCAAGATGCTGAGTTCACCTTCCATCTTCTACAGCTAAGGGCACAGCGAAAAACACTTGGATAAAGCCCTGGAGCCAGCAGTGGGAAACCACGTGCCCCGCTGCGTGGCTGTTTGCTCCAGATCCTTTTGTGCAGACATCAGCTCCCGTAACCCTCCTAAAGACATCACGAGGCTGCACACCGCTCAGCACAGCTGCACTTGCAGACCCAAAGCCTCACAGCAGGACCAAAGCTGCTTGCTGCTCACCCTCCCTCAGCACTAATCCCACCGGCAAGCTCTGAGTCACCTCAGCTGAAGGTCAGATCTCCTCGGAGGAAAATTCCAGCTCGCTGTGCCCAGCGTGGTGGCTGAGGAGCACTGAGCCCCGTGCAGTGGCTGGGCAGCTCGCTGGGCGCCAGGAAAGAAGCACTCAGGGCAGCTCTGAGCCATGGACGACAGCACCACGCTGCAACTCCAGCTCCTGGAAGCTGTTCCAGCAGTGGGATGTGCTGCAGCCCTTCTCCACTCTCTCAGCCACTCAGAATGTTGCCCATCATCACCAGCGGGTGCTTTGTTGGGAAAGCACAGCTAGGGAAGGGCCGAGGCAGGAAACATCTGCAACCTTCCCCACTATAGCTTGACAGACTGACCCACGGGCAGCTCCGCTCCACCGAACACCAACGTGGTCTTTGTCTTCAGGGCTCCACTGCTGCTGCAGGGACACAGTGACACCGCGGGGGCTCTGCATGGAGCTCACCAGGCTCCAGGCACTGTGCTCAGAGCTGATCAGGGCCTTCAGAAAGGGCCGTGACGAGGCATCCAAGCAAGCTATGCACGCATCCCCACCAGGCTCCACATGATAGTGGTGGGAGTGCCTGGCACTGCGCTGCTCCGAGCTGCCAAAGGAGCTCACGTTGGGCGCAGTCTGCCACGACGTCTGATGTGCTCGTTTGAGTACCGTGGGGTCAGCATGAAATCGGAGCTGCAGATTTGTGGGAGCCTCTTCGCCACGAATCTGGAGGAGATCATCTCCAGGATGCCACAGGAACCATCTGGTGCAAACTGCTTTGCTCGGAGCCCGGAGGGAGCGACTGTAAGTGTGCTTCTACCAGACGTAACGACAGCCTCACAGTCGGGGAGGAGACCTGCGGTGCCGAGTGCTCAGAAAGGATTTCTCTTCCACCCACTAATATGGGTCCTGTGGCCGGATCAAATGACTGACAAGACACAAATCCAAGATCTTAAACACTTATTAAGAATCCAAATGCCTTTGTTTTTTTGCTTTACTCTGCTGGATGGATTGGAGTATCAGTCCCAGGATCCTGGCCAAGCCCTGAGTTGACCCTTTCTGCCATTCTGCATTGCTCCATCTAGCACAGCAGCACGCAGCGTGCCCTAACAGCCCCAAGGAACCCACCCTGCCCGCCCCAGCCGAGGGGCAGCACAGCTCTGAGCACCCAGCTGCAGCCCCCTGGTCCCCGCTGCCCCCTGCAGCTGGACACCACGGCACTGCTCTGCACTTCTGCGTTTCCTCTCTTTAGACTCTTTCTCTCTGAGCCGTGTTTTCCCATCTGCATGGCTCTGCTATCCTTCCCTCACTGACGCGTGGCATTTCCTCCAAGGATCCTCTGCTCAACTCCAGTGCCAGATGAAGCCACGCTTCTCAAAACTGATTTCAAGTTCAGAGACGTCCATGAAGATTCATAGTTCTCAAGGCCCAGGGGGACACTTATGCTCATCTAGCCTTGTCATCTCATATATCTCAGTCCAGAAAGCCTCACCCAATAATTTCTGCATCAGATCCATAATTTCCACTGGAGCTGTATCTAGTGTGAAAGCAAAGCTTTAAGGGTGGCAGGGAGCCCGGCTCGGACGCCTGGCTCTGAGAGCAGCTCTGCAAGCACAGAATACAATCGACTTTGAAGCCTTTCCTCACTGCTGCAGTGACCCCAGCGCCCGCAGCAGCGACAAGGACAGCTCCAGCACCGGCTGCCTCCCCGCTCCTCCTGACAAGAGACTCATTCTTTGTGAATCCTAAGTCTGTCTGAACTGGGAACAGAAAGGACATCCTAACAGAACTGTGCTTTTTAAAGCACATTTCAAAAACATTTCCTGCGAGCGCTGTTTGAACAGCGGCCACTGCGGAGTCGGCAAAACAGGCTGAAGAAGGCAGCGTCTGAGACTCAAAAATAAAACCAGCAGCTCCAGCGTCCTCAGCAGACGTTTGGGAAGAGGCTGAGCTGGTGGGCACGGGGGGGCACTGAGGACCCCGTGTTTTTTCCCAACCACACCACTTATTTACTGCATAACTTGGAGCACGTCTCAGCCCTGTGCTCCTTGGGTTCCCCCAGCACCCGAGGGCCATGGAAACAGCCACTTCCCCCGGGCAGCTGCTGAAGGCTGAGAGCAGTGTGGGGCACCTGGGGGGGGAAAGGCCACGGGAGGGCCCCACAGAGCTCCACGCTCCTCATCAGTGCCCTCTGGTTGTGCCACACTGCAGAACGGTGCCAGGAACCGCCCAACGAAAACGGGCAGAGGCAGAGCTCCACTGGAGGCAACGCTGGCCTCGGGAAAGAGAAGCAAACTGACCGTGAAACAATAGGGATTTTCAGGCTTCAAAGAGGTGTAATGAGCACCAGATAGCAGCATGACAGCCCGAGAGAGGTGGGCTGAGGAGCTCTGTGAACCCAGCTCATCGTGACGTGCCGGACGGACCTCGTTACCCCAAACCACGCCGAGTGCTCTCTCAGACATCCCCACCAAAGCCCTTTCCTTAGCAGCCACATCCAAACCCTTCTTAACTGAGCGACTATCTGTCCTCGTGCTGCTCACCGAGTTCTGTCCTCTGACCACATCTCATCGCCTCAGAGCTGTCCTGCTACCCCGAGTTGTATTGGAATATTCCTGAACCTTCGGGTCAACTCTGCCACTGCAAAAACAGCTCCTGATCCCATCCAGCCCGTGTCACACGAGATTTCATTTCCTACCACAGCAACAGTACCATCTTTGTGTCCAAACACCGGGACACAAACAAGCAGGTCTTACAGGACAAACCTCCGGGGGTGGCCACCCCACTGGCATTGCTCCCCACACAAAGAGCTGCCAAACAGTCCCAGTTTGGATGGGGCTTTAAAAGATCCCAAAATTACCAGGTGCCCAAAGCTCCGGGTTTGTGCTGTTGCACTCAGTGGCTTTGCCTCAGGAGGAGACCAACGTAGAAATGTTACCCCAGCTCTCCCGCTGGGATGTGGCTGGCAGTCTGGGATCTCACTGCTTTCACGCCATATAAGAAGACACCATTTTAAATGTTCTCACAGCATGCTCCCATGGCTTTGCAGCCTTGAAGCCACCTACTTGCCAGCTCAGTGACCTGCTTGAGGGCTTCAGGCTTGCAGGGTGCACATGGCATGGCCAGGGCGGCAGTGAGGGCAGGGTGAGTTTCATGGGAGAAGCCAAGAGCATCGTGCAGCAGTCATGGGATCGGAGAGAAGGGGAGGGTGGATGGGAGAGGAGTGGGTGGACATCAACCAGAGCCAAACTGGCAGCGTGTCAATGGGTGGAGGCCATGCTACAATGGAAGAAAGCCATCAGATGGAAGGAGATGCACCCACCACCACCACCTCATCCAGCCCTGCAAACAGGCCAGGTCCTCGTCCTCAGCGAAAGGTATCCTTCCAGCACATAAAATAAAAGCAATACATGGTGCCTGAACTCAATGCCAATGCCACTGCTCCTGACAGGTTACTCACACGTTGCTGAAGGACGGAGATTTCTCTGGGACTGCCTGGAGATGGAGCACCTGGACCCCATCTGCTGCCCATCCACCTGGTCCTTCAAACACGGCTCCGTGCCACTGCAGAGCTCACCTGCACCTTCTCCCTCTCACTCCCCCAGCAGCACCCAGTGCCAGGGAGAGACAGCTCAGCTGTAAATGGGGGACAACCAATGCCCCAGGGCACCTCCCCCTGTGTCTGAGCCCCCTTCCCCAGCCAGAAAAGGAGTCTGGAGCCCAAGAAGGTGATTGCTGCTGTGCACTGATGTACAAAACTGGATCTGGACCTCCTTCAAGCCTGCACAGTCAGGCTTAAGCAGTCAGCAGAATATCTTCACATGGAGCAGTATAGGTGTAGCAGTTTCAGTACTACAGATTTGTTAATACCAACAAAAATAAAGATTGCACATGGAAAAGGCCATCTCCAATGTTGCATCAAAAAAGCTCCGACCTGCAGCACCGAAGTAACTCCCCAAATCTATATTTATACCATTTCAAATCCTGTATTTATTTGCTCAGCCCACAGCACCTCCAAGGACAGGAGGGGAGGCCCACGGCTGCCAGTTACCAGGCGCAGGGAATGTTTGCCAACTGTTAATCAATTAAGAAAGAGAGGACGGCGGAAGAATCCCACCCCTTCTGTCCACCCCAGCAGTGTGGGTCCCTGCGGAGCTGTGGGGTTGGGGTGGATGCATCCTGCCCCGCAGCACCAGCACTGACACTGCTGCCATTGTCAGCACTGCCACGCGCAGCGCCTGCGAGAGCTTTTGAGGATCACTGTATGCTCGCTGGCCAGCCTTCATCATCCCTGAGCTGCGAAGGCCGGCGTGGGCAGCCAGAGGCTGTCAGCACAAGCAGCTCGGGGCACAGGGCCCCTCGGCAGCCCGGCCAGGTGCCAGGCACAGCAGATGCCAGTCGGCTCCCGCCACAGGAATGCGCTCACCGAGGCATGGAAATCAAAACCATCAGGGGAAAGAACTTCCTTTTATTCCACGTTTGTGCCTGGAGAAAAGGAGCTGAAAAGCAGACACCTTTCCCCCAGCAGCTCCGCACTGCTGCCCCACAGCAGAGCACAGCATCCCCCAAACCTCGCCGCAGCAGCGGGGCTGCTGGGGGACCCGGCCGCACGGACACGTCCCCGCCCTGCAGCATCACGGTATCTCCACCAGGGCAACCCGGGTCTTACCCAAGCTCAGGTCTGACCTCGGTGGCCCTCTCTGTCCTGCAGCAGGGCATCTCTGGGGAGAGGAGGAATGGCTTCGTGCTGAAGTGGTGGCCTCGGCTGCTCCGTGCAGGGCGTTGCACGTCAGGACAAACATTGGAAGAGTGACATGGCCTGGTTTGCACCGAGGACCCACATGACATCATCATGAAGCCAATCCCATCTGCCCCACGGGCTCAGCAGAACCTACATTCACACCCCAGAAGTCCCCTCTCTCCCCCCAAATAAGTCATGTACTGAAAACATCATTTAAGCTGCCAGCTGCTGCCCGGGGCTGCCAGGCAGTTTGCATAACACCGAGCGGAGCATGCTCGGTGCTGCTGGCTAATTCCTCATTGCAACAATGGAAAAACCCAGAAATCTCTGTGAATAAGCCAGTCTGTATCCTAAGTCAGCCCTTGGATTTCCTCCCTTTCTTGAGACTGTCTCGCCTCTGCAAAAGCTCCACTGGGGCTCTGTATCCAACTCCAGCAGCAGAAATCTCAACAAGCTCGCAGTTATGTGCTCGGCTCTCAGCTGTTTGCTACAGCCAGGAACTGGCTGGAAATCAGTTCAGAATGTTCCACTTCCAAACCCCACCCCACAACTCCCGGATCTCTCCGTTCTCGCTCCCCAGAGCAGGTACTGGGGCTTTAAATTGCTTTGCTTTATCTGCACAGGACCCCCCCTGCATCACAGCTCCAAGCAACTGCTGCTGCAAGACGTGCACCGGCACGGCCCCACTCCTGCTGCAGCAGTTCCTTCCTCGCTCTGCAGCTCCTCCATCCCCTCACCACGTCTTTCCCTGCCTAGCTTTACCACGAGAGCCTCGGGCATCGCCATCCACCTCACCTAAGCCAGGCACACATTAAGAACCACCACCGAGCACTTCCTCCCTTGGTAGCACACCCATCCCGTGCCCCGTGCTTCCCTGCGGGCTCTGCCACTGCTCCTCAGTGCCATGTGCACACAGACCTCCTGCCCACGACCAGCCCTGGCTGCACCTCCATGGCAGAAATCACCAATACCTCTGCTCCCCGCCCTCGGCCAACTCCTGGGTGCCATCTAGATCTGAAGGACTTCAACCAAAACTTCGCATTGCAACTATGGGATCTTGACCACTGGCACTGTTGCTTTCCCACCTCCTCCAGTCCCTTCTCAGGCAAACTCCTTTGAAATCAACAAGACAAGATCCTCCAGAACCCATCCTCTGTCACAGCAGGAAAGGATGCATCTCCCCACAACAGCCCAGGCCAACCTGCAGCCCAGGAGCTGGCCAAAAGCTTTAGTGCAAGCTGGCTCGAAGGGCGGCAGTGCTCCTCACTCTGCCACCCTAAGGCTTCCATTCAAGCAGAATAGGCTGCTTTCCCCTCGCTGGTGAACTCGGGCCCTGCGTGGCTTGGCAGGGCTCAGAGATTTTTCACAGAGCAGGTTTGCATTTGTTCCTCCTGACCATTTGCCCCCTCCCCACTGCAGAGGGGAACAGTGCAGGCCCTTCTGCAGCGGAGCCCGGCAGGACCGAGGCCATTCCTCTGCCTGGTGCCAAGGGGTTAAGCTCACAGTAAGTTCCCAAAGCCACTTGCTTCCAACTGGCTGCTGCCTGTGGTTTGTGGGAAGGGATTTTGCTTTTTAATAACATTATAAATAGGGCTGTGTTCACTGTGCTGCAAACCCAGTTACTCTCTCTCTCCCACCCATCTCCCTCCTCCTCCTCCTGCTTCTCCTCTTCCCACCACACCGATCCCAGATCTGACCATGAATGGGTCAGGCTGCTTGCTCAGTGTCCTCACCCTGCTGGCATGTCTCGCCTCCGTCGTGCGAGCGTGCCCCCCGAGCTGCCACTGCCACGGCGGGGACCTGCAGCACGTCATCTGCGACAACGCTGGCTTGAAGAAGATCCCCAAGGTGCCCGAGCAAACACGGCTCCTCAACCTGCAGAAGAACAATTTCCCTGTTCTGCCGACCAATGGCTTCCGGGACATGAAAAAGCTGGTGTCCCTTCACCTGCAGAGCTCACGGATCAAGGAGATCTCAACCGGAGCCTTCAGAGGGCTCAAGAACCTGGTGTACCTCTACCTCACTGACAACCAGATCAGTGTTATAAAGCCCGGAGCCTTTGATGACCTCTCTGAGCTCACCTACCTGTACCTGGACCAGAACAAGATCCCAGACTTATCCAAAGGGATCCTCTCCCCTCTTGTCAATCTCTTTATCCTGCACCTAGGCAGCAATAAAATCCGGGAGCTGAAAGCAGGGGTCTTCAGCGGTGCTAAAGATCTGCGCTGGCTCTTCCTCTCCGACAACTCCCTCACCAACCTCCTGCCCGGGGCCCTGGAGGATGTGGAAAACCTCGCCGTCCTCCACCTGGACAAGAACCAGCTGAGCAGCTATCCCCTGAGCGCCATGAGTAAGCTGAGAGTGCTGGAGGAACTGAAGCTTTCCCACAACCCCATTGAGGTGATTCCTGACAACGCTTTCCAGTCCTTTGGGCGTTACATGCAGACTCTCCACCTGGACAACATGAAACTGAAAAAGGTGAGTCCTTTCTCTTTGCCTTTCCCCTGCACGTGAAACACAGGGCTCAATTCTCTTCTCCTTTATAAAGCTGTCAGGTCACCCCACAGTTTGCAGAGAGGGGGGATCCAGGCCTGCAGTTTCTGCATGAAGTGCAGCACCTGCCAGCTGCAGAAAGACCATACGCAGCCCAGGGAAGGGATGAGAGCTGTGCTCCTTCCTTCTGGTGGGCTGCTTTAAGCAAAGCCAAATTATGTGGGGCTGGTAAGCAAGTCGGAAAGGCGGTGCTCCTAAGCTGGAGGTCACACCAGTCACTGAGAAAGCATTTGGGGTTCAGTGACCTTCCATCATCCCAGACACGAGGTATCTGCCCACAAGGGACAGAAGAGCTGAACTGCTCAGCCTGAGTGGCTGCTGCTGTCTGGAAGGGGGAGATCCCAAAGAGCAAAAGCATTCTCAGTCATGCCTTGCAGGCAGGTAAACATGTGAACCCTCACCTTCACCTCTCCCCCATGCCTTCCCATTTTGCACATGATAAAGAAAGGTTTGTTTATTGATGCTTTCAAAAAAGCAACCCTTGCAGCATCTTACAAAGGGGGTCTGTTCCCACCAGAGTGGAGGAGGAACATTCGTTTGTCCTGGAAAAACAACCCCTTCTTTTTCTGTGAGAGAGCATCATCCATAGGCAGGAGCATCGCACTCAGAGAATCACTTGCATTAGGACCTCTGAAACGCCAGGTAGAAGTGCAAGAACACGAAGTAGCACAGTGCAGGAAGAGCAGCACCCTACAGCAGCCCAGCATCCGAGATGTGCCCTACGTGGCTGGAAAGGGAGGGATCCTCTGCAGGGAGGAACAGCTCTCCCTGCCACGATGCACTGCCAGCGAGCCCAAAAACAAAGTGCATCCAGGTAAGGCAGGACAGCACTTCCAAGCAGAGCAGCACAGTATGTGCAGGAAGACATGATGAAATAGGGAATTTCTCAGTAACAGAGCAACCCAAAGGGTCTCACCTGTCTGTTAAAGAACAAAGCTGCCAAAAGCTACCAGAAACAGACCACACCAGAGCTTGCTCAAGGAATAAAGAGAATTCAGAAGTCACAGCTTGCCCACGAGCAGACTGACACTAGCTGCCACAGTTTGATAGCACCCAGACAGTATTTAAGCCCATGTCTACTGTCAGACCCAGCCTCTACAGGATGGGGTAACTAAATCCAACGTTTGAAAGCCACTCACTGCCCTCTCCAGGGGAAGCACCCCACGTGTGCTCACATCACTTTGCAGACTCAGTTCTCGGGCACTCCCATCAGATCTACAGTGTCAGTCGTCAGCCCAGGGCCCGGGCAGCCACGTCTGACCTGAAGAAATGTGGGTCCTCATTCCAACAAAGGAGCACCTGAATACATAAAGCTTATGAATGCAGCCTATGAATCTGGTTCAGAGCTGTGTGTCCACAACCCCAGAAGGCCCCGTAGCCAAGCTGCTCACTCGTATCTGCTCACAGGAGCCACACGACCTGGGAAATCCCTACCAAACACTTTAGATGCTGCTGATACCTTGACTGCTGCTCTTCTTCCTCCATAAATATACCATCCCTAGCTTTTTCCTGTGTGGCTGCAAAGCTATAGAGATGTTCAAGAGCAAAACCGCTCCACGTGAGGCTGTCACAGCTGACACAGCACCCGAGTGCAACAAGGAGAGCCCTCAGCATACTCACAGCTGCAGAACAGCAGAGCTCCCTTCCCCAGCCCCTGCACGAGTCAACAGAAAACAAGGTAACACAGAACCTGCAGCTCTGCATACGGCCTCTCTCCATTGCAGAAAAAAATTACAGCAGTAATTCTCAATTTAAACGGCAGGAAAATCACCCATTTCTTTATAAATGCACGCCCAGCAGATACTGCCTCTTCTCGTGGGGCTGGGAGAGGAACGAGCAGCTGAGACAGCATCCCTGTGTCCAGATGAGAACACAGCCAGGGCACCAGGCCACGACCCACACTGTGCTGCAGTTCCACTATCAGTGCTGTAAACCCCCTGAGATGAGCTCGCAGAGCACAGCACTGCGGCTGTCCAACGGCTACAGGACTCTTAGCTAAGCTCTGCATTTATCCAGGGTTGCTTAATTTGGAAGATAGCAGAAGTTCACAGCTTAAAATAGAGCATTTCCCTCCATCAGTACTTCAGCTTAGAGGGTTTGGACACAGCACGATGGCATGTGAGCTCACCACAAAGGGAAGCACGGGTCCTGACCGCGGGGTCTTCAGGCAGACCCGGTCAGTGTCCTTCTGCAGCTTTGAGAAAGGGGGAAGGACGGTCTGTCACAGCCAGGAGAAGCTCGTGCTTTGCTCCTGTCTCTAATGCATCACCTCCAAGGAAGTTTGTGTTGACAGGTTCGCTTTCAAGAAGAAACTTTCCAATCTGAGTAACTATTGGCTGAGAAAAAACAGAGATGAAGCTTGGAGGAAAAGATAGGGGAGGGCAGCGAAGTCGGGTCCGCAGCCACGCAAAGCTTAAGCAGAGCTCTCCCCTACAGCCTGCCCATCAACCAGGAGCAGACAGATCTTGCAGCACCCCTTGCAGACAGGGCGCTGGAAATGAGAAAGACCGGAGGAGGCTGAGGCTGAAACCTGCCCCTATTTCTACACTGCTGTGATGCCAAGCGTAACTTTCCACTCGGAGCCCGTGGGCACTGCCAAAGCCTCCAGGCCCTCCCGACAGCACACACTGCCTCGTTCAGCCGCCCCACGGCAGGGAAGGCACGGCCCGGGCGGGCGTCCAGCCCTGCGAGGCACGCACCCAGAAAATGCCTTCATTCAGAGCAGAGATGGATGGCTCTAAAAATAAAGAGCGCTGCCCACGTTCGCTTTATTTAGGGCCGAAGCTTACAGGGAGCCCCACGTGGAGCCCCACTCACACACCCATTTACCGCCTCCCCCCCGTGGAGGGCTCCAGCTTTGAGCCAGGGGAACCTCTCCCGTTCCCAACTCAGCATCGCTCTCTGTGTTCAGTTTGCAGACAACGCGTTCGCCGGGGTCAGCGTCCTGAAGACCGCGCACCTCGAGAACAACCGGCTGAGCCAGCTGCCCCGCAGCTTCCCCTTCGACAAGATGGAGACGCTGACGCTCTCCAGGAACGCCTGGCACTGCAACTGCCAGCTGGCACAGCTGCGCAAGTACGGGGCCGCGCACCGCCCCCCCCCCCCCATCCCTCGGGGTCCCCCCGGCCCACTCGAGGCAGGGGGCGATGCCGTGCCCCCCTAAGCTGCTGTTCTCCCCCCAGGTGGCTGAAGGGCAACCGCACCCGCACGGAGGACACGTGCTCCACGCCGGCGCAGTACCGGGGGCAGTCCATCCGAGACACCCCCGCCCTGCGCGCCTGCAAGCTGCCCACCAAGAGGTCCCGGAAGGGGAGCCGCCATTAAGCACGTAAGAACACGCGAGCACTGCCCAGCGGGGCATCGCAGCCGCTTCTCACCCACACCCACAACAAACCCCCCTGCCACTGTCGGGACCGCTGTGCCAGGGGTCGTAACGGAGCCGTGCTCGGCACAGCTCGCCCCTCCACGCGCTCACACTGCACTCAGCGCTGCCCGCTCTGCTCAGCCGTGCTGGGCTCCACGTGCTCACAGGGCAGAGACCCCGCCTGGAGCAATAGGGCTGGAGTCAGCCCCTTAAAGCAAACACAGCCCTATGGCAAGGAAGGCTGAGACGTGACTCAGTGTCACTTCACGGGTGGCTTTAGCCCACTGCCAGCCCTGGGGTGGGATAACACAGACTTTGCTTTTCTTACCGACTGGAGATGCTCCGCCTTCTGTGCTAGTGAAGGCTCTCCCAGGTCTGGTTTGAAACCAGGGCAAGACAGTGGAGGAATCTGGCCCCAGGCAGCCCAGCCCATACCTTCCATGTGGAAATAGATGTCTTCATAAGGAGCAGTTCCCCGTCCAGCAGCTGCCTTTCCATAACTGCAGCTCCCGTCCGAGACACTCTGGTATTTAGAAAACAAGGGCTGGTGCCTTCAAATGAATGTCCCGGAGCAGGAAGGAGAGACAGCAACTATTCTTTGAATAAGGCACTCTGGGCCAGGGGGTGACTCAGGAGACAGGGCTGGCCCTCCTTCCAGCAGCGAGCTTACTGACACAACCAGAGCAAACCCCAGCTGTGAAACACAGCACACCAACACCTTCCACAGCTGGAAACTCAGTGTGCTAAATCCAGAGCAAAGAGCAGCAGGAAAGCCACAGCTGCCGTCAGCTCACCCCAAGCACTCTGCCTTCCCTCGTCCCCGGATGGGATCTGGAGCTTGTCCAGATCCCAAGTCCTTTGGATTAGCCTGAAAATGTGTAAGCTTTTGGGAAAGGGACCTTCATTTATTTGCTAAGCAAAGTACAGTGAGTGCACGATGCACTGTGAGCAGAGCTGTCACTGTGCCCTCTCCTAAGGGAAAGGATTTGATCCAAGTCCATCGCCCGGTTACGGCCACGTGGCCCCGGTCCCTGTACAGCAGGATGGATAAATCCACACCCCAAATGTCAGACATTATGGCAGCAGCCCCGAGCCCTCCTAAAGCAATAATTTATCTTGTAGTGGCAGAGGCACAGTGGATTAGAGATGGAAATACCTCTCATTCCACACAGGGCGGATAAAGTTCTGCACCAAAGACGGAAAAACTTTGCTCTCTAAACCACAATGCTTAAACACTTAACCTCCTTCTCTCCCTGCCTGAACTCAATCTCACTTCACTGCTCTGAGAAAAGAGTAAGAAACCCACGACGATAATATCTGGTTTTCCTTCTGCACCTTGAGCCCAGCTCTCTCAAAAACGAATACGTGTTAATGAAACAAAACCCAACTTATTCCAGTCCTGCAGGAGGCAAAGCTCGGTCTCTGCAGGCGTAAGCACCAAAACGCAAGCACACAAACGCATTCCAACTGTAAGGAATACGAAGTGCAGCCCTGCAGAGGCGGGCAGGTCCCCCAGGGAGCGGCTCCCAGCGGGTCCATCACTGCCAGGCACCGTGTGCCAGCGGGAAGGCTGCACGGCTCCCAGCGGCACGCACGGCTGCTCCTAACTGCCCGCTCCGCTCAGAGGCAGAGCTCCCCGCCCTTCAACCTCCCAGCTCCTCCTCCCTCCCCGCCCTTGGGTTTCATCCTGCACACGCTGTCCACGAATGCTCGGGGCAAGGTGAGTTGGCAGCACAGACTGCAGGTGGGACTGTGCATCCCCCCTTCACTGTGGGAACTTTTTGAGTTCTTGTTCCTCCGTTGCCGTTGTGGGCTTCACTCACACGCTGAGTGTAAAAAGAGCAGCGCACAGAAGTTTAATGATGTCCTTAAAAATGCCCCTCAGCGTGGGCTTTTCCCTTCTTCCCCAGCAGGACCCGCTATGGCCCGTCCTGGTGACCGGTCACTCCAACCTTCAGAAAACTACTGACTTCTGAGTCCTTCCTTAAGCTTCTCCTATCTGTCGGGAAACATAGCTGATGTATCTGAACACCTCCAGCCTCCTCTGAACCCCCGCTTCTCTGCTGACTGCAGGATGGGCTCCACCTTTTCAATCTTTTCCGACATCTATATATTTTAAAAGAGGCATTTTTAAGAAATAAACGATGCATGACCATACTAAGACGAGCTAACCTAGATCCTGCTGGTAAAGCACAGTCATCTTCCCCAGAGGCACCGGAGCCCACATCCCAGGTCAACCAGTTCGTCTCTGTCTCTCCTCTTCCAATAGAGTGGAAGCAAATAGGAAGGCAGAAGCGCTCTTCCCCAGCCGCTTGATCAGGAAAATTGCTCTCAAATTGCAGTCCTCTGCCTTCCCCCGGAGGGGATCCCTGCAGGCCAGGGCCGAGGATGGCAGGCAAAGCAACGCCCAGGAACCGGTGACCCTAAAACAGAGCTGCCCTTAGCCCCACAAAGCAGCAATTTCCCTAAGCCAGCTGGAAACCTTGAAGTGAAGTGGCACTGGGGAAGCCTGGAACTGAAGCAAGCTGAAGACTGGATTCCCTCCCACAGCGTGGGGTCTACCAAGATGCATGCATGCCCAAGAGGAGAAGGGGAGCACCTCGCAGCCCTGCTGCAGCCCCCTCCTCGCCCTGCCCCCACTCCGAGCACCCAGCACGGCCCCGGGATGACGGTGGTTTATTGTCATGGCTGTCACAATGCCACAGTTGCAACTTAACTGTGTTTTTTAACCCTGAAGAGTTATATAAATATGTATATTTATTCCTCTGTAACTGAGTGTAAATGACCTTTAAGAGGATGAAAGCTCCTCTGTCTCCTACATAGAAATCAAATTGTATATTTTATTATGTACATCTTCTGTATAAAGCTCTCGCTGCAAAGATGAATTCAACAAGTCTCCTGGTGTCTGTCTGAGGGCTGGGGATCAGAAGGGACATGAGATCGGTGCTACAAATATAGACTTAATCCTCTTTATCCTGTGACTGCTTGTGAGGGGGGGCCTTACCATTCCGTTTCCTACAGAGCAGGAACACGTGACATCTGTCGGGTCCCAGGAGCTGCAGTCATGTCTGGAAACATTCTGTGAAGTCAAACCCAGGCCCACTATAAAAATAGCTGTCTGTCACCTGGCGGAGTCCAGAGGATGGCACTGGGGCTGTCTGCAGTGCTCTGAGCTCAGCATGAAGGGCTTCTCATCCAGGAAGAAATGGCTCAGGACAGATGCCCGACTCTGCCGGTCCCCTCCAGAGCACGCACTCATCCCTATAAATGTCCTGGTGCGGGTGAGGTCTGGATCTGCCAACAATAACAGCCTGACCCGACTCCTAGCCCCACGTGTTCATCCATCACTGCCTCAGCATTCACAAGCCATGTGGCACTGAGGCAGAATTCGTTTTGGTTGAAGTAAAACAAAAATGCCCTTTTTTGGCTCATTCCCCGCGGGCACAAACCACTCAGAGGCAGTACTGCACAGCACCCAAGAAAGGGTAAAATCTGACTCAAACACCAAGTGGGGGCATCTGTGACACACTGCACCCCTTCAGACCCCCAGCGTGAGGTGTCACCCCGAGTCCCAGCACCCCATGGCCCAACCCCCACAGCACGGGGGTGCACGGGAACGCGATGGCACAGAAGCACGTGTGCTCCAACACGAGCTGCAGCTCCGGCAGAGCACTGCTTGGTGCCACACGTGAGGACGGTTCCCATGTTCAGACTCACACACAGCGTGCACGACGCTTTCTATCTGCATGCAGCCCACAACAGTGAAAGAAACCTGACAGCAAAACGAGCACGTGCACCCCCCACACCACAACAAACCAGAAACTCCTCTCCCCAAATCATTCATCCCTGCAGCACACGTAAAGAAACAGAAGGGTCTATAACATCTGAAACACACCAATAGGAGCTCAACTTATGGCACTGCATGCAGTATTTCTCTTACCAGGCTGCCTCCCACCCCACAGCAGCCTGAACCCCCCCAGCCCCACCACCACCGCTCAGCTCAGCTGCATCCCAGCACGGCTGCTGCCCCATCCCAGCTCCTGGCCATAACAAACAGTCCTTGCAGCCCTTTCACAGCAGCCACGACTCACCAAAACCTCCGGCATGTGCATCTTTGTCGAAACCATCTTCATGATCTCAGGGGGAACGGGGGAACCTCCAATGGCTCCTGGAAGAAAAAGATGGCAGCTCAGAACCCGCGCAGTTACGCACAGCAGCGGTGCTCCGAAGGTCTGCGCTCCCACAGCGCGATGCTGGACGGACCTGCGGGACAACGGGCTCCTGTCAAAACAGCTCCTGGTGGTACGGATACAGAGGCAAAAAGCAGTTTGCCTGAATGAATTCAGGGTTGGCAGAGTTCACTTGTTAGGAAAATAAACTCCGTAGCACACACCTAGTCCAAGCTACGGTTCCAGAGAAGGAAAGACTGAGAAGAGAGAGGCACAGAGTTGTGCAGAAAAACCCTCCCATCGGTCATCACCACCGTAAGAACAAACACCTTTCCTCCTGCCCTGGGAGGACCACATCTCAGGGAGGGGCAGGTCACACTGTCACTGTCTGTATACACTCTGAGATGACAGAGCCAGGAAGCAAAGCAATGCGTGGCTTTGCTGTGTGACACGAGGAGATGGGGATCTTTTTTCACATCACAGAGCTGATCAGTCTGCTTAGGCGTTCCTAAACCTGCTTAGGTGTTCCCTTGTGCTCCAGCCCCATCTCCCCTCTGCTGCCGCAGCTCAGAAGGGCGGATGGTACTCCTGCATCAGCTGCTGTGCTGAGACCACCTGAGATAGCAGAACCCTCCAACGTTACACGCTGTGATATGAATGTCTAAAAACAGGCGGGGAAGTCTGGGTCGGAGAAGCGGCAGAACAGCTCTGACCCCGCACCGGCTCCCAGCACAAAGCGTCTGCTGCCGCACAGCGGTAGCTCACCATCTGCAGAGCCGAGCGCGATCAGGCTCCCCAGTTCACCACAGTAGCACACTGCAGCAGAGAAGCCCCCCCCTCCCCCCCCCGGATTGCTTTAGGGTGATAGAACAGCCCTAAAAATACGTAGTTCTTGGGGGAAGTCCCAAGGAAAGGAAATGCAGCACCAAACGAACAGCTCACACAGCAGCACGTCCCTGCAGAGCAGCTGATTGCTCACAGAGCTGATCGCAGCCCCCAGCAGGGACGCAGGGGCACGGCTTCACCGCATTTTCCCGTCTTGTCTGAGCTCTCAGACTTACCTCCACGGAGAGTCGAAAGGTTGTAGGAGTCAAAGTCCGGCTGGGAGAGCATGTCTATGAACATGGTTGGTGTGCCAAGTAAGAAGGAGCATCTTCAAGAAGGAGGGAGAAAAGGCAAAGCTGCAGAGCTGGAGCCCGGTGCAGCAAAAGCTCAGCACCCCACTGCCATCACACTCAGTGTACATCACACGTACCCCACATCAGCACTCATGTACAGAGGTACACAAAAAACACACGCCTACATACACGTACGTGTACACAACTACAAGTGGTTTGTTTTCATCCAGTTACGCATGAAGCACAAACTGGAAATACAACCACTGGGGATGGATGCTGGGGCAGTGGACGGGGGCCAAGTGTAAAACACACCAGCAGTAACAAACCAGCACAGCCGACTCCCTACAGTGACCCAACGTTCCCCTCCCCTGGGGGAAAAAACGCGTGGCAAGCTCCCAAGCAGTGCTCAGTGCTCTAAGCACGCAGAGCTGCGGGCACCGAGCTCTCTTTGCCATCACATCAGCTCTCACTTCTCCCGGGACACCGCCTCCAGCGTCGCCTTCCCCTCGAAACTCGGAGCCGAGAAGATGCAGGAGGAGCCGTACAGAGCCGACACCATGCAGCCCCCGACCGACGCCAGGCAGTGGTACAGGGGAGCGGGGATGCACATGCGGTCCTGGGGTGGGAAGAAGGCAGCAGTGAGAGCCGGGCTGTGCAGGGAGGAGAGCTCCCATCCCATCCCACCCCATCCCATCCCACTCCACCCCATCCCATCAGCTCTGAGTCCCCAGCACAATTCTCCCAGTTCACCTACCACCAGCTGGGATTTTGAACCTTGCCTTTCTTCCCATTAAAGAGAAAAGCCACGCTGAAGCTTCTCAACTTTGATAACAGCTCGTTTGGGAAGTTTTTCCTATCAACATTTCATTCTGGATTGCTGCAGGTCCTCTCTTTGCTGGACTTTCTGAGCTGCTATTGCTCAGTGCAATGTTAGGATATGCCAGAAGAAAAAAAAATCAACACAAACTTCTCATGAATCTAAAATGAAACTTCAGCGTAACTTTGCTGAGAAGCACTGCGTGGGAAAAGCGTGGGCCCTTCCCCCCACAGGCACGAGGAAGGCTGCTCAGCCGGAGGGTTATTACCTAACCCTAACCCGGGGGCTGAGCCCCCCGTCCCACCCCACCCAGCCCCCTGCAGCCCACCTGCTCCGTGATCCCCAGCCTCATCCCGATCAGATTGGCGTTGTTCACAATGTTCCTGTGAGACAGCGTGGCTCCTTTGGGGCTCCCCGTCGTGCCCTGAAAGGCAAAGGGCACTCTGCAGTGAGGTCACGCTTCGGAGCACGGTGCTCTTTGAGGCAAGCTCCCAGGCACAGATCCTGGCCCGATCTTACACCCCATCTCTTCATCCCCCTCCCTGATCTGAGAGACGGCAGTTTTTATTCTCTTGCTTTATCAGCCCCTCAGTCCCAAACCAGACAAAGAGAGCATCTCAACTACAGCTGGAAAATTCACAGGACATCTCTTGACAAAGGGCTGAGCAGCAAGAGGTAGGAAGGGGAAACCCCGGAAAACTTCGTCCTTCCTGCAGCAGAAGGGAGGAAAAGGCAGAACCAGTGCTTGGTGAGAGAGAGCAGGAGGCAAAGGAAGCTCAGCACCTAACAGAGCCCTCCCCGTGTCCCCACTGAGGACCCCGAGCACGAGAGCACGCAGAGCACCTACTGAAGTGAACTGGATGTTGATCGGATCGCTGCAGGACAGGGTCGGCTGCAGCGCTCTCAGCTGCTTCATGTGGCTGCTGTCCCCGGCCTGCATCACTTCGCTCACGTGAAAGGTGCCAGGCAGCTTGGAGTCCAACATAATGACAGTGGATAGGTCAGGGAGCCTGGCAGAGGGAAACAGACCATCAGGAATGGAGCAAGGAGAAAACTTTCTGCATGGCCCCACGGCAAACCTCCTGCACGGGCCTTCTTTGGATAAGACTCGATTGCTGCAGTGCTGGAATGAGAAGTATTTGAGAGCCATTCACACACGGTACATACGTCAAAGGAACTGCACTGTTTCCAAATCTGTAATATGTTTTATAAGGAGGGGTTGTGCGTAGGACTTTCCACCTCTGAGGATTCAGTGATTCCACAGAGAGCCCTCATACTGCTGGCAGCGATGGCTGAAGCTCAAACAGGGAAAGAACAGTAATGCCAAGATGTAATCGGTCACCTGCTGGGATCTCAGCAGCGTGCGGGTGGCCCTGCAATAGCAGAAGGACCTGGCTTTATCAGAACAGCCTTACAAGTGCCCGAGTGCGGGAGGAGAGGCTCTGTGGTTGCAGTGTCTCCTCGGCCCAGCAAAGGCCCACAAAGTGACTGCAAAGTGCCCTCATCAGTACAAAAAGTCCTTAATTAAGAGATGTCTGTGCAGATTGTTCCTCCACTTCAGCGTGTGGCTGCAGCTGAGGACACACGGCAGGACGCAGCTGATAGGTCAGTGCAATAAACCAGAGCTTCCTAACTCACCTTTTGCTCTTTATTCCCCCTGGGCTGGAGTTTTCCAGCTCAGGACATGACTGCTTTAGGATATCATAGTACTTTTGCGATTTAAAACAAGCAGGAAACACCAGGGCCTTGCAGCCAACCTGTGGAGGGAGACAGGAAGCGATCAGAACTCACAGCGGGGCGATGCTCAGCCCACGAGGAAGAGCAGAGCCTGCAACTCAGCAACACGTGTGCAATCCTGACCCTCCAGACTAAAGCTGGAGCTTTTGATGAGCCTCCCTGAGAAGAGCCATCATTCACACGGCTGAAGAGTCACTGAAGAGCACAGAAGGGGTCTCTGCAAAGTGGAAACGCAGCAGACGCTCTCTCGGCTGGGAGGGGATGCAGAGCTGCAGCCGAGGATCCCCATCCTCAGAGGATCAGTGCTCTTCATTGCATCGTGAGGGAAAAGGACTGATTTTTCAGGATGGGCGTCCCAACGTTAACAAAAAGCCTGCTCCCAGAATAAGAGAGGAATTTCGTTTGAGTAGATCTGAAAGAAAGGATATTTGAGGAGCCTTGGGAAAACGAGGAAACCTAACGCCTGCCTCCCAGCTGATCCAAGGTTTGGGGTTTGGGCTTTGCTAAGGTGGACAGACTTGTAAGTTTTTCCAGCTCCTTTTGAATCATGAACTATTCTGAAAATCAAAGCATTTTCCGTTCAACCTTTAGATTTACATAACTCTGAAACAAAGCCCTTTAATTACTCCAAGAATTGCTATTTATTCTTCGGCAGATGCAACCTGTGGAATTTGACCCAGATTTGCTTTTCACTTCCAAAAAACACATTTCTGTCAAATAAACCATTGACACAAATTGTTTACTTGGCTGCTCTCGTTACTTTCCCAGAATCCATGATATCAAGAGGCCAAACCTACGCCCATGAATGGTTTTTAATTACGCTCTGGAGCGTATCAGGAGGGAAAACGAACACGTGATGAGTTCAGGGAAGAGCCTGCCCAGAACCCAGAGGACCGTGTCTCTTCTGGAATGTTCTGGGGCTCTCCAGCATTTCACCATCAGCCACCTGCAGCTTCCTTCTGCCTTAGCTGGCTCTGCACAACACACAACGTGAGGCACCGCGAGGAGGATGCTGAAGGAGAAAGGGACCTTCAGCCCAACATCCCCCACCCAGCATCGATTACACGGCAGCAGAGCCTCCCACACAGAACCTGTCCCCAATTTGCTTTCACCAGGCCCTGGAGATAGGACGGAGCAATTGGAGGAAGGATGGCAGCTCAGTGTTCATTACTCTGTGTACTGGAGGCAATCTGACGAAGCAAGAAAGAAAGAGGCTGCACAAGCTGATGCAATCCAGGGCAAAGCACCAAAGTCCTCGGGGTCTTTGTTGTGCAAAAAAAGCCATCAATCAAATAATTGTGGGGATGAGGAAAACCAAAGAACCCCGTGCCAGGGGTACATGTGAAAGCTAGGAACACCAGAAAACCCACCAGGCACAGCAGCTCCTGGGCTCCTTGGAAAAAAAGAAAAGGAGCACCATCTCAGGAGAGAGATACAGAATGAAAGCCATGAACAGAGCCAGGAATTAAAATATCCCCCATACCAACAAGTGCAGCACGCTGTGAACGCTGCACAGCACCCAGCATGCTCACTCTGACTTGTGAGTTTACTTTACCACCTGGGGAGAGGACCAAGAAGACATCCACACAGGAAGGGAAACGCTTCACCACAGTGCATTTCATTTTAATGTCTGGAGACAACAGCAACCCTGGCTGTGTTACCATAGCAGGATTAAGTGAAACATGAAATGGGAACTCAAACTGCAGCCCAGCAAGCAAATTCCAGAGCTGCTGATGCAAGAGAAATCCTTCACTTCCTTCCAGACAGTGCAAGAACTTGCATGGCACTGGGAAGCCCCAGATGAAGTTTCAGCTCTTCTAGCACTAAAGCTAGTGCTTCTGATTTAAAGCTGAAGTAACCAAAGAAGTCTTAATCCTAGGATTAATTTTTAATGATGGCCTGTATTCCTCCTTCCCGGAGCCAAGGAGCTGGAACCATTTAAGCTGATCGGTGCTCTGCACACTGCCATCCCAACTCCAAGCCAGGCAGGTGAATGGGACGAGCTGGGGCAGCAGAAACACAGAGTGGCAAACCTCCAACACAGCCCAGGCTAGCAAGGCCTAGGACAGAACTGAGAAGGATAAATCAAGCTGCCAAGCAGGCTGGTTCTTACTGAGTCCTCTTCCTTTCTATTTTAAGGGCAAAGTCTCAGGAAGTGAAATCAGCAGGCAGGCAGATGACAGTGCCCAGCTCTCCGAGGAGGGGAAGGCAGCTGCGTGGTGCTCTCAGCCCACAGCAGCCAGAAGATGGTGGGACTGGTCCGAGAGAGGAGCTGCCTCAAGAGACTGCAGTCATGCTTTGTTACTACACAGCCTCTGCTGTCCTGGTTATGTTTCTTGGCACTGCCTCTGTCTCATATTTAGTCTTGCATTATTCTCCCCATTCCTTAGCAAATGATCACTGGCAGATACACTTGTTGTTGGTGTAATACTGTCAGCACATGATTTTGAAAGGGAGGGAGGGATGAGAACGGTCTTGAAGTCTCTGGCAAATGGACAGGGTGGCAGCCAAAGACAGCAGCAACCAACGCAGCCATTACAGTGCAGAGCTACCCCCGCGACCCCAGGGGGGGTCTGCTGTCACACAGCCAGCTCTCCCTGCCTCTGCCTGTATACGTGTATAATCAGCTCACCTCTCTGTATCACCTCCCTGCTAAGCCCTTTAACAAGTTGCTCTTTTTATCGTTCCTCATAACAAATCAAGTAGAATTGTTAACAGCAAGTGCCATACAAACCTTCCTGATCACAAACTCCAGCTCATGGGCCTGATAAGCTGGATTCACAGACACCTAAAGAAGGAGAAACAAGAAATTTAATCAGTCACCCTTACCCCAAAAACCCTCCTCCCTAACACATACTCCAACATTCTCCCAGAGACAGGTGATGGTCGAAGCCCCTCCTGTCTGAGACCCAGGCCTAAGAGCTCACCGCCACGAGGGACTCATGTTCACTAGAAAATCTATCTGAACCCAGGGTCTGCATGAAAGACAAGGGAAAAGATTTGTGTGAGTCACTCACAATGGTTTTAGGAATAAAAACAGTCCTCCTTTCTCCCTGGCAGGCATTAAATCCAAGCTAGGCACATTCAAAACTCAAGGGAACCTCAGGATTCTTAATGGACAGCCAGCAAAGTATCAGCATTTCCCTTTATGGCTCTGAGCAGAGGTTGCACTGAGCACCAGAGATGAGCTGACCATCACGTTCCTCGTGAGCTGTGCTCATGTGTCCTATTACTGCTCCTTAGCAGACACTGGGATGAGCAGCGCTGAAGCAAATGAACCAGAAGATGCGTTAGAGTCCTTACACAGAGCATTGTATGAAAGGGACACACTTTAATTAATGTGCCAGATGATACAGTCAGATGAAATCTGCCTTTCAGGGGTACGCAGCTTGGGCTAGGTTTTTAAATGACCATTTGTAGCTTGAAGCAATATAGAAACTTTTAGGAGGTATCTAAGTAACAGATAGCTATTTAGGAACAGCACGTAACATCAAAGCGATCCTGGAGGCAGTCAGGTTTTATCGGTCACTGCTTGCTGCAAGCTGTTTCACAGCAGGCCATTCCTTTCTGCTCCCTCCTCAAAGCCCCATGGTCTGCGCCCATACACAGCAGATGCAGGGTGCAGCACAGATCTCAATTAAACACTGACTTCAGGAAGAGCTAACCGTGCTGGGTACGAGCACGGGGAGAGTCACACGACACACCACACCGCCCATATGCTATTGCTGTGTCTCCGTCTCCTTTCCCCACACACTGACAAAGCCCCAGCACTTACCAGGATGATCCCTGCCTGGGCAGTTGCGAACTGCATGAGAACCCACTCATATTTATTGGGACCCCACATTCCCAGCCTGTCTCCCTTCTTCAGGCCAAGAGCCAGAAGTCCAGCTGCTGCTTGGTCTACCTGTAAAATACAAGACAAGCACCTGAGGATCACGAACACGATGGGGCAGTGGATATCTTTCCACAGCGCGGAAGCCACCGCCTGATGCGGTAAGTATGAAAGTTCATTCTGGGTCATAAAGTAATTATTTCATGCACACAGTCTTCTCCCTTTGATCCTGTGATTGGTAAGGACGAAGGCAGCACACAGCCACTGGGTGCTCGCACTGCGGGCCCAGAGCCAGAAATCCACGCAGGGCGATCCTCACTGCTGAGCTGAGCAAGGAAACCAGCTCGGATTTCTCCATCAACACCAGTTGTTGCTCCAGTGAGTCTGAGTGTGCTCTCTGATGTGAGTGAGACACTCACCTCCTCTTTGAACTGAGCAAATGTTTTCCGAACTCCATCTCGGTGGAAAACAAAGGCATCGTGGTGGGGAAACCGCTCTGCTTTCTCATCCAGGCATTGGCCCACAGTTTTGTCTATAAGTGGAACGTCCACGGCCCCTTTGACATAGCTGTCAGTCACCCTATGGGATGCAGAGAGCGTCCTTCTGTGCAGGGCGCTGTGAAGAAAAAGAAGCTGTGAGATGGATGCCAGCGGGGTTTTCTCTGCTCTCACAAATGCTATCCCACAATATTCCCACTCATTTCTGAGGTGGTCATCTCCCAGCTCACCTGATTGATTTTGTAACACTGTGATGGAAGATACAAGGAATTCCTGAGCCATGAGGTTCAGAGCAGGGCCCTGGTTACAAAAGAGTGTCTGTTTTACCATAACCAGCCATTACAGTGTGCCCAGAATGGATGGATCATCAATCTGCCTGCAGGACCAGCAGAATCTGTGTGCTAAAAGCCTCAGCCACTCATCTCTGGATCATCTTTGCAACCTCTCCCCGTGCTATTCCAGCCTCCGTTATCAGCATCGAGCTCCTCCCAGACTGAGGACTACAAAATGGCAAACCGAAGGGGACAGGAGTGGGAGGGCTTTTTTCTCCCCCAGAGCCCAATGGTTCACCCCCATGACATGGAAGCAGTGCAACCCAGTGACGTCAGGAGAGCTCTTGCTTTGCGTCAGCTCAAACATCACTTCAGTCATCAGCTACCACGGGATCACAGCACAGCAGCACCCCACCCTGCTGGCCTCCGTGCAGCCCTAGCCCACCTTTGTACCCCGGCACAGAGGGGACACTGCAGCCAGGACTGCCATCCCCAACAGCTCCCGTGCTGCCCCCGAGCAAACCACACCTGCAGAAACACCGCGGTGCAGTATGAGCAGTGCTCCTGGGAGCTGCCACACAAATATGAGGAAGGTGGTTCAACACCGGCGCTGACAAATGAACGGCAGAGCTGGTGCTATTTTTCTTAGACTTCAGAAGAACAGACACCACCCTGAAAGATGTTAGGCAAGGCCCTAGGACACAAACACGCTGCTCTCACTCATCTCTGCGTGTCAGGGCCACTGTGAGATATTTCCCTCTTCCAGCAAGAGCAATGGGAACCTGAATCAGTGAGCTCCAGCAAGACCTGAGCACTCCACAGAGCAGAAAGACCTCCAACAGCACTCAGAACGCAGCTGCCCCACCTGCACGTGCCCGCGTGTGGGCACACACACACACAGTGTGGGGCTGAGCCCCCTCCCCTGCTCCCCCACAGGGGATGCACACTGCTCAATGCTCCCTGTGCTGCTCTCATTCATCTGCTGTGAGGACTACTCCAACCATTCCTAAATATCTGGACAGATCATGGATTTGGCAGTTTATTGAGAGATGCAACCAGTTCCGACCTTCCCATAGCAGTAAAAAGTGCAAAAAAAAATTGGAAGGAAAACAATGAAAGCGTTTTGCAGGGACGTCCACCACAACAGTTCCTTCTGCTGCAAAGAGATGGCCGAGGAAGTTAAACCAAAACTCCTCGTTGTGTCGTTTTGACCTGTTCTAAAAAGACCTGCAGACATCAAGGGACTCTTATCTTCTGAACAAGAGCTGTTCTGAAGGGTCCAAAGGAGCTGAGCCCTCACTGAGAGCAGCGATGGGTGTGCACAGCACTGTGGGCTTTACTGCCTCTGAGAGCTGAACCACAGAGTTTACAGCACTGGAGACAGCAGCAATAAAACGAGGAGCTCCCAGGGAGAGAACTGCAGGGCCAGCAGGGCAGGCTGGCGGGGGAGAGGAGGGTACCCACCACAAACAGCCACGCTCCATGCCTTCGGCCTTCCTCCACTCCTGACCCAGGAGAACCCCAGGAAGGACGGGCTTAAGCAGCGCTTCAGGGTGTTGTTTTGCACTGCCCTTGGCTCACAGATGTGGGGCAGACAAAAAAGAAACAGATCACCTGAAATCAGCTGTTACCCATTCACTATGGGACCAACATTCTGCAAAGCCTTTGTGCTAATTGACACAGAAAACTTGGTTTTCTTTTCTGCCCACGAGAAACAAATCGGTGCGGGGCTACATCGCCTGCGAGGTGGGGATCTCCCTCGGGCAGCACAAGTGAAGCTGATACCTTTGGGTAACAGCTCTGCTCAGAGCGCAGCATGACCCGACCCCCTCCCCACACTCCTCGTCACGGCAGCGCAGCTCTGCTCTGTTGGGGTGATCACTTCTCGCAGTTCACACTGTGCTGTGAGTGCTGCCCCGGGAGGAGGAGGGAGGGTGCAGTCAAACAAGCTGTAAAGACATCAGCTTCAGTTTAACGGCCGGGAGATGAAAGAGAAGCCTTCGATGAGAGTTGAAAATGCTCTCCCCAACCCTCAGGGGAGTGCTTTAGGGAGGCAATAAAAAGCACCGCAGCCCCCGCTGAGCTGCTGTCACTGCTGCGGGGCTCCTTTAGACAGCCCCCTCCCGCAGCTCTGCTGTCCGACACGGAAACGATCCGCACGATGCGGAGCCCTCCGCACTCACATTTCTCTACGGCAGAGTCAGCTCCAGTTGCAGTGGGGCAGAGCTCGCCCTATGGCGACGCCCCACATCTCCCCCCAGCCAGCTGCAGCAGAGGAACCAGCGTGCTCCCCCCTGGGCGCCCGGGGACAGCGGGGGAAGGTGAGCAGGGCCGCCCTGCTTGTGCAGCAGCACTTCCACCGCGCGCGGGGGCCGAGGTCAGCGCAGCCCAGCTGAAAAGTTCCTCACGCAGTCCCCAGAAAGTCCCCCGTGCAGGAAGGTTGTGGGGCACGGTGCTCACTGCTAACACAAATCCCTGCCCCGCACCCCACACAACACATCGGAGGTTTGATGTGATGGCAGCTCTCCTCTCCCCGCCTCGGCTGCCAGAAAGCAAATATAACCCCACGCAGCCTGGGTTTCACCGACGTGCATGAGAGTGCACGTCTCCTTTTAGCAACACGTTCCAGCAGCAGAGCAGCTCGCCTCCCCACGCACAGCAGTGACCTCAGCAGTGAAACCGAGCACAGAAACGCTGGGGTCACAGGGAAGGCACTTCCTCCTCGTCTCATAGGAAAGCAAGGCCAGCAGATGGATCGCAGCTGGCCCAGGAAGCACTCCCACCCGACGGGCACCGGCAGAGCCTCGTAAAGCAGCCCGGGCCAGCCCCAGGAGCAGCGTGTGATTAACACTAACGTTTTACAGCTGCTGACACGAGATAACCGGTTTCATTTTTAATCTCTTTTTCCATCTCTGTAGAAATCACTGTGAGAAGAGCAGCGTGACCTGCCGTCCCCCAGCAGCACGTGGCACCGATGGCTGCTGCCCACAGCTCAGAACTGATCCCAACCACAGAGCTCCGACGTGGGGAAGCTCTGGGCCTCCACATCCAGCTTCTTGTCAGGGAAACCCACCCCGACCACCTGCCCGAATCAGCGAGGCCTGGATGCCTCTCATGAGGCAGCTGCAGCCACAGGGTGGTGAGCTAGCACTGCTCTGCACTGCCTTCACCTCTTCTTTGCTCTTTAACACGACACTGATGGCTATGGGGTTAATCACCTTGTGATTACTTTCTGTTCATTTACTTTAGTTAGGGGAACAGTAATCTCCAGAGCTTTCACAGAGCACTCAGACTGCACTGTGCTGTCCCCTGTCCCTTCTGCACTCGTTCTGCCTAAAGGATAAATACTGCTCAACAATAAGAGCAGAATTTAAGAACTCTGCGTTACTAGAAAGAGCTTGTCCCAAAGGTGCACCACAACCCACTGTTGTGCCACCCAGCTTCACGTGGCATGCTGGGCTGGAGTCCAAACTGCAATAACCACTGCGTGCCGCTCCCCTTCTGATCCGATTCTGAAGAACAGATGTTGAGATGGTATCATCTCCCACCGCATCTCAGCTGAAAAGAATTATCTGCACCCCGTGTGAAAAAAGAAAAGCACGGGCTGCTCCGGGCGAGCTTCTTCCTGGAAGTCATCCCTCCGGGTTAGGATCAGTGTCTGAATTTCAACCAACCCTTCACAGCATCCGCCAGAGCCAATTGCTTTCCCGCTGTCGTTCTTTCCCAGGAGATTGCTCCACAAGGCAGCGTCGAACAAAAGCAAAACCCACTCGGGCTCCAGAGCTCCTCGAGTCGGGGACCCCCTCGAGTCGGGGACCCACGAGCCCCGCAGTACCGCCCCGGGACACGGACAGCGGCGACCCGGAGCCCGGGCCGGGGAGGAGCAGCTCTTCTGTGTCACACTGCGATCAGAGCGGAGCTGCTGCGCAGAGACAGCTCAGGTCCGCGCACACGTTCCCCTGCGCTGCGCGGGGCTGTCCGTGCCCCGGTCCGCCCCGGTCCGCCCCCCGCCCCGCAGGAGGTTTCCCGTCTGCTGCTTCGGGGGGATACGGAGGAGCCAAAGGACAGCGACTCGCTGCTAAACCTCCCGCACCCCTCAGCCGAACCTGGCCCCCCTCCACCGCCTGGCTGAACACCCCCATCCTTCTGCTCTATATAGCCGCCCTACAGCCCCCAGTAACACCCTGCCCCGCAGTCCCCAGCCCCTACAGCCCCCCCCTCACCTCGCACCCGTGGCCCCTGCAGCCCCCCCGCCCCGCCCGTACCGCGTGCGGAGGAGCTGCATCCCGCGGCGGGGCAGAGCCGCGAGCATCGCCGCGGTGCCCGTGAGTGCGTGCGGGGACGGCGGAACCGCGGCGGCCGCGCTGCCGCTCCGCTCCGTCCGCTGCTCGGGACGGGGGAGGGGAAGGAGGCGGTGCGTGGTACGGCTCGGAACGGCACGGCCCTCCTCGACCCCGGCTGGGCCTCGCCTGGCCCCGGGGAGGGCAGGGCTTGGCCGGCACCGGAGGGAGGAGCGAGGGTGGGAGCTGAGACCCCCGCTCGCCCCTGACGGGCGGAGCAGATCGCAAAGCATCTTCTCTGCGTGGGGCTCCCCACTCGAGGAGAGAGCAGCAGTGGGCGGGGAACGGGGATGCCGTGGCTCCCCCGGGACCCCTCCCTTTCCGTGCCGCCCGCCGGCAGCGCAGTGCCCGCGCCCCGTGCCTCTGCTCGCTCCCCTTCCCGGCTCCCTGCCCTGCAGCTCTGCCCCCTGCTCTCCCCCCACGCTGCCCCATCGGCCGCTTTTTGCTGTACCCCAGGCACTGCGCCGCAGCCCCCCCGACCCTCTCCGACCCCCCCGACCCCCTGCAGTGAGCCCGGTGCCTTGATTGACACGGACTTTGGTTCAGGGACTGGAAGTGACTCTGTCAGCGCAACCGGCGCTGCTCGCCTCTGGTTTTCTGCACCCGTCAGAGCGCTGTGAGTCACTAATTAATTACTAGCCGTATCCACTCAGTGGATTATCACGGTTACCACTTCACTAACAGCTTTCGGCGCTCCGTGCCGCACGCACAGAGCAGCGAGGAGCTGCAGAGCCGGGCGGGCTGGCACCCAGAGGAGCCCCACTCCTCGCAGCAGCGCTGGCCCTGGCGCAGAAGGGGTGAGCCGTGTGCCACTCCTTGGGGCAGTGCCGACGCTCTCTGGGCACTGCGGCGTAGATTTGGTGCTGGAAGGTAACCTGCGCCTCACACACGCGGGCATTAACCACGCGGTGCCGAAGGCGGTGGGCTGAGGTGGCCTGATCCTCGCTCAGCCACTGACCCGCAGGACGATCACCCGCCGTGATACGAAAAAAGGAGGAGCACGACCTGCCCTCCTCTCCTCGGCACAGATCCGCCCTTCGTCGCCCTCTGAACCTGCGAAAAGCCGAAGTGCTTTGCATAATGAGACCTCACGTCTCAGAAAAGGGCTCTGCGCTTTCAGCTTGCCGCTGGGAGGCACGAGAGCCCGCTGCACCCCTGGACGAGAGCACACCAACCTTCCGCACTTCCCCTGCTATTTCCTAAGATGCAAATCCTCGTTTACCGTTTCTGGCGCCTTTGCTCAGAACCTCCTATAGTCTCTGTTACGTCTGTGCTAAGATGAGCAGAGCTGGAAGAGGTCCGGAGGCAATCAGACCGACACAGGGCCGGAGCGGTCTCAGGAGCTCATACGGCACAGAGTGTAGGGGCCAGGAAACTCGAGGCGTGACCTCGGCGCAATCCCGGCACTGGGGAGCGCTCGTTTGGCCCCGTCCCAGGAAAACCCTTCCGCCGGGCGCTGCGGCCGTGCGTCAATCAGAGCGCTCAGCTGCGGCGCTTTGGGATCGGGAGAGGAGCCGTGAAACGCATCCCTGCACACAGGAGCACCTCCGTGCAGCGGCCGCGCCCGAAAGGGAAACAGCTCCGCGGGGCGGGGCGGGGCGGCGGGGCGGGGCGGGGCGGGGCAGCGGGGCGGGGCGGGGCGGGGCAGCGGGGCGGGGCGGGGCGGGGCGCTCCGGGCCGGCAGGGGGCGCTGCGCGGCGTGGCGGTGCGGACGTGGACGCGGAAGTGCGCGGCGTGGCGTGGCGGTGCGGAGCCGCGGCGTGGCCATGGCGCGGGGCGGCGGCAAGGCGTGCAGCCTGAAGGACAAGCTGGACGGCAACGAGCTGGACCTGAGCCTGTGCGACCTGAGCGAGGTGCCGGTCAGGGAGCTGGTGAGCGCCCGGGGCAGCGCGGGCCGAGCGCGGCTTTGGGGCGGCGCGGTGCGGAGCTCGGAGCGGAGATCGCCGCGGTCCGATCGCCGGAGCCGGCGCTGCGCGTCCGGGATGAGCCCGGGGTTTCCCTCTAAAGCGAGAGTCCCGGCCGAGCCCCGCCGGGCTGTCACGGAGCCTTCCCGGCAGTGCCTCCGCGTTAACGCGCTGCTTCTCTTTCAGGCTGCGCTCCCGAAAGCAACCGTGCTGGATTTGTCCTGTAACAGCCTGGTTTCCTTGCCGGTAAGATTCCCGGCAGCCTTTGTGAGGATGAAGCAGAGCCGGTGGGGAACAGCGGGACGACAGCGTCAGCGCTGCGGCGGCCGCGCGGTGCCGCGCGTCGGGAGCGGCTGAACGGCAACGGGGCGCTGCCGGCAGCTCCACGGACACGCGTGTCGTGAGAAAAGGGCGGCACCGAGCAAAGATTGCAGTGCCTCCCCCCACGGGGTCGGGTGCGGGCACCGAGCGGGCTCAGCTGCAGCAGAAGCCGTTTCGGTTGTGTTGCTGCACGTCGCTTCTGGGGCAGAGGGGGCGGGGGTCCTCCAGCACAGCTCTGCGCGGTGCTGAGCACTGCGGCGCGTGTGAGGGGCGGGCTGTGTCCGCGCGGGGACGCTGCCACGCTGTCCTTCCTTCTCTTTGTGTTTCAGTCAGATTTCTGCAGTTTGACCCATCTGGTGAAACTGGATTTGAGCAAAAATCGGCTCCAGCAGCTGCCCGTGGACTTCGGCCGCCTGGTCAGCCTGCAGCACCTGGACCTTCTGAACAACCGTTTGGTCACCCTGCCCGTCAGCTTCGCGCAGCTCAAGGTAAAGCTTGAGAGCTTACGTAAAGCTTGGGACGCAGCCCAGGGTCTTGTGATCCTCCTCGAGTTGACTTCCCTGGTGAAGCATCCGTCCCGATGAGCACTCCTTCCAAAGTCCGCACCACGGCCCACATCTTCTGCAAACACTGAGCCCTCTACTCCTCTTCCATTCCTATTTCATTCTTGGGAAAACTTGTTTCTGCTCTGAACCTCTTAAAAACCCGCGAGACCGCTGTGCTCTGAGTGCCTCCCCTTCCCCGTCCCTTCCTGCAGAACCTGAAGTGGTTGGATGTGAAGGACAACCCCCTGGACCCAGTTCTAGCTAAGGTAGCCGGGGACTGCCTGGATGAGAAGCAGTGCAAGCAGGCTGCAGTCAGGGTAAGGAACCTGCTTGCTCTTTCCTTGTTTCTTACCTTGGTGATTTTCCCCCTCTCGTTACTCAGCAAGCTGAGCTGCTGCTGCAGCACTGTGGAGTTCCTTCAGCCCACGAGGTGCCAGCTCTGTGCACTGATTTCACTGCTTCCATGGCTATAGAGAAAAACTGAGCTGAGCAGGACTCTCCTCCGTTGGGGGAATTACGAGAGGAATAAATGGGGCTTTGCTAAGGAACTGAAGGCACAGTCAGACAGAACAACTTGTGCGTAGGTTTTGTTATACTCTTGAGTATAAAAATCTCTGTAGAAATACTATGGCAAACCATAGGGTCATGGAAATAGTTGTTGCTGGGATTTGCGGAGCAAAAACAGTTAAAATGTGCACTGCTGTTACTGCCATGCTGCTTTGAACGATTCAGTCTGATGAAACAAGCTGCTCCAGGATCCTCTAACTGCTAGCATCAGTGCCCCATGTCACTTCAAAGCAGAGAGCTCTGTTTCCTCACTGCACATGCGTAGCAGAGTTGTGTTCAGTGTCCCCTGCGGGCTCAGTCAGACACATCGTGGGCAGGTGTGGCTGGGTGCCCTCAGTGAGCCTTCTGCAGGCAGCTCACCCTGTTCTCTTGGACCTCGAAGGTACTGCAGCACATGAGAGCGATCCAGGCTGAGCAGGATCGGGAGCGGCAGCGGAGGCTCCAGGCAGAGCGAGGTAAGCACAGTGCTCACACACACTGCTGAATTCTGCCCAAAATATCGACTGCCAGCAGGCAGCTGTTTGTAGCTCAGAATTCTGAGCACTCAGGGCGCCCCAGGGTAGGGTGGATGAAGATAGCCTAGGGTACTGTGCTAGCTCTTGCCTGAACAATAGAACCGTAGGATGGCTCCAGTTGGAAGATACCTTAAAAATCATGTGGTTTCAGTCCTACTGCCATGGGCAGAGACACCTCCAAGCAGACGTGGGCCCAAAGCCCCATTCAGCCTGCTCTTGCACACTTCCAGGGAGCAGAATGGAAAATAAAGAAAATTAAAAAACTACCACCAAAAAAAGAAAAGGGAAGGAAAGAAAACCACACTGCACCACAGCACAGTTATTTGATTTCACAGCAGGAAAGAATTGCTGAGGTTAGAGGACATAGCTGGAGGTCTTCTGGACCAACTCCCCTCCTCAGGCAGGGACACCGAGAGCAGTTTGCCCAGGACTGCGTCCAAAGCTTCTTTTCCTCATTCCAATTGGGAACAGATAAGGTAGTAGGGAAGAAGCCAACCTCAGCCCTTCACATAAACAGAAAACTTCCTTTTAATCCCCAGAAATGGAAAAGAAGCGCGAAGCAGAACAGCGAGCCAGGGAGGCTCAGGAGAGGGAGGCGAGGAAGCGAGAGAAGGCAGAAGAGAAGGAGCGCAGGAGGAGGGAATACGATGCTCAGAGGGCTGCAAAGCAGCAGGTGGAGAAGAAAACTAAAAAGGAAACCGTGCACACCCGAAGTAAGTAGCATCCACAGTGTGTTTGGGTAAAGTGTAATTTAATGCGTGCCCCCTGGAAAAGAGCAGAGACCACTGCCACTGGAGTGCACTGTGCTCAGCCTGCGTCACGTCCCTGATGATGCCAGCTTTGCATTTTTACAGCTTAGGTTTTGAGGGAGCAGGGAGGGGGGAGGCAGCTCAGTAAGAGCTCGCAGAAGCCTTGCAGGCAGGCAGCTGGAGAACAGTGGCTCAGTGTCGGGCTCCTGCTGAGCTGCCAAACTGCAAGGTCTGTGAAGGTCTCAGCGTTGCTCAGGACTTCCTCTCCTCCCGTTTAATCTTGGACGTGCCAAACTGTAGGTTTAAAAACAGATCTTGTGCAGCACAGAGGTGTTTACTCCTTCCCCACTTCGGCCCTCACGCTTTCCGCCTCAAGTGACTACAGAGAAGCAGCGAGGGTTGAAAGGAAAACACGAGTGCAGTGGCTGAGCAGCACGCTCACGGTCCCGGGCATCCGAACCGCTCCTCACGCTGTTTTGCAAACGCTGTTTCTGCAGAGCCCTCCGGCGCCCGCCCCCCCCCGCCCGCCCGGCTCGGGCCGTCCTGCTCGCGGGCGGTGCTCCGGGCCGTGCTGCTGCTGCTGCTCTGCGCCCTCTCTGCTGTGGCCGCCTGCAGACTGACGGAGCTGCGGCACCAACCGCTGTGCGTCAGCGTGAACGCTCTCTACGAAGATGTCGTTGCTGCTGTGCAAAATCACAAAAGCCTGCAGAACATGCTCCAGCAGGACTCGCAGCAGTGATGCCCGGGGATGGCTCCTGCTCTGTCGGCATCCCCTTCCACCATCCACGCAGCCGGAATTCCTATGGAATTGTGTTCTGATGAAACTGCTTTTCATCCATCAGCGTTAATTTGCTGGTCCACCCCACATAGTTATGGTTGGGATCATCGTTGCTGTGCATGTTTCTCAGTTGGCCTGCCGCTCCCATGGTCTGCCTAGATTCACTTAGTACTTCTTGCCTCCAAGGGATTTATACCTAGGTCTTAAGACACGGGAAGATGTGAACTTAGAGGAGTGGAAAAATAAGCTGCCTCTGTTACCTGGCTATCTGTAGCTCTGTGACAGAGGTATGAGGTTTTTTAACGCGTATCCATTTCGTGCTCTCATTTCTGTTAGTGCTAAAGCTGATGACATGGCTGTATGGGAGTAGCACACGTAGGCCCCTCCAGGACCAGCTGCAGTGTGTGGAGTGGCTGTGTCTGTACGTCGGAGTGAGGAAGCTGATGTGCTATTGAAAGAAACAGAACATTTTCAATACAACATTTTTCGCATCAACTTGTCTGAACTGAGTGTTTCTGTTGCTAGCACAGGACCCCATTTTTTGATTAGGTATCCTAGAAACAGCTAAATCTCATTTCTGACCATGTCCAGCAATCACTCATTTTAGCCAGCTGGGCCCTGGAAGGAGCTGCAGCTCAGGAGGGGCTGCTTGCCAGCATGCAGCCTTGTCAGAGCACTGCCAACAGAGCAGGATCCGACACACACGGACAGGAGGGAGCTGCTGCAGCACACCACGCTGGGTGGCACTGCTGCAGCAGCACAGAGCCTGGCAGACTGCACCTTGGGACTGTGGCAGAGGCCAGGAGGACGGGCACGTTGTGTCCAGAGAACAAAACTCAGCTGTGTGAAGGCATAGCAGCTGTAAATAATCACACAGAGGAAAACCAAACAAGTTTGTCATATCTTTACAGGGCTCACGATTGCTAAAACAAATTGAAGTGTAAATGCAATGATGCACGTGCAGGTTTCAGAATAGCCAAGCTACAAACTGCACGGAGAGATGCCTGTGTTTGTCACCTGAGCTGCTCCCTCTTCCATAGCACCTGGAATGATTGCATTATTGCACTGCCTCGAGGAATGCCGGTTCCTCTGTCCCACCATTACTGCACTGACACAAGGAAGCCATCTCCAACAGAAGGCCACAATTGAGGCAGTAAGCTTTCACCTTCCGTGGCTTTATGATACACCTGTAGTTCTCATTACCTTCCAGAAGAAAGCAACAGTGTGGATTTAAAATGAAAGGACAGAGGCTTCCTGTCTCCCTGGCATAGCAGTATATCACACATGCTTTCTAAGCTTCCTTGAAACAGCTTTAGGTTTTGCTTCTGGTGTTGAACTGACAGTCTTTAAAAGGTCCTCGTTTACTATCCAGAAACGTGGCAAACAACATTCAAAGCAACACACATTCTCATCAGCACCTGGCAGGAACCTGCTGCTCTACCACCTCAGTCCTCAGCTTCAGACAGCAAATGCCAGGCTGATGAGATTTATCAGCTCAGGTCAGAAGCACCTCCAGGCCATGCAGAGGCACCTGCTGCGTGTGAAGCCATCATCTCTGAAGGGCATGTTTTCATTTTCCTGTTCCAAAGGGTAACTTCCATGCATTCAGAGCAGTTCAGTTCACACTCAGCACTCATTTCAGTAAGTGCCATCGTAGCAAAAGACCTCAGCTGTCCTTGTGTGCACACCAATGCTGATGGCTTCGTGGACAGGCAAGCGTGCTCCCCAATCTAATTAAAAGAAAGCTTTTTCTGCCAACTGTTTGGATCCCATAATTCCAGCACATGTAATCAGATTTCAAGACCCTCTATAGATTAAGCTGTCTGGAGACTGAATCAGGGCAGTCTAAATTTAAATCCGAAAATTAGTCTTACTCATTCCCATCTGGCACAGAACAATAAAAAGGTCTGTTTTGTGAGGTAAAGTTCTTCCCCCGCCACCAGAGCAGGTGCTGGGGGCAGCACCACACTGCTCTGAGCATTACTGCCTGTCACACTGAAGAAAGGGAAGGCAACTGCTTGTAGTCTGAGTACCAGTAGAAAGCATTCAACAGAAGACATGCCACAGCTACAGAACAGCTTGAGGTCAGAAGGGACCTCTGGAGGTTATACCTGCTCAGAGTCCAGGAAGAGCGTCAAGAAATAATGAATGTCATCATAGAAAATAATTTATTTCCTTGGAAAAACTCTTGACAAATAGAAAGGCACCGCCAGTACTGTGAGGCACATCCAACTCGTGCTGCTATGGGAGACATCCAGCATCCTTGTGTAGACTCCAGCCATTCAGCAATGGTATCTGATCTCCTTCTAATATGACAAAGGCCGCAAGGGTTCCCAGTCTTGAAGCTGGGACTGAGGAGTCCACTTGTCACCTGAGCACTTATTCCCCAGAAGGAAGGTGAATATAATCAGAGACCCCTCATTCATTTGTGCTACCCAGTGACATCCAAATAGAGATCGGGGTCCTGGGAAGTCATGTGCAGGTAGATCCTCCTGGACAGCCCCGGCCCGACGCGGCGCTGCGTGGCAGTGACCCCGGCCCCGCGGCACACGACTATGTCAGCCAGCATGTCCTCCCGCTCCTGCTCCGAGGAGCACCTACTGTAGGCCTACAAGCAACACAAAGGAACGATGGCATCACCTCCTTGCATCCACTGCTCAAAGGAAATAAAGCAGCGTACACACCTGGGACAGATCTACACCTCCACAATGAAAACAGATTTCACCTGGCCTCTCTCCAGGTCTCACTTAGGAGTTCGGAGGCAGACACAGAAACAGTGCTCAGATCTGTGCTCAAACAGAACAGATCCACTGTGTGAGGAGGGAATAGTGGACGAGTAAAGCAGGGCTGTGTTACTGTGATGTCACGGGCAATTTCTTTGGCTTTTCTCTCTGAAGGGAAGCCCTTACACAAGCTCCTCCTCTGTGAGGTGGAAGCAATGGGTATCAAGGAATCACCTTTCTCCACTGCCTTACTAAACACCTCACACAGAATCACTGTGTCAAAGCTCACTCCAGTTAAATGATCTCTCCCAGCTCTACAGTCAGCTGCCTGCTCACAGTCCTCAGTATGCAGGAGGCATCCTTACCTGGACTAGAAGCCAAGGAGAAGGGTATGCAGACACAATAGCCTCAGCCATCTCTGCACTGACCCGGTTGAACTGTTGTATCTGCCTCTTCCAAACTTCAAAGAGACCTTTTCCATCGTGATCCACTTTCACACCTCTGCACCACTTGTTCTCTAAGTAGAAAGAGAATCCTGTGTTCTGCTGCTCTCGTCTATGGACAACAAAGGATGGCAAGGCAAGTGACTATGAAGAAAAGCCAAATTCCTGTACCTGCTGTCACATACCCAGAGAACCACCCCTCATGCTGTGCTGCTACAGACACTGCTGGCATCAAAATGCCAAACATGTCACCTTACTTTTTCTACATGCAGCATCCATTTCCTACATGCAGACCCACATCTGCTGCTCCCATCCTGTACTTGGGAGCAACCCTGACAGAAGACCACATACACAAAAAGCAGTAAACAAGAATTGATCTTCTGACTGCCAAAGATAATAGAACACTTTCACATGTCATTTCTCAAGACACCTTTTCCCATGGCTGAGACATGAAATATTGCAGCTGCTGTGATAAGAACACTAGGACTGTGTGAGGCTACACAAGCTCGCTCTCTGCTATCACCAGCCAACCTGCTGCTGCTCCTTCCCATCAGTGGACACAGCTCAAAGGTTCACTGTCAGTAATGCCTTAGTTTCTGTGGAAACAAAGCTAGCACTGTAGAGCCCAACTCGTATTTCCTTCCCACTCTTAAAAATCAGTCTGAGAACAAGACCTTGACTCGATGTCAAGTGAGACTATAACTTGAAATCAAAGTCTGTCTTCCCTCCTGCTATTGCCTCAGCAAACCTGAAAGCAAAGCCACTCCAAAGAAAACATAACCAGTCATCAGCTGCTTACTCACTTGAATGGTGCTTCAGCCACAGCTTTTGTAAACATAGTGGCAAACTCTCCCAGTTCCTCCCAGCTCTCAAAAAAAGTGACTTGGACGTGTGTGTGCAGCTGCAAATCCACCAAGGCCTGCAAGCATCATTGAAAACAGCAAATGGAGCAATTCATCTTCTCACACCAAACTCCATTCATATCTGAAGCAAAAAAAACCAGTCCTAACACCTTGCTGTAAGTCACAAATATCCATTCCCTCCCCATTTTGGAAACAGCTTAAGGCTGTGTTCAGGGACACGTTGTTTCTTACTGTTTAATAGTCCTTCAGTGCTGTATCAGCTGGAAGATTCCTGCAACATGCAGGCAGCTCACCCCTGAGCAGCAACAATTGGCTTTACCAGCAGGCCACGAAGTGTGGTAAGTGCTAATGTCCATATTTCACTTCCAGAATCAAGGTGAACCAGACACGTTAGGCCATGAGCAGGTTTACAGATGAGCAGAGTGGAACTAAATAAAGAGCTTTACCAACTGCACATCAACTACAAAAGCTGAAAATCCCAGTCCTGGAAAGCATGAGATGGGGTCAAGTGTTCAAGCAGTGGCAGACAACAACTGCATGCTGGTTCTACTCACATCCTCCACATCCAGTCTGGTTATCTCCAGGCCAGGATCCTTAACTTGCTTCTTCCTCTGATCTCCCCTATGTTCTGCCTGGCTTCTAGTCACTGCTGACCGTTGCTGTCCCTTTTTTGACTGAGCTCTGAGACATCTAAGAAGTGGAAGATCAAACTGGGAATGCTGAAGGACTCAGCTGCTGCAGAGCATGAAACAACTCAGTACCTCTTCTAAGAGAGGCTGAAACTGTAGGAAATACTGTCAAGGACCATTAAGTGCAAAAGCATTACATCTAAGAACATTCCTCTGCAGCATTTGTTTTTCTAAAGCTACAAAAACCTTTCAAGAAAGTACTTGTGAACATTTTTGCCACCCTCATACTCTTCCCCAGGTATTTGTCACTGGTCACTGTGGTGACAAGCTAGACAGACCTTTGCTTCTGTTCCTATGTAACAGACAGTGCAGCAGTTCTGGGTGTGAATTCTTCATCTGTTCCAGTCTTTGCAAGAAGGAATTAATGTAAACACGGCCTCTTCCAGTGAAACACAAACAGCTGAGGAGAAAAAATTCTAACCTGAAATATTTTTCTACTTCAACAACTGTTAGAGCCAGAATTTTCCCAGGCATTTTCTCCATCACATGAGATACAAAGCTCTGTAAGGTCTCCTTCTGTTGTGCACAGCCTTGAGCCTCCTGCAGAGATCAACAGAAAAAAGGAATGAGACTGTTCTGAGCTATGCTGATGAGCCCAGCAACCTGTGGCCCAGTGCTGCAGCTGAGTTCTCACATAGGTGAAGTTCTGCTCCTGTTGCTTGTTGGGTGCAAACAGACAACACTTGATCCAGTAACAGTAAACAGTTACAGTAAAGTAAACAAAACAAACACCAAAACCAAAAAAGCCCCACAACATACTTGCTTGTAGCCATGAACCATGGACAAGAACTCCTCCAATCCAAGCAGAACCAGGAGATTTGGCTCTTCTGTCCATTCATTACCGTCCTCAGCCTGCCCAGACACAAGAACAGCCAGATCAACAGCCCGTTTATAACTCAAACCAGTGCTCTCACTCTGAGGCAGGGAGGAGTTTGAAGGAATGCTCCCTTGGGCTGCTAGAGACAATTACTACCAAGTGCAAACAACACGGGAAGAAAAGGGCAAGACCATCAAGATGTTGTCTCCACACCTGAGATAACACAGACTTCCTCCTCCAGGTAATGCTGCAGGGAACAGCCTGATTCTCAACCACACAGGAATAATTTGCAGCCTGCAGAGCAGCGTGGACCTGAGTACCACCTTCTGCCTGCAAGAGAGCTGAGATTGGCACACGGGTCAGGCTCCTGCGGCAAGAACCGGGGCAAGGCAGGCACGGGCTGCGCGGGGTACCTGGATCTAGCACCACACTTATGTATTTCTGGCACTCCCCCGGCCGCTGAGCTTTCAGCACCTTGGCGAGGGCCTTCTTTCTGCCTCTTTCCTCCTCCTTCTGCCTCTTCCGTGCTTCGCGGTCCTTCCTCCTCCTCCAGGCCGCCTGGCAAATCGCCCCCATTTCCTCCTGGCTGTACTTCGGCTTCTTCGGAGGGGGGGCAGCTGCTGGGTTTTCTCCGCCACGCAGAGGCAACTCGGGCCGGGCTGCGGGCTCGCTCAGAGGGCGCGAGGACCGCCCGGAACAGAACGCGCGGGCCGGGCCGGGGGAAGGCCGCGCTCCGGGTATCGCTGCGGCCATGGGAAGGGCCCGTCCCCCGCAGCCGGCCGCCAGCCGCCCGCCGCCGCGGCAAAGGCCGCCTCCCTCAGCCGCGTCCTCGCCGTCCGCCGGGGGAGGCCCCGCAGCCCCGGGCGGCATTCTCCTCCTGACCCTCTCCGACAGAGGAACGAGCTCTACCTCACTCTCACTGTCACTGCTCAGCACCACAACGCCGCCATCACGATTCAGAGGAGGGGACGGGACCCGCGGGGGAACGGACGGCGGCGGAGCAGCGTCACCGCCCGCGGCCGCCATTCCCCCCACGGAAGAGAGGATCGAGCGGGCGGGCGCTTGGCGCGCTGGGCGATGATTGGCCGGAGCCCGCGAGCATGTGCCTGCAGCGGGAGGTGATTGGTCCGAGAAATTGCGCGAGCAAGCGTTTGGGCCAATCGCCGCCCAGTGCGCCGGAAGGGGACGTGAGGCGGTGCCGGAAGATGGCGGCGTGGGGGCGGCTGTGTGAGTGCGCGGCGGGCGGGCGGGGCGGCTGTGAAGCGGCGGGCGTCGTGTGGTGGCGGGCGTCGTGTGGGACGCCGTGCCCGAGGGGTTCCCGGTTCGCTCTGCTCGAGGGCCGTTCTGCGGTTGAAAGGCGCCGCTGGAAAAGGCGTTCCCCCGCGTTAGGCCGCGTCCGAGCGGCGGCGGGAGCGGCTCAGGAGCCCCGGCAGCCCCTGTACTGTCACAGCCCCAGCGTAATAACGCCCTGCGCGGTGTAATAGTGCTGTGTATGCGTTGTCCCAAATTGGGGTCTCCACATTTGATGAGATTACAAAATGCTTAATTTCTAATTAAGTGCCGTTTAATCGAAGGTGAAACTGAAACGAGGGGTCGCAGTTTCAGAGCAACACAAAGTTAAGTTTCAGTAACCTGGAACTGCTGTAGGCCGTTTTACAAGGCCTTGCCGGGACATTGGCTTGTATATGTCCTTCAGCCTCAGAGCTGCTTGCTTTATTCCTGCCTGGCTAGCAGCAGCACTCGGGGTGTAGCCTATCTGCAGAGGATTTAATCCAGGGTGGTTGACCAACAGTTTGTTTTGGAATTTCTTTCCACAGCGCTTTTGTTAAACCAACAGCATGCATATTACTGGTATGTTTTTCATCTGGTTTTGTTGTTGCTCCAAATCTAGTTCTGTCCGTGCCACAAGTGAGCCTGGCTGCCGTCAGATGTGCTTCTAAGAAAACTGGGGGCAGCTCCAAAAATTTAGGTGGTCGCAGCCCTGGGAAGCGCTACGGAGTGAAAAAAGTAGAAGGTGGGTTGGGCTGTGTGCTGAGCCTTATGGGCATCCCATGGGGCTTCTCAGGGGTTAGTTACCCCCTGGGAGCTGGGTTAATTGTGCCGTGTTTCAGCACGAGGTGGCTGGGGCTTCTTCCAAGGGAAAGGAAACGGGAGTTGCAGCAGAAACTCGTGGGCAGCACAGATGGGGAGGCAGCAGGGGGGCACAGGGAATCTGCCTTGCCAGCAGGCCTGTGAGCAACCAGGCAGAACTGCCTGGGGAAAATGTACTCTGATTCTGATCTGGCCTTTCTGCAGAGTCTAGGAGGAGGGCACCCTGTGGGATACCTAATGACTTGAGTCCCCCTTCCCTCCAAGCTATGTTGAGAAGTTAGGGATTTCAGGAGTTTACAGAGAGGATTGTGACGTGCAGAGGGAGCCAAAGTACAACTCTTGCAGCTAAGTGCTTAATAACTTGTGAGTTTGCTGATGAAAACCTATCAGTGTTAAAGGTAATAAAACAAATGCCTTCAGCAAATAGAAAATGCCTTGTACTCTAGAAGCAATCTCTTCAAAGACCAGAATTGCTTTTTTCCACTGTTCAATTGCCCCCTATCTCTTCCTGACAGCATTTTCATTTAGATGTTTTTTGCAATTCTATTTTTTCCATAGGAAATTCCCACAGAAAGCTGTTTTCTTTAAGTCCTGGAAGCATTTGCCCCTCTGGCAGCCTCAGGAGGCTCCATCTCCCTGTAGTCTGACTTTGTGACTCTGTTGCAGGTGCGTTTGTGCATGCAGGCAACATTCTGGCCACTCAGCGATTGATCCGCTGGCACCCAGGGGCTCATGTAAGTCACTTCTCCATCTCTCTTGGCTCTCAGGACAGCAGCCCATCTCAGTGCCCCCTCTCTCCAGCTGTTATTGTCTTTTCTGTATTCTATGTAAGTCTGAATGTGGGTTTTAATATGTGGTGTATTTGAATAACAGAGCTTGCTTGGAATCACAGCTGTACCCACGTGACTCAGGAAAGTACTGACAGTTACAAATATCCTGAAGCACTTCTGCAACCTAATTGGGTGGTTGTACTCCAGGGTGGAATCCTGTGTCCCCTCCCTCGTAATGAGCAGCACTGCACACTGCTGGAAGCAAGGAGTGTGGTTTTCTTTCATGTTAAAACGTGAAGCTGCAGACACTATTGAAGCCAGGATATCAAACCACACGAACAGATGATCTGACCTGCCTTAGTGTAAGAGCTTCTGCCTTTCCTTTCCAACACCAAGCTGGTTCTTTTCCAGGTGGGGATGGGCCGGAACAAGACACTCTATGCCCTGGAGGATGGGATTGTGAGATACACTAAAGAGGTGTACGTACCCCCACCCCGCAGCAGCGAGAGCAGGGAGGTGATCTGCTCTCTGCCCAAAGGTGCAGTTCTATACAAAACCTTCATCAGTGTCATCCCCACCACAAAAGTAGGAAGTTTTAAGTTGGTCACCATGCTCTGAGTCTCCTGTGCCACACAGGACTGGATGGGGAAGCAGCTGGGACAGACTGTTATAGCTGTGCTGCCACCTGAAGAGGACAAGCAAATTCTTGCTCTGAAATTAACTGTGCTTTGCTCTCCTGCTCCCAGAGAGCACGTAGTCGGTGTTTAGGCATTGGAACCATCTGCTGGCCATTGTAAGAGTGTTCAATAAACGTGCTGGGGTTCTTGAAGGTTTTGACTGTTCATAGACTGTTACCTGTGTTCCTTCAGCAGCTCAACTTCCCCTGGAGAACCTGTTCCACTGTTCCATCTACAGTCACCTTTATGACAAAGCTTCTCCTAATAATTCCACCTATTTTTACTCAGTATTAGTTACTGCTGCTATATTTATTTCTTAGCTCCATGATACTGCAGAAGAGGACAGATTCCAGTTGTATCTGACTGCATCCCAGAAAGCTGGATTTTTCTAGTATCTAACTCACCTCGTTGATTAACTCAAATACCTGGAAGCAGTCCCTTTACAACCACGTGAGGCAAGTCTGTGCTTTTAAAGCTAACTTACAACTAATTGTAGAGTGTCTGTTAAGAGGCTGAAGTCTGGGATGGCATTTGAAACTCAGCAGCTGGAGGTGTCTCATAAAGCCATCGCCGAGGAGACTTCTAGTTCAAAGAAAGGAGCCCAAATGTCATGGCCAAACCGACCTCATCTTATCTGCAGGGCTGTAAACAATTGGAAGCATTGGCTTTACAGTAGAACACAGGTTAGCAAAATTGGTAGTGTAATGACATTATAAGATTGTCTCCTCTGCAAAAGGAGATGGGGTGAAACGCATCAGAAGTGCATTTCCTCCTCTGCTTTACGCTCCCCATGGAGGCTGCCAGCTGCTCTGCTCACACTGCTGTCCTTTCCCAGCCTGCAAACACAGCTGTGCACTTTGTCTCAGCAGTCACTGCACAAAGCACTGACACAACCCTTCGACCTCGAGGTTCTGCACATCTCTTTCTGAAGTTCATGGGAAGTTGCTGCAAAGTGCAGAGGAACGTTGGCATGAGAGCACGCAGCGATGCTGGGATGTGTGCCACTGGTCAGGATTCCCTCTCAGAATCAGATACACCAATAAACACTTTCATGTCCTGAGGAACAGATGAAGTAGCACAACATGACCATCAAGGTCAAAACCTGGTGTGCTTGGCAGTACCTGGCACACCCTCAGAGGCACGGACACACCAGCTGCCTCCAGGAGCTGTGGAGCAGACCTTCACCTTTGCCCCCCCCCACAGAGTAAGGCAGCTGGACCATCGCCTTGAGTTTGGCAGAGGGAAGAGCAAGCAGATGTCCCTGGTTGCCCCAGTCAGAGCACAGTGCTCCGTGCTTATCCTGTGCTGCAGGATGGATGTCCATGCCAGCTGGGTCCGACTTGCCTGCCTCTCTCAGCTGATAGAAATGAAGTGAAGGTCTGAGGTTCGGCTGTTCCCTGCAGATGGGAACGGCGTCCCAGGCACTTCTGTCGTCGGCACTGAGGGAAGGAGTATCTTGGGGAGGCTGAGGTCCTACACAGCTGTGTTTCGTTGGCTTTGGTAGCTGACTGGGGCCTGCAAAGGGTCTGGTACACCACACCTGTCCAGGGCCTCCGAGGTGACTCCTGTTCCTGAGAAAGCTGGAGGGTGCCTTAGTGCATGCTCATAGGGAGGTGGCAGCTGTGGAGAGAGGATCAGAGACGAGCAGGTCACCCCTCCTCCTCTTACACAGCACACACAAGACACACACACTGCCCAAAATTCAGCACATCCTCAGACCAGCAGCTGCTGGCTGGCTGCGGCCTGCAAGGAGACAGCTTGGCATTGGTTTGCACACAGTGAGGCAGAAACCCACTGGAGATGCTCCAGCATATTCCACCCACTCCCTGGTACACAGCACTGTGCTCCTGCCCTGCCCTGTGCACTCAGCACTGCTGCAGAGCCAGAGAAAGACTGACTGCTGCTGAAACAGATCTGCTGTTCGCCTCCCTTCAGCTCAGCGTGGGCTCTGTGGGGGTCCATAAAAGCAGGCTATAGTTCGTGGCTCAGTGCTCCTCAATTAAGCCCTCAGGGCTTTAACATGCGTGCTTCTGAGCGGGTCCTCAGCCACAGGCCAAGAAACGTTCAAGAGTTCAGTTCCTTGTCCTGGGTGCACCCGGGCCTTCCTCTGCTGTGCCCTTAGAGCTGTCACATCAGGGTGGGTCATCAGGCACAGCCGCAGATGCCAAGTGCTGACTGCTCCAAACACTGCCTTGAGCACTGAGCTCAAACTCCGGGGGCACCGGGAGCATTCTGTGCTCTGCTGAGAGCTTCGAATGTTTCTGCCCTGGGACTTTTTGTTCGGCAGGAGCGTCCTCGGCAGATGCACCTCTCTTCTGCATTCAGCTGAGGGAGTGCAGATCTATTTAAGATCTGGGATGTTTAACCGCAGCAGGTGAAGCCCCCGGCAGCACTCCGGGAGCTGTCACAGCTCCAGAAATCACATCCCGAGCACGGACTGCCGCAGAGCGGATGATGCTGAGGGGCTGCTCTCACATCAGCACTTCTGCCCTCACTCCCAGCACGGACACACCGGAGGGATCAATCATTAACGCACACGTGTGCACAGAAGGAGCGTCCCAGTACTCCGCGTGCCTTTCCCTGAGATAAAGGCGAGCGCGGGGAGCAGAGTCCGCAGGCACGGCGAATCGGCGCAGCAGAGCCCGGCACGGCGCGGGCACTGCCCCCGGGCCACGGCCACGCGCTCACCTCCTGGGCAGGCTGTGCCCGCAGCCCGAACCTCTCGGCGATCATCTGATGGATCTCCCGCTGGCGATCTTTTTTCCGCACGCTGTCGTAGCTCGGCAGCCGGGGCTGCTCCCAGGACGGCAGCTGGTAGCTGCTGGGCGGCCCGACGCAGAACAGCTCGTCTGCCTGGAAACGCCAAGCCCAGAAACGTCAGCGCAGAGGGACTGTGCTGGGAGCTGTGGCCTGAGGCCACCTCAGGACGCTTCGGGTTGGAGATACGGTGCCGCTCCTTGAACCCTTTAAAGAGGAAATCCACACACCCTTCTAGGAAGTAGTTACACCTCGGGCGCACGGGGCAGACGTGCACTACGAGATCCCAAGCTGCAGGGCATCCGCCTCATCAAAGCAAAACATCCGACGGCAGCGGTGTGTCCTCTGCAGCGTCCCTTCCCCGCCCGTCCTTACACTCAGACCCTTTCCCAGAGCGGCTCCCGCGGCCCAGAACCTCTCCCATGTCCCCCAGGTCTCCCCGGGACGCTCCAGCCGCTCCTCCCAGGGCCACCGGGACCTTCGCTACCCCTCCCCCCAGCTCCCCGCGGGGACAGCGGCACCACCTGCACGCCGTGGTTCCCGGCAGCGCCCTCCACTCGCGACGCTCTGCACTGGGGTCCCACCAACCGCTGACTGCTGCTGAAGTACGGGGGGGGGCAGTCCTGGAACGAGGGGTCGGGGAGGAGGAGTGAGCCGGAATCCCTGAGGCCGCCGGGACCCGCGCTCCCCCGCGGGCGCTCCGCTCCGGAACCGCCGTCCCCGCATCGCTCGGGGCCGCTCCGCTTCCCGGCCCCCCCCCTTCCCCGCCGAGACCCCTCCCCGTAAAGCGGAGCGGTCCCGGAGCCCCGCGCGCTGCGGGCGGCCGAGGGGCACCGGGGACGTTCCCCCCCCACCCGGCAGAGCGCGGCTCGAGGGCGCGGGCACTCACGCACTGCCCGCGGCTCTGGAAGAAGCGGCACGAGCAGAGGAACTGACAGCACGCGGGGTCCCGGCGGTACAGCAGCAGCAGCAGAACGAGCACCGCCACGATGAACAGGGACGTGGACACCGCTGCCGGACGGAGAGGAGCCGCGGTGAGCGGGCGGGCAGAGCCCCGCGGGCCCCGGTAGCTCTGTCACCGCGATAAGGGACGCCGGCTCCGGCACCGCCCCGCACCCCCGCGCGTATCTCGGGCCCCGCGGAGCCTCCGGGTCTCCGGTTCCCGACGGCCCCGAGCGCGGGGAGCGGAACCCGTTCCGGCCGTAGGGACCGGACCGAGCGCTCCCGGCTCCGTCCCCGCGGAGCCCGCCCCCGGCTCGAGCCCCGGCCGCGCACTCACTGGCAGAGACGACGATGGCCAGGACGTTGCCGTCCATGCCGTCCTCGCCGGGCTGCCCCATGTCCCGAGCGCTCCGCTCCGAGCCCGGGCACAGCGCGGGGCGGCACCGCCTCCCCCGGGGCCCCGGGAGGGAGCGGCCGAGAGGGGCGGGAGCGTCGTTAATTAACGGCGCGCCCCGAGCGCGGGGAGGGAACGGGCGCACACACCGTCCCCGTCCGCTGTGCCCGCTCCGTCCGCCGCGGGACGAAGCGATACCGCTCCCGCGGAGTGGAGCCCGGGGATGGGGGGGACACCTGCGGCCCGACCCCCGCAGAAAGCCGGCACGCCGCACGTACAGATATAGATGTATTTGTGGAGATGTTGCATATTTAAGATAACTTTACATCACGCTCCCGACACAGAGTTTTGGCCGCCCCCCCCCCCCCCCCCCCAGCCCTCCACGCAGAACGTCCGTTCTCAGGCTGCACGCGAGCACAGTCCCGCGCGTGGAGCAGCTTCTCGGGGTGGAAAACCGAAGCCAGCCGTCCCCACGCAGCGTCGGTCTCGGCGAGGAGCGGTGCAGGAACCCCAGTCCTCCGCGGGGTCCGCTCCCTCGGGCGGGGGGGGGACGCAGAGCGGGGGCAGCGCTCCGGATCGCGCTCCTTTCTTTCTTTTGTGCCGGGGAAGAGCGGCAGATCCCGAGAGCTCCTGCTGCCCCAGGACGAGAGCAGGGGCACAGCCGCCAGCGCTGCTGCACGCGGCGTTTTGGCAGGAGACGCGAGCATCCCGGCGGCACGGAGCTGCGGGGATGGAGGGGCTCTCACCTCCCCCGGAGCCATCGAGCAGCAAACGCCGACAGCTCCAACTGTTTGGCACGGCCCGGCAGCCGCCACGAAGGCAGCGGGACGCGGTCCCCCGTCCGCCCCCAGCAGGGAATGGTAAACAGCAAAACAATAATAATAATTAAAAAAAAAATGTAAACAACGCAGCACCCCGTCCTGCAGCTCCGGGACGGCCACGGGAACACGGCGTGCCACAGGCTCAGGGACATGGGGACACGAGGACAGCCCGGCCAGCGCGGGGCCTCGTCTCTATTGCACTTCGCATCATATATACTATATGTATTTATAAAAATACAAACTAAAGGGCTGAGGTCGAGGGGATGAGATGTAAGCCCCGGGCCAGCAGCAGCTCCGTGCACGCGGCAGGCTCCAGCTATCCTGCCCCCCCTGCCCTCCCCTGGGACCCCTGCCCCCCAGGGGAGCAGCGCACAGCACAGTGCCCGATCCTGCAGAGATGCAGCATGGGCAGGGCACGGAGGGCAGGGTGCTGAGCCGGGCAGGGTGCTGAGCCGCCCGCCTTCCCTCCCCCTCCATCCGCCCTTCCCAAGACACCGAGGCTCGGATTGGGACCGGCGCAGCTCCTGCTCAGCAGCGCCTCACGGTGACGGGCACCCAGCACGGCCCCCCCCACCGAGTGCCCGTTCCTGGGGGAGATGGGTGCGACCACCTCCCCCTCCTCCAAAAGAAACCCACGGGAGGATCCCCCTCACCCGGCACTTCCCATACTCTCTTCCTCAAGTAACTGCGGTGTGAATCGCACGGGGTGGGGCAGCCCGGGACCCCTCCCACGGCAGCGATGGAGGACGCCCCTCGCTCCCAGCGCCGCCCCCCCCCCCCCCCAGCTGCTGCTGCTACCTCAGCCGCCCATCGGGTTTGATGGGCCCCAGTTCAGATTTGGGGTCCGGGGACAGCGAGCTCCAGGAGGTCTTGCTGCAGGTCTCCAGGGAGGAGCAGGAGGATTCGCTGCCGACACAGACGTCTGCCACGGCCCAGAAGGCGCTGATGGCACTGTCTGCCCACTCGTCCAGTGCCCGCCCCGTCAGCTGTGCTCTCTGTGCTGCTGCCGCCTCTGCCTCCTCGGGGCGCGGCAGGTTCAGGATCCCCTCCAGGCCCTGGAAGCTCTGCTCCATGTACTCATTGCGGGGGGGGCCGCCGTGCAGCCAGCTGCTGTCATCTGCACAGGACAGGAGGAAAGAGAGATGTTCCCACTGCTGCTCCCAGCGCCCTCAGCATCCCGTACTGCAGCACAAGGAACGGGGGCAGCCGGAGGGCGGACCTGGCCGACCTAATGGCCCCACACAGACACACGGATACAGGAGGAGGGCTCCCCGAGGCCAGCACCAGGGGGAAGCACACAGCACTGCCCACAGAAAGACCTCAGCCCCGAGCTCCAGAGCATCCTCACCTTTCCTGAGGGGCTGCCTGCGGTTGAAGGTCTGGGGCACCACCAAGAACTGGTTCTCCCCCAGGGGCTCCCAGAACTGGAGCAGGCGGATGGTCCAGGTGCCGGGGCGCAGGGGCCGGTTCAGGGGAGGTTTGTATTGGGTGAACTCCGTCTCTGCATCCACCGTGATGTCATAGGAGGCGGCGATCACGTACGTGGGGTCGATCCACACCACTGTGGCTGTCAGGTTGGGGCCTCGCGACCACTTCTGCATGGCCACCGGCTCGTCAAAAGGCCCCATCAGGCCTCCAAAGTTGCGGAAGAGCCTCTCCTTGGGGTCCCACTCCGTGCCCACCTGCAGGGACAAGAGGCACGAGGCAGCGGGACACCAGGAAACACGCTACCAGCTCAGGACTTACGCCTCACCATCCCAACCTGGGGAGGGAATGAGGTTTGGAATCCAAAGCAACGCACACCCACCCTGCACTGCTCTCCTGTCTCCCTGCACCGCATCGGTGCCAATGCAGCTGCACGCAATGCCCCTGCAGCCAGAGGTGCTGGCACCAGCTGCCTCAACTCCCCCTGAAAGATCCCTTCAAAGCTCCACTGCTCAGCTCCAAACTGAAGCCGAATTCCTGGACAGAAGCTCATTCTCAGTCATGACAATGGCATTGCGTCCCCCTGCCTCTCTGTGTGCAGGCTTGGAGAGAAAGCAGGGCAGCGTGGCGTGGAAAAGCTCAAGAGAACAGCGGGTGTTTTGAGGGAAACTTCTCCCATACCTCAAGGTTTTGTAACCGGTTTGCCTGTCCTCCATGACCTGCCAGCTTCAGAGCTCCTCGGGGCATCATCCACACCTCCAGGGACTCTGCCCGGCCACTTGCTGAGTTCTGCACTTCCTGCATCACCAGGTAGCCCTGGAAACGGTCGTCATAGAAATACAAGTGAACACTGGATGGGAAACCTCGGGGCTCAAATCTGGAGGAAGACAGAGAGGTTGCACAACTGAGCATCAGCGTCGTCCCAGCACGACATGCAGCCGCCCCTCAGAGCCTGGGGCGGGCCACGGCCGGTGCCCCACCTGCACAGCTTCTGCTCCTTCGCTGCCGCGGCCTTGCGGAGCCCCAGCCGGGAGAAGCCCGTGTAGAACGTGAGGGTGACGTCGCTGAGGCCGCTGAGCCCATCGATGCGGTCGTACACGCTCTCCCAGTACGCCTTCAGGGCGGGCGTGCTGGGGGGGTAGCTGCCGTACAGGTGGGTGTCCAGGATCTCCAGCACCTCCTGATTCACCGTCGACTCAAACTTGCGGGCAAAGAAGGTGGGTCTGGAGAGTTGCTGGAAGAACAGAGTCATTTCTAACAGCGATGGCGGCTTCCCCTCCGCCCTCCCACCTCCTCAGGGCGGCCGGGGGTGGGGCAGAGCGGGAAGAAGCGTGCTGGGATCCATCCTGCCCCCTTTATGGCACAGGCTAAGGAGCAGCAAAGCACAGACTGTGTGTGGGATCCTCTGTGGCAGGACCAATGGGAGCAAGAAGTACAGTAACTGCCAACGCAGATGGGTTCCCAATCTCCCGCCGCGTTCCCCTGTACGTGCTCAGAAGCATCCGTGTGTCATTCATCCCTTATCTCAGAAGGGCTCCCACCCCACAGTCCCCGCAGAGCTCTGGCCACGCAGCACAGCTCGCAGGATCGGTGCTGTGCCCCATGTACGACTGCAGCCCCTTGCTAGAAAGTGCTGCTAAGGGCCAGGGACCTCCCAAACCTCCACTGCTCAGTTTACATCTCTGCTCGCTGCGGGCACAGGAGGTTGTCACAAGGCATTCTGTCCCGCCAAAGAAGACAGCACTTTTTGCACAGGTTTTAAAGAACAGTTATTTGTCCCAGGTAATAGGTCCGCAAAGAAAGAGCAGGGAAATGGGAAAGAAAGTGTGGGAAAAGGAGCAGCATTGTGAGTGGAAGGCTGGCAGCACTGGCAGCAGAGCCCCACTGCAGCTGGAGAGCCAATCCTGCTCCTTTCCTCCCGGGCTGGGGTGAGGTTCGTGCTGAGCAGCTGGCACTGCAGCCAGGGGTGCACCCGCAGGGGGGCTCAGAGGAGAGCCGGGCACAGAGACAGGGAGGAGGGGAAAGAGCAGGAGGAGAAAGGAGGATCTTTTTCACCTGTAGCCGGAGGAAGTCCTGGGGTTTGAAGTCATTTGGGGAGCACCCGCACCAGTCGACTATGTGTTTATATTGGCACTTACAGCCCAGCTTCCGGTTCCAGTTGGTCACTCGGAGGTTGTTATCGACCAGCGTCCCGCAGGCGTGGCTGTTCTCCAGGACCGTGTGGAAGAAGGACTGCATGGCAAAGAAGGGACAGGAGACCCCGGGGGATGGAGGATGGGTGCTTAACGGAGCCCTCACTCACAGAGGAACGGGAAGGCCTGGGTAGTTCCCAGTTCCCAGCACGGGGCAACCCATAGCAGATCAGCTCATACAGCCACGACACTCCTTATCCAGCCCACACAACCCCTGGCAAGTCTGCTCCTCTCCCCCCCTTTCCTACCAGGAGAGGGTCACAAAGCCACAGGAGCAGAACCTGCAATGCCCTTTGCAGCTACGTGGGGCGGGCACAGAGCGGGGCACTATTCCCCTCCAAAGCCAGCATGGTTTGTTTGGGGAGAAGGAGCTGAGAGAGGAACACAGGAGCCCTCACAGCAAGCTGCCCCGCCCCAGGCAGCAGCACCCACCCCGGCCGGCAGCAGCACCCACCCCGGCCGGCAGCAGCACCCACCCCGGCCGGCAGCAGCACCCACCCCGGCCGGCAGCAGCACCCACCCCGGCCGGCAGCAGCACCCACCTCGGCCGGCAGCAGCGTGTAGGTGTAGAACTGGCGCAGCTGGGACACCAGCTGGTCCTCAGCGTACACCACGTACTGCACGAAGCTGCGTGTCAGTGAGAACCAGTCAGAGCCGCCGTCCACCACGATGCCCTCGGGGATGTGGCGCTCCCCCAACCTCCACATGTGGGAGTCGCACTCGTGGAACAGCCGGTCCAGGCCCTGCTTCTTGATAAACCTGGGCACGGGGACAAGCACGACGCGTTGGGGACGGCAGCCGCTCTGCCGGGACGCAGGGCGGATCTCCTGTCAAACTCGTGCACTGACACCACACAGAGCTGGCTGCTCCTGGCAGCTACAGCCACAGCAGCCCCTGCCCAACTGTCCTGCTTTTTTCCCTTCACATCCCCCCCCCTTCCCTGCTCCTCCCCATGGTCTTTAACTGGGATTACCTGGCGTTGTCTCGGCCATGAGACTTCAGGAAGTTCTTATCTCGGTATTTGGACAGGAACATCACCAGCTCCTCGTTGGTCCTGGCAGGTAAATTACAAAGTGTTCATGACCCCCAGGATAAAGCAGCCCAGTAAACACTCACACAACAGCCACCAGGCACAAGGAGCCTCAGGCTGCTCGGGACATGCTGACTCAGCCCCTTATCCCACTGCTGGGCAGTCTGGAGCCTGTTGAGGTGTGCAGGGATGGTGCACGTCCATGTCCTCACGTGTTCACGTGCACATTCTCCTGCAATGCCCACTCAAGAGGAAAATACAGCCTCTGAGGTACTGAATGGGCTCCTCTGCAGAGACGGGACCAGCCCTGCCCTGGAGCATCATCACCAGCGCGTGGCTGCAATCTCTACCCTCTTCTTCCTTGAGCTCTCTGCTCCTCCCAGCAGTGTGACTCCCGAGGCTGCTGGGGCACCATGCAGCCTGAACCCCTCCATCGTCCTCCCCGACCCAGCAAGGTCCCCACCTCGTGGGGTAATCAGTGGCACTCAAGTTGATGAAGAAGTCCCAGGGCCACTCGGTCAGCTCCAGCAGGTCCTTCATGCTACGCAGGTACATCTTGAGCAGGCTGGCACCCCCCCAGATGGTCACCATGCGCCAGGGCGTCACGCGGATGTTGGGGTAGTGCTGGGCCAGCTCCACCGCCTCGCGATGCAGGTAGTTGGAGCGCTGCAGGGGACAAAGCTCACGGGCAGCGAGCGCAGCGCTCCTCGTCCCAGGGCCCTGCCCTCCCCACTCCCATTCTGTTCCTGAGCAGTATCTGGAGTCGGACCCCGCAGTTCTGTGGTGCCCACACCACAGTTAAACTTCATGGGAAACCCAGGGCAGGCAGACCCCAGCTGCTGCCAGCAGCCCCGTGCCCCGGCCCTGCTGCACCCGCAGCCAGCTGGCAGGCCGACCAGCACAGCTCCCCGGGCAGCAGCAATGCCATCAGCTGCTGCACACCCAGGGCACAGCTGCCCCTTTCATTTATACTGTGAAACAAACCGTGGGGAACCAGAACAGAGCTGCCTGCCTGATCCAGCCCGCTTTTTCTCCCACCAGGCAAACTGGTGTCTCCCTGGGATCTCGTGGTCCCTGAACACTCGGTGCCTTGGCATCAGCGGAGCAGGGTGTGAACACTGCAACTTCTGGGCTGGAGTACAACCTCTCCCCTGCTCAGATGAAAGGAAGCAGCACCAAGGGGAAGGTGAGCACAGGATGCTTGCTACGTGTGGCCCCAAGGGCTGAGATCGCCCCACTCTGGGCAAGGGTGACAGATCCCACTACTTCTGGGGAGGCAGAGATAGCTGTGGGAGTCACAGCCATGACAAACCCCACTCAGTCACCTCCTCCACCACAGGAGACGCCACATCCCTGCACCCTCACCTCTACGCACTGCCCTGGTGAGGGATCCAGGCACTGTTAGCACATCCCCTCCCCTCTTCCCTCCCAGTCACATACCTTGTCGACGTGGATGTAGAAGAAGTGCTGCTGGTGGTACACGGCCTTGATGAGCCGCTTCAGCTGGCGGATGGCCCTGCCGTGCACCACCAGCATGTAGGCGATGCGCACGGGTCTGCTGGGGGGCAGCTGCTGCAGCCGGCTCTCGTCCCACTGGATCACAGGGCTGACCTTCCCTGCACGAGGAAGCGAGGGCTGTCAGCCATCTGCCAGCTGCAGACTGCGAGGATTTCTCACACAGACAGCAGCAGGCACAGAAATAAAAGAAGCTGTTTACCTTGGGAAGGCCTCAGGGGGGCACGGAGCTCCAGACAGATCCCCTCACCCCCACTGCCAACCCCTCAGTGAGGGCTGGGCAGGGGCAGATCCTGGCTCCAGCCCTTCCCATCGCTCAGTACACTGCACGCACCTGAGCCCCCTGTGCCGGCCCTGCCTTCCCCCCAGGTGCTCCATCACTGCTTCAGGCCCTGACTCAGCACTTCCACTGCACTCCTGGCCACTCGGAACAGCTGCACCCGGCTCCAGTCTCTAAAACTGCTGCTGCTCGGGATGGACAGCCCAGATTAAGGAGGCTGGTGCAGCTTTGATTGGATTACTGAGGCCACGAAAATCTGGGAGTCAGTGACAGATCGAGGCAGCTTTTGGCCACTGGGACGGCCCGGTCGCACGAGGCCGGCGGCCCACCCGTGTCAGCAGGACACCCCGTGTGCCCACAGCACGCGAGCAGGACTCACCCGAGAGCGGGCAGTGGCGAGGCACGGCCTGAGGCATGAGGCTGCCGGCCCGGTGCAGACACACCACGTTGGCGATTTCCTGTTGGCACTGCTTGCTGCTGGCCCTGGCCAGCGCCGACAGGGCGTCTTTGCCCGTGATCTCACACTTGGGGGCGAAGCTGTTCTCGGTGGGCTGGGGAGCCCCCTCCACGCTGCCCGTGTCTCCCTGCTGGAACACGGCCGGCTGCGCGTCCCCGCGCGGCTCCGTCAGGTTGCTCCTGCTGGAGGGGTCCGGTGCTGCCGGCAGCCGCCGTCCCGGTTTGTGCCTCGCCGTCACGGCTCTCACCACCTTCGCCAGCAGTGCCCCGGGGCCGTCCGCCCGTCCCCGCCACCGCCCGTGCTTCCGGCCCGCGCTGCCCCGGCGCCCGGCAGAGCTGTCCGAGTCCTTGGGGCCGCCGCTGTTCTCGGGCAGCCTGGCTTTCTTCTGCCGCTCCTGTCCGCGGTGGATGCACAAAAGGACACGGTATTAACGCCCCCGATCCCAGCGCTCAGCAGCAGTGCCGGCTGCCACGAGAAGGGGGGGACGGGTACCCCTCCCCGCAGTCCTCTCCTGAGGAGGGTCCTGATGACCCTGCCACCTCCGGGCACAACGGCGCCGCAGCAGCGGATGAGGCCGTCACCCACTCCCCCTCCCAGAACCACAGACTCCGGCACCGCCCTGCACGGGGCTTTGCCCCCCCCGGGGACAGCCCCCAAGCCCCTCTGTGCCGGCAGGACAGACGCACGCAGGGCACACAACCAGGACGCTGCTCCAAGGTCTCCTCTGCCTTCCTGCCACACCCCAGGGTCCTTTGTGGGCTCAGACATCCCAGAGCTGGCAGGATGAGCCCAGGGCTCCTCCGGGCAGTGATGGCAGTGGTGATTTTGCCAGGCAGCAATGGACCAGCCCCTCACTCACAAACACAGTGAGCCCAAGCCGGTTCTGAAGCCCAGCTTATCCAAGGGGTGGAGTCCCAGACAAGAGGTGGCAGTACTCTCTGGGATGAAAGCGTCGGGGAGGTGTTGGGAAGGATCCCGTTGTGCCCCCTTCCCACGCCCCGGCTCCCAGCGCTCAGCTGGAGCGGATGCAGTGACCGCCAGCTCCTCTAGAAATCCCTTTAACAAACCTTCCCATGGAGCCAAGTGTGTGCAGAGGGAACAGTTAATTGTACTTCATTTTCTCTGCCAGGCTGGCTGATTAGCAGAAATGAGTTAGCCTTGGGAGAGCAGGGCTGTTCCTGGACACAGAAGTTTGGACGATGGAGGCAGCTGCAGGGCCAAGGTGCTGAGCTGCCCGTGGGGTTGGCACGACGCACACCGTCAGATGCTCGAGCCCCATGGGTTACTCCAGCCACAGTGATCCCATTCAAACCCTTTGGGAAAAGCAGACTTGGGCACAGCCGGGGCTGCCCAGGGCTGGGGAAGGGCTTTGGCACACGGCCACCAGCACAGCACCAACCAGGTGTCACAGCAGGCAGCGAGAGCTGCGGGGAGCTCCTCTGGGGCAGCAGCATCTTCTGAGATGCACAGATGCTCTCTGGGATGGTGAGACCAAGTTAATTTGCTGCACAGGCCTCTCCCTGTGGGTGTAGCTGCCAGGGAGGTCACGGCCGGGAGGAATCACGCTGTGCAAAGGCTGTTATGCATCTGGCAGGACCTGCCTGCCCCAGCCAGCCTGAGCGAGCAGCCAACGGGCACAGCCTGCAAGGTGTCCCTGAGCTGCCTGTGCTGGGCTGAAGCCGTCTCCCCACGGCTGCAATCCTCAGCTACGTGGGATGGGGCTGTGAGCCTGCTCAGCTCCCACAGGGCTGGCAACAGCAGGGACCAGGAGAGCCCATTTCCACACAGCCAGCCCCACACCGGCAGCAAGCAGCTCATCAGTCAGCACACAGACACATGTGCTCAGGGAGTGGGGAAGTGACTGATGAGCAAAGTCACTTCCACAGACTCAGCCCCGCGAGATGACCCTGTGGCCCTGCCAGCACAGCCCTGCACAGTGCCTGCAGCCCCACGCAGAGCCCCACGCGTCCCTGGGAGGAACTCAGCTGCTATTCACAGTGGGGAATTCCTCAGAACCATCAGTGCCTTTCTGGAGCTGCCAGCTGACGAACTGAATGGCTTCTAATTACTGCCCCACAGCACAGCAATCCCACCCAGCCAGGCACAGAACAGCTCCAGCCACGCTGCCCTGCAGTGTTCAGGCCTCACGCACAGGAGCTTTTGGCACAGCTCCTGGGAGAGGCAGCAGCTGCCTGTCCCACCTCCCAGCACACACGGACAAACGCAGAGTGCCTTGGCTGCTGTCCCCATGGCACCTCTCCTCCATCCACGGCACCAGGACGTTGCTTTGAACGCACACACCCCACTCCTCCTGCTTCCCCTGCTCCTGTACACACAGCCCAAAGTGTTGGGAAAGGACCTTTCCCTCCCGGCTGTCGGAACACGCAGGGATGGGGGTGGGTGGTCCTGGATGAAGAAGTCCCAGGATGCCAAGTGCTGCTGCACTACAACAGAATTCAGCGTTGACCTGGGCACGTGGAGGCTGATCTGGTGTCAAGGAAGGGGGCAGCCAGCAGCAGCCAGAGCTGAGCTGCCAACGTGGGCACAGGGCACGCAGGGTGACCAGGCCATCAGCCATGGGGTGAGCTGCACAGCTCCCTTGTGCTCACTCCTGCGAGTCACACTTGGTTTGTGGACGAGATGAGCCAGGCTAGAGCAGCATCCCTTAATGGGAAGGAGCCATTTGCTCAAGCAATTAGATCCCAGAGTTTCGCAGATCCATCCGAGCCTGCAGGGTCAGGTTCTCCCCAGAGAGCTCTCCTGCCTCCATCTCCACCAGAAATACCCCGGGGGAGCAGCGGCTCCTGCAGGTCTGGCCAAAGTCAGAAGCTGCAGGACAGCACAGAAGCAAAGAGCTCTGCTGTCTTCCTAAAAGTAACAGCTGCACTTCTCGCAGCTTGCTGATGGGCCCGCGCTGTCAGCAGAGCTCAGGATGCTGCCTGCATTCTCCACAGAGGGTCCTCCCTTCCCATCCTGAGCTGTGAGATCGGTGGTGCTGAACCTGTTCAGGTGAGGGGACCCACGGCCAAACCCGTCAGCGCCCAGCTGGGGGCACGAGGAAGGCTCGAGGACGCTGAGAGGGGTGGCAGCGAAGCACAGAGCCCACGACAGTGGCACCGGGAACCGCGTGCCCAAGTGACAACAGCGGACAGAGGAGCAGCGCAGAACGGCACAGAGAGGGAAAGGGGATCTGGGAACAGCGAAGTGCCCCGGCCAAGGTGGGAGGAAAGGGGACCATCGGTCACAGCCGGCCGCCCAGCACCTTCACAGCACAGACCCTGCCACACGCAGCCGCGCTCACGCAGCCCTGGGGCTGCCAATGCACCCGATGCTGAGTGCGTGACCGCCGCGCGGAGCATCTCCCGCATCCCCGCCCGCACCGCTCCGTTCCTTTGTGCTCCGGGGCCGCGGTTCCCGGCGCACAGCGACTCCGGGGGGCACGGGGACACCTGGAGCGGAGCGGAGCGGAGCGGAGCCCCTTTCCTCTCCCGAGCGCCCGGGGGCACCGAGCCGGCGCAGCAGGCCCGGCCACGGCGAGCACAGCGCAGCGGGAGGGGCAGAGCTCCGCGGGCCCTCCCCGCGCCCGCAGCCCCGGCTCGGCTCGGCCACGCGCACGGGAGGCGATGCCCGCGGCCTCGGCGGCGCTCCGTGGCACGAGAAGGGCGCGGGGCCGCGCACACGCGGTGTCCCAGCACGGCGGCCGCCCCAAACCGACCCTCCCCCCCCTCCCCCTCCCGCCCCACGCGGACCGCGGGCCCCCCCCACCCGCGGTGACAGCCGCACTCCGTGGCCCCGAGCGGGGACCCCTCACAGCCCCCACGGCCGCCGCAGCCCCCGCACCGCCCCGGCCCCGTCCGCCCCCCCCGCCCCCCGCACCTCGGCCGGGCCCTCCTCGTCGAGGCCGGCGGAGCTCCAGAGCACGAGCCCCTGCAGCAGGAGGATGGCGAGGGCCGTGGCCACGGCCAGCCGGTACCGCCGCGCCAGCTTCCGCACCCGGGCGCTCGCCACCATCGTCACGGCCGCTCCGCCGCCACGGGGCGGGCTGCGGCGCGCACGCGCGGCCGAGGGGTGGGTGGGGGCGGGGCCGCGGGCGCGCGCGTGGCTGGCGCGGGTGCGCGCCGCTGTTCTCCGTCGCGTGCGCCGCGTTCCGGGCGCTGAGGGTCCGCTCCGGCGGCGGCCGTGGGCTCCCCCCGTGGGAGCGGCCCCGCGCTCAGCAGAGCGGCTCCTCGGGATCGTCCGACGGATTCACCGCAGCGTCGGTCGCTTTAAGTGAGGAAGGAGCGATGTTTTATGGAGAATAACGCGTGGGGTCGCGCCCCGAAGTCAAGGAGCGGCGGAGGAGGGGAGCGGGGCTGAGCCGCGGCCCAGCGGTGCGCGCTCCCGGCGGGGCTGTGGGGCGCGGAGCCGGGGCACGCCGCCGTGGGGAGCGTGCACGTGGGACGGAGCCGGGCCGCCCAAACGCGGGGACGGTTTCTTACTCCCAGCGCCGTTACCGCACCGCGCACGCTGTGCCCCGGCCGTGCCTCGTGCTGCGCCTCTTCCTTCCTCGAGCTGTTGCGGAGGAGCGGCGGAGCTGATGAAAGCAGCGGCTCGGACGTGCAGCCGCCTCCTGCCGGCCCGGAGCGCTGCCCCGCGTGGGTCCCAAAGCCCCGAGCAGCTCCGCTGCCGTCGGCCCCACGCGGCTCCCATCCTCACTGTGCCACGCGCTGCCGGCTGGGAGCCACGTTGGCGTAGAGCTGCTCCTGATCCTCCAGAGGGATTTTGCACACTTTGGTGTAAAGGGCCTCTGTGTTCTCTTCCAAGTTCTGGGAAAAGAGGGAAAAGACGTAAAAAAAACCCCGACGGTTGGCGCAGTTTCTCCAAGGTTCTGCCTTCTGCTGCCCCGTGCTGTCCCACCTGGCCGGGCTTCTTGACCTCCGAATATTCGGTGGCTGCTGGTGGGGACGCGGGGACAGCCCCGACGTTGCCGTACAGCTGGCTCTGCTCCGCTCCCTCTGCGTGGCTGATATCCGCGTACTGCAGCACCTCCTGCAACCAACCGAGAGCGGTCCGGGTGCGCTCCCAGCTCCGCCCATCCCCTGTCCGCAGTGCCGGGACGGGGCAGGAGCACGGGGCAGGAGCACGGGGCAGGAGCACGAAGCAGCGCTTCCCCTTTCCCGCACAGCTCCCGGCGCCGTCTGCCTTACCACACTGGCTGTGCCGCGAGTGCTGTCCATCTCGATGGCTGCTCCTGCGAGGGCTGCGTGAGGTCAGACATAAAGGAAAGCAGTGAAACAGCAGCGTGTGAAACGCTGCGCTGCTGCGGCCAACCTCAGCGCAGGGCAGGGGGAGCCCAGAGCAGCTCTGCAACAAACACCGACCCACCCGACAGCTGGTGGCCCCTGTCCCCACATCTGCATCAAATCTCCCACAAAACCGACTCACAAAAGTGAGCGTGTCTGGAGAAGGCAGCAGTGCCTGGAGGTCGGTGAGCAGCTCGTGCTGTGCCGGGCAGCCCCTGTCCCCATCTGAGAGACAGAGCCCGGCAGGAGGAGACCTCCACCCATGGTCACAAAGCAGAGTGGTTCAGCAGAGGTCAGGAGTCGGGCTCACCAGGGAAGAGAAACCACGTACAGAGAAAGACAGAAAAAGGTGCAGGGCGACAGCTCCACTTACCCTTCTTCCTCTTCCAGGACAGAATTACCAACACAGCAGCAGAAAGTGCAAGGAAAACCAGAACCACAGCGATGCATGGGATGAGGATGTGCATGACTATGTCCAACCTGCGAGAGGAAGGTTTCTGTTCTCGCACCTCTGCTCGGCAGCAAAGCCAGCAGCAACCACTGCAGAGCAGACACGTGGGCATGGGCTGCTCCTGCTCGCTTTGCTCAGCTCGCTTTGCTCAGCTGGGTCACGTCTGTGGGTGAGGGGCTGCCTGGAGAGCAAGGGGAGCAGGGCAGCAGCCCTCAGCCTGCAAGGAGCAGCAGAAAATGGGATGCTCTATTCTGAGAGCTGCAGCACTTCGTGTTTTAAGAACCCCGTACTGCCACTAGCTCTGCTCGGGTTCAGCAGCACTGTTTGGTGACCTGCTTTGCTGTCAGTGGTAACAAGGCACGGTCAGTGTGTCAGTGAGGCCGGTTTAGAGGAAGAGGATTGCCCACGTGCACGCTGATGGGAACCTCAGCCTTCCCCACATCTTGCATCACCTCCGGGACACGGGAAGCTGTGCTGCTGCTGTCCCACACTTAGAGAGCCCTGCGAGGCCGTGTGAGACTGCAAAGCAGAACAGGACCCAGCTCAGGGCGTGAAGGGCTTCCCACAAGCAAACAGCCCCTTCGAGATGGGGAAGGAAATGGGATCAGCGGTGCAGCCCAAGCTCTATTCTCTCACAGCTGTGACTTGCTGCTTCCTCCTGCTGCCCAGCACCAGGGCAGGTGTGTCTGCCAGGACCCAGCTTGCTCCCTGCGCAGAGCAGCTATCTGACAGGACACAGGCTGCTGCCCGAAGGCAAAGGCGGGAGGTGGGAGCCCCCCAGGCAGCGCGGGCGGTACTCACTGCTCTTCACTGTCTGCAGAGGTAGTGGGGTGTGCAGTCTGCTCTGCAGTTTCCTGCTGGGGAGATGTCTGCGTGGGGCCTGAAATGGGGCCGGGGAGAACGGCCAATGAGGAGGGCGATGCTGAGTATTTTGGGGTAGGAGCTGTGAAAGAATAGGAAGCGCTCAGCACGGCTGCCTGCATCCGCAGGAAACACTGCGGGATGGAGAGTCAGAGCTGGCACACTCAGAGTCACACCAGGGGACGTGGCATCCCCTCTGCTGCACACGGCGCACGGCCCCAGGGGTGAGGCTCTAAGCCCCCTCCCCAGGGCTGCAGTGGGGCCCCGGCAGTCCCAGCTCCCCCAGCACACACACACCACCCCAGTACCTGTACGGCCCTGGCCTGGGGGCCTGGTGCTCCACACTGGGAAATGGGGTGGGAGAGAGGGACTCCATGGTGGCAGAACACAGGAGCCAGGAGTGCACAGAGAGAGCCAGTGGGATCAGAGGAGAGTGGAAATGGAGCATGAGAGCAGGGTGATGCCCTGCAGAGATGGGGACAGCTGAAGCTGGGGCAGCAGAAGGGGCCGTGCTGTGACCCGTCCCGCGGTGGCAGCCCGCACAGCCGCGGTGACGCATCTCAGGGCGGCTCCATGTCGGCTGCCCACCTCCTCCGGCGGCCGCATCCCACAGCCCTGCTCCTGGCACTTCTCCTTGGGCTCGGGGGAACACCAGACCACAAGCACTGACCTGAGGACACGATGACCCGCACCGTGTCGGTGACGTCCTGTGTCAGTGCGTGTCTTCGCACCCCGCAGCGGTACGTGCCCTCATCCCTCGCAGTCAGATCCCTCACGGTCACTGTGAACACTCTCTGTGTGCGGTTGTCCCGGATGGAGGTCCGGCCGCTCTCTGCCCACGGCTTCTGCTCCGAGGTGATGACGATGTGGGAGCCATAGGAGCAGCTGTTCAATGTCCCAGGGTAGCACCAGTACTTCGGGTACCTCTCGTACCCCTCGTGGTAGGAGCAGGACACCGAGAGGGACCCCCGCAGGTGCCCCGTGACGGTGCCGGGTCCCCGCACGGCCCCGCAGGAGAGGCACAGAGCGGCACAGCAGAGCAGCGGCAGCAGCCGCATGCCCCCCCCGGCTGCCGTTCTGCCCCCGGGCATCCCTCCTGCCCGTCCTCCGGGGCTGTGCCTTCCCCTTTCTGTCTGACTCGTGTCCAGGCACTTGCAGAGGTCAGGCTGCAACGTGCAGTTCTGGTTTCCTCTGCTCTCCACTCACTTCCTTCACCCCTCTGCCACCAACAGCACGCAGTTCCCCCCCCCCCCCCCCCATCCTGCGCCTCGTTGCTCAGCTCCCATCCCAACACCGCCCTCCCCCAGCTCAGTCAGGTAGCACTGCGTGGCTCCCGCGTGACGCTGTGTCCCCCCCCGCTGGGGCTCCCCACACAGAGGCAGAGCCCCACTCGTTAGTGATGGCAGCCCCTGGAGCCCCAGCAGTGCTGCGAACAGACAGACGGACACCTGCAGGACACCCAGGCTTTGTTTCAAAACCGCCCTTTGGTGGCAACTCCAGCTCAGCAGACGTGGGCTCTCGGCACACCAACCCTTCCCCCGTGCAACTTGGGGGGCACCGGGGGGGGCTGAGGCTTCGCAGGGTGAGAGCTGCCCGGTGCAGAGCAGTTCTGGTGGCTCAGCCCTGGCAGGGGAACTGCAGGACGCTGTGGGGCTGCGGGGGGGCCGGGCTGCTGCTGCCGGGGGGCCGGGCTGCCCCGTGCCCCAGTGCTGGATGTCTCAGTTTGCTTCAGGTTTCCCCTGTGCCGCTTCCTCAGCCACACGGCCCCACACAGCAGGGCCAGGATCACAGGCACCTTCACACTGAGGAGGAGCAGCAGGAGGATGATGTCGAGCTGGGACCTGGGGAGGAGAAGTGGGACGATGATGGAAGATGAGGGCTGCAGCATCCCCGTGCCCGGCGTCTGCCCGCTCACCCCACGTCCCTGCGAGTGGCTGCAGCCAGCGTGACCCCGAGCCCCAACTCACAGTGCTGGGGGCTCCTCGAAGCTGGGGGGGGACGGGGTGGTCTTGGTCAGTGTGCGCACATCGCTGGCCTCGATTGTGGCTGCAACAAATGCAGAGAAAGCAGAGAGTCAGTGCAGAACCCACACAGCCCATCCTGCCTCCAGCAGCCCCCACTCAGAGACCTTGGAAGAGATGGAGGGGTCCGTGGGCATCACCCTGTGCCAGCCCGGCACCCGGCACAGCACTGCCGCTCGGGGTGAGCACGGGAAGTGCTGAGAGCTGCAGGAAACAACCCACAGTGGAAGTACTGATGGCACAATGCTCTGACACAGAATGTTGATGTTTTTCTTGGAGAAACGTTATGCAATAGAAGAGCATCACTGCTGTGATGTGCTGCAGGCACACCCAGGAGCCAGGGAAAGAGAAGGGTTTCTACTGAAGGGAACTGGAAACCCTAAGGGTGGGCTCACAGCAGCAGAGACATTACTGGGGAGCGAGGGAGAGGTTCTGCTCTGTGCAGTGCTTTCCATCCTCCCTCTTTCTCCTCCAGCAGTGGCCCCGGGCACCCTCCACCTTACCCTCAGATATGAGCACCTCGGTTCTGTGCCACTGATTGTTCCTCAGGAGCTGCACTGCCCCGCAGTAGTACCACCCCGCGTCCCCCGGCGTCACATCGCTCATGGTCACCGTGAACGTGAGCGCTGTGTGGTTGTCCCTGATGGACACCCTGCCCCGCGTCACCGCCGCCTCTGAGCCGTCGGTTTGGGCCATGTAGGAGCAGAGGATCTTGAAGAAGCGTGATTTGCACCAGACCTTGGAGTGGAGCTCGTAGCCCGGCTGGTAGCTGCAGGACACCGACAGCGAGCCGCCCCGATGCGCTGCCACCTGCGAGGGACCCCGCACTGCCCACGCACCTGCGGGGGACACGAGAGGGGCTGTGAGCTCAGCCAGTGCTGAGGTGTCCCCAGCCCTCAAAACAGAGCCCCGCAGTGAGCTCGGGGCTAAGGCAGAAAAGGGTACAGCAGCATTACAGAGGGCAGAGCTGTCCCGGTGCTGCAGGATCCAGGGGGCGGCGGCGGCGACTGAGCTGCGTCCCACAGCACGGCGTGCACCCCTGCAACCCCTCTGCCTCCCCTGACCCCGCACACGACCCATGCTTACCTGGGAAAAGCATCCAAACCAGGATAATCCTCATTTTTCAGCTTCTCCCTGCTGCCGTGGGCCTTTCCCTGCCGTGATTCCCGGAGCAGCAGGGGACGCAGCGGGCTGCAGTGCGCTCGTGTTCCCAGGAGGTTCCCGAGCCTGTTTCCCTGGGCAGTGTTTGCCCTGGGACCCCGTATGTCTTTTTTAAAGGCATTCGCTTCCTCCCACCGACCCGTGAGTCACTCTGGTCTCATGACCTTCCCCTGGAACTGCCATTGGTTTCCAGCAAAACACCAAAATGCAGAGGGCTTTCCAAGCCATGGTGCCCATCCCGGAGCCCCGGAGGGATTCGGGGTCCCAGCAGAGGGGATTGTGCCCCCCCAGGCTCCGAATCAGTCCAGACCCCCAGCTCAGGTTCCCTGCTGGCTGGCACAATGAGCGCTGCTGCTTTAGTTTGGTTCTTCAAGCAGAAGTGTCTTCCTTCCCCAGAAAGCTGCCTCTTTTGGCACAAATGTGGTTTCTGGGTGACAACACTGTTTTTCTCTCCAAACGTTTCCAGCAAAACTTTCAGAACCCAAACATTCTGCACGAAGCCCAGCTGTGTCCTCGCAGTGGCTTTCTTCCTCAGTGCCCTTTGAGAGGACCTCGGGGCAGCTCCTTCCCATCCTGCCCATCTGCCCACGCCATTCCCCAGAACAGAAGGAGGAAGCTCTGCATTTTCCCCCTGGCCACTGGTAGCCCCGTTCCCAGGGTCCTGGGGCAGTGGCTGTGAGCTGCTTCCACCCTTCTGGCCCCAGGTCACTGCGCACAGCAGCACGTTCTGAGTTCAAGAAGTGGCTGCTGACCACCAGCCTGTTTTTGCTGATAAACTTCACGGGGAACTCTGGGCAGCGAAGCCTCAGCTGCTGCCCCATCTCCATTCACCTCGGGCTTTCCTTACTCCCCGTGTTGTTTCCATTCCCCTCCCCGCGCTCACCCCGACCCTCCTCTGACACAGCCCCGGTGCCAGCAGCGTGGCCCATGGTCCTTGTTTCACCTGCAGGGTCCCACAGACAGAGCCACCCCATCCCCTCTGTACTGAGCTCTGTAGGGTATTTCTTTATTGCTGTTTATGTATACCTAAAAGCGATCCACGTGCTGCCAAGCCAGGATGCCGTGCCACGCATCAGCATGCAGAGGAACTGGGGTCTGGGTTCCCCCCATCCTGGGAGCACTGCTCAATCCACAGCAGCAAAGCAGAGGGGGGAAGCCGTGCTGGGGCAGGGTCAGAGCCCCACGGCAGAGGCTGTCACGGTGCTGCGGCTGCAGCAAGGACATGGGGAAGGGGGTGCTGCCCCTGCCCCGCTCAGAGCAAAGCACAAAGCGGTGCCCACAGGCGGTGCCCCGTTAGGAGTGCAGGGAATCCTCTCCTCCCTGAGCATCAGCTGTTGATGTAGACTCTGCCGTCCCCCAGCTCGCTGTGCTGCTCCTCTGAGTCAGTGCTGCTGGTGCGGGTTCCCTGGGGGGTGGGAGATGTGCATGGCTCCGCCCCTGCTGCGTGGCCCTGCCCGCACCGCCAGCACTGCCCGGGCTGGGCTCTCACCTTTCTCAAGTCCAGCTCGTTGTCGTAGACATTGTCCCTCTCTGGGGTGATGCCCGGCTCCCTGGGGACTGCGGGGCCTTTGGTGCGAGGGGGCAGCATGCCCTCAGCAACCTGTCCCAGCACCAGGCTGCAGTGTGGGTCACGGCCCCACTCGTGTCCCCCCCGCTTCCAGCCCTGCCCCTGTGCAGCTGCAGCAGCCTGAAGCTACAGGGGATGCCCGGGGGGGCCGTGCTCCGGGGCTGGTCGTGCACTTACCTGGTGGTGCTGCTGGGCCTGCACTGCTGCTGAGCACGGCTGGGAGCTCGCCACCACTCCCATGGTTCTCCACCAGGCTGAGGTTGGGGAGAAGGGGTCATCAGAGCTCACATTTGTTGGGGGAGATAAGGCTGGGATTGACCCCTGTCCCCTCCGGGCAGGGACCCCTAGCTCGTGCTCCAGTGCCGTTACCTTCCTTCCTCCTCCTCCTCCTCCTCAGGGCATAGATGAGCCCAGAAGAGCCAACCACAGCCAGGAGGAACAGCAGCACCAGGGTGGGCAGCAGAACCTGCAGGGATGGCCCGGAGGGGCTGGGAGGAGAGCAGTGGGGTTCCTGACCATCCTGAAGGCTTTCATTCTGCAGCCCCGCACTGTGGGATGGACCACGATGCAGGGCCAGCAGCCTGAGAGCACACCTCGGTCCCTGCTGCTGCACTGCCCGCAGCACACGGGCTCAGTCGTGTGCCTTCGGTTCACCACGCCAGGGAATGTGGTGCCCCACCACTGTGACCCCACTGCCCTCCCCGCAGTGCCCACGGACTCACCCTGCGGCAGTGACGTTAGCGGTGTAGGGAAAATCCCCCGTGGTGTTGGAGAACCAGGGCCCGGGGCTGGGAGCTGTGGGTATGGCTGTGTCAGGGACACTCCTGGTGGGAGCTGTGCCCTGGAGGGGAGCTCGAGCCCTCACACCTCAGCTGGCAGGGGGTGAGCCCTCGCCCCCACCCCATCCACGTCCCCATGGGATGCTGTTCCCAGCATCTTTCTGTCAGCCGTGAACCAGAGCTTTCCCAGGGCTGCAGGGGTTGGTTCTGTCCCTCTTCCTCAGCTACAAACTCAGATGTTGTGTCCCAGCCCCTCTTTCGTTTTCAGAGGCCCTGCAGGCTCTCTGGCTGCAGCTCTGCGGCTCAGCCGCGGGCGCTCGCTGCTGATTTTAGGCAGCGGGTTTCCGTCCTTCCTGTGCGCAGTCCCTGCTGGAGCCCGAGCAGCAGCCCCATCCTGGCCGTGCTGCTGCCAGCCCCGCTCGGGGCTCCAGCGCTCCGTGAGCATCAGCGCATCACCGGCCAGCCCCGCTGCCGTTCACACTGCGCGGCGACCAACACAACCGCAGCGGGGCTGGGGGGGCTGCTCCCCGCCTCACTGTCCCTTCGTGGCACGACCCGGCCGCCTCACCTGCTCCCACGGTCAGCGTGACCGGCCCCATGATGTCCGCGCCCGCCCGCTCCACCCCGCACCAGTAGCTCCCGGCGTCCTCCCTGGAGAGCTCCTCCACGGTGAGCAGGACCACGCAGAAGAGGCGGTTGTCCGCGATGGAGACGCGGCCGCGCCGTCGCGGCACCTCCCGCCCCGCGGTCTCCACCACTTTGCGGCACGATCCACGCGCGGCCCCGCGGCACCAGTACTTGTTGTAGCCCTCGTAGCCCCGCGCGTACCAGCAGCGCAGGGACAGCGTCTCGCCCTCCTGGCCGCTCACCTCGCGGGGCACGAGCAGAGCCTGGCAAGCTGCAGAGAACCCCCACGGCGACAAGGGACAGAATCAGCACGTCGGTGTGCGGGCTGCCTGCCCCCGCGTGCTTCCTGGGGCACCCCACGGGGCTGAGTGGCGGCCCCAGGGCTGACACCCCACGGGGAACCCCCTCCGCGCCCGCTCTGCCCGTCCTCACCTGGCAGGAGGAGCCATCCCCAGCCCGGCCGTATCCCCATCCTCCTGCTCCGCCCCGGGGGCCCGCGGGCATCGGCGGGAGCACCGTGTGCGTGGAGCGCTGCGCGGGGCTCAGACGGAGGATGCTGTGCTGCGCAGCTCTGCTCTTCTGCGGCTTCCTCGTTCGCACCAAGCACCGCTCAGCTGCGTTATTTTTGTCTGGGAGAGCTTCGCCCCGGGCTGGAGGTTTTCTGCTGTGGGGAATGAGCGGCTTTTTTTTGGACTGGCCCACACGGAGGGGTGGGGGCGGGGGCCCGGGGTCAGCGGGGGGGGACGCAGCAAAACGCCGTGACCTGCCCGCGGTGTGAGGACGCGGGGCCCACGCGCCCAGCACAGCGCGGTGTCACGGGGGGACCTCACCCCACGGGGAGCACCAGCACTCAGCAGACGCCTCGCAGCACGGGGGTACTTCGTGGAGACGGACCGGAGAGGCAGGACACGGCTTCCCACGCTGGGAGGGGAAGCTCTGCCTCTCTTTTCGTTCCTGAGTTGGAAGGGGGAGGAGAAGCTCGGGCACGAGCTCCAACACCACCACGAGCAGGAGCGCAAACGGCCGTGACACCGCAGGGCACTGCTGGCCGCGCACCACAGCTGCTGAAACACTGCAGCCGAGAGCTGCGGGGTGAGCCCGAGCTCTTCCAAACCCGAACCAAGGTGCGAGCTGAGCCAGGGGGCACCGCACAGGAGAGGCAGTGCCGAGCAGCCGTGCCCCGCTCCGTGCGCGCGGCTCAGGGCAGCGGCGGTGCCAGGGTCGCAGCGCGGGGCGATGCCTGCGGGGCATCCGCTGATGGACAGTTCCCAGGGCAGCTCAGTGAGCTGGAAGCGCTCGGAAGCGTTTCTCCGGAAAGCTGCTTTGCTCGAGATCGTGGCAGCCGTTTTCCAGGCACATCCGTGCTATCCTCGGTAGATGAGAATGATCGTTTCCCCTTCTTCCTCTGCTTCAGGTTTGGTTTCTGGGGAGGAAGCGGTCAGAGAGGGGAGCGGGAGCCCCGCGCTGAGGCCGCCCCTCCCTCGGGGCAGGGCTGGGAGAGGCAGCGCTGCTCAAACACCGCTCAGAGCCCCGCGGTGCACGGGCACGAAGCAGCCCTTCCATCCCGGCCGCGTTTGCAGCCGGAGCGCGGCGGCTGCTGGCGATGGGCGCTCCCGCAGGGATGGGGGCCATGCCACCAGGCAGCGCTGGGATTTGGGGTGGGTTCTGCCCCTGGAAGCGGCCTTAGCGAGAAGGCTGCAGTCACTGCTGGGATGGGCAGAAACTGAATGTGCTGATGCACAGACAGCTCCTGGGAGGCTCAGCCCTGAGCCAGCAGCTTCCAGCCCCCATGCACGCCCCCCCACGGCAGCTCGGCCCCCTCAGAGCCCTCCGCTTCAGCACCATTCCCTAACCACTGCTTCTCTTGTTTAATCTGGTGCCTTTGGAAAACAATCTGCACTTTTCAGGCAGCGCCGTCGTGTACTGCTCTGTAAACTTTAGTGGAATTGTCCTGAGGAGATGAGGCCGAATATTACAATCGCTAATGTGGCTCCTTCAGCGCCTGCTGAGTGAGCACACACCGCCTCACCTCTGTTCTGCTGCCACCTCCGACACCCAACATAAACCCGAATCATCCCCGGATCTGCTGATTCAGCAAAGCCAGCAAAAGAGAGAGTCTTGCAGGCAGCACAGCAGCGAAGGCCTTGCTATGGGCTGCGACTTGGGCTGACTCCTCAGCCAGAAAGGCTGGAAAATGGGCTTGTTATTGCAGTAAAATTCAAAAGGTCCCTGTTGTGTAAAGGACAGAGGGTGCTCCGGGTGTCGGGCAGCTGAGCTCCCGTTGAGCTCCGTGATGGGTCAGGTCCCCGGGGCCGCGAGGTGGCATAAAGCCTTCAGAGCAGTGCCAGCCCGTGCTGCCGGAGCACTGTTTGCTTCTCAAAGCAATCAGGTTGGTTTGCCTCTTTCTCTAGCTGTTGTTGCCAAGACTGATCCTTCGACCTGGCAGAACCATCTCTGCTGTCAGAGGAATTAATGGGCGGATATAATTAGCAATGTCAGGCACAGGCAGCAAACCAGCAACCGAAGGGGTGCAGGTGGCTCTTGAAAACACGGTCTGCTCCTCCGGCCTGGGGCCGTCCGCTGCTCCGGAGGGAGGGACCGAGGAGGGATAACTTCAGTAAGTTTCCCGGCAGAGGTTCGTTTGTTTCCAGTCTAATCAAAAGCACCAGGCTGGTCAGATGAGAGCTGTGAATTGGAGGATCTCGATATTCATATCATAAACCTCCAGGTTTGGGTGCAGATTTCTCTTGATTCTGAACACGCTTTGTGTTCTCTTTGGTGTTGGTTATTTCTTTTTCTTTTTGCTCCAAGCAAGCTCCCAGCTCTGCTCCGAATGCAGTGCTTTCAAAGGGAAGCTGCTGGGACATTGTGGCACCAATTAGCCCCGGATTTGCCAAGAAGCTGAAACGGTTTGCCCAGCACCAACCGCCGTGACCCTGCAGCTGCGCTGCGCCCGACGGAGGCGCGGGTTGGTGGAGAGGCGGCAGAGGACCCCGTGCAGCTCGGCTCTCCATAACCGAGTGCGGATGAGGCGCGCTCAGCCGGCGCAGCAGACTCAGCCCCGCGATGGGTGGGAGCCGCAGCAGGACGCACCTCAGCCCGGGGCTGCCCGGCCCCGCCCGCGCCCGTGGGCATCTCCCGCGGCGGAGGAGGGGAGGGACGGCAGCGTTTCCCGGAACGAGGGTGAGAGAGCACCGGGCAGCGCCGAGCCGAGCCGATCCTAGCCTAGCCTAGCCTAGCCTAGCCGAGCCGAGCCTAGCCTAGCCGAGCCGAGCCGAGCCGAGCCGAGCCTAGCAGAGCCGAGCCTAGCCGTGCCGAGCCGTGCTGAACGGGACCACGCTGAGCTCAGCCCTTCCCGGGCTGCACCGCGGAGCAGTGAGAGCCGCGCGGTGCGGAGCGGTGCGGAGCGGTGCGGAGCGGCTCCGTGCTCTGCCCGCGGTGCTGGAGGCGGTGCTGCCGCTGTCCGCGGTGCTGCCGGGGCTGCGGGGTGCGGCTCATCCCGGCCCGGCCCCCCCGGCCCCCCCCACCCCCCCGCGGCCGCAGGCGGCCCGTGCACCCCGGCCATGGAGGCCCGCGCCGCAGGCTCGGCGGGGGCTGGCTACAACGAGGCCCTGCTGCACAAGGTAGGGGGGGTGCGCGGAGTGCGGGGAGCCGCCAAGAAGGGGGGAGGGGGGAGGGGATGCTGGGGAGGTGTGAGAGTAATTGCCGGGTGACCGCTTCAACTTCTCCGGCAAACTCTGTCCCGCTTCTCCCCCTCGCTCCTCTTTCCCCCGTGGGGTCCATCCTTCGCGCCGCCGATGGGAGGGGGGGGGGGGAGGGGGAGGTCGGGGGGCTCAGTCCCGACGTGGGGGGGGCGGTGGGGAGGGGGGAGGGCTCGGGAGAGCCCTCGCGAGGCGCAACGATCGGCAGAGCTGGGGAGCGGCCATCCCCGCGGCACAGCCCGCACCGCCATCCGCGCTCCCGCAGCTGGGCGCGGCACCGCTCCGCCCGCGTCCGCCCCTCTCCTCCGCGCTTTAAGCCGTTGTTTTCTGCGGAGTCCCCGGGATTGTTTCGTAACTCCACGTTGCATGTAGGATGACCGGAGTGCTGCCGTCCCTGCAAAACGCGGGTGTGCCTCGGGGTGCTGAAGGCTTTGCTGGAGCAGGGCACCCGCTCCCCGCACTGACGCTGCCCGGCAGCTCCAGGAGACGCTGATCTCGGCCAGATCCACGCAGCTCTGTCTGTCTGTCCTCACACTGCTGCTCTGCAGTCCCAAGTGTGACTGTGCACTCCTAGGGAGCTGGGGCAAAGCGAGGAGCTCAGACGATTTCGCGTCTCAAATCTGTCAGTTTTACATCCCACTTTACTCAGGGCAACGTGCCCAGCCCTTGATGAGCAGGAAAATAGCAATTACTACCGCTCTCAGTCCTGTTCTGCACCGAGAACGTAGGACATGCCTCCAGGGATGACTTAGGAAGCTCCGATTCTTTGCACGCTCTTAACTCTCTCCTCTCCAGTGTGGAAACGCGGCAGTTAAGGTTCAACGCTGATGGAAATGAGTTTCCAGGTGGAGGAGCTGCCTGGGCAGATAACATTCAGCCCCACGCTGCCTGACATTTCCCTTGGTATTCTGCTGCCACTGCTGGCTGGGTCGTGCAGATAGATGCAAGTCTCCCCTTGCTCCAGGGACGTGAGGCAGCAAATGCCTCAACAGATACGGTTTCCGATTGAGGAATCACATTTCAAGTGTGCTGAGAAATCCCAGGAGAGCTCATCCCAGAAGCAAAGGTCAACTGATTTCTGGTTGGTGGCTGAACCAAGGTCTGGGGAGGAAACAGACTGGGATGAAGTCAGAACACGGATAGCAGAGGTTTGTTCGGGGCTGCTCCAGAATTCTGAGATGGAGTGGGCAGAAACATCTCCCTGTGGGTCCTGGCAGAGCTCTGCAGGCAGCTGTGTGTGCACAGCAGCAGTTCTGACTGCAGCAACACTGCCGACCCCGGAGCAAACATTTGGGTTCGGGGTTTCGGCAACTTGGAGGGCAGCAGCACATCAAGCCACGGGCAGCACTGTCCCCTCCCTGCACTCTCTCACCAGGGCTGGGGTCACATCCTGCTGGGCTCCCGATCGCTGCAGTTGGAGCTCCCTTTGCAGCAGGGAGGCTTCTTTCTGCAGTGCCTCGGCATTCCCGACCATGGCTGGTCGGCCACATCCATGCTGCCGTCACGTTTTTCTTCTTTTTTGTCATTAATTTTGTAACCAAAGGGATTTCAGCTGTGCTGTGCCTCCACAGAGCCCTGAGCTGCTCCTGAGGCCATCGCTGGGATGTTCCCCCCCAAGCCAGGCTCCCTGCTGCAGGGGCTGCTGCACATTTAGGCCAATGATTCAGTCATGCAGCAATTCCTGAGTTGCCTCTACGATAAATCTACTATAAATCCCCATTAAGTTATGGGGACAGGGAGCCTGCCTTCTGTACAGGCGCTCTGAATCCCGGGCTCAGGGGTCTGCTGGTGCTCACTGCAGCTTGCTTCCTTCCCTCCATAGTTAATGCTGTTCTCTGCATCAGCTGTTTCCAAGAGGTGCTGCAGATCACAGCTGGCTTTGCTGGACCTTGGGCCACTGCTGCTTCGCTGATAATGGTGCAGAGCACCAAAAAGGCAGCGCTGCTTTGTTGGGTTCCCCGTGGCAGAGAAATCTCCAGATGTTTTCCCACGCGTTTGCTCCAGGTCGGATCCAGCTCTGCCCGTGGGGATGTGCCTGGGCTGCAGGGCAGAGCCGGGGCAACGTGGGCAGGGAAATACCCCCGGGGGGGGGAGGTGACCCTCTGGTGGGATGCTGCTCCTCTGAGCAGTTATCCAGAGCAGGGACGAGGGGCTGAGCCAGGATGGAGGGGGGTCTGTGGGGTCTGTCTGTTTGCCAGGCACGGTGCATTTGGAGCATGCTGGAGGCATGGCTGCGTCCATGGGGACGCCCACATCCCGAAGGATGGGGCCAAGTCCACTTCTGTCTGAGCAAGAAGTTTGCGAGCAGTGTTTATTTTTCCTCGTGTCCCTGGGAAATAGTCTGAAGTGTTTTGGTTTCCTGAAAGGATGGGAACGTTTGTGTGCATGGCTTTGCAGCAACACCCAGGTCTGGCAGAGAAGGGTGGGGGGGTGTTTGTGTTCACACTGCTGCAATCCCTCAGTCCTCGGGTTTGGCGGAATGTGGGCAGGCACTGAAGGGAAAGGTCAGTGCTGGAGGGAGCAGGGGATGTCCTGGGATGAGGAGCAGCAGCTCTGGAGGCGACGGCGTTGCCCGGCTCTGCGTCCTGCACAGACCGGGAACGGCAGCCCTGCCCCTTGCAGGAGAGCTGCGGGGTCCCGCAGGTCGATGGGGGCAGAGGGGCCCCGTGTCCCTGTCACATCGCACAGCGTTAATGCAGCGTGAGGGCAGCGCTGCCCCAGAAAGGCTCCGTGCTTCTCTACCACACAGCGGCTGTTGTGAGCAGCAGCCGGGGGAGACGCTCTCTCTGTTAAACCGTTCTGGACCAGGCCCAGCTCCGCCGGATTCCTCCTTTCTCGGCAGGGCTGTGCAGACCGAGCTTTCCTCCCTGAGCCCTGAGCTCGGCCCCGGGCAGAGTTCGTGCTCTGCAGACGCTCAGAGGGTCGGGGGTCCCTCCCCATGCGGGCGGTGGGGCTGAAGGGGGCGGCGAAGGGCGGTGCTCAGCGGGACGAGCAATCCGCCCGTGGGGACAATCCGCTGCTCTGTGGGGTGCTCGCGGCTCCCGGGGCCGGGCTGCCCCCCCCGCCCCGCATCTGCTGCAGCCCCCGAAACCCCTTCCCATTTGGTCCTCGGCCACGCGCTGTGCCCCGGGGCTGCGCGGTCCCAGCGCGCTGACACTGCTGTCCCTCTCTTGCAGACCATCCTGGTTGGAGACAGCGGCGTGGGGAAGACGTCTCTGCTGGTCCAGTTTGACCAGGGCAAGTTCATTCCGGGCTCCTTCTCCGCCACCGTGGGCATCGGGTTCACGGTGAGGACCAAACCCTGAGTGCTGTGCTGGGTAACGCTGCGCACCTTCAGGGTCAGCGGTGCTGAGCGTGGGGACCCGGGGAGGGCTGCGCTGCTGCGAGCACAGCTCAGTCCGCTGCACTCTGCCCAGAGCTGTGCCGGGGGCTGCTGGGGCTGGAGGGGGGCTTCGTGCTGTGAAACCCACCGTGGTGCCGCGCCGTTGCTCCCGGACAGCCGCTCACGCGGTGGTCCCGCAGCAGCCGGCCGTGCCCCGGGGTGGCTCGGGCAGATGGCCATCCATCAGCCGCCATCCAGAGCTATTTGCAGAGCCGCCGCGGGGCTGCCACATGTCCCCAGTCCCGGGCAGCAGAGAGCCAAGTGCAGGACCTCGCGCGCAGCCCCACGCGGTGCTGTGCCGAGGCGCATTTGCTCTCTTGTTCGGGCCAGGGAAGCGGGGATAGACGTGGGGCCGCGTCCTCGGGGCGCTCCGGTGCCCCCGGAGGAACGCGGTGCTCCGCAGAGGCAGAGCCCGAAGAGCCCCCGCGGTCCCGTTCCCCCTCCCACTCCCACCCGCACTTTGGGGGAAGCAGCGGCCGTGCGGTGCGGGACCCTCTGATTGCGGGGCAGCTCCGCGTGCCTCCGCTCCACGCAGCGTGCAGAGCCTATAGCCCCCCCCGCTCGGCCCGAGCAGTTACGGGACTGGAAATACAGGTTCCATCTCTCGGCGTTTCCCGAGGGGCAGAGTTGGCTGCGGTGCGGCTGGGGCCGTATCTCCGCCATCGGACCCCCCGCACGGTGCCCGCCCCCGCGTGGGGGAGCGGTGCGGGGACGCGGCTCCGTGGGCACGCACACGGGGGTGGCTGATCCCTGTGGGGCTGATGGATTCGCGCTGGGATCGGGCCGGCGTGGGGTCGGCAGGATTGGTGTGGAGATGGTCCCAGAGCAAATCGGTCGGAGGGGCAGAGGGCTCCGCGATGGGGAGCGCCCGCCGTGCCCCCCACCCCGAACGCGTGGGTTCAGAGGGAACTTCGCGGGGGACGATGCACCGCTCCCAGCCATCGCCTTGGACCTCGTCCATCCCCACTCTTGGGCTTTTCCCAGATTGTGCGTGCGGTGAACCAAGCCCCGAAGATCCGTGGGGGTCGCTGGGGGCTGCGTGAAGGTCCCCAGCACCCATCCTGCGCGAGACGCAGGCGCAGCACCTCTCCGCAGCCGTGGCTTCCTGCTAACGGCCGCCGCTGGCTTCCTCTGCGCCTCGGTGCTAAGGGGGGGGGGGCGGCCCGCGGTGCTGGACTGCCCCCACCCTCGGGGTGGGCTTCGGGGTGAGCGGAGGGAGCCCGTCCCCTGCAAGCCGCAGCCTCCACTGATGCTGCAGCGTCCCTGTGGGGCCGGGGGCTGCTCAGCTGCGGGTGAGCGGCCCCTTCTCCCCGTGTGTGCTCTGGGGGCAGGGATCCGGCTGCACCTCCTCTTCCTCATCCCGTGTAGGGCGGTAACAGGGCCGGGGCACAGCCCGGCGGGAGGCATTGCCCGAGGAGGAGGAAGAGGAGGAGGAGGAGGAGGAGGAGGAGGGAGGACCGGGACTCCGCAGCTCTGCTCGGACACACCATGAGTGGGACGGGGGGCAGCGGAACCCCCCCGGCATCCCTGCAGGACTATGAGCTGTCTGGCAAGGTGGGGGGCAATGAGGGGATGGAGGCTGGGGTGGGACCTGGGGCCGTCTGTTTCATCTCACTGCAGTGGGAAGGAGCAGGGACGGGGGGGAAGGAGTGGAGGGGACTCCCTTTGCAAGAGGAGCAGGGTCCCATTGCCGTGTGGGAAAGGGCTGCACTGGATGAGCACAGAGGGGAGAGCGGCATCGGAGCCGTGCCGGAGCGGAGCGAGGCAGTGCCCGGCTGGGGCCTGTTTGCTTTGCAGGAGGGGACAAGGCTCCCTGTTTGCTTTGGTGTCTGTGACAGGCAGGGCCCTGGGAATCCAGCAAGGCTTGCCCAAGAAACGCAGCAGCTCCTGGGCTGCCCCACGCAGCCCTATACCCACGGTCATCTCAAGGCTGGAGGCGCCGCTCAGTGCTGCGCCCACACCGGACCCCTTCCCCGCCCCCTCGGGATGCGCTGTGGGGCTGCACCGCTGGGTCCCCCACGGAAGGACGTGCCCTGGGACGGAGGGACGCAGGGACGGGGGAGTGGGGCCGCCCCGTTGACGCCTCTCCCCGCGCCCGTCTTGCAGGTGATGTTGCTCGGAGATTCGGGCGTGGGGAAAACCTGTTTCCTGCTCCAGTTCAGAGACGGAGCCTTTGTGTCCGGGACGTTCATTGCCACCGTGGGCATAGATTTCCGGGTGAGAGCACGGCAGCCTGCCCCACATTCTGGATGAGCGTGTCAGAATTTCCCGCGGAGGAGTTGTTCTCGGCAGATCCCGTTTGCTGAGGCCATCGGACCCCCCCCGCCTCCATCCCCACCCCCTTTCGCTTTGCTGACTTCAGCTGAGCCGTCCCTGCGGCGCTGCAGTTTAACAGCTCTGCAGGAAGGAAGAGCCGTTGGCACCACGCGGGCTCAGAGCCGTTGGGGGGGAAGGGGGGGGCAGTCCCCACGCCACGCCGTGACGCTGGGGGTGGTTTTGGGGCCGCCTCGCAGCGCGTCCTCCCCATGCATTCCCGAAGGATCTGCTGCCCGGCGGCAGCTTCCAGCCTCCCAAGGCGCTTTTGGATTTCTTTCATCCCGTTTTCTGAGCTATCTCTCAAGTGTTGTCATCTCCTTCTCGCCTGAATTTCCACTTCCAACAATTCCGGGCAAACCGAATTGTTTGTGTGCGTCTTTAAACCTCGAAGCGCCGTTCTTTAATGGTGCTGAAAATTCCCTTTAGGAGATCTGCCTTTTCCGTTCCTCCGGCCTCTAGAGGGGAGCCCCCGCGCTTCTGCACTCACAGCAGCAATTGCTTCACCTCCAGAGCCTTTCCCCCCCCGCTGCCCGGCTCTCACCCCGGCGCTGGGGCGGTGGGGTCGGGGTTTGGGGCGGGGGCAGCCCCAGGGGCGCAGCGTTTCCTGAGCACAGCTCCACGTGGGGCAATCACCGTAAGAGCGCGCAGACGTATAAATAAACACGGATCTGTATGCGGACCCCCCCGCCTGCCCGGCCCTGCGGGGCTTCCCGCAGCCAGGAGGGGCTGGTGCTGCGGGAGGGTCGGCGTCCCCGGCGTCTGCTGCACCATCACTGGCCCAGAGGCGGAGCAGGGAGTGCTGGGACGTGGCCGCTGGCAGATGAGCGAGACCTCGGCTCCGTGCCCCGAGCAGGGCACGCAGAGCCACCGGGCAGCTCCAGCTGCGGGATGCGCCTCGCGCTGACGGGCTCCTGTCCTTCTCTCCCGCAGAACAAGGTGGTGGCTGTGGACGGGGTGAAGGTGAAGCTGCAGGTGAGTTTTGGGAGCAATTCCCACCCGCACCGCCCGCGCAACCCCACGCTGAGCCGTGGGACGTCCCCTCCCGCTCTCACCGGGGCCGTCTCCCGGCAGATCTGGGACACGGCAGGACAGGAGCGGTTCCGCAGCGTGACCCACGCCTACTACAGGGATGCCCAAGGTGGGTGTGGGGCCGGCGGGGGCTGAGCCCCATACACGTGCCGCCCTGCGGCATCCATGCCCTCCGCCCCTTCCCTTCCAGCCCTTCTCCTGCTCTACGACATCACCAGCAAAATGTCCTTCGACAACATCCGCGTGAGTGTCCCCACCGCCTGCCAGGGGTCCCCGGGAGCGTCTGTCCCCGGGGCTGGGGACATCTGGGCTGTGCGGGGTGAGGGTGCCACGTCAACACAGTTCCTGCTGTCCCCACAGGCCTGGCTGACAGAGATCCACGAGTACGCCCAGAAGGACGTGGTCATCATGCTGCTGGGCAATAAGGTGCATGAGTGGCCAGGTCCTGCCTCACCCCGCGCCGTCCCTTCCCTGCCGTGCTGTCCCCACGGCCGGACGGGGCTCTGGGGTTCCCTGCAGGGCTTTCCCAGGCGCGGAGCTGACACCAAAGAGCCTGGGGGGGCCGAGGGAGGCCGCGTTCCCGGCAGCCAGAGGAGGGCAGCATGGGGCTGAGCGCCGGGCGTGGGATTCGCCCAGGGTGGATGCTCCCAGTCCGGGATGCTGCCGTACGGGCTGTCCGTGGAGGCACGTCCTCAGATCTCAGATGCCCAGCCGTGTCTCATATTGTCCTCCGGGGTTCCCAATGCTGCCATGTACCCAGTGCCCAACTGGGAGCTGGGTTTTCCCCCGGGTATGGGCTGCTTCTGGAATTCAGAATGGTGCCGGGCACCAGACGTCCCCGTGGGTCCCTGATGCCCTGGGTACTGCATGCTGCCCATCCCAGATTGCACCAGGTGTCAGACGCTCAGTGAGCTCTGCGTTATTCTGTGGGCACTGCGTGTTCCTGGCTCCCTGAAGCCAGCTCCTGGAGATCCTGGAAGCCCCCACACTCCTGTGCTGGACCAGGCACAGTGGTGACCCTGTCCCTCTCTCGCAGGCCGACGTGAGCAGTGAGAGGATGGTGAGGACAGAGGATGGAGCCTCTCTGGCCAGGGTGAGCTGTGCCTGAACCTGATCCGGCCGCGTGCCCCGCTGCACCCCACGGTGCCCCACAGACTGGCACACAGCTTGGGGACCTCACGGCTGTGCCACCCCCGTGCTCCATGCTCCTGTGGCACGGGCAGCACAACACTGGGGCAGGGCAGGGAGGGGATGGGATTTGTCCCCAGACCTCATGCAGCCGAAGGGCGCAGTTCGGAGCGGTGTTTTGGGGCCGGCTCCTAACGGTCCCGTGCTGCCCCACAGGAGTACGGCGTGCCCTTCATGGAGACGAGCGCCAAGACCGGCATGAACGTGGAGCTGGCATTCCTGGCCATTGCCCGGTGAGTGCTGGGTGGGACGCAGAGCAGAGGGTGTCCCCACAGAGTGACACATCCCCACTGTCCCCAGGGAGCTGAAGCAGAGAGCGGTGCAGCTGCCGGATGAGCCCCGCTTCCAGATCCACGACTACATCGAGGCACAGCAGAAGAGATCTGGCTGCTGTGCCTTCATCTGAAGGCGATGGGCACAGAGTGGCTGCCCCGGGCACGGTGGGCTGGGAGGAGCAGGGCCGAATCCTGCCCGTGGTGGAGCAGAGGGTCACGGCCCTGTTCCTGCAGGGCTCTGAGCGGGGCCAGATCCCACTGCCCTGTGGGGCCGTGCCAGGGTCTCCAACCGTGCTGTCGGCACCAGCCCAGCCCGACGGTCACAGCGGTGCCACTGCTGCCCGAGCAGGACGCGGGACGCGGGATGCGGGATGCAGCCTGGCTCCTCCCCTGCCGTGCACTCGGTGCTGCACTCCTCCTCCTGCACAGCCCCGGTCCGGCCCCGCTGCCCTGAGCAGTGCCCCTCAGCACCACGTGCAGTGTGTCCCCGCCTGTCCCCCCCGCTGCAGCTGGCACCAGGCACACAGACACCCCCGGAGCACCCGGTGACCGCTGGGGACAGTTCCAGTACACACAGCAGTCTGGAAAAGCTTTATTTCCCCCTCCTGCAGCTTCAATAATTGGAAGCTTTTCTATCATTATTGACTCCCCTTCCCAGCCCTTCCGCACAAACCCATCACGCAGCGGTGGATGGGGCTGCGGTGGCCCCGGGCACTGTGCTGCACGGGACAGGGAACGTTTGGGTGCCAAAGGCGGCTGCAGAGGGCACAGCTCTGATGCACTCGGGGTCAGTTGGGCACATCCACTCCCACAGCTCCCTGCCCCGAGCCCCCGAGCCCCTGCACTCCCCTCGGGTCTCTCTTTGGCAGTGTACAGATTAAAGCTGGATATTTTCAAGGCTTTGCATCTGCCTGGCTTTACTCTGCGTGAGAAATCCCTGCCCCGGGCCCTCCACGTGGGAGGCAGCGCAGCACGGCGGGGAGCGCCACGTGGGGCAGCGGGGGAAGAGCCCACGGCCCCCTCCTCCTCGCAGCGCTTGGGCTGCACATTTCAGACAGTCCAAAGGTGAGAGGGGAAGAATAAACACGGCCTGTTAAATTAAAACCAACCTCCTCCCCTGCTGTTCTCATGGTGCGGAGTCCAGCATTCCCCAAATAACTCTGTCTTCCCACCAATGGCATTGCTGCTGACTCTTGGCTGATGTCTGCAAAAAATGCCGGAGATCTTCGGCACGAGCAGCCGTCGGATCTCCGCTGCTCCCCACCCCGGGACGGCCGTCCGGCGCTGCCGGAGCTGCGGAGGGCCCTGGAGGGACGCGGATGGGGTCCGAAGGGGACACAAAAGCAGCGCTGTCTGTTTCCTTTTCTGCTGCGGTCATCCCTTATCGCAGTCCCACGCTGCAAACGCCGCTATCGGGGCCGGGGTTTGTTTCCTGAATGAGAGGAACGTTCCCCAATAGCGCACCCCCCCCCCGCCCCCCGAGCACAAAGCACCGGGGGGACTCGGCTGCCCGCAGCCCAGGGGCAGTGCCGCGCTGGCGGCTGCGGGATGCCACACTCTCGCCCCGGTTTTCCCTCCGCAGGAGTGCTGCCGCCGTGGGATTCCTCCCGGCTGCGTTTCTCAGGGCTGAGCGGCAGCGGAGTAATGCTCAATGGAGCGGCTGAGCCCCCCCCACCCCCGGCTCCGCTCCTCGCGCCGCTTTCCCGACCCTCCGGGAGGGGCTCCGCGGGGCTGTGCCCGCCGGGAGTGGGGGGGATGGGGGGGGAGTGGGGGTCCGGGGAGGACCGGGGGGGACCTCCGCCCCTCGCAGCGCCCGCACCCCCGGGGCCTCATTTCCATAACTCCGCCCATCGCTTACTTTGCATAACCGCGCAGTTGTTTGTGTGACCCCGCCCACTCGCGTTCCCTATTCGGCAGAGGTCCCGCCCCCCTCCCTCTCTAATTGGCGGGCGCTCCGCGTGGCCCCGCCCCGCGCTTTAAATGCCGCCGCCGGGCGCGGGCAGGCACAGACGCGAGGGGCGCGGGTTCGGGGTCGCGGTCGCCATGAGCAGCGCTCCGCCGGGCTCCGCCGCGCCGCGGCTGTGCTGCCTGGAGAAGGGCCCGGACGGGTACGGCTTCCACCTGCACGGCGAGAAGGGCAAGCCGGGCCAGTTCATCCGGCTGGTGGAGGCGGGCTCGCCGGCCGAGCGCTCGGGGCTGCGTGCCGGGGATCGGCTGCTGGAGGTGGACGGAACGAACGTGGAGCGGGAGAGCCACCAGCAGGTGGTGGAGCGGATCCGCGCGGCCGCCGGGACCGTGCGTCTGCTCGTGGTGCAGCCCCAGCCCGAGGAGCGGCCGCCCGACGGCCACGGGGACCCCGACGGCGGCGAACAGCGGGAGCCCCCGGCGGAGGAGCGGGACGGCCCCGGGGAGCGGGTGAGTGCGGGGCGGTACCGGCGGCCTTTGTCGTCCTGTAGGGCCGGGCGGCCCCGGGACGGCGCTCCCGATGCTTTCCCCGCTGTTCCGGTCGTACTTCGGGTCGTGCCCTTCCCGCTCCATCCTTGCGCTACAGGAGGAGCAAAACGGGGTCAAGCGTGCAGCGGAGGGGGGGGGGAGGGGAGGGGGGAGGCTGTTGGCGACGCGCGGGCACGGGGGACTGCGTGGTCCGCCCCCCCGTGTCATCATCTGCGCGTTGGGAGCGCGGTTCGGTTTCGCTGCTGTCTGCGGCGTTTGCTGTGGAGTGGCACTGCTGCGTCTTCACCTCCGGAGAGCCGGGCTGCCCCGAGGCGTCAACCGCCTCCGAAATGCAGAGAGCGTTTGGTGAGGGGGAGGAGCTGTGCTGCGGAAGCCACTCGTGTCCTGAGCTGCCCGGGCTCAGCTGCTCCGCGGGGACGGGGCAGCTCGGAGCCGTGGACAGCCGCGGTTCCGGAGCGTCGGCCTCGAGCAGTGCGGCACGTAGGAGTCAGCGGTTGCACAAACAGAGCGGTGCGGAGGGGCGAGGAGTGGAGCCCCAGTTGACCTTTCCTGCCCGCGGCGGTTTCTAAGAGACGCTCGGGGCTGCCGCAGATAATGCCGCTTTTTGTTTGCTCGGTGAGAGCAGTGTTTGTTGTTGTGGCCGAGGCGCTTCCTGGGGGCAGTGACACAGAGCTGTGCTCCTGGAACCCACTCGTGGTGCCCCCACGGCCGCGTTGGTGCGGGGTTGGTGCTGAGGTCCGGATGGACTTTGGCTGTCCTGCGGGGCGAGCTGTTGCTGGGATCGGCTGTTTTACCCCCACCCCGCCCCCAGCGCTGGCTCTTCCCCTGCTGTGGGACTCGTCCCCTGGCTAAAGTGTCGCTCCCGTGGCCTGCTGGTGGACCGTGGTCACCACGGAGTTGCTCGTCGCCCCACTTGGGGTCACAGGGCTGGACACGCTGCGTGGGAACAAGCAGACCGCGCTCCCGCAGCATCCTCCACGCGTCACAGTGGCAGAGTCCCCCCGGGACCCCGAGTCCTCCTGTGCTGTGCCCGCAGATCGCTCCGCGAGCTGGGAACGCTCGTGGGGCCGCGGCTGCTGCGGTTGGGGGGCAGCGGGTTTCCCCGCGGGCGGGGCTGCGTGCCTCGGTGCGCGGCTCCGTGCCGCGTGGGGCCGTTACCGGGCGGTTACCGTTCTCAGTTTCTCTCGGCACGGGAGCGGGAAGTTGGTGACATCGGGTGACAGCGGCGCTCCGCAGCCCGGCTGTGCTCAGCGGGTGTCCGCGTGCCGTGGGGCTGCTTCCCCGTGGGAGCGGCGGAGCGGCCGCGCTGGGATCGGTGCCCCGGAGCAGAGGGGGCCGTGCCCCCGAGCTGTGCCCTTTCCCCTCTTTGTGGGGCTCTCCCAGGGTCGCTGCGGGCGGCAGCGGGAGGTGTGCGTGTGTCAGAGTCCTGTTTGCTTTGCGGGGCAGGGCTCGCCTTTATTTGCATGCGGGCTGTGGCTCCCGCTGCCAGCAGCCGCTGTCAGGCTTCCTGCTGAGCCGCTCTGCTCCGGGCTTTAACATCTCAGCCGGGATACCAGTGCCGCCCCAGTGAGACGTGGGGGGCTTTGAGGCACCCACGAGTGCGCCCACCCCACAGCAAGCACGGCTTTAGAGTCCTGGCAGTGGTACAGGTGAACACAGCTCGAGCCCTGCTGCTGGGGCTGCACCGCGTGGGACTGTCCCCAGCGTTTGGCTGTGGGCGGTGGCAGCCTGTCGTGTCCCCCCCTCACCCCCCCGCCCCACACTGTGTTTCCGGAGGTTTCAGCTGCGTGGGAGTGCCTTGAGACAGCTCCGTGCAGCTGCGTGGGGCCGCGCACTGCTCCTGCTGCACCTGCAGTGCTCAGATGCTGAGTGCAGTGCTTGCCCCCCCCCGCAAAGCCCACCTGAGCCCCCCGGGTGCAGCTTGTGGTGTCGTGGGAGCGGTTGAGTGCGTTGTGCAGGGAGAGTTCAACTGGGAAACCAATTCAATTTCTTCTCGAGCCAACTGTGCTCGGGAGCAGGAGCGGGCTGCATGAAAAGCAGCTCCAGCCCGGCGCTACGTGACGGGGATGCTGCACGAGGCTGCTTTGCATCCCCTTTGTATGGGGCCCCGGCACAAGTGCCAGGCTTCAGGACCCGTGTGAATTAGCTGGCCCGGCTGTCCTCGCAGCCCGTGCTCTCTGAGCGGTGCCCGGGAGGCGGCGGCTCAGGGCCCGCAGCTCACTGCTGCTCACGGGGCTGCGGGAGCTGCTCCTCTCTCTGAGAGCTGGGAGGAATCCCCCAGAACCTCCGGCCCAGGGCAGTGCGTGCCCGTCCCGTGAAGGTGGGGGTCCCCCTGGCACCAGGGGCTGTGTGCTCTGCTCTGTGTGCCGTGATGTGCTGCAGCTTTGCTGCCCCGGGAGCGCTGCCAGCTCATGGGGTGCTCCTGGCTTTGTCCCGAACCATCGGCATGGAGCGACCTGCGGCGCTGGAGCGAATCCTGGAGCCTCTTCGTGGGGTCGGGCCAAAGCAGGATCGCGCTGAGCCGCTCCCCCGGGCTCTGCCAGCTCTGCTTTTTGGGCTCGGCTTTGGGATCAAGCACGCCACCAACCGCCTGGACCACGGCAGCAGCCACGCTGACGCTTGGCAGTCCCCTCTCACGTCCCACGCGGAGTGCAGGGGATGCACGGGCAGCACAGGGGCACGGCTGGCACTGCCGTGTCCTGCTGTCACCTTTGGTCCCCGCTGGGCGTTGGTGAGCAGTGTGAACCCGGTGAGCCTTGACCCCGCTGTTGTGCAAGAGGGGCGGTGCTGATAGCGGCTGTGGGGCTGTCACATGGGCGGCTGCTGCCAATGTGTCACCTGCGGCAGCGCCCCACATCTGTCCTTGGTGCCAGCCCCACGGATCCGTGCTGCCCGAGGAGGTTTCGTGGTGTGATGTGGATGAGCTGAGGGTTACGAGCAGTGCAGAGCACCTGCATGAGGGGAATCCCTGCCCGTCCATGGGGATGGCTTGGGTACCAAAGTAGACAGATAATGAGAGGAGAAAGTGATAAAACCCTTTGCTGAGGGATATTTTAGGAACTCCAGTGTGGTTTGGCCATTGGGAGACCCTTACCGGTTTTCAGGAGCTGATGGGCGTCACTGTGTTGTCTCAATGGGATGAGAGGTGGTGGCCTCGCAGTGCCCGGGGCTCAGCTCCCTCCTCCCAGTGAGCAGCAGTGCTCAGCACCGCGCCGATGTGGCTCTGGGGGTGGTGGGGAGGGGGAGGGGTTGGGCTGATGATTAGAGGTCCGTGCGGTGCCGTCCCCATGCAGGGCTGATGTGGGGGGCGGAGCCGTGAGTGCTGGGGCTCCCGCGTGGGGTGGAGGCGGCTGCTCGTCCCCTACCTGGGCTGTTTCCTTCACCTTCACTGAGCGATCTTGATCCCAAAAAGGAGAGCCCGGTCTGAGGGCACGCATAATGACAGGTTTCCTTAATGGAATGCTGCAATTACCATGCCCTGCCCCTAATTATCCAGGGCCAGGGCTCGCAGGCTGTTCTGGTCTCCGTGCCCGGCTGGAGGTGCCCGTGGGTGTGGGTTGTGTGGGTCCGCGGTGCTGTGCCGTGGGGGGGGGCTGACAGCGGCCACCTCACAGCTGTCCCCTCGCAGGAGCTGCGTCCCCGGCTGTGCCACATCAAGAAGGGCCCCAACGGGTACGGCTTCAACCTGCACAGTGACAAGAACCGCCCGGGGCAGTACGTGCGCGCCGTGGACCCCGACTCACCGGCCGAGGCTGCGGGGCTGCGAGCCCAGGACCGCATCGTTGAGGTGCGTGACGGGGTCGGGGGGAGCAGGGTGGGTGTGGTGTGTCCCTGAGACGTGGGGGGTGGGCATCCCCTGCCCTGTGTGCCGGCGGTGACTCAGAGCAGAGCCGTTCCCGCCCCTGGGTGCAGCCGGGCTGAGCCCCATCCCGCCCATGTGCACGTCAGCCTGTCGCCCCATGGAGCACCGCTGTCCCGGGGTGGAGGGCCCCGATGTGGGGGGGGTGGCGGCAGTGGGGACGGCCGCTGTGCCATCCATCTCCTGGCACTGCCCCGCTCCCCGAGCAGCCCTGTGCTAATCGCTCTGAGAAAATCTGCTTTTAATGAGGTTTTGCTGCTAATCCACGGGGGGCTGTGGCCGCCACGGGGCTGAGCAGTGTCCCTCGTCACGGTGATGGCCGCAGGTGAACGGGACATCCGTGGAGGGGAAGCAGCATGCGGACGTGGTGGCCGCCATCAAGGCGGGCGGTGATGAGACCAAGCTGCTGGTGGTGGGCGTCCTGGCCGATGAGTTCTTCAAGAAGTGCAGAGTGGTGCCCTCGGAGGAGCACCTGGCAGGTGGGTCCGGGCCGCCCCGGGTGGGGGTCCTCGCTGGCTGCCCTGGAGCTGTTGTGCCCGCGGGCACTGATGCTCACAGCCCTGGTGTGAGCCTGTCCCACCTGACACCACGTCCTCTCCTCAGGTCCCCTGCCAGAACCCATGGCCAATGGGGATATGGAGAAGGTGAGAAATTCCTTTTTGTCCTTTCTAAATCCCACCTGTGCTGGTCAGTGGCCGTGGAGCCCACAGGTTCAGGTGCCCCTCTGTCCTTCAGCCGTTGGTTGGGTGACCCATGGGCTGCCTGGATGAGGCTCCCACGCCGTCATACCACAGTGGGCCCCACTGGGAAGGGGAGTGGGAGGTGCTGGCCCCCCAGGAAGGGGATTGCTGCTGGGGCTGAGTGTCACAGTGGTAGCTGTGATGCCTCCCCTCTGTCCTCACGGTGCTGTGTGGCCATGAAGGAGCCGTCATGCTGCAGGGAAGCATTGTCCTGTCCCACAGCCTCCTCCTGCTGCTGCAGCTGGGATTCAGCTTTAATCCTCCCAGCTCTGCATGGCAGTGCAGGAGGTGTTTATTAGCGTGGAGCTCTCAGCGGATTATGTGCAGGGAGGAAGGATTTGGTGGCTGCCTGCTCCTCTCCACCCCCAGGAGCAATGGCAGCAGCCCCGGGGATGGCTCTCAAACCTCAGCCCCCCCCTTCCCCCCCTCCTGCTCTGCTCCCCCCAGGAGAACAGCAGAGAGCCACGGTTGAACTCTGTGTCGGAGAGCCCCCCCAGCCCCGCGATGGCCGCGTCCCCCGAAGGCAGCGAGACCCACAGTGAGGTAGGGCTGGGGGTAACGGGGCAGGGAAGGGGGGCATGGGCAAAGCCCCCACGTGGAGGCTGAGCTCCTCTCTATCCGCAGCCTGGTACGCAGGAAGGGGACAAGCACAGCTCAGTGCCCAGCTCCCTGCTGGACCTCGACATCCCGCTGGCCGTGGCCAAGGAGCGGGCGCACCAGAAGCGCACCAGCAAGCGTGCTCCACAGATGGACTGGAGCAAGAAAAACGAACTGTTCAGCAACCTGTGAAACCGGGCGGGGGCACCGGCTCCCCCCATCCCCTTCGTTCCCCCCACCCTGACGTGGAGGATGGGGCTCAGGGTCGGTGAGCATCCCTGCTGAGGAGGGCAGAGGGTGACGGTGCCCCGGGCGCTCCTCCAGCCCCACTGGGAAGCTTTGTGTACCCGGCTAGGTGCAGAGGTTTGGGGAGGACCGGTGACTCGGAGTGGCCGGGTGTGATGCCCAATGCTTCTCATCCCCTCTGCCTGCTCTCCTTCTCCCATCCCAAAACCCATCTTTGTTTCAGCCCCCCAGATGTTTTCCCTTTCTTGAGGCTCATGGTGACTTTACCGAGCCCTGCACCACAGCAGTTCCTCCTGGGGTTGGCACTCTTGGCCTGGCAGTGTCCGTCCATGATGACCCCATCTCTTCACTCCTGGGCTCCCAGAACTGCTGTGGAGGGACTTGGGCATCCCACAGCCCCTGCCCCGGGCTGCTTTTGGGAGAGGAGAGGCATCTGGAGCCAGCACAGCAAGCAATAATCACCCCCTGTGCTGCTGCTTACTCCTGGAGACAGAGCCGATCAGGGTTTGCATCCTACACTGCTTAGTTTCGAGGGTTCTCAGTGGACTCTGTCTTCTTTCTCCAGAATGAGAGGTTTTCCAATCACACGGTTTATTTTTTTTTTAATGTATTTCGTGGAAATTCTTCCTGTGGATGTTTTGTTTCTGTGTTTTGCAATCAGGTGTTGTACTGTCAAACTGAAGAGAAATTCTGTTTACTGGAATAAATCTTCCTGACTTCACGTGTCCAGCTGGAGGCTAAATCCTCGGGGAGGATCCCAGGGCACGGTGCTATGGGGAGCCGGGGCAGGGGCTGTGGGGCTGGGCACACTGGGTGCTGTCTGTGGGCAGATGCATTTACAGACTGAGTTTGTTTTAGTGTTCCCCTGGAGGGGTTAAGCTGTGGTGAGCTGACACGGGGTCCGGTTTGGTGCTGGGGGGTAACGGAGGAGGCTGGGCTGGTCCCAGTGTGAGTTAATGCCTTGGGACGATTAAAGGGCTTTAATCCCACGGGGGGGGGGGGGATCCGTGTGCCTGCTCTAATCTGCCCATCCAGAGGGATGTGGCTGCTGGCTGGGTGGGAGGGAGGCAGCACTGCTGGGGGCAGCCCCAGCCCCAAACTGCCCCCACTGCTGCACTGGGACTTGGGGTGAGCCCGAGCATCTTCTGGAGCTGGAGCGGGGCAGGGTGCTGCCTGAACCGAGTGTGGCCTCTGATGATTTTGTCAGCTCGGGCAGGGGCTAACCCTCTCCTCTGTGGAAGATGGAGCCGAGGGCTGTGGGGCTGAGGTGCCAGCCCTTCTGGGCTCATACAGCTATTTTTAAGCTCTGTGTGCTGGGACAGCTTATGCAGCTCTGTGCTAAGCTCTCCTGCTGCTGTGGGAGAGCTCGGGGACCCGGGTCCTTCACTGCCACCAAGAGTGTGGCTCACTTAGCAATCTTTAGAGCTGCGGGTGTGAATGTGTGGAGCCTCCACCTCCCAAGGGCTACTCCAGGACAGACCTGAAGTTGTTTTGGGTTGCCAGGCTTTTCCTGGCTGCTTAGGGAGGCAGTGAGTGCCTTGGCATTGCCTGGGCACCAGGGATGCCCACCGTGGTGCTCACCAATGCCGGAGCAGCACCCTGAGCCCTTGGGGCTGTGTGGGACCATGGCCCTCAAAAGCAAGGGCTCTTGTGTGAGCCTGAGGATGAGAAAACCCATAACCTGCTGTTCAGGATTGGGGCTGGGCAATGGGAAGATGGGGCTGGTCTCTTATCCCATTCCCACTGCTCTTACAGTGGGAAAGCACCCAGGAGCACCAGCTCTCCTCTTCTTTTCTTTTAGCTCCCCTGCTGTGGACAGCATGCTGAGTGGGGCAGGAGAGGTCAGATCAAATAACTGCATTAAAAGTCTGACCAGTGTGAGTCAGCCAAGAACATCTTCCTTGGAAACGGACCCAGACCTCATCTGTAGCATGCACTGATTCCTGCCCTGAAGGTGTCTGTCTGCCCCAGGGAGTGATGCTGCCCTGCACCCCCAGAGCAGCAGACACCCCCCAGGCTTCACAGAGGAAGTCCTGAGCTGCCCTAAGGAAAGTCCACTGTTCTACCTTTTTTCAGATGTCTGTCTCCTTGCTGTGCTAACAGCAGACCCAAGAAGTGAAGCATTGCTTCACTGATGGCCTGAGGTCTCCAGGTCGCACACAGAACAGGCATCAACACAGCTCTGAACAGAGCAGGTTTTTGTCTCCAGAGCCTCCTGCAGCTGCTGGCTCCCTCGGTCATGTAGAGATCACAGACACTGTGCTCAGGTCTCACTTGACTGGTGTTAGTGACTTTAATCAGGCTATTGAATCAGTTGCCTTCAGGTGGACTCAGAAGGGCTGTGCTATCTCCCTGGAGTGTCATCTTTGGTTCTAAGAATAATTTCCTGGCTGTTTTGCTGAGCACAGGGAGCAGTCAGGTGTTCCTAATTCCCCAGCCCCTCACTTCCAGGTGTGAAGGGTGAACCAGTGCTCACCTCCACACCCCATAAAAAAGGAGGTCCAAGGAGTTGCTGTTGTCCTTTCTACCTTCTAACCAGAATTTCACCAAAGAAATCCCCACTGCTCCCAAATTGCTTTCAGAGGTACCTCAGAGTTTTATTTTTTATTGTTGTTATTAAATAGAGGTCAGGCTGAGCTACCAGAGCACTCAGACTTCCTCTGCAACAGTGATGAGTGCTGCTCTGAGAGCAATAGGAGCAGGCACGCGGGTTGCTGCTTGTCCAGAAACTGGTTGTGCCAGGAATCAATTAACTGCTGGTGGATTTAGGCCCTGCTGGAACAGCATGTTGAAGTCATGGAGCCATTCGTAACGAAGGCTGTGAATTAGCAGCTCTTCTCCAGGTCCAAACTTCAGGCAGTGTACTTAGCTGTTGCAACAAAGTGGAGAAGACAACAAAGGAAACAGACCCAAACAGCCAAGTGCAGCCCTGCCAGTCCTGCTCAGCCCTCACAGCAGCCTCCTTTCCCTGGAAGCCAGGCTGCTGCCTGGTTCTGTCTCAGGTTTCTGGACCCTCAGCTGCCAGCTTCGCTCCCATGTAGCTTTTCCTCTTCGTGTGCTTTGTCTGGTCCAGGAGCCACTGTCTCTCTTGGTCACTGACATCCAACCTGAGTGTCACCTCCTGGAAAACGCTGTTCACAGAAACCTGTATCACACAGAAGAAAAAGAGCTCCAGCCATAGGACAAACACTGCTCACACTGGGTGGAAGCTGGGCTGTTACCACACCTCCTTAAAGTGAAGCTTCTTGAACATGCAGATACTGGCTTCATTTTCCTGACCAATCTTAGCCTCAAATTTGGTGATTCCCAGGTCTGTCACTCCTACAAAAGAAACCAGAAAGACAAAAAGTACTGTTACCTGCTTGGCTGCTGCTTCTACGAGGGCTCAGGGCTGCAAATTCTGAGGCAGATGCTCCCCTTAATACCCCACGTACATCACCCGGAATGTGGTGTGATCTAGAAGCACAGAACTTTATGCCCATTTCCTTGCCTTGAGCCATCCTTACCATAGGACATCATCATCAGAGTTGCCTCCTTGCCAAATCCTCTGCCACGGTAGCTGGGTTCTGAAAGAGAGGGCTGCAGAAATCAGCACCTTGTTACGTGAGACAAAGCAGCCATGCTGGACGCTCTTCAAAGAGACTGTGACCCAGATCAGCAATGGATGCCACTCAGGGCTGAGCAGCCAAGGTAATGCAATGAGCACAAAAAGCTGCAATAAGTGCCATCCGTCTGCTGCTGCCTTCAGCTGGGACAGCAAGCAGAACCTTACCTGCAATCATGATTTCAATCTCCCCCAAAGCTGGATCCTCAGTGTCAGTGAGGAAGAGATTCACATCTCCCACCATGCAGTCCTCATCCCCGCGTGCCTGCTCGCACCACCGCTCCGTGTCCAGCACGATGAAGGTGCACTCTGCAGAGAACAAAAACACAGCACTTCTAGAGCATGTTAAGAATGACACAGAACCAAAGGGTGAAAGTTAGGGCATGCAATGGACAAAGTAACTGCAGCTTCCGCATGTTAACAGAGAGGAAGTGGTAATAACTGAACTTTCCGTGCCAAGCATACACCACCATCACTGGAAGTGCAACATTCTGAGAAACCCATTGTGAGAACAAAGGCTTTTGCAGACACAAGACCACAAACGAGCATGAAAGCAGATGGAAATGTTCGCTCCCTGACTGAGGTCTCACTGCTTTATCTCTCTGCAGCAAGTCTGGGCAAGGAATTGTTTGGTGCTCAAGACATCGAGGCTCGGTGATTCACCTAGTCAGACTCACTGCTGCTTCCAGCAAGGCTTTTAACGCCGGCTGAGACCAACGTTCCGGGCTGAGACCTTTGCCAGCCTCAGTACTCTGCTGCTCACTGTACTTGCACGAGGCTTTTATGGGCAATGATTCATTACCTGTAATACAGCCAGGGAACCAATTCAGACAGCACATCTCAACTAGGTAATTATAAAGCCATTCCATTTCTCAAGGATAAATACAACTCTCCTCCGTGTTTTTATGACAGTCAGGCCTGGGGAGTGGAGAATGTGCAACAGCAGCAGCTCATCAGATAATGCAGTGCAAAGTAAATCAGTTATCTTTGAAAAGCCACACCAGAAGGACACCAGCAGCCCTGGATGTTCTCTAACTCCCTGTGTGTGTACTGGCTGCAAACACACTCTGGTTACCATAAACATGCTCCACGTGCTTCAAACCATCATCATTCACTCCAAATTCTGAGAACCCAGAGACCCACAGAGCACAGAAACCGTGAAGATGGACAGAGTAAGCCAACGTGCTGCAGCACTACAGCAAAGCTATTGCTGATGGCAGTGAGCCTCACACCCGCTCTGGCTGCTAGCAAACCCACTCACCGGGCACTCTCAGCCCACTGAGCGTCCTTTCCAGCACAGAAGGGACCCCTCACCCTTCCCCCCGCCCTCAGAAAGCATTTTTGGCCCTCACTGTCCGCGTCGTCCCTCCAGCTGCGCTGCATCTCGTACTCCTGCTCCAGGCTCAGGGCTTCCGAAGCCGTCAGGCGCTGCAGCTCCTCTGACTGCATCCACTCATGGTACCTGACAGAGAGACCCAGAGCGCTGCCGTCCGACTGCAGCCACCCAGCTGTCCTACAAACGCCAGCCTGGCATTCACTGCTGCCTAAAAGCATCTGCAAGCCTCAATTTTATACACAACGGGAACCAGCGTTCAGCAAAACCTGCTGGCCGTGTAGCTTTGTCTGCAGAGCACCACCGAGAGTGCCTGATTCAGGAGCACAACGTTCTGCTGCTTTCACAGCGGCGCCGATACCGCAACACTGAGCTGAGCACTGAGCACTGCTGAGCACTACTGAGCGCTGAGCACTGCTGAGCACTGAGCTCTGAGCACTGAGTGCTGAGCTCTGAGCACTACTGAGCTCTGAGCGCTGAGCACTGCTGAGCGCTGAGCACTGAGCACTGCTGAGCGCTGAGCAGCGCTGCCATTCCCGCCCCGCAGTGCCGGACACGTCCCGGCTGCACGCACCGCGCTGCGGCCGTCGGGGCACGGCGCGCACAGCGCAGCAGAGGACGGCGGCCACGTACCGGGGCACGTGTGCCGACGTGTACGGCACCAGCGTCACCTTCTCGCCCTGCAGCACGGTGTCCCGGTTGATCCTCATGGCGCCGGGGCTCCGCGCACGGACAGCAGCGCTCTCACGGCCGCCCCCTGCGGGTCCGGACCCCGGAGCGGCACAGTCCGCCGGAGGCGCTCAGCGCACCGCGGGGGGGCGGGGCGGGGCGGGGCGGGGCGGAGGGCTGCGTGTGCGCAGACGCAGCTGACAGCAGCTGACCGGCGCTGCACGCGGCACCGCACGCATGCGCATAAACCACGCTCCCCTCCCCGTCGCGGAACGGTGCTTTCGTCACCGCCCCGCCCCCTTCTCCCCGCCCCCTCAGCGCGCACGTGAACGCACAGACCCAATCGCAGGAGAGCGGCTCGCACCCTCCTCTCCCTATTGGTAGCGGCCCGTCACGTGTGCGGAAGCAGCTCCTGGCGGGCCACGCGTGCGCTGTGAGAGCCGGGTGGGGGCGGGGGCGGGGGCTGCGGCGGCTGAGGGAGCGGAGCGGCGCGGGACGGGCGGCGCGGAGTTCCCGCTCCTCTGACGGAGCTCCGCGGTGCTGTGCTTTGTCCGCAGGTTCCGCGCACGAGTTGGACGTGCCCTCGTCGTTCTGAGCGGCTCTCCCGGCGGCCGTCGCCATGGCCGGCGGCATTACGGACACGGGAGAGCTCTACTCCCCGTATGTGAGTACCGTGCCCGGGGCTTGCTGCTGCCATAGAGGCCTTTCCCAGGTCCTCTTCCCTCGGCGGGCTGTGTTGTTCCCCGCTGCCCTGTGCACGTATCCTCACCTGAGGTCCGAGGCTGTTTACCACTGCTGTTTGTAAGCACTACAGATCCATCCCTGGACCGCAGGGCTGCTGTCTGAGATGTAGTTTTGAAATGTCTGAGGGTAGCTTCGTGGCCAGTGTCCTGCCCTGTATTCTCCGCCTGCCCCTCTTGTACTTCACTAATGTTTTCATCGGTGCAAGTTGTTGGCTTTCAAATACTTTAAAACTTTTATCCTCGTGTTAACGACTGAATGCAGAGTAATTGGGAATTAGGACTCAGAAATGGGCCACAACTGAGAGAACAGAGAGCAAGACAGCGGCTGGGACATCTGGACTGTAAAGGGTGGATGTTGCCAGCTCTTATGTCGTGTTAGTGTTCCAGGAATGGCCTGGAGTCTCATCTCAGAGTGCTTTCACTTTTTCCCTGAAGCCGTCCAGCTACACTGCATACGCAGTCAGCACTCCCATCCCTGCCTACTTCACCGAAGTCAGAAATACCTCAGCGTTTTATTTGAGAGTCCTTCAGTGAAGTGATGGCCCTGGGCACTGGAGCAGGAGATGTGCTTAGGGAATGGCAGTTGTGCTGGCTGAATGGAGAGAAGTTCTGACAGGCTGCAGTGGCTGATCTTTGTCCTGGGAGAACCATCAGAGGATGACTGCTGTGCTGTTGTTAGTGGATGCAGGACAGCAGCTCCTGCAGGATTTCTAGGAAATAGTTCTCCTGATGTTCATTTCTCCACACTCAAAACAGTGTTCTCAGACACAGCTCTTCACTGACTCTTTCCTCTAGAGAGTGACCTCTATTTAAAACAACAAAAAACAGCAATGAATGTTGGGGCATTTCTTGATCCCGAGTTCAGCTGAATTTACAGTGCTGTAGAACTCTTCTGACAGAAAGATACAAGGTTTGGAAGCAACTGAAAAGCTCATGTGCTTCCAAACTTTGAAAGATAGCAAAGTACTTTAAGAATTAGATAAATAGAGAAAGGATATCAGTTTCTCAAAACATGTGCTGTCAATTGCTTTGTTCCCTTTGGTTATCAGTGTCCTCTGTGTTTCTCTCGGGCACGGCTCGCACCTATCTTGCTCACAGTGCTCTCTCTGTTTGTTTGTGAGGTGATGTGGGTGACCTCTGGCACAGCTGTGAATTCATGTTGTGTTATGTGGATGGTTGCAGGTTGGCCTGGTTTACATGTTCAACCTCATTGTGGGGACGGGAGCCCTCACCATGCCGAAGGCCTTTGCGACGGCAGGGTGGCTCGTCAGCCTGGTCCTCCTGATGTTCCTGGGCTTTATGAGGTAGGATGTGTGTGTGTTCAGTTAGATGTAAGAGCAGTGCTGCTTTTCTGAGTGATCCTGTCCTGCTGCTGTTTGAGCCCTGATCTCTGCAGCTGTGTCACCTGTGGACCTAGTTTGGAGGGATTCATTTTCTGACTGCCTGGGATACGTGCAAACCATGTCTTGTCTGATGGGAAAGACTTCTTCTCTAGTCCAGAGACTTCTGGAAATGTTTGCCAATGTCACTGATCAATTCTCCCATTGTTATCCAGGTTGTAAGTGACATAAGTTAATCTATTTTGTGATTTGCACATGGGAAGCAGGCTTGTTTTACCCCGACTTCTGGGAACGCTCTGCATAGCTGCAAGTGTGTTAGGGAAACAAACTGCTGCATTACTGGACCCATTTGTCCCCTTGCCCTTTGCTGGATTGAGGTCTTGGAGCTGGTCTCATGACTTTGGTGCTTCTGCCCAGATGTGTGTCCTCGCTGGAGCAGCAGGTGGTGCTGAAGACTGTTGATACAGCAGTGATATCCAAGCTTGAGGTTCTCTGGTTATTAATAGAACTGCTTCTGGCTTGGTTTAAAAATAAGAATAAAATCCCTCTCCTGCTGTTTGTAAAAACAGAGTTTAGAAGTTCCTTTCTTGTGAATGACAGTTCTGTCAGTTTGGATGTGCCTTTGGAGGCAGTGCTCTTCAAATCTATTAGGTTCTGCTTTATAGAGGTAGCCATGCTCAATAGTAATTGTATTAATGCTTCCACGTTCCCCACCTCAAAGCTTCATAGGCTTGATTAAAACGTAAACTATGGCAGTACTGGTACCTGGTAGATTTGGAAGCAATCTTTTCAGGTAGTTGCTGAAAAATGTAAATTTATCTTATGAAATGCAGCACTAGCTGATGAGCCTTCAAGGCCAGCACAAGAGTGTGAGCTTCCAAATCCGTGTGCTCCATCCACAGCAGAGTGAACTGAAAGCACAGCTTGAAGTACTGAGAGCCCCAGGAGCTGTTGCCCTGTTGCTTTTGTTGCAGTGCTGGTGCTTGTGACTTCCTCTTGCCCTCCAGGGCCCTTCGATGCAAGAAGAAGTTGCTACGTAGGCCCTGGGAGAGGGCTGCTTGCTCTCATTCTGGCAAAGTTGAGTTTGACAAATGAGTCCAGTTCGTGAAACAGTGAGAAACCACTTTAAAGCCTTAAATAAGATTAATCTGACTTTTTTTTTTATTACAGGGCTGTTTAGCTGAGATAGTGACATTCCTTCCATGGGTGCTGTAATGGTGCCCCTGCAGCAGGCTGTTTGCAGGCATATGTGGTCTTCCCCTTGACCTTGTATTGCTGCTTTGCTTCTAATGCCATTTGTGACAGTCTTTAGGGTGGTGTTGTACCTTTGCCAAGGGCTGTAATGGGTAAACTTTGTAATAATATTGTGCTAGTCTTGTGCCCTAAACTTCCTAAAAGAGGGAAGGAAGCTTACTTTCTAACCAGGGGAAAGCTCCCTTTGACTTCCCAAACCCACAAAACCACTAGCGAGATGTTTTCCAGTTACTTAATGTCTCCTTATATGTAAAGACACGTGCTTTTTTTTTTTTTTTTACTGCATTTTATTCTCTGTTTGAACACCCTCTTCTCCAAGAAGAGAAGGTAATGGCACGCTGATGAGAGCCCCGCGGACAGGCAGTGCGTAGGGGGGTAAGGTGGTGTAGGTAGCTTTGTGTGGTTTGTTAACTCTTACAAACAGTGAAAATAATTCTGTCACTTTAGCCACTACTCCTGATGCTGACTGAATTTCTCTCTCAAGCTATATGACAACTACTTTCGTGGTGGAAGCCATGGCTGCTGCAAATGCCCAACTGCGATGGAAGAGAATGGAAAAACGCAAGGTTTGTATGGGTTTAATTTTCCACTTTTCTGGAGTTCTTCTGCCATGTAAGGCTTGCCTGAGATTCCTCCGTGTTTCCTCATTAGTAACTCCATTAAAGGAATTAATTTCTACTCAACTTTGCTTTGTGAAATATGGCTGTTAGTTCCCTGTGCTCATTAAAGACAGGACTTTCTGCTCCAGCTTTGAAAAATCCCTGGTGCTGCTCACATCTTTCTGACTGTGCTCGCCTTGCCCCGAAGGCGTTGCTCAGTGAGTGTGGAGAGGTGGCAGCCAATACACTGGTGCCATTTGGAGTGTCCATAAATCCTTGCTTATCTGAGGTCATTTAACTGGGGCAGGCAGGAACGTCCTTGCTGCCAGTAAGGATGTATTCTAGGGAGTGGACAGCCCCGAAGTATGTTTTTGCTGTAAAATTTACTTGTGGCTTTCTGGATTCTGGGTTAGTGGCTTTTTGGGGTCTGTGAGAGGCATAATTGTTTAGCCTGATTTAGATTCCCACCTGTAAGTATTAATGGGCTGGAGTTACAAGATGGGCATTTCTGCTCTGACTGGCTATAAAAATGTTTGGACTCTTTTTTTTTTTAACTAGTTTTGCAACTGTGTAGGTCTGACACAAGTTTTTTTTCATTTCCTTATATCTCATATCACTGTGTGTATTGGACACCGTTGCTGTGTGTATGACCTCCTAGGTCACTAGGTGTCACTCACCTGAGCCTGTTCTCCTGGTACTTGTTCTGCTCTCCCAGGTTTGGGCTGTGAGCTCCCTGGCACTGCTGCTGTTTGCTGGCCTGTATGCCCAGCCAGGTTTGGGTTCTTTCTTTGAGGTGCTGGAAGTGAGGCCGCAGTGCTGGTGGTGCCATAGCTTGTGTTGTGAGACTTCCACTTCAGAGGAAGTCTCAGCAGTGGTCTGGTCTCTCCTTCCAGGAGGATGATGAGGATGAGGATTCTTCCTCTGGAGTGTCTGACAGTGATGTTCTCCTCCGCGACAGCTATGAGCGAGCAGAGACACGGCCCATCCTGTCAGTCCGTAAGTCCTGCTTCGTGCTGTCACTGGCTTTCAGACCTTCCCTTTGCAGGTAGCATTCTGGTGGGCTCTAGGAAGTGAAGTTGGACTCTTCTGTCCATTTTGCCCTTAGTTCTATGTTTGCATCCCAAAGTTGTTAGCACTTGCAAGATAAGACTCATTGAGAATTCAGTTTACCTTCTGCAGTCTGATAAAGATCTTTTCTTTCTAGGTCACTAAGATGAAGGTACCTTTCTTTGAAAACTTTAATTTCAGCAGAGTCATTGGGCCAGTGACTCTGCAGCTGTGGAGTGGTAGATGTACATGCTGACCTTCATGCAGTTCGTAGAGCTTCTTGATGTCCTCCAGGTTTGTTGGAGGAATGGGTTGAAACACTTTGTTTTCGACTTCCAGAGAGACGTGGCTCACCGAATATCTTTGAAATCACAGAAAGAGTGGAGATGGGCCAGATGGCTTCCATGTTCTTCAATAAAGGTCAGTGATTCGTGTTTTTAAGTCCTTTCTCGTCCTGCCATGTATTGTGTGTGTGTTTTCCTTAAATCTGAGTGCTCCTCAGTGTGGATTTGCATCCTGAATTTCAACTGCCTACAGCAGTAGAGGTCATTGGTCCCATCTGGGAACAGGGTGTTTGGTCTCCCCTGAACCCTGTAAGCCTCGATCTGAAGGACAGGAAGCTTCTGGGGAGAGCTGACAACTGCAAGTGCCTGGTGGGGTTTTGTCACCCAGAGTGCAAGGGTACGAATTGGAAAGGTTTCCTGGTGAGCACATCGTAGGCAGATGTCTTTTTTTGCTGTCAAGTATCTTTGATTGTGTGTTAGGGAGCAAGCTCATAGTCAGACTGTGATAAAACCATATCCATTGCTGTGTATAATAGAAATGCAAGCTATGACTCTGAAACTCGATGAAGAGTACACTTGAAGTGGTGTGCAGAGCCAGAAAATCATCAGACATTATAGATGTGCAATTTTGAGCCTGTCAGGTCCCATTTCTTGGGGAAGGTAACATTTTCTCTCCTTCACTGGCCACCTTACAGGGATGAGACACTTGCCTGTGTGCTGGAGATATAGAAATGTCTTGTTCCTAATCTTGCCTGTTGTACTGAGCTAGCTGATCTTTGGACAAGTTTTCCTGTGTTCCTTGCCGTCTGTAAAACACTGCAGATGCTTCCCTCTCCCTCAGTAGTCATTTGGAGAGTAGTAGTATTTAGGTCTTGCTTTGAGAGAAGGGGTATAACGCAGCCAGTCAGTGTCACTGGGCGTTCAGCTATAAAGGCTTGCTCGGCTGCTGGTGGGACAGCAGGCTTCAGAAGGCCTCTTCTCATTCGGGGGGACGTGGCAGTGACCCCTCAAGGGAGCTGGGTGCTGGGCACTTGCCCTCTCTGCCTTGGTGCTAAATGCTGCTCAGCCAGTAGAGGGTGCTGGGAATACACGGCCTCTGGTGCTGCTGAAGATTTCCCAGCAAAGTGATGTAAACTGCTTAGTGTTCTGCATCTTAATCCCTGATCTTAATGTTGCTTTAGTGAGTGATCTGGTTTCTATGTTAAGGATCTTCCCTTGGACCAACTTGGCCTGATGTGAAGGGATGAATCCCTGCAGGGAGTCAGCTGGAGCAGCAGCACACCATAGACATGCAGCTTGTGACTGCTGTGAGAGGAGATGAAAGGTGTGCACAGTGAAGGGGCTGGGGCAGCTGTACTTCACTGCTTTCCCTTCCACTGTGCTTAGTGATGTGCAGTTGCTGGGTCCTCTTTCAGGGACATTCTCTGGTCACCTGTGCCATTGCAAGAAGGGATGGGTTCAGTACCTCCCTCTGCAGATCAGTGCTGAAGTGCTTCCTGCTGATGGTTGCACAGCAAGGCTCTGACGAGGAGTGATTGCTCACTGACCAGTTGCTGCTGCATAGTGCAGAGAAACAGCCATGCTAGGGAAGTCCTGGCTCCAGGCACCAACCTCTGCACTTTGACAGCTAGCAAATGGTTGAGTGGGTTTTTCCTACAATATGCAAAGTGTAGATACAAAACCAAAGCTTCTGTGGGCTGCGCACCCTTCAGAGGAAGGGCTGGTGAAGGCTTTGCAATAGACCTTAAAGCCTCTGATGTCTATCGTCCTCTGCTCTTTTTTCTTGCTTTCTTTCCTTAAACAATCTGACAGGAGTTGAATCTGCAGTCCTGGGAGGTAAGCTGGGGATAAATCTCCATCTCAGACTGTCTGCTTTCTTAAAGGGAGCTGACCAGCTTAGGCTGTGATGGTACGTGTGCTCTTTCAGAAGAGCTGGCTCCGAAGGACTGCTTTTTGGTGTAGTGGTTGCTTTTTTTTTTCTTATTTGCAGTGTTGGGTGCTTTCTTCTGGGACTTAGCAGTCATTTATCCCAGTAATGGATTCTGGGCACATCTATCATGCTATATCCCCACAGGAAATCATTGATTTTCCCATTTTTTGTCCAGTAATGAAAGTATTGATTAGGGAGGATCAGTAGCAGTTTATAAAAGAATTGGCAATAAAGTGTTCCTGCCTTTGGAGGACATGAGTTTTGTGAGAGGGCTGTTGCCTCTCCCACAGCCGTGCTGCAGCAGGGTGCACTGTGCTGCTGGGTACCTGGTGCTGCTGCTGCAGTTTGTCATGCGAGCCTTGTTTTCCCTAGGGAGCGTCTGAGACCTGACATCAGTAGCAGATCCCCAGAGCAGAATCTGCTCCCAGTCTGTGTGCTCCTGTGCTTAGTGGATCTTGTGATATGTCACACATCAATTACACGTTACACACGTTACAATATCCAGCTCTTTTTGGGAGGAAGCTGGCTGTAACTTGCTGTTGTCTTCAGAACGATGCAGCCTCCTTTGCTGTGTAGTCATCCCAAATGTTTTGTAGAGGTGGGTGGGGGAAAAGACAAAGGGGAACCTGTAAGAAATTGCAGGTTGACAGTTTCATCTGGCAGATGAGTTAGGTGAGACCTGTTGGTGCTGATTGGTGACTGTAGGATGGGCTTAAATGAGTGCCTGGTGTGAAGGGAGGGTGTTTAGTGAGGCAGCTCAGCTCTGAGGTGTCAGCTCTTTTCAGTTCTTGAGCTGCACCAAAGTTCTGTGTGCTGCTGACGTGACCCTTGTGTGGAGCTTACTGCAGAAGTAAACTGTGGAAATTGTGATTTTAAGACCTTGAAAGAGTTCTGTGGTTTGTTAATGTAGAGTGTAAAGATCAAGAATCCTGTGTACTCTATTTCACTAAAAATATTTCCTTCTCCTGCAGTGGGTGTCAACCTCTTCTATTTCTGCATAATCATCTACCTCTACGGGGACCTGGCAATCTACGCAGCGGCGGTGCCGGTGTCCCTCATGCAGGTGACCTGGTAGGTGTGCTCCCTGCTGTGCAGAGAGGCAGTAGCAAAAATGACTGCAGGTTTTTGGTTTTGGTGGGCTGATAAGTCTGACTGGGATCGGCTCTTCCTCCTGAGGACTGGAGTGGAGAAATGAGTCAGGACTCGGGGCTGGGAAGGGGCTGCCCCACACGAGTGCCCGCTGGGGGCTGCCCCACACGAGTGCCTGCTGCAAGTTTAGCTGTTGGATGTCTGATCTGATTTCCTCAGTCCTGATGTGTGAAGTGCCGCTAATTTCTGCACCCTGCAGACTTGTTCTCTGGTTTGATTGGTGTTCCCTGTGCAATATTTTAGCTTCTCTGTCTCTGGTTATGAGCTGAGAAGTGTGATGCCTATCAACCTGTGAGCAGTGAGTGTGGCACTACTTGGCTGCATTTACCTGATGAGCTCTGGGCTTGAGACAATTTCCTTCTGCTAAGAAATAACCAATGAAGGAGAGTAGTTAGATTGAGCCTGGGCTGTACCTGGTCTCAAGACCTGGAAATGGAAAACCTTGGTGACCCCTATCTGAGCTTGAACTCTGCTAGTCTGAGTTTCCAAGTGATTGGGGTCATTGGAGGAATTTGCCTTTAAGTGCATAGTATTCAGTGACTTGATGTGCTACATGGCCCAGAAATTAAGGAGTGTGTGCCCTCATGGGGGGAGGGGAGAAGCATAGCTTGGGCCTCTGACTGTTCCTCTTTCATGAATGCACTGAACAGGAAGGCGTCTGCTGGGAATTAATTACTGTCTTTTGTTTTTCCCTCCTCCTTTTCCAGCAGTGCCATTGGCAACCATTCTTGCAGTGTTGGAGATGGCACGAAGTATAATGATACAGACAAGTGCTGGGGGCCAATTCGAAGGATTGATGCTTACAGGCTGTATCTGGTAAGTTTCTGAAACTGGTATGACCTTTATTTCCCTTAACGTTTTCTTTCTGCTGGTCAGGGTTCTTTTCCTTGAGATAATGTGTGTGTGAGTAATGGGGATGTGAAGCTTTTGGTTCAGTCTGGCCCTATTAGCCAGGCACCTCTTCCCAGCATGGCTGGCATGGCTGTGTTGTGGTGGCTCATCATTACAGTGATCTTTCTGATCTGAAGTAGACTTCTGCTCCCCATGGTCGCTATTCTGTTGCTGAAGTGGTGATGTGTTTGTACCAAAGGGGTGTTTTTAGTGGCTGAAGTTGTTTTGAGGAAATTGCTCTCAGTGTACTCAAGTATGTTAACCTCCCTCGAGTGCATTCTTTGTAAGATTGTTTCTGCTGCTGGAAACTCTGCTCTTTGTGAGGTGGTATAAAGGGGTGCTTAGCATCAGTGCTTTGTGCTGCTTTGGGAATATCTTGCTGACTAGTTCAGGATTCCCTACAGCATTTATGACTGTGCTGTGGTTCTGCTGTGAAGCCGAGGTTTTCTCAGAGGATGACAGGCACTACTTCACTCATGTTTGGCAAGGATTGAGTGCTCGTACCTGCAGCAAAGTGAGAAGGTGTGCAAACAATGCCTGGTGTGGATCTTGGACGGCAATGTTAGAGGTCTCAGTGGGAACTTTAAGAATAAAGTGAGGAGTCTGTGTGGAGATCTGTGTGTGCACAGAGAAACCCAGGCTGAGAATATGTGAAGCCATGTAGCAGCTGGTATGTTTTGGACGTGTGGTGGATCACATCTGAGTGTGCTTGTCCTGGCATTATTGCAGAAGTAAGAGCTGGGATTCGGGAGTATTACTGAATGTCAAAGCCTAGTTAATTATTTAAGAGAAGTATTATTGCTTTATTAAATTGTCTTGATCTGCTTCCTTAAAATTTCCACAAGATTGAGGATTTCTGCCCTGAATCTCAATAACTCTGCCTGACCCAGCAGAACGAGCCAGGCAGAGAAAGCAGGCGTGCATCAATTATTGCCCGTGTCTCTCAGATATTATGTCCATAATTCATGAAGATAATTGTGAAGACCTGAAAAATTAAAAAAAGCCCCATGAAAAGCCAACAAAACGAAGCATTGGATGTGCTGTCTGTGCACACAGCCCCTGGGGCATGCTTTCCTGTTTGTCTCCTCTCGTGTGGATTTGGAGAATAAATATCTGCAGAGCCTTTTGGTAGTGGTTAATCCTTCTTGCCCTGTAATTGAGCAGAGGGTTTCAGTGCCTTTCTGTGCTCCTCCTTACAAGTAGGGAGGGATTGCTTGTGGGAGGAAATAAGTCAGTGTTGGATTACTGGGGGGAGGGGCTGTCCCACGTTGCTGTGTCCAGGAGGCTGCTGGTGATCAGCATCACCTCTGAGCTGGGTAGGGTTTGGGGCGCAGTGCTCCATAATGGAGTAATGTGGGAGCTCTGACAAGTATTTCTTGGATGTTTGAGCAAGGCTTCAGAGCTGTCTCCCTATTCTCTCCAATGCAGGGAGCTACAGCTCTTCACATTGTCTGAGCTTCTTGTGCAGAAGTGGAGTCCTGGACGTGTAGGGGAATCTGAAAGCTGCCTGTCTGTGGGGGAAAAGAGCTTGGAGGGGTGAGGAGGGGGGGTGCATCAAGAGCATCATGGTTAGTTTTCTGGGTCCTGGGGGAATTGCCTTTGAGAACTTGCTGTGTTTTGGCTCTCACTTTCTTTTAAAACTTTGTTGTTGGAATAACTCTAGCTCCATGTTTATGTGGACAAACAAGATCTCTTCTTGCAGGCAGAGTTCCCCCATGGCTCGGTGCCTCCTCTCGCTTTGTCTCTGTGCTCTGTGTAGTTTGAGCGGCCTTTGGAGCACGATGGTGATCGTATCTGGAATCTGCTCCCTCTGAAGCAGGTCTCTGGATGCAGTGCTGTATCTCTTACTCTGTGCGTGGCCCCACAGAAACCCTTTTTGGACTACCAGGGCGAATATTCTATTTGAGGCTTTCTGCAGAAATGGTGCCAGTAGCTCTGTTGTGCCAAGTGCCTCCTGTCTGCCAAGGATCTGTCCTGCCTCCATCCTATTGACTCTTTTTCTCCCGTTACTGGCTTCTTTTTAATAACGAGAACAACAACAAACTGTTTTAAACATTGACTCTTCCTCTGCAGGGAGAGGGGAAGAATGACTGATGCAAAAATCCTATTTCATGGTTTATTGTCCCAAAAAGCCATGGGAAGCGGCCTCGGCTCTGATCACTGAGTGGAAGCTGAAGAACATACATAATGAGAATATTTAGACAGATTAAATCCTTCTCCTGAGACCTGCTCGTCGGCGCAGCGTCTTTACTGCTGCTCCAGATTTTCTCACCGAAGTGAGAAACCACTAGACCCCTATTAACCTTTGTCTGAACAAATGGGTATCTTGCTGCTTGTTTGTAAATTGCCTAGGAAAATAAGGGCTAGCACAGTAAATAAGTGGGGGCAAGTGCAGGAAGTGCTGAAATAATCCCCTGCTCCCGGCCCATCTCTTGCTGCTGCTCTTCGCCTGCCCTTCGCGCCTCAGGCATCCTGGAAGGTTTGAAGGCCTTGCAGGGCACTTCCAAGCCTGGCAGGGCTGGAGCGTGCAGGGTGAGCTGGATGGGAGGAAGGCATGTGTCAGATGGCCTGGTGACCTTGTTGAAGGCAAGCACTCATTGCAGTTAAGAGCAGATCGATGGCGTTCTAGCTCTGCTTCGGATCACACAGCGCTGTCGTGCTCTCGGCACTGAAGTCCCGAGGTGGCAGTGCTCAGGGCAGTGCTCTGTCCTCCTGGGTTCTCTCTTCAGTGCAGTTTCTTTATCATCCTCTCTGTAAGGTCAGCTCAGCTTCTTCTGTGTCAACTTGAGGGGAAGGGGCAGTGGGTTTGAGATTCAGATCTCTCTTCTAGAAGACTTCTGGTCTTTCTCTTCCAATTTCTAGAATTTCTAGAAAGCAGGTACTGAAATAAGAGAGATAATGCTGGGAATCAGCGGCCATTCGGAGTGTCTGATCCAGAATGCTTTCATGACCTGGCAAGCAGTGCAGCTCTGCAGCAGGGCGGCCGTTGTAGCTACAATCTCTACTCTTCTCAACCCTCCTTTTCTGGCAGTATGGGACGTGGTGTCTTCCCATAATGGGAATGGTTTATTCTCAGGGGAAGCCATACACCTTTTGGGAAAGAGGCATTGGCACAGGTGCCCCTGGTAGCCTGGCTCAGTAGAGTGTCAGTGCTACCCATGCATCTGTTCTGTCTGAGTCTCTGCTGGTTTTGTAGCTGATGGGAAGGGACGTGGATCTGCTTTTACAGGTTCACAGATGCTGCAGTATCGCGGGCAGCGCAGCGGGTGTGGGCCGGGCCGAGATGGGAGCGCAGATGGTTTAATGGAGATTATCCCAGTTGGAAACGTGCTTGTGCAGTGAATAAAATGAGCGAGCTCGCCGGCACTTCCCATCCCTCATCAGAAGGGGACAATGTCACCCCAGCCTGACACTGAGATCCGAATGCCGGGCTGCAGCCACGTGAGGCTGTGCAGGGGTGGGAGGTGGGCTGAGGACACATACGGTTGCTCGGTGCCAGCAGAACTTAATCGGCAAATGCGAAGGCTGAACTGATAAGTGTTGATGTAGATCCATCTCCGTGTGCCTCTGCACAGTGCTGCCTTCCCCGGCCCCCTTCGGCTGCAGGTGGGAGCTCGCTGCTTTGTGCCTCGGGTTCTCTTCCTGGGTGCATGGCATGTGAACGTGCTCCTCCCGCGCTGTGTAAAGGTACCCAGGGCTCTTATCCTCTGAACAGATCTTGTTTTCAGCCTCCCAGTGGTTTTGAGGGGACCCATCATGACAGCTCTCGAACATCTGTGCTTGATGTGAGCCACCTCCGGCCAACTGGGAGCTGGAGAAGCAGAGCTGGAGCAGTGCTGCAAATCGAGGGCTTTGTCCAAGGGCACCTGGGTTTGCTCCACTCGTTCTCTTTGCAGCAAGTGCTCTTCCCCTGCCCTGCCTTCCTCAGCTGTGCCCTGCAGCAGCATCCGGTAATAAGTGGGTCACAGCTGCTGTCTCCTGGATATTTATTCTTACAGGTTTCGCTGTCTAGAGCCAGCAGTGGTGAAGGTAGCTGCTGAGACGTCTGGAGCAGAGAGGGCTGGTAACACCACACATCAGTCGAGGTTTGGGATGCCTTGAGCTCCCAGGGTAAGCTAGGGGAAGGGAAGTTCATAAGTTCATAAGTTCATAAGTTCATAAGTTCATAAGTTCATAAGGTTGGAAAGGACCTACAAGATCATCTAGTCCAACCATCCTCCTATCACTATCTCTACCCAACTACTAAATTAAGTCCTTAAGCACCTCATCTAAACGCTTCTTGAACAGCGCTAGGGATGGTGCCTCAACCACCTCCCTAGGCAGGCCATTCCAGTGCCTGACCACTCTTTCAGAAAAGAAATGCTTCCTGAGGTCTAATCTAAATCTTCCCTGGCGCAACTTGTGGCCATTCCCTCTCGTCCTGTCATTACTTATCAGGGAGAAGAGGCCTACCCCCTCCTCACCACAACCCCCCTTCAGGAAGTGGTAGAGTGCTATAAGGTCTCCTCTGAGCCTCCTCTTCTCCAGACTAAACAATCCCAGCTCCCTCAGCCGCTCCTCATAAGACTTGTGCTCCAGGCCCCTCACCAGTTTTGTTGCCCTTCTCTGAACACGCTCCAGGGCCTCAATGTCCTTCTTGTAGTGAGGGGCCCAAAACTGAACACAGTACTCGAGGTGCGGCCGCACCAGAGCTGAGTACAGGGGGATGATCACCTCCCTGCTCCTGCTGGCTACACTATTTCTAATACAGGCCAGGATGCTGTTGGCCTTCTTAGCCACCTGTGCACACTGCCGGCTCATGTTGAGCTGAGCATCAACCAACACCCCCAGGTCCTTTTCCTCTCTACATTCTTCAAGCCATTCTGCCCCAAGCCTATAGCATTGCATGGGGTTATTGTGGCCAAAGTGCAGGACCCGGCACTTGGTCTTATTGAACCTCATCCCATTTTGCTCAGCCCAGCTGTTCAGCCTATCCAAATCCCTCTGAAGGGCCTCCCTACCCTCAGGCAGTTTGACACATCCTCCCAGCTTTGTGTCATCTGCAAACTTACTGAGGGTACACTCAATTCCCTCATCTAGGTCATCAATAAAGATATTAAACAAGATGGGCCCCAAAACTGACCCTTGGGGGACACCACTCGTTACAGGACGCCAGCTGGACTTAACTCCATTAACCACTACCCTCTGGGCACGGCCCTCCAGCCAGTTCTCCACCCAGAGAAGAGTGAACCTGTCCACACCACGGGCTGCCAGTTTCCTTAGGAGAATACTGTGGGAGACCGTGTCAAAGGCCTTGCTGAAGTCCAGGTAGACTACATCAACAGCCTGAGGAAGGCAGGCTCATGGAGGTGTACCCTACTGGGGAAGCCATCATCTTGTTTAAACAAATCAAATTGTAGTGTTACAGCTTCCAGTAATGGTAAGGATGCAGCTGGGATGCTATTAGCATGTTACCCAGTGTGTTGTGCAGCAAGTCATTCACAGTGAGACCTTCTTGCCAGATTTATTGCATTATATTCCTTACTGCAAACATTCTAATGTTTGTTAATATGGTACTGATATGGAAATAGAAACAAATGTGCAAAAATGACTTCTGTTCCTATGTGCAGATCCTGTTCTGAAAGCTTTGAAAGCAAGAAATCTTCTGCAAAGAATTCAGAGTATTGTGCCACTTCTGTATGCACAGGCACCTGAGCTGTGAGCTGCCTCTGTGGCAGGATCGGAGCTGGCACTGCATTAAGCATGAGCATCAGTAGCACTGACGGTTGGTTACAGATGCCTCAAGGGAGCAGCTTTGCTTGGCTGCAGCCTGCTTTGGGGGCTCGTGGAAGCCCCCCATGCCTCCCAGCTGATCAGCTCTGGAAAGGGAGCTCAGTTAAGTTACTTTTCTCTGAAGTGGTTGAGGAAGGATAGGAGCCACATCTGTTTGAAATAAATGGTGTCTGGGTGTGGGACAGGGAGGCAATTCTCAGCGTTCTTATTGTGGAATTAATAAGGTTGAAATTGGCACACAGCTTTGTTAATATGGCATCAATCCTGTCTCCTTCATCCCAGTCCATTCTTCTTCCGTGGGCTCGTCAGTAAATCCTCTCCATTGCTCACTCATCATGTGCCTGTGACAGACAGGCGAGCTGCTTCAGAGGCTTTCCCAAATACTTTGTTTCCTAATACAAGGGGGACTTTGGATAGTAACTGGTCTTGTAAGAGGTGTTTCCTGACCGGACAGGAGTGGCAGGAAGGAGCATAGAGTTGTGAAGGTGGCACGAGAGATCAGCTTCTGGTGTGTGAGTGTGTTTGTGTCTTCTGTTGTTGTTCCTGCCTTTCTTGTAACCGATTGGATTTGGACTAAAAGAAACATCTGGTGGAAGGCAAGTCTCCCTGTCGCTGGAGCTGGGAGGAGAGCGGCCTTCGGTACAGCGGAGGAGGAACTGCAGGATCGAGGCTGCTAACTTTAAAGGATTAGCTTGTCTCTTTTCACTGTAAAATCAATAGTGCAGGGGACTGAAATGTGTTTTCTGCGCAGAGCTGTCTGCTCGTGCATGGCTGCAGGCACTGCGTGGAAGGAAGGAGTGCTGCTGGGCTGTCCCTCCGTGCAGACACTGGTCGTGTGCCTGGCCAGATGCACTGCGGGTGCTACCAGCCCTAAGGGGAGCACTGGTGTGACTGGTAGAAGCTTCTGGAGAGCTCAGATGCACACTGCTTCCACTAACAGGAGCGTTCTGCACACTTCAGTGCTTGATTGGGCTTATGTGATGATGGATGGTGGGTATAAGCCTTCGAAGCAAATCCTGTGAGCAAATTGGGTACAGAAGTAGCTCTGGACGTCTGTTTGCTTTTGTGCACTTCTGCAGTTTTCAATTTGCCAAAGCTGTTTGTGTTCAGACTACAGCCCTCCCTGCCCAGCAGAGACATTGTCAGCAGGGCTGAGGCTGCTGCTTCCCTTCTAAATGAAGCTGTCCTTTGGAGTGAACACACTTGGGTAGCAAGGCACCAAAGCTGGCACTGTTCTGTAGGTAAGCCCAGTTTCTCCTGAGTGGGGCAGGTGTCAGAACTGATATCTGTTGGTGATCACTGGTGCTCTGCACGAGCTGGGAGGGCTGTAAAGGGGCCTTTAGAAATTCCTGTCCTGTTCCAGGAGGTCCATTGATCTGTCAATCTGGGAATACATCTGTAGAAAGTAAGTTACAAATGCTTTCCTGGTGCAGTGATGGAGGCCAGATCCTAAAAACCAGGGCTGGAGGAGACTTCTTCAGTCGGCTGAGTGCTGCCCTGCCTGGTTCAATACAGACCTCTTTTTCTGCAGCATTTTGCTTGGCCCCTTAACATCACTCTTGTTTCTAAGCAGAGCTCTGACCTCGCTGCCTGCCTGACTTCATCAGCACTGTCATCAAGAAAGGCAGCAGTCCTGATCTTTCCCCGGCTGAAATTTTCATTAATTCCTTAACACACAAAGTACCAGGGCTACAGATCTCTGCAGTTATGCCACCCTAAATATTGCCAGAGGCAGCGGAGGGAAGAAGCTCTGAGCAGAATGATATCTCTTTAGGCTCCTAAATAAGTCTACAACTTCTTAACATCCTCCTAAATTGCACATTATGTCTGGTTGAGATCACTGACGTTCTTGTCCAAAAATGTGGATTTTTGGACTACATCAGCAAATCCCACACGTGGCTCATGCTTCTGTAAGCAGGACTATAAATACAAATAATGCAGCTGGGATTTATCTTGTAAGTTGAACTCGGTATAATGCTCTCAGGCAGATCTGATCTCTGAGGCCTGTTGCACCAGCCCGGTGCATGTGTTGAGCTCACGGGAGCTGCCTGCTGGCCCCAGGCAGCGTGGCTTTCTCTTGTTTTTGTGCTGCTGCAGAGCAGTGGAAGTGTGGGACGTTTCCTTTTCCTCCAGGCAATTCCAGGCTGACAATGCACAGTGATTGGGATGATGCTGTCCATGAAATTGCGTCCTCCAGGCAGCTGAGAGTTCTGTGAGATTCAAGAAGTTCACGAGGGGAAACAGAAACCATGATGACTGAGTGGCAGAGCCAGCCACGGTGCTGTGGCCTCCGGGAGCAGTCCCTGCTGATCCCACGTACCCCATAGCCATGGTGCTCCATGGCTGGACACGTTCTCAGGGCCCTCTGTGCTGTGCTGGTCCGTGTCTCCCTGGCTGTGTGCTGTCTAACCCAGGGGCTTTTGGGGTCGATACAAACACAGCTGGAGTTGCCAATGCCCTGAAAGGAGAGGCGATGAATGTGCAGGGATTTGGCGTGGTGTCTGTGTGCTAACGATTATGCCCTCAGACTTCATTGGTGGGAACTCATTAATTTCTTGAACCATGCTAATAAATTGGGAATTGGGTAACCTTGAGTCCCCATCTCCCCCGGTGTCAGGGAGGAGGAGGATGCCCGTTCTGTAGCCTGTGAGAGGTCACAGCAAGCTGCTGATTTGGGGGACAGCTGGACCTGGCTCTGCCGTCCTTCCGAGTGTCGCAGAGCAGCCATTCTGCTCTCCTGCATCCATCCACTTTGCTGCCTCCCTGCTCTTGTTCAGATGCAATTAGGAGATGCAGAGTAAGGGAGAGCCAGGGGTCAAGGAGGCACTGAAGTGATTACAAGATGCTGCAAATGGTGTTGCCATAAATACTGCAATGATGAAAAATTAGGTGCCAGTCACCTCGGGGTTGTTGCTGGCCTCCATCTTTCTCTTTTTGCGAGAAATGATTATGGAATTGTATTTACCCCAGAGTGCATGCAAGCCTGCTGCTGGCTGTGATCCTGCATACCCAGGTGTGCCAAGGACTGCAATCCTTGCACTGAATGACTTTGTGCCTGGCTTTTTTTTTCAGTTTGGGAGGAAGAATAACCAGTTTTCCAGGATTTTCTTTGCAGTCTGGAAAACTTGAAGCTGACCCAGCCTCATTAAGAGCTTTAGAAGCCCTGCCGTGGCTCAGAGGGGGGAAAGGAGCATCGCTGCGAACTTGGTTCCACCCAGTGGAGCAGCTCCGGAGCCGTGGGGACCTTCTTGTGTCTCGCAGGAAGTCTTCTTTTGGAAGAAGTGCTGACAGCACTGTCCCAAGGATCGCAGGAGGTGGCCTCTGTCCTGCGGGCGGGTGAAACACCACTTCCTTTGCTGGCAGGAGCTCGTGACAGCAGCTTGGTTCCCGAGGGACACGTGCTCCCACCTTAGCACGCTGGGGAGGAAGGGGAGCGAGGAGTGGTGGTGCTGGCAGTGTGCTCCGTGTGAGTTATGAGTGTGAGCTGCTGCCAGGTGTCCCAGGAGCGGAGCGTTAATTACTGGCGCTGCTGTGGCAGCAGATGTCTGCTGTACTCGGAGCGTAACCAGCCCTCTTTCCTTATCCATAAATACTGCTTGTGGGATGTCTGGCGGCTGAGTCCTCCTTCCATTGTGACTTTGTTGCTCTGTGGAGGGATCTGGAAATTACAGTCCTCCTCGTGTCTCAGTCCTTTGAGCAATCCTTGTTGTTCTGTTGGGTTCTCTTTTCAATCGACTTGAAGAGCTTCACGATGGCTTATCTGCTGATAACGTGCTCTCTGTCAGCACAGCCCCAGCTTCCAGCCTTCAGAGGCTGTGGATCTTCAGCTTTGTATTTCTTCAGCTCTCTAAAAGACCCCTTCCTGACCCATCAGACTCCTTTCATGTTTTTATATTTGTACTGCCCGCTGCAAGGGGTAAAGCTTTACCAAGGAAAGCTTGGATGGCAGCCCTCAGCCGTGTGCCATCTGGCTCCCTACCTGGAGATATGAGCTCATGCAGAAATGTGGCTTTGTCACAAGAGCAAAGGGGAGGAGGGGTGGCAGAAGGGGCAAACACGATGCTGTGCTGCAGACCCTTCACTCTAGTTGGGCTTCAGCTGGAAATTGCTGGAGCCTTGATGTGAGTGACTGGAGCCTGCTGCTGGGCAGCACAGTGACTGCAGCAAAGAGCCTGGTGGGTCGGTGTGGGTGAAGCTGCAGGTAACTCAAGTGTTTAAAGTTCTACTTCTTTTAGTTCAAAGTGAAATGAGAGGAAGGAAGGCATTTCAGATTTAACAGTTCTGTCCAAAGTCATCCCTGGAAGTTCCCCAAGGATGTGAATAAGAGCACCAGTTCATAAGGAGCTACTTCTGCTGAAGACAACTGGTCTGATTCAGGCTTCCAGTGGAAGATAAAACCTGTGACCTGTGTCAGAGCAGGTAAAATAGCTTTTGGGTTTTGGTGGTTTTTACCTCCAGAGATGTCTCTGTAGACAGTCTGGAGGAGAGTACCTGACAGAGGAGCAGAGTCCCTAGGCTCTCCTGACATCTTGTGTAAGTGCAGAGAGCAGGCTGGTTCCTCCTGTTGTTGTGTCTGTCCCTTGTAGAGCTCACCTGGGTTGTGGAGTAGCTCTGAGCCCAGGGACGTCTTGCAGAAGTGGGGGGGGAGGGTCAGAATTGCCAGTGTTGACAGCATATGTGAAATGTCTGCTTTTTCCTACCGTGTTCAAGGAGACTTGCATTGTCTGAGCACCAAATCAAAGCAGCCTTCCTCTGGGAGGTGTCTGTTCAGCAGGGCTCGTACCTGTGTCATTGTCCTGCTTTACAGGAGTGTTCCGTACCCATAGCCCTGCGTGAAGCATTCAGTTTTCCAACCAAGGTGATAAAGCCTTCCAAGGAGAGTGATCCATTTTGTTGAACCAATAACTGTTTAAATGTTCCCCAGAAGAGTAAAACTCTTAGCTGTAGTGTTTTTGGTTAGGAGCACTGTTACTCAGTGCTTAAGAAACGTAGGCATTGCTGTCTGGAGAGATGGAGCTGCTAGTGCTGTGCGATGAGCAAAGCTCATGAGAGATGTGGGCACTTCTGCTGGGCACGAGCTAGGGCCTCCAAGGGAGAATTTGGAGTGAGGAGGGAAGGGAGGCAGCTCCCAGCCTGAGCCTGCTGTGCTTGTGGGCCTTGGCTCAGTGGAAGGAACGGGTTTCTGAGACCTTGCTGAGGGCACAAGCAGGGTGATGTACTGCTCGTGGCCCTGGTAGCCTGCAGGGGACGAGCTGCTGTTCTCTTGTGCTAATCATTTTCTAATTTTCTGGCTGAAAACACTAGTAAAAGTGAGAAACACTTGTAGTTAATGTGCCATGCCTGCATGCTGCTTTCCAGCGTGAGGAGGAAGTAGACGCGTGCATCTGTTGCATGCATTTGCCGCGTGCATTCTGTGTGCTCATGGCAGCAGGCCTGGCTGCTGCTCTGGTGTTTCCCATTGGGCGGAGGGGGTTGGGGAGTGATGGGGGAATGGTTCTGAGCTGCTGCTGCTGCACACAACCTTCCCTGCTGCACTGTGACTGTGGGCAGCACACAGGAGGGCTGCTGCTGCTTCCCCAGAGCGAGGGTTCCCTTATCTGAAGTTTGGAAAGGATCTGTCCTCTCATGCCTGTGTGCTCCTGGCAGGAAATCACTATGAGAAAAATCCTTCAATCAGCACAGACTGCTTAGACGGTGCTCATTCTGCCTTGGGTTAATTTGCTGAAGTTCAGGAGGAGGATGATCAGCTCTTCGGTGTCGAAGCTGGCTGAAGAGGTGAACTGGAAAAGTTTGGAGAGCTTTTCAATCTGAGAGCTCTGTGCACTTGACTTTTGGCAGGGCTACCTGGTGCGGTGTCTGTGTAGGCATCAGATTGTTTGCATGGTGCATCTAATGAAGCACTCCGTTAATTATATTCCTCTGGGGAAAACCTTGAGCGAAGAAGACGTCGGGTGGGAAGTTTGGTGTATGTCTGAGGTGCTTATTTGGGCTTACTTCTTCCTTGGGGAGAAGTTATGAAAGTAATTAACTTCCTAAGTGGGAAGAGCACTTAGATGCCTGGCACAGCGAGGCAGACAGATTGGATGTGCTCCTTGGAAGCATTGCTGCTCTTCTCACCCTTTTAGTGGCGGGTGTAAGTGTGCTTCATGGCCTCAGGGTGAGGTTTGGTCTAACCCAGGACTGAGCCCCTTCCCCTTGAGTCCTGGCTATGGATGAAGAATTGGTTCCTCTTCCTGACCTGTGCTGAACCTGTACAGCTGAATGGTTTTGCTTTGAAGGGATGTTAATCTTGCTGTTCAGTGGCATCTCCTGCCCTGCCTTTTTCCTCTCCAACAGTTCAATATGTGCTGTGAGTTCCCTTCCTAAAAGTGAGCAGTGCAACCCCACCTTGTTCTGAGCCGTAGCATCGTTTGTATTGACCCATGGATGCCCATCCTGGTTCTCTAATAGGCGTCAAGTGGAAAAGATCATACATCTATTGCACTTGAGCTCGTTTCTCAACTGGTTCTTTTGGACCAGTCCTAAGGTCTGGCATGCTGCTCATCTTAAAGGATGCGGGAGGAATGCAACCCGTCACACTCCGACCTGCTTTTTTCCATTCCCCTGCACCGTGCCTGGGGTCATGGTGTGCAGTGAGAGGGAGTGCTGGCAGAGGTGCTCAGTGGGGTTAGTTGTTCAGGATGTGTTGAGCTGTGGAGGTGCTGAAGGTAACTGCAGAAATGGAGTGGAATTCCTTCTACTTTGTTGGTAGTTGGGGTACAGGGGAGACCTGGGTTCCCCCAGCAGCTGACAGTGCTTTTTGTGCCCTTCAGCACTTGAGCCCCCATCTGCTCTGATGCGTGTCTTCCTGCGGTGCTTAGCAGCCAGCTGTTGGGTGCTCAGTGATCTTGTGCCAGTCCTGGTGTGGTTGGAGGTGCTGCTTTGCTGATGGGTTCTGGTGCAGTCTGATTTGCTGGGGACACCCCTTGATCATCACCATCCTTCCTCTGTCTCTTCTGTTTCAGTTCTTTCTGATGCATGAGCTAATGACATGATGTGAAAGGAGGCTTGGAGCAGTGTGTGCGTGTTGAGAGGTGGAGTCAGAGACAAAATCCTCCCAAACTTAGGCTGTTACCAGAAATTACTCTCATGTCTGCCTTGGTTTGCTCTCAGTCCTTAAACTGCATCTCTTTTGGCTGAAGTTTGTTCTTTGCAGTTTGTGTATTGCCCCAAGACCAACTGCAGCAGTTTGGAGAGGGCCGTAGGAATAGGGAGTTTGAGTTCCTGCTTATTAAAGAAAGGAACAAGAGGAGGACAGTGCAGGAGGCTGTGGCTGAATGGTGTGCTTCTCAAAGCATCATGGTGGTTGAGGTTGTTCTAGCTCCTAGTCTGGTCAGGCTTGCCTGTAGTCCTGTATTGTGTGTGATTTCAGCACTGCCTCCTAGGAGCCTGAATTTATGTCACTAATCAGAATTCTGTATATGCCTTGGCTCTGTTTTTCTGCTTGCAAGAAACAAAAACCACAAAACCTATTGTCAGTGGTGGCCCCGGGTCAGGATGTCTTGACCGAGCAGCGTGTGAGACCCAAGGGTCCCCCCTCCAGTCCCCATCCTGGATTGACTTGTGTCATCTGAGAATACTTGTGATGTGAGGAGTTTCCAATTTGCCTTGCAGATGTTCTCAGACAGTCTCAGGAGAGGTTTCCTGGGGTCGTACTTGTCTTAAAATAGCTTGGTTTCTGTTCTGCTTCGGACTCTGCTGGGGTCGACAGAGACCTGGGGGCTGTGCAGCCTGCCCTTCTGAGCCTCACTTCTTCCCTTCTGGTGACACCTTTTGTTGGGAGCTGCTTTAAGAAGCCATCAGAAAGAGTAACGTGTAAATATTAATGTGGAGTATTTGTCTTCAGAATCCTTTCGCACTCTGAACGGGACTGCACACGTGTGCAGCGTATCCTTCCAGATCCTGCTGTACAGCCTGCAGCTGTAGTGCCAGCTCACAGCTCTGCAGCTCGTGGGCATCTCCACAGAGTGCAGGTGGGGTCCCGTGGAGTGCAGGTAGGGGTCTCTTTTGCAGCACCCATCGTGTCCCCTGGTTACACGTAGCTTCTCAGTTCACATTCACACCTCAGTCAAGGTCTGTTATTGTCCTGCAGTAGAGCTTTTTCTCACCCTGGATGAGGTGGGGCTCTGGATGCTGCAGTGCTGCTCCCCCAGGTATGGGCTGACAGTGTGAATGTGTTGTGTGCTGCAGGAGAGAGCCAAGGAAAACTTGTGCAGGATATGAGAGTCCAAATGTTCCAGTTCTGATGGATGTGCCTTACAACGCTGCTGAGAAAGGTGCAACGGATGGGTGCTGTGCTGCTCCCCAGTTTAGCTTGCTGAGACTCACTGTTCTCTCAGTAGACATCCAAGGGCAGTGAAGATATTCCTTAGGAGTATCCTGAATTTCATTGGATGAAGTTTTTAGGACCATCTCTATTTTTCTCTTCATTTTACACAGGCTTGCAGCATCCGAGTGGACAGCTGAACTGTTAAGCTATAAGCTTCCTACTGGAAAAATGCAACTTAATGTAGGGAAATCCTGGTCATTCCATGGCTGTTCAGCCTCAGACCCCTCAGAGCTGGCTGTCTATGTTAATGCAAGCAGACCACAAGCAGCTATTGCTCTCCAGACCCAAACGGAGCGTGTACCTGAACAAAGAGGCACAGTTTAATATTTAATGTTCCATAAACCTGCACTGAGAGCTTGTACTGAGATGTGTCAGTAAAGGCATGCTGGAGCTGATAGCAGCGGCTGAGAGCCAAGAGGATGCTATGCTCTACTTGTGCCTGAGGCATGTTCTCTGATACCAGGCAGCCTGCTTGACCCCCTGTATTGCAGCCAACCTAGCTGTAAAATTAAGCAACAAGGAAAGCTCTGTGACAGACGGATGTGTCTGGAGGTGAACTTTCAAGGCAAGCTTTGCTCTACTGATAAATGTCTTACTAATAAAATTTGTTTTTTAACCAGTGTATGTTTTTTGTTGTCCTTGCAGGCAGCATTCACTCTTCTCTTGGGCCCTTTTACCTTCTTCAATGTGCAGAAGACCAAGTATCTTCAAATCGTGACGTCTCTGATGAGATGGATAGGTGAGTCTTGGCAGGCCCCCACCTCTTCACTGTAGGTGGAACCTGAGTCATGCTCCTGATGCATCTTTTTGGCAAGATATGCCTGTTGGGAAGCAAGCTCTTGTCAAAACAAGTCTTTGAGGAGGACTGCCCAGACCTGATATTCTCAATGAAAAAAAGGAATTTTGTTATAGGATGAAAATTCTGGTTGAACCAGAATATTCTCAGTCAGACTCAGTCTGGTACATGAAGGTTTAATGTGGTTAATGGGAGAGGTAGAAGGGGTTTGTTAAGTCTCCTGGGTGTGGGATAAGCATGGTAAGCACTGGTTACTGTTCCAGCAGTGAAGTATGCAGCAGGTTTCCAATGACCTTAGTTCTGATCTGAGAATAAAAAGTACTTCTGTAAGAATTTCTGAGTTTGGTTTCATCATGTTTGCTCATCTAAAAGCTGCTAAACCAACATGTGTTGTCCTTGGGAAGCCCCACTCCCACCAGCTCCCTCCAAGATCTTAACTGCCAAGCACTTCTGAGTAGACAGGTAATAACCTGAAGGGAAATAAAGACATCAGTGTTAGCAGTGTTGTTGTCTTCCAGAGATCCAGCTGCCTTACATCTGGTTGGTAAAAGTGTGCTGACTCATGGGCCCGGACCACCTGAGCACACAGTTCTCTGCTTATACTGATCACTGGCTCTGGGAGAAAAGCTGATTCTCACACTGTTTCCCACCACACACACATTTGACCTGGCTCCAGCTGGGGGATAATATTTCTCTTCCCTGAGTTCAAAGGCCTGTAATCCTGTTTGGAAATGGCTGGCAGTCACTGCAGTGCCATGGAGAGCCCGTTCCAGGGAGTATCTGAGATGGGGTTAAGCAGTCGTCACCCAGGAAGATGAGGTTGGGTCTTAAGCCCTCGAGTCTCAGATGCTGAACAGCTTGAGTTAACGAATGCTGACCTCACATAGTATAAAAATTCCAAATGGTTTTTTTTTCCCCTTTGTTGTCTGAGCACATGAAAGGTTTGAAAGCCCCCCCTGTGTCCTTCAGAGAGAGGGGTTATCTCATTAAGGGGTATTAAAGGACGTTTTTAAAGAAGTGTAATCTCTTCAGCACGCTGGCCTGTTTCCAGTCACTCTGCCTCCTCCTTCCTGGTACAGCCATCAGTCAGAACTCATCCCATCTCCGTGACAACCTGATGCCTGTCTGCTCTGCCACTGCCTTCCCTCTAGCTAGCTGCCTCCAGTCGGAGGATTGCTAAACCTTGGCATTAATGCAGAGCTGCCTCTTTTCTAGTGCTTGATGGTGAGGGACAAAAGCAACGTTTGGAGAGGAGCAGGAAAAATTTGTGCTTTAGCCTGATTGATTCCTGCGTCAGCATGCTGGAGAACAGCTGCCCCAGATAATGATATTTAATGACCCTGACAGCACCTCGGTGGCTACTTAGAGCAACAGATTCCGTATGTGTACAATGAGGGATAGATTTATTAGGGAAGACGATTTATCAAGCAGTCATGTGATGCAGGGAGCAGAAAAGCTCTCGTTGCAGGCTCTGGGATGAGTCCCATGCTGTTCAGATTTATCAAGCTGGCTTCTCCTATGTCCTCGCATCACCTGCTGCATCACCTCCTCCTCTAAAAGCTGGGCTGTGGCTTAAACACGGATTGATCTTCTGTTGGTTCTTGGTGAGCTTAGATCCTAAAGATTGGCACTGTATGCTGCTTTGTGGACTCTGGAACTTGTCCCGCCTGAATGCCGACAGGCCAGATGTGGATTCCTGTTCAGGCATAACCTGTGCCTTCCTTTTGACTTCCTCTGGTTGTGTTTAGCCACGTGATGCTGAAGGTGCTTCTTTGAACACTGGAGCTGCCAGACTAGCTGTTTGTCTTGCTGGGTAAAAGCTGCTCTTCGGGCAGTGCCTGCTGAGCACCCTCCTCCCCAGCCCAGCGAAAAGCCCTTGGATTTCACAGCAGCAGCAGTTGATGTAAGGCTGCACTGCCTCAGGTGTACTGGCGATTAAGATGACAGTGGCTGAGAGGATAGTTCTTGGCAGCAGGGAGGGCTTGCTGTGCGTGAAGGTCATTTCTGCTAGTGTTTGTAACTGTGTCAGGGCTGCCTTTGAAAGTTGCTTTCCCTCTTTCCCCTGATCTAAGTGATAATCAAATGTCACCAGCCTCTTTCCAGAGCCTCCTGCTCATTGCAGGCAGCACATCAGCTAACAGCCTGCAGCACTCTCTACGCCTCATGGACAGGAGAAATTTCACTCTGAAAAAATTTGGTCTTACACACTGGATCCTGAACTGGAGAGTAAAAACAGACCAGTTTGAAGAGCGTGGAGATGCAGCAGGGATCAGCCCTATGTCTGGCAGGTTCTCATCCCAGGATAAGGCACTAGCCAGAACAGGCACCTCCGAAGCCTCTGTAAGGAGGAGCTTGCAAGCCCAAGTGCTCTACCACCAGAGAGCCCAAACAGATGGACTCCTGTTGTTTGGGCCTGTTGAATGCAGCTCATCTGGAAACAAGGCTGGCACAGCAAGGTTTTTCCTGTCAGAACCAATAGGAGCACAGAGGGTGGATCTGCTTCCCCAGCTGGACTGGGGCAGGCAGAGCCTGCCGAGGTGTGGAGCTGCTGGCAGTCATCAGAAGAGTCACAGCTCCCACGCTGGCTCCAAAACCAACTACTGCCTCGTGTAAGGTGGTTAAATTTAGTGTGGTGCTCGGAGCTTGAACGGCTGACCTTATCAGTCCTTAAAGCTCTTGCTTTTCTTTGGACTCGGCCTGTGTGTATTTGTTTGCCTTCACCAGGCTCTCATCACCTTTCCAACAGTAAAAGCTTTTGCCAACCCACTCCTTCTGCCTGAGCTGCCTTGGGGGGACTGCAGCAATTTGAGCACAGGTGTAGAAGGAGCCAACCTGCTGTGCACAGAGGGCTGGTCAGAAAAATCACCGCTTGAATTTCTGGTGGTGGTGCTTAAGGTGAGGCTTGGCTCAGGGACAAGACCTTGTTGGCTCGCTCTGCTCCTGAGCAGTGTCACCAGGAGCACACAGAGGGCGTAGGCTGGGCTAGGCTGGGCGGCCAGGTCAGTACAGCAGCAGTGTGAATAGACTCCTTGTGGTGGGGAGGATTCCTTCCCCAAACTGTAACTTCCTCCTTTCAACCTTGGGGAAGCGTGGTGGTGTTGGCTCAAGCCCTTGGTGGGCTGTGCAGCCTGCTCCCAGGTCTCCTGCAGCGGTCATCTGCAGAAGGCCGACCCAGCTGAGCTGTCAGGAAATGACAGCCACGGGTATTTTCAACTTTACTGGTTAGAATTCAGGCTTTTTTCCTTCCTGAGGGCTAAAATCTGTGGTGGTGATGAACTGCTCCCTCAGGAGACTTGAGATCTTGCTTTTTTCCTCCGTCTTCCCTTCAGTCCTGGGCTAGTGGGCAGTGTTTGTCGTTTGCTTGAGTTCAGCCCTCAGGATGGAGCAGGAGGAGGTGAGCTCGGGGGCCTCAAAGCAGTGGGGGCACAGCCCTACCTCTTTGTTATTGGGTAATAACTCCTGGCAGCATCGCAGGAGGGGATAGGGATTAAGAAAGATAACAAAAGGGAACATGGCTTGGTGGAGCTCAGCAGCAAACACTGGGCTGTTGTGTATTAAGCAGCTAACCCAATTAATTGCAGCCTGTTACTGGGCGAGAGGCTCTCTAGGTGGGCACTGTTGGCTTTAAAGATACTGGTAGCATGCTTATTGCTGCTGCTGTTGGATGGGCTCTGGCAGATGTTCCCAGACAGTTCCCACGTGGGACATTTGCTCTGTGTGTTGCTCTTGATGCTGTACTGTGGATATTAAAAAGTATTGTATTTTAATAGAGACGTTTTATAGGGGAATAAACTGGGTCTGGTTGCTGCGGGCTCGGTCCTCTCTCCCTGTAGCACAGTTGGACCTGGTCACGTTTGTTCCAGGAACTGCAGCCCTTGACACATCACTCCCATCTCCATCCGAGCAACGATGTCAGTTTTGTCCAGAAATTAAATCTCCTCCCTTGGCTCTTTGCTTTGGCCAGTAAGGTGGAGGGAGAAAGTACAGGAGTAGCCATGAGTGCATTAAGTGTGCAGGGTATTTGGTAGAAGTCTCCCAGGTGGAAACTAGGAAAGAGCCCTCCCAGGGCATTCTGGGGGGGCTGACTTCCCTGCCTGCTCCTTTCTTTGGTACTTGTGCCTTCCCCACAGGAATCCTGTGCTCTTCAGGACTCCTCAGCCCTTCTCTGCAGAGGATTGGTCTCAGACCATTACGCTTTGTGGGCAGTCCTCAGCTGTGCTGTCACTGCCATCCTTAGCAGACTTAAGTGGCCGTGCACAGGTTGATTCAGTACAGAAAGCTGGAGCTGCTCTGCTTTGTGCCTCCAGCTGCAGCTCTGCAGACTGAGATTTATGGCAGAGGCTGATGGAGGACGGGGGGTGGCAGTTACCTGGTCTTGCTGGCAGCCTCTGAGGTGGCCTCTCTGCATCCACAACAGAGCTTTCTGTAACAGCTGATGGGGGACCCATTAAATCTCTGCCCCTTTCACAGGACGAGCCACGCTGGTGGTCAAGGAAGAGGGAACTGAGCTGTAAATCAGGACACTGTTGCACGTTGCCCGGGCTTAGGGATTGTGGCATGAAGTAACTTGGAAGGAACTTGTTCTCATATCCTTTTTGGAACAGAGAAAGCTGCCAGAGCCCGGGGTAAATAATTCACTAAGAAGTGCATATATTTATGAAGAGTTAGTTAAAAGGCAGCGCTTCTGTCATGCTTGCTCTCAGTCTTGTCAGTTGAGGAGCTCATTTCAGAGCTGTTTATGGGGGGCAGTGGGGTGAAGCAGTGCTGGTACAACTGAAAGAGCCTTGTTAGCTTCAGATGGAGATGGAGAGTGACACGTGGTGCTGGATGGGACCGCTGACATCCTGCATGAGGAGCTGATGGTGTTCCTGAAAAGAGCACTTTATCCAGGCAGCAGGAGGTGAACTGATGGCTCTGAGCTGGGGAAGAGGAGCTGGAAACGTAAGGACATAAGCATCCCTGGTGCTGCAGAAGCATCTGGGTTGTGGTGCCCATGCAGATTTTCAGGGCATGTGAGTGGCACACCGGGCTGCTCTCTGCTGCTCAAAGTGTGAAGGATGTGCTTCTGGGACAAAGCAAGAGAAACGTGGCTGGGTTGGCTGAGATGGAGTGTATGGGTGAGGCTGTGGGGTGTCTGGGTTTCATGGAGCGTGGTGTTTTTGCTCCCTGTGCCTGTTGAAGGAAGCGTGCAAATCCTTACGTTAGATTTGTGGTGATGCTGAAGTGTGTGCTACTCCTTTCTCCTGGAAAAGTAAATTCCCACATGGAGAGAGAGAAGTGACTGTCAAAGCTAACAGAAAGGCCGAGTCAGCGGCAGAGCTCAGAGCAGTCCTCGGTGCAGAAACTTGTGGTGCTTTTGCTAAAGGTGAGCAGAGGAGAGAGGATGATGAACTACAGGGTATTTTTCCATCAGAAGCAAGCAGAACTTCTTGGCTGCTTTTCCTTTCCCATATGTTGAGATAAAACATCCGTGATGAACACCGGAGCGTGGAGCAGTTTTTCTCCCCGTGAGCTGTTACTGGAGTGCAGGCATCTGCACCTTGGCTGATGGGACAGCTCCAGCAGGCTCACAGTGCTTGTTGTCATGGCTGGGGGGCTGCTTGTAAACCTTGCTTAGGGCACTGCAAAAACTGTCCCAGGCAGCAAAGAAAAGGGGAGAGGTGATGTCTGTACAGCGGAGAGGCCTTGCTGATGGCCAAGAAGTCCTGGTGGTGCTTTTTAATAAGCTTTTTCTTCCTTTGTTAATGGAACGAGCTCTACCTGGCCCAAGGCCAGGGCAGCAGCAAGCTCCTGCCGTGGCTGCAGCAGGGGTCCCCGCGGCCTGCTGGTGTGGGTGAGCTGGCATGGCAAGCCAAGGTGCAGAGACTCGGTGCTCCCATTTCTGACCACCTTCTTCTTACCTCTTGGTAAGCTGCATCACATTTGTGTGATCTTAATGTGCTCACATATGGCTGTGCCTCCCCTGCTGCATGAGCAGCAGTCCCCTGCCATGTGGGCTGTGCCTTAGGCTTTGCAGCAGGGAGGTGAGGTTGTCCCTGCTGTCCATTAGAGGAAGGAACTGCGCTGTCCCACGACTTCAGCTCATACCTTTCTTGTGGGAAGAAATTCCCCTCTTCTTTGTGACATTTCTCTCTAGAGAATCACTGTCTTCAGTGAACAGATCCATCTTGTTTCCCCACAGTCTCTGCACTCATAAATCCTTCATCTTCTTGGAGGCTTGTTTTAGGCTCGGTCATTGCCAAGTCTGATCCTTAACTACTCTAGCTCCCACATCTGAGGGAGCAGATCTGGTTTTCATATTATATCTTCGCCATTGTTTCACATAGAAACCTCCTGTGAAGGTTGGAGAAATTTATCACTTGGTGCTCCAGTGTTTACAGAGAGCTGGAGGTCATGGAGGAGTGGAAGGATATCACTTCAGCGGGAGAGAGCAGATAACACTTCTGAATTTAAGAGTCAGCATCTTAATTTCAAGGTGCTTCCTTCTGCTTGCACAGTGGACTTCATCCATGCTTTAATACTTGAAATGCCAAAGCATTTGTAATGTGTGGCAGTGCCAGTGGGCTCTTACACTTGCCTGTGGCACTGGTGGAGAGCAGCTAGCTCTGGGGGGGGACGACAAAGAGCAATAACCTGAGAAGACATCAGTGCAAAGTGTGAGCTGGAGATGCAGGAGGTGCATCCTTTAGTTTCTGTGTGCTGATAGAGAGGCAGAGGTGGGCCACCAGGTGAAGCGTCTCAAAACCATGCTGTTTTGCCGGAGGTGAAGGAGAGTTAAACCAGAAACTCATTCTGAGCTTTGTTTCTTCCCGGAACCTACCATGGTGGATGAGGGTGAACGTTCATCCTTGCACTTTTCACTGCAATAGCCTTTCTGCAGAGGGGTGAAGCTCACGAGCCAGCATTCACCATTTGCAAATGTGTTTGCTCTGACTCTGCAAAACAATCCTTAAACTTAGGAGGGCTTGGTCATCGTGACTGCTCCTCTGGGCAGTTCTGCTATGCTTCTGTCAAAGCTCACAAAAACTCTGTATTTCTAATATCCCCAGGCTCCCATATTTCCCCTAAGCACTGATATCTGGATGTGCTCTCATCCATATTCATCCTTCCTCCACCTGCAGGATCCGTAGCGTAGCCACCCTATCTCTGAATCATCTCGGGTCGGGCAGGAGCTGTCTGCCAGGGCTGCTCTGTGTGAGAGGAGGCAGTGTTTCCTCCCTGGAGCAGGAGGAGGGCTCTGTAGGTGAGGCTGTGGGGCAGTGGTGATGGCACACATCACAATTTTTGCCTCTTTGCAGAGGGTCCTTTTTTTCCGCACATTCTCATTTACATCTTTCAGTTATAAAGGTGCTCAAACCTCATGGGTAGGGCAGAGGAGATGAGCAGAAGCGACCTCTGTGCCTTGTTGGCTGCTGAGCCCGTGGTGTGTGGGTTTGGAGTGTGTCTGAGGCTTTGAAAACCGGGACGGACAAAACCCTCAATTGCTTTTTAAGGACTTGCAAAAAATAAATATGGTAGTGATGTAAAACAAGGCTTTCACATAACCTGCTAACAGTCCAGCATCACCTCCCTGTCTTTGCTGTTGGTCCTGATGTCTGGAGGGCTTCTGCCCCTGGAGCTGAAGTGATTTGTCCTACACGCACAGGGTGGATGGAAGCTCTCGTGACCCCGTGTCTGACTTAGCAGGGGTTCCTTCTGGGGAGCACTGCTGCTGGACAACTGCAGGTGACTCAAAGCAGCGCGGTGTGACCGCCTTCAGCCCTCTGTCCCAGGTGGAGGAGGATGTGAGCAGGAGCTGTGTGTGCCTGCAGGGTCCTGTGCTGCCTCTTGTCTGCTCAAAGCTGCCCGTCAGTCAGAGTATGTCACCTTCTTTTCATCTTGATTTATCATCCAGCATAACTAGGTTTCAGAGTTTCATTTTGGGCTTGCCTCCTCCTGGGGACAGGCAGATAAATCTGGCATGCAAATGGTTTAACTGTGTGGTTCCAGGAGCAGGGTGAGAGGAAGCCATCACCTGGCTGAGCAGAGATGTGTGTGTGGAAGAGGTGCAGGGCTCTGCAGGTCTGCCCCGTGAGGCACAGGAGCAGTGCAGGATGGGGCTCTGGAGCCTGAGTGCTTCTGCAGGGAGGAAGGAGCGCACTCAGCACGTGTCCAGTTCTTCCTGGCCTGGTCTGCCTTGTTCTCCACAGCACCTTCTCTCTCCTGGAGCCTGCATGACCTGGGGAGCAGAGGCAGTGCTGTGTCACGTAGGGCTGCCTGGCTGTAGCTCGTTTGGCTGGCACGTGTCTGTGCCTGGGGGAGCAGTGGGGAAGCATGGGATGCTGCAGTGACCGTACCTGTTCTCCCAGGGCCCTTCTGTTGCTGGCTTGAGTGGAGGCAGTGGGAGCTGCTCGCATCCAGAGCGATGGATTACTCTTTTCCATGGCCCCCTGTGGCTGGACTTGGGGAGGTCAATAGTGCCCAGCAGTCCCGAGGGGGTCTGCTCCTCCCGGTGCCACGGAGGAGCGGATTTGCTGTCATCCCTGCAGCCCGGTGCTTTCAGAGAGCTGTCTCATTTGTCCTGGGAAGCAGTTGGAAGTGAGAGGTTTCCCAGGTGCAGCTCAGTGCTGAGCGTGGAGCTGCTGTTAGAAAGATGAGGAAGGAACACAGAGGAGAAACTGAGTTTTGGAGAACGCCGAGAGTGTGTGGGACAGTAACAGGGTTAACCTGGCGTGGCAGGGGGTAGAAGAGGAGCCTGCTCTGGAGCTGTTGCTGCTGTTCCCATCCCTGGCAAGCCTTGCTGCCTGCAGCTGCCCGAGCCCAGCACAGAGCACAGGGCTGTCCTCAGCACTGCCCTGCCCAGCTCGTGGTGCTGCCTCGCAGGGCTCAGCCGCGGCAGTCTGCTCTTCTGTTCAGTCTGGTTTTATTTATGACATTCAAAGTCATGCATAATACAAGTGTCAGCGGTTTTGGTTTTTTTCATTACCTGATAATTCATGGCTGTGCTCTGATGCCTCAAACCAGTGCAGGAGACAGCTCTGTGCAAGCGTGATGACCCATCCACTGCCAGCATCGGGCAGTGAATGGTTGTGTTTTCTGCCCTGCCTGGCAGGTTTTGTCCCCGCTCCTTGTTGACTCCAGCTGATGGTGATCCTTCCCAGGTCGGCATGATTTCTGTGATGCCAGAATTAGTTTTCTGCTGTTTTTATGTGCCATGCTGGAAGTAATGTTCTAGCAATATCCACTTCTGGCTCCGATTTCCACCAGCACAGTACATGAGGGGATTGGCCCAATCTCCTCCGCTGGTTCCTGTCCGTGGCACTCACTTTGCAGTCAGCTTTGTGGAACGTTGTTAGGCTGCTCCTGACAGGAGTGAAGGATGGAAGCAGCCTTTGTGCCTGCAAGTGATGAATTTTAATAGCAGTCTTTCGGTGCTGTCTTAGTCCCTTCCAGGCTGGCTCCTCCACCCTGGGATTAAGTGCAGACAGCCTGGGGGGGTGGCTAGTTCTCGCTCTGTGGTGCTTGGCAGATCACAGGGATGGGAAGGCTGTGCAGTGCCTGCTGCCCGAGCGCCTGTTTGTGTACGTAGGTGAGGCCTTGGGAATTTGCAGTTGCAGATGTGTGGGAATGTTCCTGGGACCGACTGCAGCTGGGCTCAATCTTTTCTTCCTTTAGAGGTCAAGGCTCAAACACCGCTGAACATCTCTCGTTCCTAAATGATGATGTTTGGCAGTGTCTGTGCGGCAGTGCCTGTGGGCTGAGATGCTGGGGGTGGGCGGTGGTGGTCTCAGCTGTGTCCATGCAGTGCTCCTGGAGCCCCCAGGGCAGTCGGCTGGGAAAGGTGGGACAGTGAGGGCCTGGGGAGGGAGATATCTGCCGAGGGCAGTCCTGAGCCTGCTGCCTAATGTTCTGACTAACGCTGACAGCACACCCTGATTAATTCCTGCACGTCTTGCCTTTGACGCAGCGTGTTCTCCAGAGATAAGGGTCGGTCCTGTGGGGCAGGGAGCTGGTGCCAGGACCGCCGGCGCTGGTGGGAGGGGGGCTGCGGGAGCACGGCCTGGGCCTGACCTGACGCGTTCTCTCTCTCCAGCTTTCATCCTCATGATAATTCTGGCCCTCATCCGCATCAGCAGAGGCCAAGCTGAGGGTCACCCGTCCATGGCGCAGCTGTCGGGCATCCGCAACCTCTTTGGGGTGTGCGTGTACTCCTTCATGTGCCAGCACTCGCTGCCATCCCTCATCACGCCCATCTCCAAGAAGAGGCACGTCTACAAGCTCGTGCTGCTCGATTACACCCTGATCCTGGCGTTCTACAGCCTCCTGTCCTTCACCGCCATTTACTGCTTCCGCAACGGCCGCCTCATGGACATGTACACGCTCAACTTCACCGACTGCGACATCGTGGGCGCCGCCTCCGTCCGCTACTTCCTGGGGCTCTTCCCGGTCTTCACCATCAGCACCAACTTCCCCATCATCGCGGTGACGCTGCGCAACAACTGGAAGACCCTCTTCCACAGGGAGGGGGGCACGTACCCCTGGCTGGTGGACAGGGTCGTCTTCCCTGCCATCACGCTGGTCCCCCCGGTGCTGGTGGCTTTCTGCACCCACGACCTGGAGTCCCTGGTGGGGATCACGGGCGCGTACGCCGGGAGCGGGATCCAGTACGTCACCCCGGCCTTCCTGGCGCTGTGCAGCCGCAGGGACACGCAGCTGGTGTTCGGCAGCGGGGCGCTCAACAAGCACCGCTCCCCCTTCCACCACTCCTTCTGGGTCGTCTTCGTGCTCATGTGGGGCTTCTCCTGCTTCGTGTTCGTGACTGCAAACATTGTCCTGAGTGAGTCCAAGTTCTGACGGGGGGGGGACGAGGAGCGCTCCCTCCGGGGCTCAGCAGGAAGAGCCCCCAGGCCCCCGCTGCTGGTGGGGTCGGCTCTGGACACAGACTTCCTCCACTCGAGGGCTCGGCGTCCTGGTTCTCACCCGCTGTGTGGGGCCGGGCTCCAGGCAGCCTGCACAGCAAAGCGCTGTCCTGCCGTCCTGCCTTCAGCTCTGATGGAGCACCGCTGTCCTTACTCTGACTCCTCCGACCCTGTGGGTTTCAGCCCGGGGAGGGCAGGCAGCCCTGGCTGCCCACTGCAGCAGTCAGCTCCGAGTTCTGTCTGCCCCGGGCAGGGACTTGCTGTGCGCAGTGTGGGAGTTTGGGGGCAAAGAGTTCCTTCTGTCTGCTGAGACCCCCCCAGACCAACGTGCTGTGCCAGCTCAGGGAGGGAGGGGGAGCTTGGCGTGGGAACAGCCGGGCTCTGAGGGCTCTGTGCTCGGTTACGCTTTATTTTTTCTAGAGACATTAACGGTTTGTGCCCTGGGGGAGGATTGCCTGCTCCTCTGAGCTGGATTTCTCCAGGCCAGGAGTTTACGTTCACATTTCTCATCCTGTTCTCTGCTCTGGCAGCCCTGACCCCACGGAGCAGTGCAGGGATACAGCTCTTCCTCCTGGGGAGCAGTGTGGCCTGGCTGCCTTGCCTCGTGCTGCTCAGCCAGCAGAGCCCCCCTGCCCTCCATGTAGGGCTGTTGTGTGGCCAGACCCGGGCTGGAGCAGCCGTGGTTTGTGCGGGCTGGGAAGCTGCTCATTACCCAGTCCTGACACGTGCTGGGCCTGGCGAGCTCTGGCTGTGCAAGCTGATGGGTTTCCATCCTCCTGTGTGGGGTAATTAGCCTTGAAACAAGTGGGTGTGAGCTCAGGGAGGGGTTCAGTGCCATCACCTGCATCGCTTTGCTCCTTTCCCGTGCCCTCCTTGGGGCAGGCTGGGAGCCAGCTGTGTCACTGCTCTTACATCCTCTGCACTTGTGCTGTATTAAGTGTTACTGAAGCAAGCTTTGAACTGCAGCTCTTTTTAATCAAGCTCCATTTTCAAGTAGGGCTTTCTGGTTTCCGTATGACCTGAAGTGCTCCTCGTGGGGCACTGTGCAGTACCTGGGGCTGCGTGGAAAGCCGTGGTGCTTTCTGGAGCAAAGCCCTCCCCCTGTCCGGGCGAGCACTGTGTGCTGGGGGGCAGGGCCGCGGTCCCTCGGCTCCCCCTCCACCCTGAGCAGCCTCTGCTCAATTCAAACACCCCCAGTGCTCCGGGGAAGCTCATGTGGCATCTTCAGAGCCAGAGTTGCCTTGGGGGGGCTGGTGCCCACGTAGGAGGTGGCAGTAGCAGTGCTGGTTGCAGTGTGGGGCTGTTGTGGGTGGGGCAGATATCCCCACATGATGCTGATGGACTCAGCCCTCGGGGGGGGGCGGCCGGGGCTGCTCCTCCGTATGAGTGCCCAGGTGTGACCCCACGGAGGGGCCGCGGTGTTTCCTGTTGTGCTGCCCCCCCCTCCCCACGCAGGGTGCTCAGCCTCATCCCTTCACAAGTGCTGGTTTGAGTTTCTTGCCTCCACGTTTCATTGCCAGGCAGAGAACGGCTCTGTTCCCGGGGTCCCTCCCCTTCCCGCTCAGGGCTGCCCCTGCTCTACCGTCCTACCCGGACGTCCCGGGTGGGGCGGGCAGTGAACCTGGAGGCCGTGCACACCCCACGGGCAGCATCCCCGTGCCACCCCCATCACTCCCCCGCTGCCCCGCAGTGAAGGCCTTCAATAAAACATGAGGAAACGCGTTTGGCGTCTGCTGAGTCACCGGGGACGGAAGAATTAATCGGAATCGTGCGTGGGGACGGCTTTCCTCCCGTTTCTGCCCCCAGACCCGGCCCGGCCGTGGGCGCTGCTGAGCCCGGTTACCCAGCACGGGACCACGGCGTCCTCGGGTCACAAAGGCACCGCGTGGGGGAAACTCACGGAGCAGCGGCGGGGAACCGCCCACTCCCACGGGCACCGCAGCCCAGAGCTCCCCGCCCCCATACGGCCCCGCGGGGACCGTCGTCCGCCCCTCCCGCTCTCCGTCTCCGCCGCCGTCCGTCGCCAAGAGGCGCTCGGAGGGGCTGCCAAAGCAATTAAGTGACAATTGCGATGATAAATAATAACGGGAATTAAAGCGCTGGCACGTGACGGCAGCGGGCGGGGGGAGGGACAGCGGCTGGGTTTAACCCCGGCCAGATGGACGGATGGACGGACAGATGGACGGACGGACAGGCGCTGCCAGCACATTTGTCCTTGGGCAGTGAGCGCCCAGCCCTCCCCAGGGCTTTGCTGCTGTCCCGATGGAGGTGTTGTGGTGCTCCACAACAGCCTGTATAAAGGTTCTGCCTTTATCGGGGACGAGAAAGGAGGGGGGGGGGGGCTGAGGGGTGCTGGCACAGCAAGGCGAGCTGCAGCCAGCACGTGGCAGCTGAGTTCAGGCCATTTCCCCCCGTCCCGCACTGCAGCTGCTCCCGCAGCCCGTGCACAGCTCGTCCCCGCGCGGCCAGCCGGGCACACGGACGGGGCACGGACCGGGGGACGACGCACGGGCGGCAGCGGCGCGGGAGGAAGGGGCCCAACTGGTTCCTAATGTCTCTTTAATGACCTGAGCGGGACGCTTGACGGGAGTCCCTCGATGAAACCCAGACAGAAACGCGGTGACGATGAGTTCGGCGTCCCCATGTCCCCCGCCAGCCCTGCCTGCGGGGAGAGCCCGGTCCGGCCCCGAGGAGGCTCCCCTGGCCTCCAAAGCGAGCAGATCTGGTTTGGAGCATCCCGCCGCCGCGACGGAGGATCCCCAGGAGGAGCAGCCTGGCTCAGGGACGTCGGGCGAAGGACGCTCGGTTTCTCTCCGTGCACGCTGGCGGGGAGCGGGGAGCGAGCGCATCTCTCGGAGCCCCCCCGGTGCCCCCATCAAACCTCTGACTCCAGGCTGGAGATCCGCCGCCAGGACCCCCCGGCGCAGGGTCCCGTCACCCCGCGGGCCGCCAACCGCTCCGTGCCCGCCGCGCACAGCCAGCCCGGCTCCCCCCGCCGCCCCCAGTCTCTGTAGGCTCCGTCCCAGCGCCCCGGCCCCCGGCCCCCCCCCGGCTCCCCGGGGTGCTCTCGGCTCAAGCGGCCCAGGTAGAGGGGCAGATGGGCGTAGGAGTCCGCGCAGGCGTAGGGCGCGCACGCGGTGCCGCGGGGCTTCTGCCGGCACGCTTCCCGGTACGACGGCAGCCGGGACAGAGGCGACCGCGGCGCCCGCCCCGTCCCCGCCAGCCGCCCGGCGGCCTCGGGGCAGCGGGGACCGCGGCCGTGGACGGCCTCGGCTTCGGGGAAGAGGTCGGGGACGTCGCCGCGGGCAGAGGGCGGGCGCGCCCCGCAGCGCCGCGTTCCCGCACCGCGATGCTTCTCGCCCCGCTCCGCGCTCGCCCGTCGGGTCGGCTGCTCCCGCTCCGCCGCGGCTCTGCGAGTCCTGGCGGCTTTGGGGAACGAGCCGCGGGAGCGGGCGGGGGGCAGGGCCGCGTTCCCCATCTCCCTTCCCGTCTCCGACGCCGGGAGCGGCCGCGGTGCCGTCCCCGCGCCGTCCCCGCAGAGCGGCGGCTCCGCCCGCCCGTGCTCGCGGTAGATGTCCGGCGGCGGGAGCTCCCCGGCAAGCTCCGGGGCGGCGGAGGGAGCCCCGATATGGTTCCCCATCGGCGCGTGCTCCCCGAAATCCGCCTCCGGCGCCGCCTTCGCCGGGAGGTGCAGGAAGGGCCCCGGGACGGCTCCGTCCCCCGCGCGGCCGCCCTGAAACCTCACGGGGTGAAGGACGCGGGGCGCGGAGCGCTCGCCCGCCCCTCTCCATCTCTCCTCGCGGGAGTCCACGGGGACGGGCAGGGGCAGCCCGCGGGGGGGCCCTTTGGGCGCGTGGGCTCTGCGCAACCTCTCGGGGTACGCGGGGCCGCAGGACGGAGCCCGGTGCGCGCCGGTGCTGTTCTGCACCACGAGCTGCGGCGTCCTCAGAGAGAAGGCGGTGTGCAGGTGCTCGCTGCGGCTGCTCCAGTCCTCGATGGTGCGCGTGGCATGCTGCAGCGAGCCGCCCACGCCGGCCGTCGACACCATGTCCTTGGCCGCCTGCAGCATCTTCAGCACGTTGGCCTGGGCCGAGCTCGCCGTCACGTCGGGCGTGGGCGCCCGCCCGGGGCTGCCCAGGGTCTGCACTCCGCTGAAGCAGCTGTAAATGCCCTGAGGAGACAGCGGGCAGCCCGCGCCGTCAGCGGGACGCGGGGCCGTGCTCTCAGCCCCGCCGCGAGCTGACGCTGAAGGACGGCTGGGGAGAGCCTCGAGCCGGTGAAGGCTGAACGGGAGCGACGGAGCCCCAGCCGCGCTATGGGGCAGCTCCCGCCCCACAGCATCTCCGCCCCCGTGCCGCACAGAGCCAGCAGAGACCGAAGGCCGAGGACGTGCCCTCCCCCGCCCCAGCACGCACCCTGCTGATGGACAGGAGGAAGTCGAACTTGTGGGACTTGGGAACGTTGTGCCGCAGCTTCCAGTAGACGAGGTGCTCCCAGGCGAAGACCAGCAGGCTGAGCCCCATGGCCACCAGCAGCATGTAGAAGACCCCGGCCATGTTGTCAATGTCCAGCTTGCTGCTCATCACCTCGTTCTTCTCGTTCTGACAGATCCCCGACAGCCACACCGTCTCCAGCTTCTGGGTCTCACCTGGGACCGGGCACACACGGGGATGAGGTGAAGCACCATGGGCACCACCTCCCCAGCGCTGCCTCCACCCCTCCGTGGTGGTGGAGGAGGAGAAAATCCACCCAAACCCCAGAGCTGCGATCATACAGCTACACTGAGATTGGGATTGGTTGGGTTGGGTGGGATATTAAAGATCATGGGCTCAGCCTTTGCCAGTGAGCAGCCCTGGTATTGCTCATCCTCCTCTGCTCAGCCCATCTCATCCCTCTCCCCCCCCATCCCACACTCCCAGCTCTCTGCCCCCCAGCCCTCAGACCTCATCTACGGCCACCTCCCAGATTTTCTCAGATTTTACATATGGGATTTTGCAGCCCTCGAGAAGAGCAGAGACCTCAGAGGGAATAACCCCATCCTGTGTCTGGGGAGATCCCGATGGGCTTTAACAGCACCTCGAAGGAGCAGCCCGACTTCCCCAACCCCTTGAGCCCACCCTACAGTGTGAGGACCACGGGCTCCCCCTGAGACGCCCCGGGCACGCACCGTCCCCCAGGAACTGCAGCAGGGCCAGGTCGATGGCCCTCTTCCAGCGCGAGTCCTTCTGCAGGGCGATGCCGTAGCCCGTGGTGGCGAACACTTTCCCGCTGCCGATGGTCACCAGCTTGCAGCCCTCGTCCTTGCCCGCCATGTAGTTGAGCACCGCCGCATCGTAGATGAAGGCATCCAGCTTCCTGCCCACCACCGAGGGCTGAGTGAGGGGGGGCTCCTCGGGAGGGGGCGGACCCCTTTCTGGGGGAGCTGAGCCCCTTTCAGGTGGCGGCTTCCCAGGGCAGTAATCTTTGGAGGATCTCAACCCCATCTTGGAGAGTCACAGCCCCACCCAGGAGAGAGGAACCTAACCTGGGGGGCTGCAGGTTGCTGTAGGAAGCTCTATCCCTTCTGCACGGGGTTGTAGCACTTTTGGGGTCCCATAATCCAACTAGGAAAGCCTAGCGGACCCATAACAGCCCAGTGTGCAGAGCCATAGCATCCAGGTGGGCTGTGCCCAGACTGGGGGAGCCACAGCTCACTGGAGGGGCTGTACCCCAGCTGAGGAATCCGTACTGCACCTGGGGAGTGCTGCATCCCATCTCAAGGAGCCATTTGGGGCCGTACTTCGCTCGGGGGACCCATCCCCTACCCAGGAGAGCCGTACCCCATTTTGAGGCTGGTGAGGGCGTCCTCCACGGAGCGCTGGTTGTACTTCACCATGTGGGTGTGCATGTCGGGGTAGTTGCTGCGGATGTTCCTCTCGGTGCTGCCATTGGGGACAGTGCCGAAGCGGAACGGGGGGTACTGCTCCTGCGGCTTCTGGAACTGCAGCGGGAACCCCGCGTGGCAGTCGTGGGGGGCGGGCACGCCGCGTCCCCCCCCCCTCCTCCCGTGTGTGCACAACCACGCAGCCCCCCAAGGGCTCCCCACCCCGACCGCTTAACTTTGGGCGGAGGGCAGAGCAGCGCAGGCTCCTCACCTTCCTGTCGCTCAGCCCCGACACGGTGTCGATGTACTGCTCCTGGATCATGAAGGCTGCCAGGTTGGCGGTGTAGCTGGCGAGGAAGATGACGGCGAAGAAGGCCCAGATGAGCACCATGATCTTGCTGGTGGTGCCCTTGGGGTTCTCGATGGGCACGGAGTTGTTGAAGACCAAGGCCCACAGCAGCCACACCGACTTGCCGATGGTGAAGGAGGGACCGCCCGGCCCTGGGGGGGGCAGGGGGCAGAGGGACACGTGTCAGCGTGGGGATGAGTCCCCTCCCAGCTCCCGCCTCCCCCCACTCACTTTTGCCACTGGTGAGGTTCTGGTTGTAGCCCACGGGGCTGAAATACTCGAACACGAAGACAGTGACCGCCACCACGGTCAGGCACATCACAAACATCATCACCCACACGGCTGGGCTGTAGGGCTCTGCAAGGCAAGGCTCCGTCCGGTCAGCCTGGCACCCGACCCCCTCACGCTCCCCGTGTGATCCCCGGCTGTGCCCACTGGTGGCCGTGACGCCGACACTCATTGCCCTGCAGAATGCCCCCAGTGGAGGGCACCCTGTGGCCATGGGGTTGGTGAAGGTGACCCCACACCTCCATCCTTCCTCCCGCACACAAAATACGATGAGGAAATAATAACAGTGGGGTTATTCAGGCAAGGGGGGGGGAAAGCCCTGGTGCTGGCGGCTCAGCCTCCCTCCGCGTGAAATGCAAACTGGATTTGTTTTGATGTTATTAAACCCAGCGCTGCCTCCAATCCGCAGTTGGAGCAGGGTGGGCTGAGCCCACCACGCTCACCGAGGAAGGCGGACGGGGACACGGTGCCGTTGCTCCTGGCCACCATCACACTGATGCCGGTTTCCACGAAGGGCACAGAGAAATCCACGATCTCAGAGCGCTCCTCGTTGATGGTGAGGGAGCCGATGGCCATGTCTGCACGCTTGTAGTACACCTGGGGAGGAAGGGCGGCCTCAGGACGGGCAGAGGAAGAGGAGGAGAACCAAAGACACCGCCGCTGCCGTGCCCCAGTGAGCAGTGCCCTGGGCAGGGCTGAGTCACAGCACTATACAGTGGTTGGGTTGGGAGGGACCCCCGGCCCCGAGCCCAGCCCCGCCGTGGGATGGCTGCCCCACGCAGCTCAGGCAGCCCAGGGCAGTGGGCATCCCCTCCAGGGGTGGGGCACCGCCGCTGCTCCAGGGAACACGGTCAGCACTTGCTGCGTTCCTAGTAAGGAATTTCCTCCTGACATCTAACCTACACCTTCCGTTCGTTTAAAGCCTTTCCCCCTCGTCCTGCCTCCATCAGACCACATCGGATGTCCCTCTCCACCTTTTCTATAAGCTCCCTTTCGGCACTGAAAGCAGTGAGGTCTCCCTGGCACCTCCTCTTCTCCAGCCTGGGCAGCCCCATCTCCCTCAGCCCCTCCTGCAGGAATCACAGCCCATCTCCTGCCCCACAGGGCCCCAGGGCCACATCTCCGCACCCCCAGGGGTCTCCCCCGCTCCCCGCGCCGCTGCATCGCCGCTCCGCGGGAGCAGTCCCCCCGGGGCAGCCCGGCCCTACCTCACCGATCATGCCGTTCCACACCCCACGCACGATCTTGCCGTGTTTGCCGTTGGTCACCAGGTAGAGGTCGTAGGAGAACTTCACGGTCTTGGCCAACTTCTTGAGGATGTCGATGCAGAAGCCTTTGCAGCACAGTTTGGTGTAGGGGTCTGCGAGGCCGTCACTGCTGAGACCGCGCCGAGAAAAAGGGGTCAGGGGTCTGCAGAGCTGGCACAGCCCCGAGCTGCCCCACAGCGCGTGTGCGAGGAGCTGTGCTTCATCCTCTGCGGGGTGCTGGGATGGATGGGAAGGGAGTGGGAAAGGGGGGAAGGCAGAAAAGGAGAAAAGGGAAAAAAGGGGGGAGGGGGAGGGAATAAGGGCGAGAGGGAATGAAAAAAGGGGAAGAGAAAGGAGAAAAGGGGAAAATGCGAAAGGGAAAAAGGGCAAAGGGAAAGCGAAGGGGAAGGACCCACGGGCGGGTTCCCAGCTGCGCCGGTGGAGGAGGGCAGAGCCTTTCCCAGCGCCTGTCCAGGCTGCGGGCCCCCCCGCGCTGGCTCCAGCCCCATCTCGGCAGCTCCCAGCGGTGCCGGGCTCTCTCACCTGGCCGAGGCGTTGCTCTGCTTGCGGCAGGGCACGGTGTTGCGCACGCAGACGCCGGTGCTGGGGTCGGTGTTCTCCACGATGACGAAGGGCCGCTCCTCCAGCGTGGCCACCGTCAGGTGCCGGTTGTCCACCACGGGCTGCAGGAAGGAGCCGTAGCGGGGCCACACCGGGTACTTCATGTGGATGATGCCGTGCTCCCACTTCCCCACCTGCCCCGGGGGACAGCGCACCGTCACCGCCGTGGGGGACCCGGGGCATCGCCGGGCTGGACGGGCACGGTGGGCACGGCCCAGCTCCCACCGCCCGCACGCACACACTCGTGCTCTGCCCCGGTGACAACGGGAGGAGGTTTTCTTTCTTCCCGGGGCTGTGTGCACAGGAGTTGCCTTTTTTCACTTGAAATGTTTTCAAACTGGAAAAAGCACCTCCGGGTGGTTTGCATGGGGTCTGTGCCTGCGGGGCAGAAGCGTCAGGCACAGGAGTGGGGCCAGAGGAGCAAGGGACAAAGCAGCTGTGGGGCGGGGAAGCACACATCGAGGTGCACAAAGGATTCAGATGAAGGGAATGCAATTATGGGGGGGGGGGGAACGCGGCAGCTGCAAAGCCATGTGTGCTGCTGGCAGGCAGGGGGAGCTGCGTTTGGTGTCAGCCGTGGGGAGCTGTGTGTGGTGTCAGCTATAGGGCCTGCATGGCTCACGCTGCCCATGGGGCTCCTACCATCTCCCAGAGCCGGTGCTGGTTGAGTGAGATCACCACCATGGTGGGTCTGATCAGGTAACCGCCCTCGTTGAAGGAGAAGTCCCTGTGCTCCCAAGTCACGTTGAGGAGGTGCCTGGGGAGCACAGCACACAGTGAGCCCAAGCCCTGCTGCCCCAGCTGCCCTGCCCCCCGACAGAGCCCCACGTCCCAGGGGATGTGGGGTTGGGAGGGGGCCCCACTTCACCCCCGTACGGGGGGAGCTGAGGCAGCCCTCCCTGCAGGAAGGCGCTGAGGGTGGACCACTGCAGGTGGGGAAGGGCAGAAGCACGGATGCAGCGCAAAGAAGCCCTCAAAGAGCTTTAAATCCTTTCCCAGGAGCTCCGAGGGCAAGACAAGGGTCACTTCAAGGTGCTCGAGTAGAGGCGGTGGGGTGAGCGTCCCCCTGCTGCCCAACACCCGCCCCTCCTCCCCCCTTCCCACCCCCCGCATGGCCCCATTCCCCACTCCTCACCGGTAGAAGCTGACGTTGGCGTTGGCGATGGGCGCCCGGCAGTCCCGGCCCACGTCGGGAAGGAAGCCGTGGGCTCGGAAGAAGCTGGCCGCCCCCATGGCGACGATGGCCACCCCGTCCCGCACCTTCTGCCGCAGGCTCAGCTTCCAGCTCTCGGTCACCACGCTGATGAGGCCGACGGGGAAGGAGGAGGGAGGCAGCTCCATGTTGCCCACCGTGAGGCTGGGCACAATCCAGATGTAGCCCGGCCCCACCAGCCCGGCCTGCCCGGCCATCTCAAAGAGGAACTCGGCCTCGTCCCGCGAGCAGTAGACCAGGAGCACCTGGGCATCGAGCTGCCGCAGGAGCCGCTGCGTCCTGGAGCTGCTCCGCTCCTGGCTCATCTCGAAGGTGAGCACGTCCTGCAGCTCCCAGCCGAAGTAGCTGGCATCGGTGAAGGAGCGAATGAGCTCCAGGAAGACGCTGTATCCCGGGTAGAGGCTGGTGATGACGGCAAAGGAGCTCCAGTCGTATTCCTCCAGCACCTTGAAGATCACCTGGATCTGCTGCTCGATGGAGACGCCCAGCTGCAGGAAGGCCGAGCTGGGCTCCTGGGGGGGGGGAGGGGGCTCAGGGGGCGGCTGGCCCCACGGCACAGGACCCACCAGCACACTATAAGCTGCTGTGGTCCATGGCCCGGAGACACCCAAACGGGGCCGGTCCATCCCTGAGGTTTCCTCAGAGCTGCAGATGTCTCATGGCACGGCACCGAGGTCTCCCACCCCGCTGACCAAAGCCCACCCAGCCCACCCGGGATCCCCACACGGTGCCGGAGCCGCTCCCACACCGCTACCTGCTGTGGGCTCCGCCGCCCGCCCCACCCCCCCGGCCATCTGGCCTCTCATTAGCAAATCTTAATTGATCTGATTCTGTCTTAAATGATGCAGCAAATGCCATTTTCAGAAGGTCGTGAGCAGGCAGCACTGCTCTGCACGCAGACCGCCTCCACCTTTGGGATTTTTCCTGACGCTCCCACAGGGGCTGCCCCTGTGCCACCCCACAGATTCCCCTTGGGGGCAGCTGCAGGACGGCTGGCAGCTCCAGCCAAGCCCACCCCATATGCAGCCGCACAGGAGCTCGGCATTAGGGTTTAGAGCCCACTGCATGAGAGCAACCCCAGGCATTTGGGGGAGCCATCCCGACATCCCCTCTGCTCTCTCTCAGCAGGAGGCAGTAGTGCATCCCACAGCCACACGGACCCCAGCAGCCAGAATGGCAGGGGAGGACCAAATCCTGCCTGGACACCCATGGAAGTCCCACCACCCTTTCCAATAACCACTGCATTGGTCCCAGACCCCAAATAACCGCGGCCAAAGCCTCACCTTGGGGCTGAGCACCACCGCAGAGCCCCCGCTGATGCTGATGATGGGGACCTGGGTCTGGGAGGAGACGAAGTCAAGGATCTGTGCCACTGCCTCCGTGCCGACGTTGTCCTCGAAGACGATGCCGTGGATCTTGTGGCTGGCCAGCACGTCGCAGATGTGGGTGAGGAGGGAGCTGGGGTTGGTGTTGTTAACGACGACGGTGATGGGGTGGATCTCCAGGGGCATGTCCAGGAAGCTCTGTGGACTCAGGCGGGCACGGATGTGCAGCGGGTAGGACGTGCCCCCAAACACCACGGCCACGTTGACCACCGGCTCCGCAGGGCCGGGCAGCAGCACGTCGGGGAAGGCGGCCGAGCAGCCCAGCACCAGAGACAGCAGCAGAGTGTGCGCCGGCGCTCTGCCCATGTCCACCGCCGTGTCCCTGTGGGGATGGACACAGCCCCTCACACCCGTCCATTCGCACCCGGCCACGCGGGGATCCTCCCCCACGCACCGCCTCAGCAGAGGGTGACCCCAAGGAAAGGAGGGGCCCTTCTCCCTCGGAGGATGGACGTGGTGTGGGGATGAGCATAAGGCTGTGCCCCCCGGCTCGGCCCCTTCGGGGGTACGGAGGTGCTGTGCCCCAATACCGCATCCCTTACCCTCATCCTCAGCAGACACAAACCTTTCCCAAGCTGTTCCTGCTTCCCTCCGCCAGCCCGTCCCCACCCCACTGCCACTTGGCCCTCCTTCCCCTCTGGGCCACGTTAGGATGCTTCTCATTGTCCCGGGGCAGGGTTGCGGACAGCAGCGGGAGGTGCCGGGGGGAGGTGGGTGCTCCCTCGTGCCTCTCTCTACAGTCACCTTAAATATCCACAGGCTGAAAGCTCTCGTTCCCCTGCGCACCCTCTGCAGTGCAGAGCGCGGATCCCCGGCAGGGCAGAGGGGCTGCGGGTGTCAGTGGGGCCGGGATGTGTGGGCATAGAGGGGCACCTCAGCTCCTTATGGCTCCTGGGAGGAAATCCCCCCAGATCCCCATCAGCTGCTCTCCAGCTTGAGCTGCGTGGTACCCGGCAGCTCCTAAAGAGTGGGGAAAGCGAAGGTCCCCTTCGTCTGCCGGGTGGGTCCGGGCCCATCTGCGGCAGCCACGGCCCCGCGTGGAGCACCTGAAGCCCCGGGGCCGTCAGCCGCGGTGGCACCGCATGCAGCAAGATGCCAGCTGCCAGCCGGCGCTCGGAAATGTCACTCGCAATTAAAAGCTGCTGTTGCTTAACGCACCCGAGGCACAGCGAGAGAAAGTTCGGGCTCTGGGCCGGGGGTCCCCCGGGGACCCCTCTGTCCTATGGTGCTGCACAGAGCTGCTCGGGGCAAAGCGCTGCCGGCGTTACGGACCGAAAATATGAGAAATACCCCCAAAAAAGTGCCTCTGCACGCACCTCGCGGCGCGGGGCCGAGCTGCTGCACGGCAACAAACCCCTTCCCACGCGCGTGCCCCCCGCGGTGCCGTGGGGGAGGCACTGCCCTCGGGGCGGGTGACCCACAGCGGCCGCGTCCCACGCCACGGCACGGCCGGGCCAGGCCGGGCGGACCGCACCGCCGCTCCTCGCCGCAATCCCCGGGTATTTTTAGTCCCGCGATAAATAATTCATTGGGATCCGGCACCAGCCACCCGAGCAGGGAGGACGGGGAGCAACGCAGCGCCCGAAACGGGCAGAGCCGCTCTCCCGGCAGTTCCGTCCGTCTGACGGCTCAAGGACACCGAGACGGCCCCGGGCCCTCTGCGGCCGGCGGATCCGCTCCTCGGACCGCGCAACTCCCGCACATCGGCGCGGGACGGCCCGGCCCCATCGCGGCGCCGTTCTGCACTGAGCTCCGGAGAATCCCCTGCAGCCGTCGGTCCCAAAAGCGGAGCGCTGCCGGCCCCAAAAGCGGAGCGCTGCCGGCCCCAAAAGCGGAGCGCTGCCGGCCCCAAAAGCGGAGCGCTGCCGGCCCCAAAAGCCGAGCGCTGCCCCCACGGGGGCTGCTCCAGGGGCCGGATTTGGGCAGACGGGATCCACGTCGAGCAGCGCTCCCTGGCACTGCCCCGCAGCACAGTGACAGCTGCGGGGTGAGGAGGTGGGCACGGCGCGGAGCTGCTCGGCTCAGAGCACCGGCAATAAAAGCAGCGGTGCCGCCGAGATGGGGCGGAGGGGCCGGGCTGCGGGATGGGGCCTGGGCCCACGGCGGGGTCGGCTCGGGGATTACCCGCGGGTTTGGGTCAGGAGCTGCAGCATCACGGCCGGTGCCGGAGCAGCCGGGGCGGCCCTGGGGATGCCAAAATGGCCGGGATTGGGATGCGGACTGCGGGGAGCTGCCCGGGCACGGCCAGCACCGCACCACCAGCCCCGGGCCTCGCAGGGGATGGGAAAACGGGATCTGGGAGAAGGAACCGAACGGCAGAAGGGCTGCGGGGGATGGGGGCCAGGATGAGCCTTCAGCCCCCGGCAGCCCCACGGGGGTGGGTGGCACGGGGCAGAGCTCAGGGACCCCACCGCGGACTGCGGACAGAAGCGCCGATGGGGGAGCGAGGAACGGGGCCGCTCCAGGAGCGCTCGCCCTCCTCCACCTCCCGGAATTTCATTTTGATGCAACAGGGAAAGTTTGCTTCTCGCTTTAAGACTCTTTTTGCCTCCACCCGTCCCTCCCTCCCTGCCCCGGCGCCGCGGGGGGGGGACCATGCGGATGCTGTGACCTCGGGGAGCGGAGGAAAAAAATCCCGAAATGCAAAAATCCTCCTCGAGAAACAGAAACCGTATCTGGAAAAGAGCCCCGGAGCCTGAGAACCGCGGCGAGCGGGAGGGGGCCGGGAAGGACAGCACGAAGCGGAGCCTGGCGGGGGTGGGGGGCACCGATGGCGCTGGGAAACGCGTCCGGTGCTGCGCCGGAGAGGGGCAGCGCTACGGGGACCCCAATGAGTCCCCGAAATACGGACAGCGGCAAAACCGCCCCATCCCCTCCTGCTGCCCGGGGACGCGGGGAGAAGCGCTGTCTCCTTTCAACCTTCATCCCGCGCCGCCCTCCTCCTCCTCCTCCCCCTCCTCCTCGCAGCACCAGTTGCGGGCAGGGCCCGGCGCGCCCCGCACACACACACGCACCGAAACGCAGCTTAAAAAGAAGTCGGATGTGGATTAACCGAAAACAAAAGCGAGCGGAGGGTTATGCAAGGTGCCGCCCGGCGGGGACCCCTTCGTTTCGCGCTTCCCCCTACAAGAGACCCATCCTCATCTCGAGGTGACGAGAGAAGCGGCCGTGAAATTTCCAGGAGCCCCCCCAGAAAACCCCAACTCACCGCTAAAAGTTCCCGTCGGGGCCGGGCCCCCCCGTCCGCCCGGTACTCACGGGAGCAGCGTCGCTCCGGCTCCTACATGCCCCGCTCCGCTGCCGGGGGCTCCTCCCGCTGCCCCCCCCCCCGCCCGGGGCAGCCCCGGGGCGCGGTCCGGCCCCGCTGCGGCTGTGGGGTACGCGGGGCCAGGGTGAATGGGGGGGGTGCGGGGCCGGAAAGGGGGGTCCGGCCGTCGGTCCCGGGCTCGTCCTTGGAGGAGGAGGAGGAGGAGGAGGAGGAAGCGCTGCAGCTGCGGCGGGAGGGAGGGATGGGAGCGGAGGAAGGAGGGAGAGGGGTGGGTGCGCACGGGGAGGGGGGGGCCGAGCTCAGTCAATGCCAGCAGGTGTTCCGAGGGGACCGCTGCCCCCAGCTTCATGCTCGCGGCTCCCCGGTAGCCATAGCCGGGTCGGGACGGCCGGGGATCGCGGACGGAGGCAGGGATGCGGGAGCGGGAAGGGGGGGGGGCAGGAAAAGGAGGGGTTGGCAGAAGGACGAGACATATGTCCTCCCGGCCCCTACCCTCTGCCGAGCCGCAACTTCGCCGCTTGGCTGCAGTCCCCCCTCCAAATTCGTGCTCCGGGCGCGGGGAGCCCAAGGAGCAAAGCTTCCCACGGAAAAAAATAACCCCACAAAGCGGTGCAGTCCGTGCAAGCACCCCCTCCTGTCCCCGGACATCGCCCCCCTGCACCCACCCCCAGGCAGAATCAGAGACTGCACCCACGTCCCCCCCCCTCCGCAGACATATACACCCCAAATACCTTCCAGCCCTTCGCTAGCTTAGCGGCCGGGGTCCGTCCTGCTGCCCACCCCGGTGCCCCCCAGGCAGCACGGAGCAGCCCCGGGCCCCCATCCGCCGCAGGAGGGGCACACGGAGCGCGGCCCCCGCCGGCAGCAGCAGCCTCCAGCTGTCACCAGGGCCCGTATTAAGGCATCAGCTGATCCCGGCACCGCTCGGGGGGAGAGCAGGGGGAGCCCCGGCACAGGCAGGGGGAGATAGGCAGAGCCCCAGGGGCTTCTGCTGCCCTTAGGATGGGCGCTGGGTTCCTCTCGGCCCCCAGACAGCACCAGCTGCCCGCAGCACCTCTGCAGACGGAGCAGCCCGGCCCGGGGACACGGCCATCCCCGGTGACACATCCGTGGCCATGGGGTGGCTGCCACCCCCTCCCCAGCACCGCGGCAGCTCCGTGTCCCCGTGCCCACGAGCTCTCCATCGGCACCAAGCACAGCCAGCACCCACACACACATCCTCGTGGAAAGGTCGTTGCAGAGAGGTTTGATCCTGCACGGCTCGCAGTGAGCGTGGGACCTCCGCGTGCCTTTGCCCGAGGCCGGGGGCCCTGGGGTTTGCAAGTGATGCCAAAACAAATGGAAATTGTGTTTTCCACCCGGCCTTCGCTTCAGCCCGTTTGTGAGCAGCAGCCTGGCTGTCTCCAGGAGTTTGCCCCCAGCTCTGAGGTGCGAGGGCTCTGCAGGGCCCGGGTGTGCACAGCTCAGTCTGTGTGCAGTGCCACTCTGCTGCCCTGGAAAGGAGGGGAGGGTGAGCAGCAGACAGCAGACAGACAACAGGACGCTGCCTCCGCTCCTCTGCCCACAGTGTCAGCACTGCGAGTGACAAAGGGCACCGGGACACAGTTCACCCTTTCACCCCGGGCTGGACTGGGCTTTGCTGGAGAGCTGCTCCCCCCCCAGGAACCAGCCCTGCCCCATCTCCATCCCGTGGGTCATTACCCCCCGTGGGCTCACGCACCCACCCAGGCATGGAGAACAGGCAGGTAATGCCAGAGGGTCCCTACCGTGGGGGTGGGCCACGTGTGCCAGCCTGACAGCTGCGTTTCCTCTGAAAGTATTAAATTAAAACAAACATTCTTTTCCGTTACAAAAAAAAGCAAAATCCCTGCACCCAACGTCTGCCGCGGCCGTGCCCTGAGGGTCCCTAACAGCCCCAGCACACAGCACTGCCACGAGGCCACCAAAACACCTCACTTCAGAGCCAGAACACAAATCCTTTCTACGTTCCCCCTCCAGAAATGCACCCTGGTGGTTATAAAGGTCAGAGCTGAACGAAAGCTCCGGGAGGATCCCCGCAGCCCTCCAGGCACACGGCGACATTTCCTCCCAAGAGAAAACCTCTCATTTCCCCACTGGGCACCGCCCAACCTGGGCACGCTCTGCCCTGCTCTGCGCTCGGAGCTCTGGGCTGGGAGGGCACAGAGCTGCCCACCCCCTCCCCTCCTTCCTCTCCCACACCGCTGTGTTACCCAGCAGGTCCTGGCCCTGCTACATCGTCCTGGTGTCCTGGTGCACAGCCACACCGAGCAGGGAGGGCCGCCCTGGGAGGACAGTGCTGCTCCAGCCATGCATGAGTGCGGGATGGACACCCCACGGCCACGGCTCCCTCTGCTGAGCCCCATTTAACACCATACCAGCACCTGAGCCCCACGGCTGGCACAGAATGGAGACAAAGTGAAGCAGTGCTGGCACAGCAGGGCTGTGGGATGGGGCTGTGCACACACCACGGCCCCACTCCGCTGCCACACATCCTCCCTGCTCAGCCATGAAGTGAGATGAAGTTAACAGGGAGGGCTTTGTCACCTCGGGGCTAGTTCCTCCTCCCAGGTGGTGGCTGCCGCAGAGATTGGAAGTGGAAATTTCCCAGGAAGGGGGGAACCACTCATTCCTGGGATGTAAACAGCTCTCACCCCCCAGCTGCCCCCCATCCCTGAGCAGCACCTCACAGCTGCTGCTGTGCCCTTCCCAGAGGCAGAACGATGGAGCTCATCATCTCTGCTCCCCTCCCAGCACTGATCCCCAGAGCAATGAACCCCAAGTGGGGGAATCCTCCCACCCCGTGCAGGTGCCCCACACGGCTATGGGGACACTGCAGTGTGACAGCCCCAGTGCTCACAATGGTATGGGTGCACTCTAATGGCACAGTGCCTGTGGGGCACCTCATCCCCTTCCTGACTTCAGGCTCCCAGGAAACGTACGGAGTGCAGAGCACTGGAAGCACTGGGTCTGTGAGGGCAGGAGGGGAAACACGGGCGCTCCGAGGGCTGTGCGGCCAAGGATGCACAGGGGCCCCTTTGGAGAAGGGATGCAGTTGTGCCAAGAGAAACCCATTGCCTCGGTGCAGAGGGAGGTTGGGAACCCGAGAAACGGGAACCTCGACCCCACTGCCACCCGGGGACAGCGCAGGGAAGGTGAGGAGCCCCTCCCGAGGCTCTGAGCACTCGGCCAAAGCGCTGAGGTCAGCGCGGCGGAGCCATCTGTTCCCCGCAGCCGTGCCCGGCCCAGCTCTGCGGGGCTGGGGGGTGCGGGCCGGGCCCGGGCTGAGGCTCATCCATTGCCCACAGTGCTCAGAGGCGTTTTCCCAACATTTTCCAGCGGTGTGAGCTGGTTTCCAGGCAGCAGCAACCTGCCCCTGGCCGCTCCACCTCCGGACGAGGTGCCGATGCTGCGGGTGCTCCGAGCGCTCCTGAGAATGCCGATGGCAGCTCACTGCCCCTCAGCGAGCCCAGGGACACCGCCCGAGCTCACCCCGGCTGTGAGTGCAGCCTTGCAGGCCTCCTCCCAGCAGCAGGCAGGTGTCACTCACAGCATCGCCTTCCCAGATCCATCCCTGCTGCAGAAACGGCCCTGGATCAGCTTCTCCTCCCCCCTCCCCCCGCAGCCCGGCCCGGCTGCAGCCCCCCCAGCCCCTCTCCCTCCATCGCCGGACCCCCAGCGCCATCTAACGACGCGGCCGCGGGGACGGGGACGGCAGCGGAGGACACACGCATCCCGACCCCGGAGAGGTGGCTGCAGAGCCCCAGAGATGGGGGTGGGGGGGCAGCCAGGCCGCGGGGAAAGGGGATCGGGAACTAGCGGAATAGGATTTACAGCGTCGCCACGATCCTTCCTCCAGCCACCACGCTCCACCCGTGCCATTGCTGACCTTGACTGTCAGCAGCCCAGCACTAACCCCAACTTCTGCACTAAGGACACTGGGTCCAGCAAAGGAAGACGTGCCTTCAATCTGCCATCACAGCTCAAAACCTGTCCCAGAGCATCACCTGCCCTCTGTGCTGAGCACCACGACCACAGCCACGAGAGCAGCCCGACCTCAACACTCACTGCACTGGAAGAGAGCTGTGGAAGAGCCAGCCCTCTGCTGCCCCTCCCTCACCACGTCCCCTCACCCCCACTGCCCGGTTCCCAAAGCATCCATCCACCCCTGAACCCAGAGCTGATGTAATCTGCTGCCTGAGTTCAGCATTAGCATGGCATCAGCCCTGAGACGTAAGGAGAGCCGCATCACACAAGCAGATGTTCGACAAAAGCTTTATTGCTCGTTTGCGTACGAGCTCCCAGTACCACATTTCCTGAGTTCCTTAATGATCTTGCAAATGAGATTTAAATAGAAAAGGAAAAAAAAAACCCGAAAAAAAAATGCCACTGTTCTTCCTTGCCTAGCCTGGGAGCAGAGACAGGCACGGGCACAGTGCGGGGGGGATCAGTCCACGACCCCCGGCACGGCTGCGGAGCTGAGGGCAGCTGAGCGTGGAAGCGACACAGCCGCTGCCATCTGCCCTGCCCCGAGCTACCTCCTGCCTCCATCACAGCCTGATTTGTTTCTAAAGCACAGCCACAAGCGCCGTGCTCACTGCTCACACAGCTCAGAGCGCGGAGCAGCCCCAATCACACAGAGGTGACCGCGCGGCTCAGGGGCAGCGCGGGTGGCAGTGGGGAGGGGGCCGCGCCGGCCCAGCCCCCGCACCACGGATGAACAGGAGATTACTGCTCGCAGCTTGTAAGCTGGCTTAAACCCTGACACCGTCACCACGGTCAATTTAGGCTAAGAGAAGCATTTAATAAGCTCCAAAACACACAGGCAAAAAATCCCAACCAACAGTGAGCAAAGCGAACGGGAGCAAGGCGTCGCCGCGCGGTTCAGCCCCAGCAGGTACCAGCACACACTGTGACCCCAAACCAGGCAGCTGCACGCCTGCCATCCCGCTCACCCCACCAGCTAGAGCCCAGGCTTCACTGGGGATAACTGCAGAAGGCAGAATGCAAACGGCCTCCACTGTCAGAGCTCCCAGCCGGCACACAGCACTGCCCCCTGCGCAGGGAGCTGGCTGTCCCTGGGACAAGCTGCAGCAGACGTGCTCGGGCAGCTCCCGAGCACCAGGCAGTCACAGAGCAGCCAGACTCGAGTGGCAGGTCCAGACTGTCTTTCCTGGAAGGGTTTATTTAAAAACAATTATTATAAGAAAAATAAAAATAAAAAGCATCTCACACAGATGACAAGGCAAAGAAGGCTCGAGGCTTAAAGGGGAGGCAGTAAGACACAGGACAGTTTCTCTGAGCCTCTTGCCAAGGGGAGAGCATCAGGCCAAGGCTCCTGCCAAGCACACATCTCCCCTCACCTGCTCGGGCCCATCTGCCAGTGCTGGAAGGACCCAGGCAACACACATCACCTCCAGGAGCCACAGCTGGCTGCAGCGATGTGGGCCAGCCCACAGCCTCGGCTGCTCTGAGTCACTCAGACACAGACACAGGGTTCCTTGTTACCTGAAGGTCCCAAGTGCCACATTCACCCCCGGGACAGCACTGGGTGACCAGTGCCACAGTCCCATCCCTGCAGCTTCAGTGACCGAGCAGTTGCAGCATCTCTTGAAGATCCACTATCTTCTCCCGGGGTTTGCCAGCAGCTTTGCCTCTTGCCACTTCAGCAGCATCTATCCTCTCCCAGTCTGAGAAGGAAACAGGACGGACCCCTGGGGTGATGGCGAGAGACAGGACCGAGAAGTCAACCACGTGAAAACAAGTTCAGCCTCACCTCCCTGTTAGCAGGGACTGATGTGCAAGCAAACCCTGCCCTTTTCTAACACACATCAGACCTCAGCATCACACAGGAATAATAATTCCTAGCACCGTGAGCAGAGAGATGGCGGGTTCCAGTCAAATCTGATTAGTCAGACCTTTGTGAGCCATAACAGTGAGCACAGCACCACCTTAGGGGACAAAACACTTACAAAACACTTCCAGTTCACTGTTAAACCTCAGACACTTAAGAGGCAAACACACGCTTTAATTGAGTGCCTTTAAACACTGCAGCAGTAAATGACCCTCTTGGGCATTTTAACCTTCTCCCCAATTTGCCTGGAAGGATTGCTAGGAAAACCAGAGCAGTAACTCGCTGCCCACACCACAGACAGTGGCATTTTGCCCGGGGTCCATGCTACTTCTAATGGCCTTTTCCAGAAAGCAGTCATTGACCCCTGCAACCATGCTAATTTTGAGAGAATCCAAGTCCTGCTCTCCCTGCACTTTGGAGCGATGAAACAGTGCGACCCATTTCCCTCACTGGCTCCCAGAGGCAGCATGTGGGACACACTGCCCAGGATCCCCAGATCCAGCACCTGTCTGCACCACACGTCATGCTGCAGGGGCTGACACACTCACCTCGACTACGCAGGATGCTACCCACAGCCCCAGAACCTCCTCTGGGGACAGACACATCCAGCACACCCCCCTGGAGATCCTCCAGCACAGACTGGGCAGTGTCAAAGCTGTCGTTCATGGTGGAGACGATCACACCCACAGGTCCTCTCTTCACCCACCCGCTGCAGTACAGACCTGCGTGGGCACACACAGCAGCCAGGCTCAGTCTGGCATGTTGCCACAGACCCTCCTGGATGCAGGTTCTTGCCCTGTCCCAGCTCTGCATGTCACATCAAGCTGCAGGCAGCAGCAGAATCCACCCCTGCTTTGGGGACAGAGTACAGTACTGACAGTGCTGTCACAGGAATCTGTGTACCTCCAGACTTAGCACCAAGCAGCCAAATGGGCCGTACTGCTTCAGTAATAAGACTCCAAGGCCTAATAAAACAAAAGACAAACATGCCCTTCAGCACTGTTTGCTAAAAACTACACGTCTCTAATGCTAGCTGGGACCGAGTCAGGTTTTGAAGTGTGACAGCGGGAGCTGATTTCCTGTTCCACTGCACAGCTGCCTTGTGTTGGTGCCCTCCGTGAGCAAAGCTTCCCACCTTAAAGGCCCCAACACACCAGCCATGCCCCACACACACCACAGGTGTCCCTGCAGGTACAGACCTGGAGCACCCCTCACTCTGCCCGAGCTGTTGGGGATAACGCCGTGCTGGGTGTCGAAGGGCACTGCTGGGTCCAGGGGCAGGCTCTGGTAGCCAATGCTGCTGAGCACCAGCCCACACTCCAGCTCCTCCACATCTCCCGTGGGGACAGCTTTGGCAGAGTCACCCGAGCCCTGAGAGAGGAAAGAAGAGGCTGCTGGCTGTAAGACAGTCACCAGACACTGCCGGAACCCTCAATTCACAGGGTAACTGCTAAAGGCCCTTCTGCAGCAGAGCTGGGAAACAGCTCCCTTCAAAAACGGAACGGTCCTTGGTGGTAAAACCAGCTTCCAAGGCAGCCTGCCACGAGCCTCCCCAGTCAGCCAGAGGACGTGAAGCCATCTCATAGACAACAGCTGCCGAGGGCTGCAGGGATGTACTGCTCCATCCCCAGCCCTGCCAGGGCCAGCATGGCACCCAGGAGGACCCCGTGAGCCATACCTCCAAGCGGGTCAGGGCCATGCGGACGCCCCTCACCCGCGTCCCATCAGCAGTGGGCAGCACCTCCTGGGGGCTACGCTGGAACTTCAAGCCCCACTGCCTGGGGACTGCTGCCTGCACCATGGCTGCTTTCTCCCTGGGCTTCTCCAGGGCTGTTTTGATCATCAGCTCAGTCAGTCGTTTCCTGGGCCTGGGGGCATCTAAGAAGAGAGAGAGAGAAAGAGGGACCTTCAGGTCAGAAAGGAATGTCAGCAAAGCCCCTCAGGACATGGCATGGCCACATCAAGGCAGTTTTCAGCGATGTGTGAATGTCTATTCAGAGTCTGTCACGCAGAAGAGAGTTCAGCACCTCTGAGATGACAAATAGGAAGTCAAAGTAACCAGGAGAGCTCCTGAGGCTTGAGGCCAGTGGGGACACACAAAGCAAAGCTTGCAATGATGCTGTCCTGCTGGCGCTCAAAGGCAGCAGTGTGTGGAGGAGAGCAAGTCTCCAGACATCCCTGAGCTCAGTGTTTTCTAACACTGCAGGAAGCTTTTAAATCAACAGCTTTGAGATCTCTCTTGCAAGGCTCCCTCGACTGTCCCAAACCTCTTGCCCTCATCAATCAGACAGCAACTACATTCCAAAAGACAGTGCTGCTGCAGAAACTGAGAAACAGGCTGCTCTCTCCCGTTCGTGGCCTTCTGTCACTCTGAGAAGAAGCCACAGCACCTGTCTTCCACGAGCCATGCACAGGACAAGAGATTCTGATGCATGTTCTGGGCATCTCTTGCATGCTCGACTGTCGAGGTGAGTCCCTGTCTGGAGGAACATGACACACTTTCCTCACCTTTAACAGCATTTTCGAGGCCTGTGAAGTCAGCAGGGTTCAGGACAGGTTGGGTACCAGGCAGATTTATCATCTCCCGCAGCTCCTGGGAATCGCAGGCAGGGAGATGTTACCTCCAGTGCAGAGATAGCATCCAGCAGCTCCAGGCAAGTCTGGACTGGGAGGCAGCAAACGGCTGCGGGAACTAGGACACCCAGTCTCACACACCCACTGACAGAATGCCTCTCCCCACTGCACGAGGGCAGCCTGGGGTCCAGCCCTGAGAAGAACACTGACCTCCAGCACTGCCTCAAGGGAGAGCCTTACCTTGATAGTGAAAGCAACTTGGAGAGGCCCCCTTCTCCCAGCCAGCCACACACGCTTCACCTTGCTGCAGGCTAGAGCTGCCAAGGAGCAGTCAGTGATGTCTGTCTTCTGCAAGACAAAGACACATGACAGGAGAGTGGGATGAGGTCAGATCTGGAGGGAGCAGGAAGAAGGCACAATATCTGAAGGTGAAAAATCAGCAAAAAAGCAGGCTGCACATGCAGAGCCTGGGCAGTCATCCACCCTTGCACAAAGCTATTTACACAGCTAGTCCCTCATCACTGAATGTACCTTCCGAGGCTACATCATGCAGGAGTTAAAGAGTCAACACCTCCTGAGACTGCCCCAGGCCATCCACCACAGCAGGTTAACCACGGGTCTAACAGAGCAAAGCCTCCCAGTGATCTTTATTTTGGGATGCTTGTAGCTGCTGCTGGGTCATTTCCCATTTCAGGATACACAGGCACTTAGGTGAAATCCAATAGAATACACTGCTTAAATCATGCCTGCCTGAACCAGGTAGCTCCAAGCACCAGCACAAAGAATTACCACTGGCTGCCTCCAATTTTTATTACTGCTTTTTTTTTAATCTGGATATTAATACAGGAAAGTTATTGCACAACTGTAACCAACCTCATGGCAGCTCTCCAGGAGGGAGAGCCCTTGCTGCTAACATCTGGGGCAGCAGCTGTGCAGAGCAGCCGGAGCACACCAGCTGCCTGCAGGGGAGCAGAGCAGCAGGAGAGGCACACAGCAACCAGTGTGCCCAGTGCTGCCATCAGGAGCCAGGCTGCTGCCCACAGCTATACCAGGAAAAAAACAAACAGAAGAAGCCTCTGGTTTGGTGGTAGTGAAGAGCAAGCAGCTCCTCCTTTAACTCTTGTGGGAAATAAAGCTCAACTTTCAGGTACTAGAATGGCTCCATACTTTTGTTCATACACTACAGACTGTGGGGAAACAGCCTTCCCTGGTGAACGAGTCCAAAGACAACGAGGGCCCAGGAAGTACATTCTCAGCAGAACCAAATTTCTCTCTCCTAAGAGTTGTCTGAAACCAGAGAACACCAGCACCCACCTAGCAGAAAGCAACCCTGAGTCACCCCCTGCCTTCATAGCACCCCAAGACTCACCCTGAGAAAATCCAGTGGGGAAAGGAGGATGCGGGCGATGTCCAGAGCCACGTTGCCATGGCCCAGGATCAGTGCTGTTTCACAGCTCAGGTCAGGCTTCAGCTGCAGGGAGCAAACGGCCCTTCCATGAGCAAGTTCACCAGGCCCCTATGACATCCATCCCCTTGGACCCACGCCTACCACCCAAATTCCCTTCTGTGGGTCCCCATCTGACCTGGACGAAACACGCTGCCAACCTACAGAGCCAGCTAATCTGCCCCCACTGATGTGCAAATTGTTCACATTTCTACCATCTAAGGATTTAACGTGGTTCCCACTAATCTTTTCCAATTGCAGTCCTTTCAGGATTTAATCTGGAGCTGGATGTTAGTATTCAGAAGCAGCATGGGAAGGAAAGGCAGGGAAACAAACCATTGTACTCACATCCTGGTTCTCAGGCAGTCCATTGTACCATCCCACAAAGGCTCGGGCTGAGTAAACCCCAGAGAGGTTCTCCCCTGGGATCCCCAGAACCCGGCTGCCTTCAGCACCATAACTCTGTGAACAAGAACACAGACAGAAAAGCTGTCACACGCAGGGTTTGATACTGAAACCCGAGTCTCCCCTCCTGGCAACTGCTGCTGGCAGGACACACCATGGCTGCCCACCCTCACTCACCAGCACCACAGCATGGTACGCCTGCTGCAGCTCTCCCACCGTGACGTCCCTGCCCACGGTGACATTCCCATAGTAGGCACAGCGATCTGAACGTGCAGTGTGTGTGAACGTGTTGATCACATTCTGCCGAGATCAAATAAGATCAGACAGGCAACATTACGTTCAGAACACAGCTGTCCAAGGTCCACGCTGACAGGAGGCCTCTGACCCCGTTCCTCTCAGCCTTGAAATGTCTCTCCCTGTCTTTGATTTGGTTATTCTGAGACGCTTATCTATCAGCAGTCACAGATAACTAACTCACTGTGAGATAAACGTAGAGGGCACTTGGCGCAGTTTCCACCACCCCTCATGGAAACAAAAATCTATTTTTTGCACCCACCTGGGGGAGATGGGACCATTTTAATACCTTCAGCCCCTCTGATAAAGCCCGCTGCGGGAGACAACCCCTTCCCAGGGTGAGGCTTACAAGGGAGCCCTGTCATACAACCCCTTCCTTTCAGGGTGCTGCCTGCCAGACCCTGCTGCTTGTTTCAAGCCTTCCTGAAAGTCACTACACCAAGACAGGACACGAGGGAGGTCAGCACACCAAGTCTTTTCTTCCAAGTGACCAGATCTATTCAGCAGAACCACTGTTTTCCTATAGGTATGACCTATAGGTATGATAGGTACAGTGGATTGGAACAGTTACCCCAAACTCACATATATCCTTTATGGCCATACTTCCCATTTGTCAGATCAAAAAGGTGCACGCATTTTGGTCTGACAATCTCCTGATATTAAATGGGGTAACCATCACAAGATACTGCTGCATCTGCATCTCCCACGTCCTCCCAGTGCAACCACCTCCACCTCAGATACACTTCTTTTGGTGCAGCCCAGTGCTCCTCGTCCTTGGCCAATGTGAACAGCACAGTGAGTCAATCTCAAAGCAGCACTCGCTGCTCTGTGTTTCTGACCTTGTGTTCAGAGCCCTGAAGCCAGATGTTCCCTATCTCCAAGCCACACCCTGAGTATAGGCAAGTGAGATTAAGGCTCTGAAGACACTACAGGACTATCCCAACACAACAGCCCCTGATCAAAGTGAGCCACGAGGCCAAGTGCCTGGCCTGTACTCACCACCATGTTCAAACGTGTGGACAAGGGAAGGAAGTCAGCACTGACCTTCACTTCAGGGTGATCTGGTGCCACACCAAAACGGACGAGCCCAAATGGAACAGGCAGCTTTTCATAGATGTCCACTTGTGCCAGGTCATGGTGCTAAAAGAGAGTAAAGGCTGAGGAATGAGAACAGAAAGGCCTTGCAAAGCCCAGTAGCTCAGGAGGGATGCACACTGCTTGCCCACTGCTGAGGGAAAGGCAGGGCAAGAGGGAGCACTGTACAAAAATCCTGTAGCCAGAAACTGATGAAGAGAAGGGAAGACATCCTGCTCCAGACTCTTCAAAGCTCCGTTACACACAAGCCATTACCTGATCCCACCAGCTCAGACTGCAAGATGCAGCAGAGAATGTACAGACAACAAACATACTTTCTGGGGGCTCTCTCCTCACTCCCATCCCACATCCTTGCTTCCACACTGCCCTCGTGGCAGACCCTGCTAAACAGTCTGCCTCCTCTCTTATAGCCCCTCTTTAACCACTGAAAGCCGCTCTCAGTTGTCCCTGAAGCCCTCTCTTCTCCAGGCTGAAGAGCCCCAGCTTGCTCAGCCTGTCCTCACAGGGAGGCATTTCATCCTTCGGCATCACTGGGCCGTAACTCACAGCCCCACGGCCAGGCTGCACTTCGGCCCAAATGACCCCGGGGCAGCGCTCAGCCCTACAGTAACAGGATGACTGCGGGGCCAGGGCTGTTCTGAGCAGCATCAGACCCTGCCGGGGTAAGGACGGGCACCCACGGAGCCGCCCCCCACATCCCTGGAGCACCCGGGCCCCCCCTCGGCAGGAGGACCCCAGCCCAGGCCCCCCTACCTTCAGGATGTGCTGAGCCGTGTAGAACCCCGCGGGGCCGCTGCCCACCACGCAGATCCGAGGGGCCGGGGCGCGCGAGGACAGCCAGCGCCGGAGACCTGCGGGGGAGAAGGGACGGAGCGGCTGACGGGGGCCGAGCCGCGGGCTCCACGCCCCGCAGCACGCACCCACGCGGGCGTGGGCCGCCATGGCCGCGCGGGTGGCGGAGCGCAGCGCGGGGCCGCGTCCCCCGGGCCCAGATCCCCGAGGCGGAACCGCCTCCAGCCCGCGGCGCGGCGCCGGCAGCCAATGGGGACGCGCGGCTGGCCGGAAGTGGGATAGACCGGAAGGGCGCGCTCGGCGGCGTTCTAGCCGGCTCTCTCTGTGGGTAAGTCCTCCGCGGTACCTCGGTTGGGGACGCGCGTCCGCGCAGCTCCGGCTCCGAATGGCGTTTCTCTTTATTTTCGAGGGCGATGAGCTGCAGAGGGGTCCAGGAGGAGGACAGCTCGGGGCGGGCTTTTAAACCGTCCTCCTGTGAAGCGAAATGGCACTCCCGAACCCGGAGCGCGCACAGCCTCCCTGCAAAGGATGCGGCAGCGCGGAGCCGCCCCAGCCCCGGCCCCACAGTGTCCGTTTCGTTTCCTGCTCGTTCCCCAGCGCGGGGCAGCAGGAGCCCCGGGCCCAGCCCCCGCCCGCAGCCCGTTTGCTGGGCACAGAAGATGCTTAGGGGTTGTGCGGCTGCCAAGGCACGCAGACAAGCACTAAAAGGGCTTTTTAAAGCCATTAAGGCCGATTTCACAGCGAGAAGCTAGTTCTAATGAGGGTTGTAAAAGCCACACGCTTTCTCGTCTTGGAAATCAGCTCCTGCTACGGCAGGCAGCTGGCCCTGTGCCCCTGCACAGAGCAGGGTGGGTTCCCGCGGCTGCTTCCAGCCCCCACGCCGCGCTGGGGCTGCAGTCCCACTCAGCCATGGTAGCAGCAGCCGCTGAAAGGGGCAGGGCACGCTGAGCACAGGGCCCAGGAATCTCCATCGTAAGCAGAAGCTGAGCATCCCCAGCACTGCCCAGTGCCCCCTCAGGCTCCCACGTGGGATCCCCCCATGAATTCCTCCAATGACAAAAAGCTGAAATAAAGATCCACTTCAACAACTTGAGCTGAATTTGCCAAATCCTTATTCCCAGAAGAGGCTGATTCCCCCGACCCCGCTCAGGTAAAGCACAGCAGCAGTGACACCCCCTGCCCCCCAGCGTCTTCCTACAGCTCCTGAGTAGCACACGCTGACGTGTCCCCAGCGCCTGCTCCTGCCCAGTGAGCACACAGCCAGCAGGGCTTTGCTTTGCCCTCCTCAGGCATGAAAGCAGAGCGATTACAACCAAATCCTGTCTGTGAGCATCTCCAGGGGGCAGACCCCTCTCAGTCCCTGCGCTGCTCAGCTCCTCCCTGCTCAGCCCGGAACCAGGACACCGGGAGGAACGTTTCCTGCAGCGGCTCGGCCCCGGCTCACTGGATGCCCACCAGCTCTGTGATGGGTGGAGCGTGGACCATCAGCTCCTCGTACTTGTGCAGGAAGAGCTGGAGCCGGGAGGCATAGGTGTCCTCGTTGTACGGCAGCCGCTTCTCCTTCAGGTACTGCGACACGATGGGTTTGATCTGTGGAAACAAAGGGACTTTGCATTTGCAGGCTGGAGCGGAGCACAGCCCTGCCCAGGAGAAGCAGCCATCCCCCGTGGGGCGCGGGAAGCTCATGAGCTGCAACAACCTGGCTGTGAAAATTAAGAGGAAGGTGGTATCCAATTGCAGCAATACAGGGAGTTTCCCTGGCACATGCCTTTGTAGAATTAGGATGGATTTCTTAACGAGGCTTTTAATGAGGGTTGGCCCTCCTGATCCCACTTGTGCCTGCATTCATCCCTGTGTGACAGGGACAGGAGGGGCAAGAGGCTGCTTCTGTGACACGAAATTCCTTAATGCAACCTCCTCACAACAGCTTCATTCTTATGCATAAAGGAGATTGAAAATAAGGTGTTATGGGATGGAAATCCCAGCCTTTGAATCTCCTCCAGCCACAGATAGCATCCCAAAGTTTCGATGCATCCCTTGGGGAAGCAGGCATGGGCACAACCAAAACTATTGGAGCCTGGCACGGACCCCAGGTGAAATCATGACAGTTTGCACAGTACTTGAGATGCATCCCACGTGGAGAGGCAGCAGGATCCCTGCACGATGCTGTGCTGGGACCCGCTCACCTTGAGGCACATGTTGTCGGACAGGCTGGGGAAGAGGTGGTGCTCCACGTGGCAGCTGATGAGCGAGTGGCCGAAGCACCAGTCCAGCAGCGCGTTGCGGGGCAGGTTGAGCACGCCCAGGCTCATCTGCTGGATGCGCTTGGGCTTCCGATTGGCCGCGAACATGGGGAGGCCGATGTGCTGCAGGAGAGGCACGCTGGGTCGCTCCACCTTCCTACCATGAGTCCACCACACGCAGATCTACCACCCTCAGGCCCCGTGCCCCCACAGAACCCCCCAAGCTGTTGGGCCAGCCTTCTCCCTCCAGCCCAGGAGCTGCATCTCCATTTGCATCTTCAAATGCAAACACACCAACACCCCGAGCCTCGTAGGCCACAAAATGACATCACCCAGCCCTTCCTGATCCTCCACCCTGGCTTTCCCCCTGCACTGTCCCCATTACATCAGCACAGTGGAGGTTACAGCCAGGGCTGCTCAACCTGAACTGATGACAGCCTGGAAGGACAAGCTCCAGGCCCAGCACCACTGGGACCTCTCGGAGCTTCATTCCCACCTGGAATATGTTGACGTGGATGTAGGGGTGGGCCAGGAGAGAGCGGGTGAGCAGCATGCACAGCAAGGCAGACCACGGCGACTGGAAGCCCGAGACATGGCGCAGCAGACAGTAATGGCAGCACAGCCCCAGCAACACGAGGCAGACAGTGCGGAGAGCGGCCCTCATCTCCACGTTCCTCAGCAAGTCTGTGCCAGCAGGGAAAGGAGAACTGGAATACACTGCTGGCCCATCCGCTCTTCATCTCCCTTTCTCCTCCCAAACTTAGTGATGTGGCTTAGCAGGCGTGGTGGGGATGGACTGGGGTTGGACTCCATGATCTCAGTGGTCTTCTCCAACCTCCTGACATGCTTATTCTGGGGGCTGGAGGTGTCCCCATGCAGGACCCCCTCCCAGCATTAGGGCAGGTGCTGGGACACTCGAGCTGTAAGATTTGGATGCATCCTCACCCCTAGTGCCCAGTGACCGTCTCCAGTTTTGGTATTGCCCGGGGCAGTGCTCCAATAGCCCATCAATAGCTCCTGGGCATTTCTCCCTCGGCCATTTCTTGGCGCTGTTATTTCTTCCAAGTCACTGCTTTGTCTGCTTGTAGTGCCCCATCCCACCACCGTGTAACATCCAGCAGCACTGCAATGCTCCCTTTGACCCACCCACCCGAGCCTTGCTATGGCCAAAGATCCAAATTACAGGAAAACAAATCTGGAGCACTTTAAGCTCATGAGGGCTTTTGTCAGAGCTTTCAGTGTTTGACCAAAGGAAACTCTGAGGCATTTCTGAGCACCGACAGAAAGCAGAGGTGTGAGTGAGCTCACCATGCCCAGCATCCCACCCCAAGGCACACACCTAGTGCAACCAGGGGGGTTATGATGGGCACGGCGAGGGGCGCGACGAACATATAGATGTAGCGGTTCAGGAAAGGAAGCTTCCAGGTGCTGGAGTCCCCCAGGCCAATGACATTGGTGTAGCCGTGGTGGAGCTTCACGTGGTTGTAGCTGGCCTGCTCGGCTGTGAACGCTGAGCAGAACTGGGTGGGAGAGAAAGGTCGAGAGAGAATGGCCTTGAGTTGCAGCAGGGGAGGTTGAGGTTGGGTAAGAGAAAATTCACCTCAGAGCAGCAATGCACCGGCACAGGCTGCCCAGGGAGCGGGGCAGCCCCCAGGGGCTCAGCACCACGGAGATGTGGCACTGAGGGACGTGGTCAGTGGGGGTGGTGGGGTGGGCTGAGGGGGGTGGACGGCCTTAGAGGGCTTCTCCTATCCATAGGATTCTGTGATTCGATAGAGAAGTGATGTCAGCAGCCGTGCGTGAGTGTCAGGCACCGTGGGTGATGCTCTGCCCCCCACAGGCTCCAAACAGGATGGAAATGGGCTTTTAAGAGCTTGGCACTGGAAACCATCCCCACCACTCATTCCCATCCACGGGCGGTATTCCCACTTCTTAATGGTGAGGTGCTGATGGGGCTTTTGGGGGCCAGCAAATCACACTCACCTCGATGAAGAAGACAGCCCATACTTTGCCCCAGGACTTGGACTTGGTCAGGGCGTTGTGGCTGGCCAGGTGGCTGCCCTTCACAGCCAGGGTGTGATATCCCACGCCGAGGGTGAGGAAACCCGCCAGGAAAGGGATAGCGTGGGCTGAACGCAGGCACAGGAATCCTGCAGAAAAAGCCCGGGGCAGAGGCTCAGCCAGCACTTGTCTGCTCACAGCCAAGGCTGAGCAGTGCTCCCACATCAGAACACACTGTCTGCTGCCGTAAACTTGTTTTTCAGTCATAATTACAGGTATCTGAACTGCCTGAGCCGGGCAGCACCCCTGCACAGCATGCTTTGAGGCTGAGCTCCCAGCTGTGATGGCAGCAGGCATGGCTAGGGAGGCACCCAGCTGCCCCCATCCTGCACACCCCCACTGCCCGGCTTCGGGTGCAAGCCAGAGGAACCCCAGGATGTGTGCAAGAGAGAGCTCACTGCAAAAACCACGGGGCTCCGTACTGTGGGACAGACTTGTGGCAACTTTGTGCCTACGCAGATTTATGGACTCATTTAGGACAGGATATTTCTGGGGACAAATACATTTCCGTGATGATTTCAGCAGCCCCAGGTGCTCAAAAGCAGAATCGGTCCAGCGAGTCCAGCCCAGCACCCCCTGCGCCCACCACTGCACCCTCACCCAAACCCCACGGTTCCCTGCCCAGCTCCGTGTGCCCTCCCCACCCCAGTTCTCTTCTGTCGCACAGTGCAGCTGTGCAGCGGGGTCAGAGTGCCCCAGCACAGGGCAGCGGGTTCGTGGCATTTCTGTTACAGCTTGGCAGGCCGCTAGCAGGCTTCCACCACAGTCCCTTGCTCCCTGCATCACCAACGAAAGCAGCGAGGAGGCAGCGGGACCCCCGAGCCGGAGCTCTTACCTGCCGGCAGCGCTAGGAGGCTGCAGGTGAGGATGCAGATGTCCACGCCGTGCCTCTCCCACCAGCTGCTGCTCCGCACCACCTCCCGCACCCGCGCCGAGAGCTCGGCCATCAGCGCTTCCCCGCTCCCCGCCCGCTGCGGGGCCCCGGAGGTCACATCTCCGTCGCTCAGCTCCGGCCACAGCTCCTCATCCTCCGCCGTCAGCCCCGTCCCGCTCACATCGGGAGCCGCCTCGTCCCGGTGCGGGGCGTCCCGCGTCCCCCCGCAGCCGCAGTGATGCCGCCCGCTCCGCCCGCCCGCACCGCCGTCCTCCAGAGCCATCCCCTGCCCGGCACGGCCGGCGCGGGGCGGTGACACGCGGGGCGGTGACACGCGGGGCGGTGCCCGCAGCCCCGGCCTCGTCCCTCCCGTGTCCCCCAGACCCCAGCGCTGCCGCCGGGCTCCGCAGCTCCGGCTGAAGGACGAGGGGGTGAAATCAGTAATAACGATAATGAAAACCCAAAGCCGAGGAGGGCGCGGAGGAGCGCCGGCCCCGCACGCTGCTCTTCCCCGGCGCCGCGGAGGTGCGGGGGGAGGAGCGGGGCCGGCAGGGGAGGAGGAGGAGGAGGAGGAGGAGGAAGCATGCAGATGAGCAACCGCAGGAATCCGCCCGCTGCGCATTTCGGGGAGCGGCCGGGAGGAAGGTGGAAAAGTGACGGAGGCGCGAGGGGATGCTAAAGGGAAAGGAGCAGAAAGCCAGAAGCGGTCCCAGAAAACCCAGGCAGTGCTTCTGGGACAGGGGATGGGGTTTCGTTCCCTTCGGAGCCCATCCCGGGAGAGTACTGAGAGGAAACCAAGGGACAGCGAGCTGCGGAGGAGCGACCGCACCGCACCGCACCGCACCGCACCGCCGGCACCCGCGGGGCCCTTCTTTTTTTCCTGTGCTGTTTTCACGAGTTTTGTAAGAATTTCCTCTCTTTTCCATCACTGCCTCCTCCTTTGTCACCCAGAAATCACAGGGACTGAAAGCTCCTGGGCCACGTGCACGGATCCCCTGAGCCCTATGGGGGAGGGCTATCAACCATCACCCCATGCACTCCGGGGCACTGCAACTCTTTTCTCTTTGTTATTTCTCAGCGGGGGAAGCCCAGGGCTGAGCAGCACCCGCACGCAGTGCTGATCGCACCGATGTTGGACACGATGAGCATCGGGGAACTCCCCGCGCCCTTCCTGACCAATGCCCCCATCCCCGGAGGAACAGAGCACGGCTTTATCCCACTCACACGGTCACCACCAGAGGACAGTGGCAGCACAGTGACAAACTGCTCTGAGAGTGCTACGGGCCAAAGGCGAGCCGCAGTGCAGCTAACCATTGCACAGCGCAGGGCGGATTCTGTAGGGGGTGGACATCACCATCGCACCCAGGAGCGGTGAGAGGCAGCAGGAGGGGTCGCACTATTTGCTGCAAGGATTTGGTGGACAACAGCACTGATTAGCACCGAAGCACTAATGAATGAGCTCGGGTACAAACGGTGCTCGAGAGGGAGATGAGCTCCCCCAAATGGCACCGCCCCCTGTGCTGCTCTCCCTTCCAGGAGCCAGGACAGCACCTGACCCCAACAAAGGAGGATTTGCAGTTAAGGACTTGGAGTTTGCAGCCCTAAATCTGCTTCCTCGCTGCCTTGTGAGGATCTGTTTTCAAAATGAACTTTGAAAAACAAGATGTAAATCGGGGTTTCACTATGTACATCCAAACCACACAACCTTGTTGACCCCAGCAAGATTTTAGGGATGAAAGTAGAAGATAACATGCCCCATCCCCACCGTGGAAACAAACACCTCCAATTTGCAGAAAGCACACAGCAAAGACCCACAAATCCTCCAGCACGCAGCAGGATGGCAGAGATCAGATAATCCCCAGCTGCAGAGCTGCCAGCTGCCACAGACCTCACACAGCACATCACCAGCAAAGGCCCCACGGGCACACACAGCACTGAGCTGGTGGCCAAAACTGCAGCATTTGCTGAGACAGAGAGCTTCACCTCTGTGTTACTCACCCCATCAGCTCAGCTTTCCCTGCAGTCCTTCCCTTTTTGAACACCTGGCTTTGGGTGGGGGTTTCCTCCCTACTTCAAGGCTGAACACATGTGGTCAATCAGCTTAATGAGGGATTAATTGCTATCGTCCCCTTCCCAACAGGCAGGGACTGTGCACCATCATTTGCTGGGGGGGGGGGGGGGGGGTCCTGATCCTCAGGTGTGGACCATCTCACTTCCAAACCTCCCCCTGAGCTCCGTGTGCAGGCAGTGCTCAGCTTCACCTCAGGGCTGTGAATGTCCTCCGGGCACCACGGATCTTCCACCCGTGGGGGAAGAAATGTCCTCGAAGCTGCCTGAAAAGTCCCTGCGTGGGCACCAGAGGGAGTCACGGCTCCACTGCACACCTGCACAAGTGGTCATTTTGCCGAAGTACTGATGCAGGTGGCCCCAAAAAGGACAGCGAGGCTGCTGCCCCATACCCTGAGTGCGTGTGGCTGCTCCACAGCTCCCTCGTCCCAGGGGACATCTGTGTCCCGTGGTGGAAAGGGACCGGGAAGGGGTTGGCCAGGGTCGTCCTCTTGCCCTTGTGTTCCCAGCGCTGCCGGGACGTGGTGAGGCTGTGAGCTTTGCTTAAATAAATATCCTCTTGCCTCCGCTCCGGGCAGCTCAGCTGTCTGCCAGCACAACGGGCACTGCAGGTGATGGAAGAATTCCTATCAGCACTGCCATTCTGGGAAGTGGCTGTGTGCCATCACCATCATGGTGCCCACGTCCCCCCAGCTCCAGCACTGGGACAGTGGTGAGGACAAAACCCAACACAGCAGGGACAAAGCTGGGTTAAATCACAAACTGGGTGTGAACCAATGGGGCACTGCACCAATTTGTTGGAAATCACCCAAACCCATCATCCCTTCCCAGCCCAAATATCTCCTGGGGATTCAGAGTATGTTCACCACCAGCCCTCGTGGCCACCGCAACCAGAACGCCGTGATACCATTCCCAGACCATCCTGGTGCCATTCCCAGACCATCCTGGTGCCATTCCCAGACCATGTTTTCCGTTTTATATATCAGCTGTGAATAAAGCAGCTGTCATCCACCTCCTGTCCATGTCGGCTTAATTTCAAAAGCCTGGCTGGAGGTGTCAACTAATCACAGACTTCCTCCACTTAGCAGCTCAGGTCGCAGGTGATCATTAGTTTGGGTGCCTCTGCTCTTGCCCCGACCGAAACTTCTTGCTCCCACCCCTCGGTCCCCGGTGTCATTGCATGGCAAGGTGTTACCCAATACTGGGCTCTGGGCAGGATCCGTCCCTGGCAGCCGTGCTGCCCAGCTCACAGCTCCATTCTTACCAAGGAAGGACCCTGAATCCACCACCCCAGCTCCATTTGGTAGCAGAGATTTGGGGTGAATGGGCAGGGAGGTGAGCACTCGTTTGTCACGCCTTCTGCCAGCACCAGATCGGGGAGACATCTGTGCTGCAGATCCCCTGATCTAAAGGCTGCTTTCACACCAACGTGGCACTGCCCAGCCCGACCCTCCCAGTCCCCAGGCTGATGGGATGGCCACACACACGTCCCCATGGGCAAGTGCATGGCAAGCAGCTGCCCACACAGCACTTCTCCCACCCTATGCCCTCAGAGGCTCCCAGGCTGTGTCCTCTGCTGCCCAGCAACAAGAGACATGTCCGGTCTGCTGGAACAGAGGGAGATGAGGGCAGGGTGGACCCTGCAGCACAGAGCTCCAAGGAGTGGATGGATGCACCCAGCTGTGATGCATTCTTGAGTCCGGGACGGCACGGCCAGCACCGGTGTCGTGGGCAGCTCGGTGCCACCCCACAAGGTTAATTCTCAAGGGCACGGTGGACCAGAAGGGGCACAGCACAGAGGGCAGAGCACTGCCTGGCACCCGATGCCTTTTCCCCAGCAGTATCCGGATGTGTCTGACTGCACTGCTGTGTTTGCTGTGTCCACTGCTGTGTTTGCTGTGTCCACTGCTGTGTTTGCTGATAAGCCACGGCCTGACGGGAACCCTGCTTTGACGGGATCCCGAGACGCTGCATGGGACTCCCACCAAAACCGGGAACAACTGAAGGGGAAAAGCTCCCTGCTCGTTGCAAGCACTCCCCAAACTCTCCCAGTGCAGCCCACATGCAGCTATCAGCCGGACAAGGAACCACTTGGTGTTGTGTCTCTGTTCCTGGGGTGGGCACCGGTGCTCAACCGTGGATCGGAGCCACCCTCGGGTGCACACAGCTCGTGGTGTCACAGCCAGCTGCCGCCTGGGCAGAGGGGAAGCGAGGGCATGCACGGCTGTGATGTAATCTTGCCCCGGAGGCCGTCCCTGGAAGGGAGCGAGCTGCCCGGCCGGGTGGAAAGCCAAGGAGCTGTGTCATTCCTTAGGCTGGAAATCTGGTCTGGAGCCAAAGTGCTGCCCAGATCTCACCAGGCTCCAAGAATGTGTCCCTGTCTCGGCAGGCCTTGCATGCCAGGACCTTAATTCCACCTTTTGGACACTGAGGGAAGGCAATGGTTGAGGCAGTGGGATGGGGGAGAGGGGCTGCTATCAGCTCCCAGCTCTGCCACTGGCAGCCCTGGGGATCACACAGCCAACACCCTACAGGACTTGTCCATCTCAGGAAGGGGGGAATTGGGCTGAGCTGCCCCCACACCACCTCTCCACGGAGCAGCCCAGATTTTGGGGCAGGGGCAGCCCACCAGAGCTGGCTGTGTTTACTGTGGGTGCTCGGATGTGCTTTGCCAGCCATAGGGATAACTCACACACTGCCTGGCAGGGATTTCATCAGCACGACCAGACCCATACAACCAGTTAGCTTGGAAAAACAGGGACTCTTCTAATGACAGCTTTGGAGCAGTGGTGCTCTGGGTCCCAGCGCTCTGCAGGAACATCTGGTGGAGCCTGCAGGAAGCTGCGGGGCAGCCTTGGATGCAGCCCCAGCCCCATGCAGGGCGAAGGAGGTATCCTCAGCTCCCATGTTTTGCAGCTCCTAGGAACACAAAGCTGCCACATTTTGCAACCAGGGTTGCAAACCCGCCCGATCTCCCCAGCCCCAGCTCTACAGCTTTCCCCCTAGAGCTGTTGCAGGCGAATGCAAGTTGCTGTGTGCTAATCCCAGCCTGAGGAGCTGGGAGCCACCCCAACCCAGGCAGCACCAGCACTGGATTATAGCACTGGCTTCAGGGATCGGGGTCAGCTGTGCTCAAGCGTTGGCTCCCGGAGGGCCAAGTGGGGCAAAGCAAAAGAGGGAGGAGGCCCAGGGAAAAAAAATAGGGCTCGGAATAGAAACCAGGTTAGGGCTACACTGTGGGTGGCGGGAGCAGGTATTGCTGGCTGCCATGCCAGCCCTGGGGACCGCAACCTCCATCCTCAGCAGCGCGGCCAACGCGACGCCGTGGGAGCGCGGCAATGCGGCCTCGCGTGCTCTTCCAGGTGGAGGGGCTGCAGGAACTGGAGTGCAAAAGGGACAAAAGCTCAGCCCCAAACCGGCCCGAGCCCTGCGGCAGCTGGATGGAAACCTGGTGGAAAGGGAGAACCAAAGAGCAGGTCTGCAGGGAACAGACATCGTCAGAGGTTTTTTCCTCCCTTCTTCCTGAGTGGCAGAAACAACAATCGACAGTGAGCCAAGCGATGCAGATAAGGCCGACCTCCCGCAGCGAGCTGCCGGCACGGCGTCACCGCGGGCACTGCCCCGAAGCGCCGCGGGACCACAGCGAGCCCATGGGCGGCCGCTGCCACCCCACACACCACATCTGCCGGTAAGAGCAGGAGCTGACCCACGGCCACGGCCCCGCTGGGCTGCAGCCAGCTGGAGCTGGCCACGGCCATGGCACCGAGCTGATAGGGGCTGACCGATAAAGGCTGGAGGCAGTTCTGGGAACGGCTCTGCCGCCCGCCCCCGGCCCTATTCCTGAGCATGATAGTGCTTTCCGGCACAGCGTAGGTGATGTCCTTGGGAAGTGGGGTGATTCGGGACAGCGGTGACTAAAGGGTGAGTTCTGTTGGAAAAAGGGGTGAAGCCAACCTCTGTGGAGGTAATGGGGAGGCCCCATTGAGTACATAGGATTCAGGCTGCTCAGGGAGCTGTGGCTTTCCTGACAGTGGGGAACCACCCTGGGGAACCCAAGTGTGTCACCCGTGCTTCAGACCATGAGAAAACTGCTTCCATAAAACCCAGCAGGATGAGTGCTGTCACGCTGTGTGCTATGTCAGACACCATCCCGTGACCTCTGTTTCTCCCGGACTGCAGACTGTCGTGTCCTCTTCATTCCACGTTGCTCCATTGCCATTCAGGGGAAGGACAGTGTCAAAATGGTGCTTTCATTCGGCCCTCAGATCCAGGACCCACTCACTCCCCAGCAGCCCAAAGCCACCAGGAGGCACCCGCAGTGAAATCTGTTCGTGTCGGGGACGCATCTCCAACTGTGCACTGATCCTGGCCAGGGCAAGGCAGACCGAGCCCATTGTTCTCAGGCCTGGGATGCTGAGTGGAGCTCTGGTGGGTGAGTAATGCCCTGGGCTGGCTGCCTGGAATACCTGGGGCTGATCTATCGCCTGCGTGCCAGGAGGCGATGACTGCTGGCCAAGGAGTGGATGCCTTCCTGCAGCTGTGAGTGGGGCTCGGGGCCACATCCCATCGTTGTGTCCACACTTCTGTGCCATCACTCATCCCCTTGCTCAGAGCAGAGCCTCCTGCCACCAGGCAGGGCCCCGCAGACCCCACATCTGCCTCCCCCCTGGAGCGGCTCGTGGGGACACGGACACCACCACAGCTCCCAGCAGAGCCCCTCCTTGCCCATCCCATGCATCCCTCCGGTTATCAGTCCGGGTGTGACTGAGCCCCAGGGGCTGCTCGTCGCGGAGCAGGAGCAGCGCTGCGGTCACAAACACGCAGGTATTCTGCCTACACTGTGTAACCTCTTACATCAGACGGCACTGGGCCAGCTCCTGCCTCCTCCTCCTCCTCCTGCCTGTGCCTGCAGCTCTCAGGGCCCAGCGCACGCAGTCCCGCGCCCTAAGGATCCTCCGGGACCATGGGGGGCCCACGGGACACTCAGTTCCCACTGGGGTGGGAGAATGGTGACCTCTCCCTAAGGGCACACACACAGCAGCCTCCCCCGGTGTCTTCTGAAAGCACACACACACACACACAAGGATGTCTTAATTCAGTATTTAATTTATTTTCTATTTTTAAGAAAGTTTGGTATGGGGATAATGATCTGGCATTTTCCTCAAGCATGGAAACCCTGGGCCCCCTGCATGCCTTCCAGACACACACAGATGGGCTGTGGGATGCCAGGGCAGCAGGGCAAAGGCATCCCACATTGGGTAGGACACCGTGCCAAGAACAGCTCACGTTCCCTTGTCTCCTCTTCCCAGCCACGAGCTATACAGAACCCCCTGGCGAGGTCTTTGCCTGGAGGTGCCGCGGGCAGGCAGCTCACAGCACGCCACGCAGGATGCAGCTCAGGGGCTGTGCACGTGTTAGCATGGGTGGCTGAGCTCAGGGCATCGCTGCTGGGCACACACTGTCGTCCCCTGGGCCTCGCAATCGCCTCTCATGGGATGCAAAGGTTTGCGTGGTTTGTGCCCAACTTCATTATGTAAGAGTGGTGGGGATCAGCCCCGGTTTGTAGGTCAGAAAATGGAGGTGCAGGGCAAGAAAGGGATTGGGCTGGGTCAGCTGGTGAGTCAGTGCCAAAGGAGGGACCGGCGCAGCGGAGGCTTTATTAGCAGGTGAGGGGTGGAGCGAGGCTCCCAGGCAGGTGAAGGCACAGCTGAGGCAGCATCGGCCCATCGGGGTCTCACCTCTCGCCTCATATCCCCACGTCCTCAGATCCCCTTCTGGCCATGCAGCCCCCCTGCCCCCGGTGCCACCGCTGAGGGCATCGAAGCTGCCCGCGCCTGCCCCCCGCACCTCGACACGGCCGCAGCAGTGCCAGGACGCCGGGGATGGAGCAAGGTCAGTGAAACAGGTTTCTCCTCTGTCCCTCGAGCACGGCGCTCTCATTCGCCCTTCCCTGCACAGGCTGGGAGCTGTGGACTTGTTGACAGCGGCTCTCGTTAGCGCGGTTATTGCGCGGGGACGGGGTGGACGCAGCAGCTCGGGCAGAGAGCGGTCGCCTCACGCCTGTCCCCATCTGAGCGTCTCTGCTGCGGCTCTGCTTGTGCTCGGAGACCCCCGCTGTGGGGAGGTGGGCTCTGGAGGACCAACCTCTACGCCATGGGGCTGTGTGGGCTGCAGTAAGGGTATGGGGGATGTCTGAGCACTCAGTGCCAAATGCAGCACCCCACAGCCACAGCACGGCTTGGTTGCAATGGGCTGAGCCAGCCAAGCTCCACTGAGACAATGGGATGGAAACAAAGGGGCATTGAGCCCAGCCTGAGCTGCCCTCACACCTCCTGCAGGGCATGGGACCCTGGGCAGGGCAGGGGTCCCTGCACTGCAGCTTGGCCCAGTGGCTGCAATGGGGGACAGGGAGAGCTGGGAGGTGATCTGCTCTTCCTGCCGGCACCAGGCAATGCATGCAAGTTGGAGCTTGGTGTGCTGCACTGGGAAAAAATTGTTTCTGGTTGCTGCTGAAGTACATCTCCAAAGGTTAAAGCAAGTCCCTGCACACCCCCACCCCCCCGGCCTTTGCAGAAACAGCCGCAAAACCACAGGGACTGAGAAAAGCAATCATAGACACAGCTCTGCAGCTGCAGAGCCAACACATGCTGCCATTGCCACAGCAAAGCTGAACGCCTCAGATCAGGAACGTGCCTGCAGCCAGGTTCCCCATGCTGCCCTCTGCAAGGCAGCAGATTCAGGCTGGACCCACACATAAGCAGCTCCCAGCCCTGCTGCGGCCATAGGGAGTAGAGCTGTGACGTGGCCCTGCACCACTGCTGTGCCCCCACTTCGCCAGGATGCTCCATGCTGTCCCCAGTGCTCCTCCAGAGCAAGCTGGGAGCTGCACTACTGGGAGCTCGGTCAGAGGGATGCTGGCTATTTGTTAGCACAAACTGTGTGGAGCAGGCCTAGAAGATAATTTACTGTCTTCATGCTCACAAATGCAACCTCAGCACCCGCAGGGCCAAACCCAGCCCCAGGGAGAGGGGTGGCACTCAGGGCCGCATCCAGCCCTGTGCTCTGCTGGGGACAAAGCCCCGTGCAGAGGGTGCTCTGTGTTGACCCCCACAGCGCTGCCTCCATCCCAGCCGTCCCTCCCCTCTGCACCCCACGTTACTCAGCTGTCCGGCCAGGAAGTGAATTCCCAGCAGGATGGGCAGGAAATTGTTAAGCAAACGGTGTGCAATGGTGCACGCTGGCCGGGCAGGTCCCTGACCCACCGCCGTCAGTCACGGCCCCAGCGAGGTGTGGGGCTGAGTGCGGCTCCGGCTCAGCCTCCAGGGGTCCCCTCCAGCTCTGGGCCCCATTTGGTGTCCCATGGCCTCTCCTGGCTTCCACTGCGGTACCCGGGAGCAGAGATGTTGCATCTCCTGCACCATCAGGGGCAGGGGAACACATGCCCGAGCACAGGGGCTTGGTTTTGCTGACTTAGTGTGCAGAGCAGCACGAGGAGGGCTGGTGTTCAGGGCTTAGGGCATAAAGGGATGCGGATTCATGGTTCCCTGCTGGGTCTGGTCCCCCCAGCAGTGGCAGATGGTGTTTGCTTGCTGGCAGCATGGGGCCAGGACAACCCGCCTGCTGCCCGGGTTTCTGTTTGGGAGGGTATGGGAGGGTGTTCTCCAGGGTGTGCCAGCCCTGGCCTCCACCCTGCTTTCACAAGCACCCACTCCAACAGGAGCTTGTTGATCTTGGTCGCAGAGGAGATGCAATTAGCAGCTGTGAGATCGGTCTGCCAGGGCCTGGCTGTGCCAGGGGATGGGGGACAAACACATCCCTGTGTCCCAGGGATGAGTAAAGCCCAGCTCCATCACCAGCCCAGGGTCTGGGGGACACCTCCCGGGATGGGGACACAGAGCATCCTTCCCCACAGTGCCGTGGGAGGTGACGTGGTGGGAAATCGAGGGGCCACGGCCAAGCCCCACAGCACAGCTCCAAGAGCGCCGGTGTCACTGCTCAGGTTCGGTCCGTCCCTGCAGCTGTGGAGGGGACCACGTTGGTCTCGGGGCACGGAAAGCTTCGGGGCTTCGTGGGAGCTGTCCCACGGCGTTCAGCGGCACACCGCTTCTCAGCTCCGCCTTCCCAGCAGCTCTCCGGAGGAGAGCCGAGTCGGGAGAGCGGATCCGTGCGTCCCTGCAGCCCCACATCGGCAGCCGCTGCGCGTCCCATCGCGCTCCCCGGGTCGGACCCAGCAGAGGGAGCTGCGGCACCGGGAGCTGAGTGCTGATGCATTGGGGTGCTCAGACCAGGCCCCACTGCACCCAGCTGAGGTGCCCACGGGTGCTGCCCCAGCCCTGGGAATTTTGGGGTGAAAATCCACGCTCTGATCCAGCAGCTAAATGCCCGCAAGGACAGGACAGACACATTGCCCCCGGGAGACACCCATCCAACCAGTGCACCACAAGGCAGCTATCAACAAAAGGCCACAACCCAACCAAACAGCATCTTTGCTTCAGATCCTGACACTTCCCGCAGCACAGATCAGACTCAGGGACACCCCACCCCGGCTGACAATTCTCAAGCAGAACAGCCCCAAACCACAGCAGCCAAAACTCCCCTCCAAAGTACGGCATCGAGCAATGGACCGGAGCATCCAAGGACCCAGGACACAGCTCCTCCACCCAGAGCCCCAAATCAACCACCTGCTCAAAAAAGAATAGCTGCGACTGTTTATTTTAGGTCCCTTGGAGAATACCGTCACATTGCTCCTCCTGTCATGGCTTGGCGTGGTCTCAGCTCCACGTGTGTTCCTCCGGTGAGTGGGGAGGGCAGCAGCTGCCCGGCCCCATCCAGCAGCCGTCCTCCGGGCTGGGGCAGTGAGGGAGAGGAGGGCAGGGCAGAGGGATGGACGGATGATGGATGGAGTGGCTGCAGCTCTCAGCTGCACCAGGAGGAGAGGGTCTGGCTTGTGATTTCTGGCAACTTAGAACTGGGTTTGTTTCATTAAAAAAATAATAATAAAATGCTGCTGCTGCTATCTGCAAAAGGAAAGAGAAAAGCCTGTCAGCACCCTGGAGCTCCAAGACTGAGCTGTACTGGAAGCAGTGAAAAACGAGCAAGAAACACACAGATATGTGAAGGATCAGAAACGAGAAGAGCACAGTGATCGGGCGTCAGCAGATGGGACAGTGGGGACACCATGCTAATAACTTCAGTTCACCTCAATGGCAAGCATGCAGCCCTTAAACCATGCCCAACAAACTCTGGAAACACCATAACATAACAGCTCCAACCCAGACAACACAATCCCCACAGATCTCTGAAGGGCTGAAGCTCCTGGGGGAGCCGGGCAGTGCCCTCAGCCTGCTCACACTGGGAACCATCATTACTTCTTTCAGGAGGTGAAGAGTCAAGGCGGGTGTGAGTGTGGCTGGAAATCCCAGCTACGGGGACTCAGAACCAGACCACAGAGCAGTCTGCATTCATATGGGTTATGAAACAAAGCGAGGGCTTCACATCCCGCCCGGCCACAGGGGCTGTTGGGTAATGAACCAAAGCTGTTACCACCTCCCTGAACTCTCATCATTTCCACACAAGCAGGAATTTGCTCACACACAGAAGCACTGAGGTTACCTGGACTCCTACTTTTCCAAGTGAGTTGAAAAGCAGACCTTACATTATCCAAATCTCCACCCGCCGAAAGCTTTAATCGCTCAGTGGCCCCATCTCCTACTTACAGTTCGGTGTCTACAATAACATCTGGCCTCTCCAGAGTCTGCCGTCTCCTCTGGATGGCATCCACAATCTTTTTCCTGGGGCCCAACGGGATGTTGATGCTCTTCAGGTCATTGTCTGAACACAGCATGAGGGCCTCCAAGTCGATCTTTTCCCTCTTCAAGATAGAGATGAACTCGAACATGTGCAGGGAAGCCAGGAAGGTCTCCAAGGGGCTGGTGTCCGGTTCGTCATCGTCGTCCAGGCCCAGCTCCACCTCGTCCCAGGGCAGCTCCTCCGCGTTCCCCTCCTGCAGGCTGTTGGCACTGCCGATGCTGTCGTTGAGACTTGGCGAGCGCTGCAGGCGGCTGCGCAGTTTGACACCGACCCCATCCGCGTTGCCCTCCCCCGGCACGGCCGCGTCCTCGCGGCCGATCCCGAAGAGCCCGCTGCTCACGTAGTTGCGCCGGAACACCATGGTGCCCAGCCCGGGCCGGTTGAACAGGGACTCGTGGCCGGAGTCAGTGCTGACTTCGGAGTGGGCCGAGTCCATGTGCAGCCCCGGGTCGCTTATGGCACGGGACACGGTGTCCTCGTCGCCGAGGAACATGTCTCGGATATTACGCCGAGTCCACTCCTTGGGGCTGGCGTACGTGCCCTGCTTCACAAACATGACGTCGTTCCCCAGCTGCAGGCCGGACAGGGAGCGCACGCTCTTCCTCCCGTCCTCGTAGATTTTGAACGTCCCATCCACCTGCTTCTTCCTCTCCAGCTTCTTTTGTATTTTCGTCTTCCCCTTGGCCGTGCCGTGGATGGTGGCTTGTGAGTATGGCAGAGACGTCACCATAGACATGTGCTGGAACTTCTTGCTTAAGGTGCTGCTCGAATAGCTGGAGAAGCTCATGGTGTCTGAATTATCCAACATTTCCTTCCTGTACCTTTTCTCCATCCTTTCGTGGTGCTTCTTCTGCAGCTTCACGCAGTCCTTGATCCTCCGCTCGGCGTCCCGGAACGCCTTGTCCTTCAGCTTGCTCACCAGCTTGGGGTTGAGGCTGCTCTGCTTCGCAGCGATGGAGTCCAGGTAGCGCACGCACTCCATGTGCCCCTTCATGGCTGCCATGTCCAGCGGGGTGTGGTAGTCGTTGTCCAGGCACCAGATGTTGGCCCCAAAGGAGATGAGGAAGGAAAGGCAGTTCAGGTGACCGTTGGCTGCTGCCAGGTGTAGAGGGGTGTTCCCCCAGATGTCACATTTGTCTGGATCCCCCCTAGGCAGCAAGGAAAAGAAGTGGTTAGCATGCAGGCCTGGCTGACAGACCCTACTGAGATGTCTTAAAGAATGAGCTATTGAAGGCGTACGGGGCAAACCAGCACCTGCACAATGGATCTTCTCATCTCCCACAGCCTAGTTTTATGTCTTTTGATGGGGTGTGCAATGCCACAGAATCATGTGCCTGACAAACAGACCTGCAGTAATTCCCATGACTTGAATTTAGCTCTCAGGAAACTCACGTTCCTGCATCAAACCAGTTTTGGGATGAAGACAGACCAGGTTCCGATTAGCCCAGAGCTGAGATGGAAGGCTGCTTCCAGCCCAGGCCTCAGAGTTTCCAACCTCAAACATGGCATTAGATCACAGTCAGATTCCATCTTCTAATCTTCATTCAGATTCCATGGAGAGACGTCCTGAAATACCCCTCCACGCACCACAACCTCAGTGGGACTCTATGGTGTCCCACCACGATGGGAACACCACACGAAAGGGTCACCCATCCCCAGCACGGGTTCTGAAGGCATCCTCCCACCTCCCTGCCCATCCACGCCAGGGGAACCCGGAGCACCAGAGGGCACGACTTAGGAGAGAACAAGGGCAGGGTTACTGGCACTGCCTCGGGGTTGGGGTTCTGTGGGGGGGCTGCCGTCCCACACGTGGTTTCGATTGCACGGTGGTATTAGCACATCCTAAGAATCCAGTTTCAGAGAAAGTGGAGATTGGATTTCTGCACTCCTCAAGAGCTGGACACGTGACCTATGCTGCTAGTGTCCCTTCTCGCTTCGTGCCCCGTCCCAGCTGTGCTGATGGGGCACAACTTCCCCGCACCTCCCGCCTCCCTTGATGGGACAGGCATGACCCTGGGACTTGGGAGACTTTCATCCTTCTGCCGTTCCTCTGTATCTATGATCTGCTGAAACTAGAGATGGCTCACACCCCTGCTGGCACCAGCTTTCACTCGAGTGTGTGTGCTAACTATATGCAGCCAGCAGCAGTATCTGTCAGCAGAGCGCTCTCCTTCATGAGCGTGGATAAGGAAAAGATTTTGTGAGGGCTGCATGGCTCCGTGCGGCTCCTGCCCCGTTCCCCGCCGCCCTTCCCCATGGGCTCCAGAGGAACCCAGTGCTGCCCCATCACCACGAGGTCCCTGTTAAGCAGCAGTTGGTCAAAAGGCTCAGAGCTGTGTAAGGGAGCTGTGCCAAAAAGCCCCACAGACCCCACAGGATTTATGTGTTCAGGGCTTTTGACGTCTCTCATAGAAGCAGAGGAAGGCTGCAGAGATGAGGAGCCAGGGAGGGGGGGACGGGGGGCTGCAGGAGCCATCCATGTGTCAGGAGAGGTCCTGTGGCAATGCCGGCTTCCCAGGAGCGGTGACTCCCCGCCCCTCCCTCCCACCCTCGTAGTGACATGTCCAGGCTGGGAAATTCATGGGGAGGATTAATATTTGATGATTTGCAAGAGAGGAGTAAATTATTGATGCATCTGGATTAAAGAGCCAGCAAAACTGGAACTGCTGGGGCTGGCGGTGGGGTCCAAGGGCACGAGGAGGGGCTGCACACGTTTGGGGATCTGTGATTCGGACAGGCACCGGGCGGTGGGCTGCGCTGAGCAGCCTCGCTGCCCAAGGCAAGTTCATGGGTGTTCACCACGACGTTCCTCTCACGTCCAGATTGGTTTGGGTGGCAAAGAGCAAAGACAGGAAGGTCCCGGGTGATTCACGTCTGAAGGTCTCCTTTGCTCACGTTTTCATTGCCTCAGAGGATAAACAAGGGGACAGATCACCCAACCTGGCTTTCTCAGGACATTTCCACTGATAGAAACAGAACTTCTAACGCAGAATTAGATCTCCAGGTTCATTTGTCCCATAAACGTCTGCCAGAGGCACTAGAAACAAGGAAGGAGGAACGCTGACTGGCAAAGTAGCTGTGTTTGATCTGGTAATGAAGAGGAGCCCTCCCTCCGGTGGGTGTCCGTCGGCCCAAAACTTCACCTCCAGGGCACTGTGCATCGGCAGATGCTGACTGCAGGGTCCACTAAGTGGGAACGCATTTTAATTACAGGTGTGAAGCACAGCGCTCCTCAGCTTCAAAGTGTTTTTGAGTGCTGAGTCAACTCCCATAATAATCACTATTAAAAATGCAGTTAATTGAGCTCCCTGGGTGGATGTGTGCATCTCCTGAGTCACCGCGTGCTCCCTGTGCCACGCACGCTCACTCCCTTCCTGCCGGTTTTCCCCTTCCACTTCTCCCGTGGGACCCCAATTAGCCCTGGACCCGCTGGCACTCACACACGTCCTCCGCTGTCCATGTGCATCGTTCCTCCCACGCTGAGGGTCTGGCTCACGGTGCACTCAGCGCGTGGGGAGCGGCGCGGCCTCTGAACGGGGCACGGAGCAACCCTGGGTTCTGCGAAGCACGTGGCGATGTTTTGTGGGCAGAGCAGAAAACCATTCACAGCTCGAGGAAAAACCGAGCAGCTTCAGGGCGACGACATAAGCACGGCTTAAAAATGAGCAGAACAATGAGCTTGGGACCCAGCACGGAGCCTTCAGCGCCGCCCTGCCCGCTCTGCTGAGGCAGGGATTCAGCTTTTGTCCAACGAGTTCAGGTGCCACTCAACCCAGCAGCGGATGCTCCGTGAGGTCCATCTCAGGGCTCTCAGAGGTGCTCATCGTGCTCCATCCCTCTCCTGCACCGACCCCAGGCTGCACCCCACAGCTCCCCATCGTCACGGCCACAAGCACAGCACTGACCGTGGATCTGCACGGCAGAAAGATGTACCTCTGCAGCTCCTGGGGGGTCCTCAAGGCAAAAAGCTGATCCCAGCAGAGCCCCTCAGCCCCGGGGGACCTGGAGCTGGACTGATGCCCATCACTGTCACAGCAGTGCGTAACGGACCGTGCTGAAGAATGGCTGCCTCTGAAGATCTGCAGCACTAAATGCCAGACAGCCTCTTTTCCCAGCCGTCGTGTTAATTGAGGGTTTTTTTGCCTCTCCGGAGCCCAGCCAGGAGGAAGAAAAAGGCTTTTTGTGTCACTAACAAGAAGGATGAGCACTGCTGGCTCCTCTGCCCTGTCCTCTCTCCCCATCCCCCGTCCAGTGCATCTCTCCACTGCCCAGCACTGGTTTGGGGCATTGGGCACTCCCAGGTGCCCCCAGGTTCCCAAATCTCCCCTCGTCCTGGACCGTTTCCCCTCCCCAGCGCTCCTGGCTGGAAGCGTTTCCATTTCTCAGCACAGGATGGAGGGGTGGAGAGGTTTTGCTGCTGTCCACGTGGTGCAGAGAAGGGCGCCGGCTTTGCCTGCCATCAATCACCTAAAGGGCACCGGCCCTCTGCCGTGCTATTTTCCCTGTCAGCAGCAAGTGTATATTAGGCCATTAATTAAACAGCAGCCAAGCTGCACGCAGACACATCCACCAGGATTTAATTTGATGTGAATTTATAGAAGAGGATCCCGTGCAGAACTGCAGCTCTTGGGCTCGGTGGGCATGGATGTGTGGGTCACAGCAGGCAGACTTTGGACCCGTCCCGTCCAGCAGGGCTCCTGGCTGTCACAGCACCTTCGCACTCCTTCCCAGCAGCAGCACAGGGCAGCCCCTCCTGGGCTCTGCGCTCAGAGCACGGCGTTGCCCTCTCCACACTGGACGTTCCTTCCTGAGCTTTCCCTGTTGTGCCAGGCACCAAAGGACTTCTCAAAATGGATGTGCACAGCCTTCCTGGTTCAGAATCTGAAGAGAAAATGCAGGTGCAAAGCAGGCTGCTGGTGGGGCACATCCCGACCCCGCTCTGGGTAGGACAGGCAAGCATCACCCGCTGCCAGCTGGCACAGCGCGTCCCTCCTCCATGCGAGCGCTCTGTGAGTCAGAACGGGCACTCGTTGTCTCTGTCCCCTCGCTCAGGAAGGATGGCTTCACAGCAGTGACCCAATGTGCCAGAGATTCAGCTCTGCCTGTCCTTACAGGACCTGACTCGGGGCTCTCACAGGGGGACGCATCCCCACCTGGGAGCTACGGAGCAAAGGGTCGCTTATAGGGTGAGAGAAGCTGGGAAAACCCAGTGTGGGCATAGGGGAAAACAAGGGAGAAAAATAACAAATAGGGGACAGGAGTGGAGGTGATAGGGGCAGTAACCATCGCTTTGTAGGACAGCTACACAGGGAAGAGGGAAAGGCACGGGGCACACTACCCTGCCCCAGGGAACCACGCACCCCCCAGCACTCACCCTCTGCTGACGATGAGGCGCAGGGCGTCCAGGTTGCCATGGTAGGCAGCCCATAGGGTGGGGGTCATGCCATCCTCGTCCGGCGAGTTCAGGTCTTTCTTGGTGGCTTCCTTCAGCAGGTCCAGGTAGCCGTCCCGGGCCGCTCGGTGGTACTGGTCGTTCATGGTGTGCAGCGGTGCCCAGGAGAGCACATGGGTGCGCAGGGGGCTCAGGGAGCGGGCATGGGGAAGGGGAGCTGCCAGGAGGACCCCGTCACCTCGTGCAGCTCTGCCCTTAGCAGGACACCTGAGAAGTGCAGGCAGGGAGGCAGGGACTCCTTCCAACCCAGCGCTCTTCAGGGCTTCCCCTGGGTCCTAAACATCCCCCGGCACCTCCGCCAGCGCCGCAGAGGCTTCAGTTCAGCAGCGCTGCTGCGCCGGGCTCAGCCAGAGCTGCGGATGTGGGGTCACCCTGAGGCGGCTCAGCTCCGAGTGTGGGGCAGGCAGGAGGTGTCCGAGTGTGGGGCAGGCAGGAGGTGTCACGGGCTGACTCCTGCCTGACCCCGCGCGCCTGACCTCTACACGGTCAGCGGGGGCTGATGAAGCAGCACCGGGGGCTCAGTCCCATCACAGTGGGGACACGGAGGGACCCCAAAACCACCCCTGCTCGTGTCTGAGCACTTCTGCCATGACACGTTGGGGGCGCAACATGGGTTCTCCAACACCTTTCGTGCTGACACAAAATTTCTGCAGGCAGCTGCTCAGGGCCAGGGAATCATTTCCCGCAGGATTGCCTGGCCCGTGGGCACCCTCTGCTGTTAGGAAATGCCAAAGTGAGTCCGGATATCGCCCCAGGCACGCGGCTGTGGCAGCGCACTGTATCACCCAGAGAATCCTAACCCCTGGGCCACAAGGGAGGAGGAATTTCCTGCTCCTCTCCGTGCTGAGCCCCACTGGTGCCCCATGGCAGCGGGGCTCTGTCCCGGCCCCGTGCCCGGCTCCAGGGGTGGCACGGGATGGGCTGAGCGGGATGAGAAAGGGAGGGTGGCCCAGAGCAGCACCGGGTGCGACGATTGAGCCCGGGGTGACCCCGTGGAGTCACTGCCCGCTCCCCCCGTGGCCCATCCCCCACCGCCTCCCCCACGACGGACGCATCGCACATAGAGGTATTCGCTGCCGGGATCCTTCAGGAGAAAAGCAGCCCAGTAATGCCTGCAATTCATTACTGAGGTTATTTAATGATTCCTGCACTATTACTCGCTAAACTTGTTATTACCTTGCTCTGTGGTGGCTCCCACGGGAGACCGTGCGCGTTGCCCAAGGCAGGAAGCGCTCCTCGCTCTGTTCCGGTGTCGGAGCAGCTCCGTGGATGCGGTCACATTGTGCGGAGGCTGCGGACAAAGAGAGCACAGTGTGCGTGGGGATCGCGTGGGCCCTCCTGCTGCCTGCCCTCTTCTCGGCAGTGCCCCCCAGCGCTGCCTGCCGGCCCCGGCTCCGTCCGCACGGCTGCTCAGTATTGGGTCCCAGAGAAAACCAGCAGGGACCAGTGAAAAGCAGCTGAAAAGTCATCTGCGCTTTACTGGGCTTTCCAGTAGGCACTATACTCTTCAGCCTTTCCTTACAGAGATGTCCCGCTGGCTGCGGATGTGCTGGCCGTGTGAGCTGAAGGAACCTCCACGTGGGTCCATGTCTATGGACTGATCCTTAGGCACACCTTTGTGGCACCAGGAGTCGGACCTTACGGGTCCCTCCAAGCCCGGGATAGCCCACGGTGCGGTGACAACTCGATGCCCTTAGCCCTGACCTCTCCACGCTCCTTCTGAAGGCGGAACGCACCCACGTGCAGCCCCGAGACGGGCGCCGGGTGCGGGCTGAGAACGGGCGCGCTCAGCGCAGCAGTGGGGAGCGGGCGGCAGCCGGGGGGGGCAGCAGGGGACAGGCAGCGCGGGGTCCCCGCGGCGGGGGAGGACGGCTCCCACGGGGAATCTCCTGTCCACGAAAGCGACGCTCCGCGCTGCGTGTCCCCGTGTCCCTGCTGAAACGAGACAGTAAAGACGCGCAGAGCTCCGCTCGACGCTCCCGCTCCGCCCCGGCTGCATCCTCCTGGAAATGGGAGAGGAAAAGCTCGCACGGGGGGAGGGAGAAGGGCGATCCCACCCGGAGGGCAGCAGGGGGAGCAGAGATGCCTGGCCCCACACCCTGCCCCGTTCTTGCGCTAAACCTTCCCCCTCGTTGGCGTCGTGGGGCAGCACCGAGCTGCCCTTGGCACTGAAAAGATACAAACACCAATTTCTTCTCTTTCCTTAAAAGCATTCCTGCGCAGGGCAGGCTCAGAGCGTGCTGATGGCAATGGCACAGGGTGAGGCAGTGTTTGCTCTGCTTAGTTAACCAGAACGTCAGGCCCAACTCCATCAGCAAAAAGTTCATCACCTGAAGCATCTTCTCCTGGGCCACGAGAGCCGGTGCAGTGAAATTACCAGGGTTTGGTGGCTTTGCTCTGCCTGTGGCAGCTGTGACCCTGCGACCGAGCGGTCGCACCACGCTCAGCAGTGCTCTCACCCCATGCCCTCCCTGGGTAAATAACCCTTATCTCCTCATCTCTCGTGCTTCCCCAAAACCAGCAATTGCCCAAAATGGATCATGTGAATTTCCCTGAGAAGTCCACGAAGCACTGCTGTCATCTCCAGACATGGTATAAATCACAGAGACGTCCCAGTGGGTATAAATTCGTTGGCTGATCAAACTGCAGTAACGGGGAAACATCTCCAGCAGCCCGGCAAGAGCGGAGCTTGGATTCCAGGCAGCGGAGCAGGTTGGTGCAACGCTCGGTTTGAGCACTCTCTTGGATTTGTTTCAGGCTTTTCAAAGGGATTCAAGGAGATCCCAAGCTTGGCACAAAGAGCCACTGGAGATGGCTCACGTCACTCTTGCAGGAACTGCTGCAAACCACAGTGTGACGTTCCGAAGGCTCCCGGGGCCGTCTCACCTTTCAGTGCCCCACTCCTTTGCCAGCATGACGTTTTTTCTCAGAACGTTTAGTAGTTGGCATGTAGAAATAAAACCACATTGGACATTTGCCCAGGATATTTGATCTTGGGAGTGCTCTTCTGGTGTCTTTCCAGCGTCTTACATCAATAAACATCAATAAATATGTTGCATGTCAAATTAGGCATTGCTTTGTTAAATAGAGCCGTGCAAAAGCATCTTAAGCAAGGTTATAGCTGCAGGGGAACTGGGAAGAAACAGTATGAAGTAAGTTCGTCCCTGTTTCTGCTCCTCCTGCCCCCGACTTCCACGTTCCTCTGACACGTTCTCTCTTCCTCATACCATATCTCGCGTTGGTCCAGCCCTGAGCTATTCAAAATGAAGTGACCTCGCACTCATGGCCTCTCTTCCCAACAGCACTCCCCCTCAGCTGAACCATGACTGAAGAGCCCGTGCGGAAGGACAGCGAGATCAGAAGGGCCAACTCCAGCATGGGCCGTGGATCCAAGGATGACAAAGCCAGCCTGGCTTCCAGCCAGACCACGTCCTTCAGCCCCCAGCCCCACCAGCCCTCGGCTCCGGGCTCCAAGGAGGTGTGGAAGAAGGGCGGCCGCATGTTCTCCATCCTGCTGGCCGTGCACCTAGGCCTGCTGGCTTGCACGCTGGTGAGCAGTGGGGCTTTTGAGAAAATTGCCGTGCATGATTACGATGTCTTTTTCCTGCTGACTGTCATGATGCTGATAGTCATCATATGGATTATCTTCTACCTCGTCAGCACCGCGCGGTGCCCGGATGCCATCCTCTGCAAAGACTCCCACGCTGGACCCATCTGGCTCAGAGGTAGGACCTTGGGGCGAGGGCTGGAGCTGAGACCAGAATGCTATATACAAGATGTCAAAGCTGACCTAATGTTCACTCAAACGCTGAGAAACCTTTTGAATGTATTCCTTAGCGGGGCAACTCTGATTTAGCAGAGCACTGAGTTAATTTCATACTCACACCATTTGGTCAGGCTCAAGAATCATGTCCTGTCCATAAATCTTCTCTGAGTGCAGCTACTACAGCTCACCTCCAAGCAGTGCATGCAGACAAAACCTGTCCTCCTTCCAGATCCACGCTGGAGGCATTGGGAAGATGGCATATCCAGGCTGTAGCATATCAAGAACCGTGGTGATGTGGCTCTGAGGGACATGGTTAGAGGGCTTCGTGGGGATGGGTCGATAGTTGGACTTGATGATCTTAGAAGTCAGTTCCAACCTTAATGATTCTATGATGCTGCTGCATCAGCTGCATCACCCTCAGCTGCCAAGTCTCCCTTTATCCACAATGGCTCTTGGTACTTTACAGTACCAGGTTCCAGACCTGTAATACCTGTTATCTCCAGACAGAGTAGAGAGCTTATTTGATTGACTTTCCAAAATCCCTTCCAGACAAAGTTACTTCACATAATTCCATTGGTGCCAAGATGACTTGGGTGCTGGGAGAGGAAAAAAGAGGTAGAAATAAACTCTGTGTCAATAGTTCCTCTTCTTCCATTTGTCCAGCTGCATTAGTCCATGCATGCAAACATCTTCTGTTCTGGTTCTTCAATAGGAGGCCTGATCCTATTTGCCATTTTCAGCCTTGTCATGGACGTGTTCAAAATAGGATATTACTCCAGCTTCTACAGCTGCCTGTCTGCAATCAAAATAATGTACCCCATCGTGCAAGCAATATTCGTGGTTGTGCAGGTAAGATGGCTGAGCTGCCCCCAGGGGAGAAGTCCTCACCCCATAGGTGTAGTTCAACAATTAAGTAGGAGTAGGATTTGGGCGTGGGCAGAGCAGAGGCAATGGGATTGGTCAGGAGGAGCAACAGCCAGCAGATGAAATGGCCAGCACTAAGGGCTAACAGCCTCAAAGTGAGAGATCCCTGCTTCAGAATGATGATTTTCTTGCAGCTGATCTTTCTTGTTTCTCCTCCTGTCCTTGCCAGACATACTTCCTGTGGATCTCTGCCAAAGACTGTGTCCATGTACACCTCAACATTACCAGGTGAGAACTGCTGCTCTTCGGTGCAGAGGAACCAGGTCACTGCAAACCCCCTGCACTCACACAGCTGAGAGGCAGTGAGGGGATAATCCCATCTCCCCTAATGCTAGCCCAAATTCAACCTGCTGAGCACCCAGCTGGCCTCAGGTCCCAGCTCAAGCAGCTGAGGCTTACGACCTATGGATTGAGCAGGGCTGGGTTCCAGATCAAGGATATGAGCTTTGCTCAAACAGATTAGTATGAAATAAATAATTAGCACTAAGTAAAATCTTTCATGGCTGACTTCTTCTTTCCTGGAAAAGACAAAGATGCAGTAGGTGTGCCTCAGGCTAAACAAGAAATAAGATCTTGTCCCCTTTTGCTGCGTTGGAGACCAACTCAGACCTATTCATCTATTCTGTATTGAGAAGTTCTTCCAAAACCAACAAGAGGATTCAGGCTCTGCTAATTCTCATGAACATGGACAAAACATAGGAAGGGAGTGAGAGAAGCATAAGAAAAGTTTGGGCTTTAGAGCCCCTTCACTGAAGTGCCCACAGACCCCCTCCAGCAGTCCCTGATTCCGTGCACATCTACAGTGTGGATGGGAGAGATGTGGCCTTGAGCCATTGCCTTAATCTCATGATCCTCTTCTTTCTGCAGGTGTGGCTTGATGCTAACTCTGACCACAAACTTAGCAGTGTGGATGTCAGCGGTGACAGACGAATCTGTTCACAAAGCACATTCAAAGCTGAAGAAAAACACAACAGAGGAGCTGTTCAGATGGCTCCTGAAAGGTAATTCCCTCGTTTGTGAAAGCAGCTGGCCCAGGGACGGAACCCATGGGGTGGAGATTGGTCTGAAAATCAGCTCTTACCTTTTTTCAGAAGGCCCATCCAGAGCTGAAGGTTTCATTTACACAGCTGCTACGTTAGCAGCCATCTAATGAATAGATGGAAGAGTCAGGAAGGTGCAGGGGTTTGGACAAGTGGAATGAGAATGAAGAAGGGAGGGAAGGAGATGTAGCTTGCTGCCTGCCTGGCTTCTTTAGAAAAACTGAAGTATATGTGTCCTTGTTTTCCAAGCAGTCACATTCTTTTGTTGGTTTTGTTTTCTCTGACCCCAAATGTTCAGTTCCCTGGGGCTGCCAGCGAGCGTTGGCTCCCCGCCGTAACACCACTGCATCTGTGCTTTCATCTCCTTTCAGTGGGAATGAGAAGTAGCTCGGCAGAAGCATGCAACTGCAACAGCCAAATCTGCCAGATCTTCAAGAACGGCTATTTCTGGCTGTACCCCTTCAACATTGAGTACAGCCTGTTTGCCTCTGCCATGGTTTACGTCATGTGGAAGAACGTGGGGCGCGTTATAGAGCACCACGCCCACCACGGTCAGCGCCTGAAGTTCAGGCTCTTCCGAAGGACCTTCTTCGTAGGCATTGTGCTGGGCCTCATCGTCCTGGTGAGTGGCCTGGGAGTCCTTGTCGTTTATGAGGTGCAAGTAAACTCCAGCACTGAATCCAGCAATAAGAGCCAAGCGCTCACCATGTACTACATCTTCAACATCGTTTGTCTGGGCCTGATGTCCCTCGTCTGCATTGGAGGCTCTGTCATCTACCGCTTCGACAAGAGAGACATGGATCGGCACAAGAACCCGACGCGGACGCTGGACGTGGCCCTGCTGATGGGCGCTGCCCTGGGGCAGTACGCTATTTCCTACTACTCCATCGTAGCCATCGTGGCCAGCACGCCGAGGGACACCATCAGCGCGCTCAACCTCACCTATGCCCTCCTCATGATCGCCCAGCACACTTTCCAGAACATCTTCATCATTGAAGGCCTTCACCGGCAGCCCCCCAAGGAGGACCACAAGCACAGCTCTCAGCAGAAGGACCTCTACGGCCTCACCTTCGTCAACGTCAGCGCGGTGTCCCTGCGGGTGCCCGACAGCGGCAGCGCCCCGGGCACCGAGGGCACCCACCCTTCTGACCTCGTGCGGTCCCTCACAGCCCCCAAGAAGATAAACTGGAGGAGGAAGTTCTTAAGGGAGATCTCCATGTTCCTCCTGCTGGGCAACATCATAGTGAGTACCTGCAGAGAGAAGAGCTCCTCGGGGTGGGGGGGGAAGGGGGCTGGAACTGGGCAGTCATTGAGGTCCCTTCCAACCCAAACCATTCTTTGTTTCTATGTAGAGTGACCCGAGGATAAGTGTGGGTTTTCTGGAGAAAAGGCAGCACGACTTTTCTCAAGACCCATGGCCTAGATGCACAAGCCTGGCCAGCTTCAAAGGTGCACGCTGCATCTTTCCAGAGCCTCCAAGTCCCCATCTAGTCAGCGTACCCTGTCCTCAAACCAATTCTACGTATCAGCAGACAAAGAACAGACTGACAGCTCCCACACAGCCAGATCCGTGCAGCTGAGCCTGGCTCGGTTCGTACACACTGAGCTTGCGTGGACAGAGCTGCTGCCAGCTCAGCCCCACTCGTGCCTGCTCCACCCAGGGGACCGGTGCCTGCGAGCACCGCATGCCATGCCCTGCTGCTTCCCACGCTGAGCGCTGTGGCACTCGGTCCGAGGCCATATCTGAGCACAGATGGCAGCTCTTCTTTGGGTACAGCACCAGACCATACTTGATCTCGATGCCATCCCACGCTCCTGGCCCATGCCCTGCAGGCTCTCCTCACCTCTCAGTAGCTGTCAGTGCAGGCGTGTGCTGTCCTGGACATCTTTCTCACCGCAGTGTATTCTTCCATTTCTCAAACAGCTCTGGATCATGCCAGCGTTTGGCGCCCGGCCCCACTTTGACAATGACACAGAACTGAACTTCTATGGTGATTCCATGTGGCCGGCCATCGTGGACATTTGCTTGCCCTTTGGCATCTTCTACCGAATGCACGCAGTGGCCAGTTTGCTGGAGGTCTGCATCATGTCCTAATGAACTCTTGCAAGGAAGATGAGAACCTCCTCAACCCACCCACCTTCACCCCCCAAGGCGGGGAGCCCGGCCCCGTGCCACCGCTGCCTGAGCTGCGTCCTCGTGCAGTGTCGGGGATTTCTGAACTGACAGTGAAGATCATCACAACATAGCTCCAGATTTTATTTTTGCTACGTGTGTGTGGGTGTGCAGTGAGTGTGTTTGAAGTTCTCAGGCCTTAAAAAAAGGAGAAAAAAAAATACAAAAAAGGAAGAAAGGAACCAGATGGTAATTACCCTTAGCTCATACACAGAGGATCCCCTTCCTCCCCAGGGCCCGTTCGCCCCCTGCCACTGGTGGGCTCTCCCACGAGTGCTCGGCCCCGTGGGATGGAGGGACCGACTCAGGCGTGAACAGCAAAGGGAGGGAAAGCACTGCACCTCCAGTCCGGCCAGTCAGAACCCAGTTCCCCCTGCAGAGATGTGAACAAAAAACTGCTGCCACCAAAGGCTCTGGGGAACGCTCCTCCTGCCCTCTACGCATCGCCCGTCCCTATTGCCCACACTGAGCCTTCCCAGCGCAGCCCCCCCGCCCCTCCCCCGCGGGGCGGTGGGATGCTGGCAGCCGCACCGAGCACCGCGCTGCCCTGCCTCTTCTCCCCTGGGTTTTCCTGGATCAGTGCTCAGGAGCCATAGGCATCGTAGGGGCAAGACAGCAGGATGAAGAGGGTGTTTTTTCTTTTCTTCTTTTTTAATAGATTTTTTTTTTTAATAGCTGAACATTTTTGTACACAAAATTATTTATTGATTTTCACTGTAACATTCAACTCCTGGAGGGACCCTCCACGCCCCGCAATGCAGAAATCATCCAACGCTGCAGCTTCCCCACCCTCCTCCTGTGCCCTGGAGGTTGGACCGCAATGCACCGTCAGCCCTGGAGGATTCGGGGCCGGGCCTCAAGGACAACCCTGTTCCACGGTTCCTGTCCCATGACCCATGGCTGCAGGCGGTGGGGAGGGGCTCACTGAGCAGGGGGATGCCCACGCTGCCTGGTGAGGTGTGCCCTGCACCCCAAGACACCTACAGGTATTGTTCAAATAAAGAATGCTCCAGAGATGGCAGAGATTGAGCCTTTTCTCACAGGAGTGTGTGTGCGTCTGCCAAAGAAAATAAAAAATAAAAGCAAATTGTGATACCTGGCATTGAGCAGAGTGCTTTTCCAACTTCCCTGCCCCAGGAGCTGCCAGCACGCAGCATCTCGCAGCCTCTATGCCTCTCCTGGCCCCATGGAGCTCACTCCTGTTTCAGCACTGACCTGGAAAGGATAATATCTCTGCCCAGAAATAATACCTTTCCTAAAACAAAAGCCCTCTCAATTTTAGCCGCAGGAGACATGGGTTGTGGCAGGAATGAGACACACGTGGTGCGCAGACATCACTCCAACGTACAGCTTTACCTCACACTGCTCAGGGGAAATGCCACCTCCAAGCACAGCTGTGCTCCTCGGGACAGATCCTGCAGAAACTCTGCTGTCAGCTCCTCCTCCGTGCCTGGAGGTGGGGAAACTGAGGCACTGCAATGGGGAGAACGATGTGCCCCGGGCTGGCTGCTTCAGTGGCAGCAAATGAAGAGCTGCAGGAAAGCAAAGGGCTGCAAAGGGGTTCTGACATCGCATGAGTTCGGTGGGAGCTGAACCCACCAACACAAATCCAGCAGCCTGGGGTCACGGTGCGGGGTCTGCACAGAGAGGAGGGCAGGAGAAAAGAGCAGGAAATCAGAAAGCGCTGCTCCAAAAAGAGCAGAGGTCACAGGAAAGGTCACGGGCACCGACCTGAGTCATCATCCCAGGCTGCCAGGCTTTCCATCCCCTCCTCTGCTTCTTAATCATCTGTTATTTGAGGGCGAGTTTTGTTTTATTAGGGGAAAAAGAAGTCTTTTATCGGGGTGATTTGCCCTGAGGTGTGTCAGAGACAGGGGAGGAATCCGAGTTAATCATTGCTGTCCATGAGCAGCTGGAAATGGATGCAGTCAGAAGTCCCAGGGCAGGAGGTGAGGACGGGGCTGCAGCGCACAGTGGGGCTCAGCCCTGCAGGAGCGGGATCAGGGCAGGGCTGGGACAGAGCTCTGCAGGGCTCGCACTGCACCGATCTCCCACAGGAGCACCTCAATTCCAGTGGGAGATCCCCCCCAACCTGTTAGGAAAACGCAGAGCTGAGCGTTGCCAGGACAGAGCTTTCCGGGCTCCACCTGCCCAGCTCTCACTGTGACCCCCGTGGGTGCTCACCCACCGGCCCCGCACGAGACGTCACTGTCACAGTTATCAGCAGAGGGGAAGGAGGAAGGGTGTGGGCTGGCCCGGGAGCCACGAGGCACCAGCATTCCTCTGAAAGCCCTTGGGCAAACACAGCCGTTGGGCCGCAGCCTCCTTCCTGCTCAGCTCCTGTTTACAGATCCGCTTGGCCCAGCCTGGATGCTGTTAGTGCTAAGCGCACAGATAACGCCACTGACGAGCACCTCGTCGATAGAGGGGCAAACACCACTGATAGCATTCAGCTGCTCGCCCTCAGCTTCCCAGTAAGGGCAGCTGCTCCCACAGACTGGAACCGCCAGGGGCTGACCCAGTCAGCTCAACTCATCCTTTCCCATTCCTGCACACTTGCTTACTTAACGATTGCATCTCTTGGTCAAACTTGGCTCCATCCATCGAATTTATACAGCTGTCATTCTGAGAATCGCAGAACCGTTTGGGTTGGAAGAGCCCCCTGAGGGCGTCCACCCCCTCAGCCCACCCCAGCACCGCTCTGACCACGGCCCTCAGAGCCACGTCCCTGCGGTGCAGGGAGCTCTATGTGGCCTTGCAGGGACCCGCACCTCCTCTGGCTCCAACCTGAGCTCCAGGCTTTGTAGCGTGCCTCCTCTCTGCAGCCCTGATGCACACCCCCATTGGAGAAAGCCATGGGGACACACGTGGCCCTGGTGCTTTTCCTCAGGCCCTTCTTTAATGTAAGAACCTCCGATTTCACCCAGACTTCCTCACCCCGCATTACAGACTCGTGGCTTCCATTTCCCAGTTTCACTCAGTTTAGGAGGACGAGTACTGAAGAACAGCCAGCTTTCCAACGCCTTGCATGCAGGTCACTGCCTTTGCTCAACCAAGAGCCCAGCAAAAAGCTCCTGGGAGATCCCAGCTCCTTTCAGAGCTTGCAGACGGGATCATGAGGATCGCCAGCACCCGGGGACAGCCCAGTGACGCTGAGCAGCAAAGCGTGCCCGCGCTGCTCCACGCAGGCTGGAGCTGCTGACACACCAGGGCACCTCGCCATGGGGAGCCACAAAACCCCGCACCATTCAGCAGCGTCCCGGCCGTGCCCGGCGAGCCGAGGTTGGGGAGAACATTAAACACCACCGCTTTCCCGGCTCCGCTGAGCCACCGCGGCTGCTCTGGCACACGCTGGGCGTTCTCACCCAGAAGAAGTGGGCCCCTTTTGCTCTTGTTTTCCATCCGTTTCGTCACATCCCGACGCACGATAACCCGCGCTCCCCCACCCACTCCACCCGCTGTTGGGCTCCCAGGAGCTCTCCCCAGCTCTCACCTCCCAGATCCTGTGTTTTCCAGCTGCAGAAGCACAGTGCTGCTGGGAGCTCATCCCGGGACGCAGGCAGCCCCTCTCCTTGCACCGCTCCGGGCTCAGTCAGAACTGCCACACGACCAAGGGCCTCAGCCCACCACAGATCCCGAGACAGAAATCAATTTGCCATACAACATGAGAAGGAACAGGAAAAGCACAGCTTGGACCGAGAGCATCCCCAGCCCCACGCGGCCGAGCCCGTGGGGTTTGCACATGAGGGTTTGTTCTGAAGGGAGCACTTACAGCTCAGAGCCATCTCCCCCAAAGCAGCACCTCTCTGCCAAGAACACTCACGTTGGTGCAGTCCCCACACTTTGGCTGGACCACGAGCTTTGTCTCTTGGGGCAGTCTGGGTATCTGTGCCATGGGTAAAGACACAGAGGAGTGCTACACCAGAGGAAAACTTCAGGGGCTACCTGGAAACAAGGGAGCGGGGATCGCAAGTGGACGTTAGCCAGAGCTAAGTGCTCCCATCTCTGCAGCCCAGAACAAGCTCACACCAGGAGATTAGCCCTGAACTTGCTCGAGCCATGGCATGAATTAGTCACGGCGGCTTGCGGTTCCACCAGTTGGCACATCCTGCACCAGCGCTGCTGGCATGGGGCAACCCAGCAGCTGCACGCAGGAGCCGTTCCCCATTGGCTGCTCTTGTCAGAGACGAGAGCGTCTCGCTGACTAATTAATGTAATGACAATAATAGACCCAAAGTAAACAAGGTGGAAAAAGAAAATCAATGGGCTCAGAGCAGAGGCCGCACTGAGCAGGGAGCAGCGCTGCCGGCATCTCAGCCCGGCAGGAGAGACGCGGCAGCGCGGGCAGGGGAGGTAAGGACGGGCTGAGCAGCGCGGGGCCACGGCGAGCAGCTGCGGTGTGCATCGCCAGGGCACTGCCGCCCCGGGACGCGGCTCTTCTGCTTGCCCTGGTGCCCGGGGCTCTCTGCTCGGTGCCCCTTTAGGGTGGGAAGGGGAGGGCCTTCGCTTCTGTGCTTGTATGGGAACTGAACAGGAGGAGTTTGGGAGGCACAGGGAGAAGGGTTTGGGATCCGTCTCCGTTAGTGGAAGCGTGTCGAATCCCCATGGACCAAAGGCAGACAGCATCTCGGTGCACACGTGAAGGAAGAGGGAAGCGCTGAAATCTCAATCCCCTGAGGCTTTGAGACAGAAGTCAGCGGCACTCAGTTCCTACCCCAACACATCCCCAGTGCTTCAGCACAGCCATCCCCACAGCGGCCCCGAGCGAAAGCAGCTCCCCTGCACCGACCCTACAGGGAGGCAGCTCCTCCCCGGACTGCACGTGGGCACCGAGATCACTGTTGTGGGCAAATCTTTGCTGAGGTCTTTCCCAGCACCGGACAGCAGCTTCCAGGCTGGGGCGCTTATCTGGGCCAACCCCTCCAAATCCCCGGGTCAGAGTGCTCGTGGCTCTGTGCTTCAAGGAGAAAAAGAAAGAAAAACAAACGTTAACTGTGCCCCACTCTCAGCCCCCCAGGGAGGGGAGTGGGTGTCCTCCTTGCACCTTGGATAAACTTACAAACACTATTATTTTTTTCCTATTCCCCTCTGCCATGATTTCTGCAGCCATACAAAGAACCCAAAAGCACAGGGAGGAGGTTGGCCCCCCCAACCAGAACACAACAGCTCTGAATTTTAAAGCAGGTCTTGAGCTTGCTCTGCATTCCCACCTATAACTCTTGGAGCAACAGAGAGGAGGAAAGCTGAACGTGGGGCTGTGGGCAGAGGTGTGAGAGGTGAGGGTGGGAAACCTGGCCCCTCTGCTCCCAGCAGCTCCCGGTGCCAGTGGGGCAGACACCGAATACCCATTTTAACACCGGTGCCTATTGACGTCTTTTGGCAGCGTGACCCTTTTCCCACTACCCTACGATGAGACTCTGTCCTCCAAATGCCAAACCTGGGCTGAACCCCGATCTATTCTCCCCACACACCCAGCTCTCTATAACCTCGCTTTCTCTTTGACCCCCGTCTGCAGCAGGTGACCACAGGCAGCCCAGCCATGTCGGGCAACAAAACCTCCAAGCAAAAGCTTTGCCACCACTGCAACAGCAGATCGGCCTCGGCCCCACCGGGCACCGCCACCATCCACTACGAGAAGTCCTGGCTGTACCGGCACTGCTCCCTGCAGCAGAGGGACAGGCAGGCTCAGAAATCAGGGCAGCTCTTCTCAGGGCTGTTGGCCCTGAACGTGGTGTTCCTGGGCAGCGCCTTCATCAGCAGTATGATTTTCAACCACGTGGCCATCACGCTGGCGGACGTCTGGATCCTGCTGTCCATCCTCAAGGTCTTGAGCCTGTGCTGGATTATCTACTACCTGCTGGGCACCAGCCGGCAGCCGCACGCTGTGCTCTACCGGGACACCCACGCTGGGCCAGTCTGGATCAGGGGTAAATCCTGCTTCAGTCCATCATCTCACGCCTTCCCCCTTCCTCCCAGAGCCTGAAATATACAGAAGTTCTTTCCTCGCTACCAAGAGCTGGAAGCCACAGGAGATGGAGTTAGGGCTCTGCCAGGGCACAGCTGGTGCCACACAGAGGAAGCAGAGCAGCCAGGAGAGCCCTGAGCTCAGCTTTCCTTCAGCCTCCAGAGCAGCCCCACGCTGCTGCCCCCTCTCAAAGCACAGCAGCCCCACACTGTCCTCCTTTCACAGCACAGCAGAAGGATCCTGCCCCGTGAGTCGCGTCCCAGTGACATCGCCTTCCCTGGGAGCTGTCCCATCACTGCTGCCTCACACTTTGTGGGATGCCATGTTCCTAAACAACCCTGCCTCTGTCTATTAGGGAGATTCCAATTAGTGCACAGCCTTGGTAATTAAGAGTGGAGAAGTGAAGACAAGAAAGCTGAAAGCTGCCTAAGGATTTAATGCAGCCAGAGGGGAAAGGGAGGAGCAGCAGAAAGGTCCCAACCTCTGCAGAGTAGCACTACCAAGAGCCTCAGTCTTACATTCACATGAGGTATTCACGAAGTAGAAACCATCACCTGCCAGCCGCCTACCTCTGTCACTCCAGAGTGCACAGAGAGCCTAAAAACTCTGTTCCCACCTACTGTCCAAACCCAGGAAACACCCTGCACTGCCCCAGCACCTCACACCAGGCTCAGCAGCCACTGCCCTTTCTCCCCTTCTCTCAAAATCAGGAATGCTCCAGTGGGGCAGGACAGCAGCCCTGCTCAAACCCCAGCATCCTCAGCCCCCACCCACACTTGGATGCTCCACAAACTCATCTCTGTTTATTCACTGCTGCTTTTGCTTTGCCCAGGGTCGCTGCTGCTGTTCGGCACTTTCAGCATCCTCCTGAACGTCTTTCAGATTGGCTACAGCGTCATTCAAATCAATTGCAAATCCAAGGTGGAAATCGTGTTCCCCAGCATTGAAATCCTGTTTGTTGCCACCCAGGTAATGCATGTTCCCCTTCCTGGCAGCTTGCACATCCCCTGTTCCGTCACTGGAGCGAGGGGTGGGGGAGTGGGGGTGCTCGGGAGAGTGAGTACAAGAAAGGTTCATTTCAAATGACACCCACGTGCATTCCTGCTGTGTCAGACAGAGACAAAAAAGATTTGGGAAGGCGTTGCCCTAGCTCTAAGTGACATACTGCAGGATCCAGGTGTGAGGTTTGCAGGAACAAAATAGGGAGAGAGGAAACTTCCCAGGAACACCTTTGCACCCACCTCCCTATGTGCTAATACAGCCCCAGCAAAACCCTTCGCGTGCAGGAGCATCTCGCACGTACAGTTCCCACCCTCCTTTGCCACGGGGGCAGGCACACTCATGCTGGAGCCACCTAAGGATGGCAGCACACGTGGCAGTGCTGCACACACACACACGTGTCCCCCACTCCATGGCTCCACGGTGCCTGTCCCTGCACACCACACACTGCCAGCTGCACCTTGCTCACGCTGTGCTTGTCATTATCTGCAGGCATTTTTCCTATGGCATCACTCTAAGGACTGCATTCAAGTTCAGCACAACCTCACCAGGTATGAAAAGAGGGAAAAAATCTTTCTGCATCTCTGGAGAAGCTCTTCCTTTCTGTTTGTGACCCTCCTCATCTCTGCAAGACCTTTGCCTGCCCTCGCTCAGATGTGCTCTGCATGAACAAGGACCAGGCTACGAGCACAGCAGCCCCATCCTTCTTCCACCCACTTTGGTTTGCACTCACTCCCTCAACTGCTACAGAGCTCACTGCTCTCTCTCATTCCCAAACACCCTCCCACTGCTCACAAAAGGACTCCTCCATGGGGTGACCTTCCTGCTCCCAGCACCTGGAGATGCCTCAGCCCTCCTTCCCACAGCCCCACTCAGGCCCAGGGCAGCGTCACCAGTGAGTTTGCTCTGCTCCTCCACGGATGGCAAAGCCATCCAGCACTGCCCAGACACAGAGCAGAGCCAGAAGCACAGCATCTGCACGCATCCTTACACCTGCAAGCAAGAAGCAAAGGGCAGCAGTCCAGGGCAGGTGGGCGCAGTCACTCATGAACAATGTCCACCGTCAGTGCAGTAACAGCGCTTTCTGTCCCTCCAGGTGTGGGCTGATGCTGACCATTGCCACCAACCTTCTGCTCTGGCTCCTGGCGGTGACCAACGACTCCATCCACATGGAGATTGAATCTCAGCTGCGAGAGGTGGAGCAGCGCCTGGCAGGCAAGGCTCCCTCCCCAGCACCCTGCTCGTGTTGGGCTGACAGCGAGCACGGGGAGGCAGCAGCCCTCAGTCACACTCAGACAGAATGAGCAGCTCCTCAGATTTCTGAGACTCCCGTTACTGGATGTTGTCTAGGGGAGATGTGATGCACAGGGCGGAGATCTTCACTCAAAGTGAGGAACATTATGAAACCATGGGACCGAGGGTTAGAAGGGAAAAGCCCACTGTCAAGTAGCATTTTTGTTCACATTTTCCTATCAGCTGCTCACAAAAGATTTCCAAACTTCAGCAGATTCACATAACTGCTATGCTTCAATTTCTGTGGATATGGAATAAATTAGGGGAAGCCAATAGAGCAAGGGCAAAGACAGATGAGGTTTTGCTGTGGAGGTCTCTCTCTCACCCAGCACTTCTGATGCTGACCAGCAGTGTTAAGCATTTGGGAAAAGGTTTGTGCTAACCCCTGCTCTTCTGCAGCGCTCATTACCTCGTAGACTGAACAGTAATCACTTCCCACTGATTGCTGAGAGGGACAGGTCCCGCACTCATGAAGCTTCTGAAGTTAGCCATGAGATCCAGGCTACCTCTCTCCTAACAGCTGCCTTCCTCTCCTTACATCAGGCAACGAGACGGACTCGTGTGCGTGCCCAAACACAACCACCTGCAAAGTCTTCCAGAAGGGCTACATCCTGCTCTACCCCTTCAACACCGAGTACTGCCTCATCTGCTGCTCTGTGCTGTACGTCATGTGGAAGAACGTGGGGAGACGCATCAGCCACCACCACATCGCTCACGTCAAGCCCAAATTCAAGCTCCAAGGAGTGGTCTTTGGGCCACTGCTGGGCGCTGCCGCCGTCATCATCGGGATCTGCGTCTTCATGATGTACCAGATCCAGGCCACAGGCTCAGCCCCTAACTACCAGGTCTTCGTGTTGTATTATTCCTACTACATTGTGCTCCTGCCCCTCATGTGCATGGTTGCAATCGTTGGGACAATCATCCATACCTTGGAAAAAAGGGAGCTGGACACCCTGAAGAACCCGACCCGCAGCCTGGATGTGATCCTGCTGATGGGAGCAGCCCTCGGCCAAATCGCCATGTCCTACTTCTCCATTGTTGCCATTGTGGCCACCGACCCCAGGGACAAGTTGAACAGCCTCATCCTGTCCTATTCTGTGCTCCTCATCTTTCAGTACATCACCCAAAACATCTTCATTATCGACGGGCTGCAGCGGCAGCCGTTCGTAGCAGCAGAGGCCCAGCACACAGCACATGCCGGGCAGCTTCCCGTGGTCCCAGAGCTGCCTGGAGAAGGGATGACTGCACCGAGCAGCAATCAGGAGCACACACACGGCTCTCCCAGCAAGGAGGAAGAAGTGAACGAGGAGCACGTCCGTGAAGCCCACGACCAGAGACGAGTGAGCGTGCTGGAGCTCGGGCAGGAGTTCCGCAGAGTTTCTCTGTCCTATATCCACACCTACTCTCACCTGAGTTGGAAGAGGAAAGCATTAAAGGAGATCTCCTTCTTCTTGGTTCTTTGCAACATCATAGTAAGTATTGTTTTCTCTGCTGCACCACAGCTTTGCCAACGTGTGATACCGAGACGTGCTCTCTCCAACTTTGGGCCTCCATTTCAAACAAGAGAGCTTTGCCCACCAAGATTCAGCCTTCTGGGGAGCGAGGCAAGGCTGCTTTCAGGTTAACGCTCCTCTCCTGTAACTCTACGCTCCCTCTTTCACCTCAAACATGGCAAGGCTTCCTGGGAACGGGAAGGAGGCAGCTAGTAAATCCTTGACGCAGAGAGCTGTCAAACTCACTAAGGGCGCTCGATGAAATAGTGCAGAAACACGAGGAACCCCTGGTGAGTCTTTGTAATGAGTCTCCAGCACTGGAACTCACCCAATAAACCACACGGCTCTGGAGTCCTCAATCAACATCAATTTCCACTACAGCTTTAAGCAAGTGAAAAACCATTGGCCAAGTGAAATTGTTTAGGAAGATGAAGCTGCCCTGGGCAGAGTGAGGTAATGTAACAGACCACATTAGATTTGGAGGCAGGAGTCAGCAGCTTTCCTCCTCTTCCCACACAATGAAACCCCTGATACTCCTGTGATATTCCTACAGGTACTTGTGCCAGCACTGAGATGAGAGTGCAAGTAGAAGATGATTTGTTTGATGGTGTCGTTTCTTTCTTTCCTTACTCTTTAGCTGTGGATCATGCCCACGTTCGGGGCTCATCCCGTGTTCGAGAATGGGCTGCAGAAGTCGTTTTACGGCTACTCCACCTGGTTTGCCATTGTGAACTTCGGCCTCCCCCTGAGCGTGTTCTACCGGATGCACTCGGTGGGGGGACTGCTGGAGGTGTACGTCTCAGCCTGAGCCGAGCGGGGGCTGCGCTGGGATGGGGCTCAACAACGACGCAGTAAGCAGCAGATATGCACCTGGAAGCTTTTTGGCTTTTTCTCTCCAGCTTCTGCTTTGACTTGTCCTTGCACATCTCCACGAGCTTCTGAAGAAAAGGAGATGGTTTTGTACTGCTGTTTTTTTTTTTCTCCATAGAGAGCAGAATGAAAAGTCATTAACAAGCTGCCTTACTGCTCTACAGGAGCATGCTGGTACTTCTCAGCATCTGCCAGGGGATGCCTATGGTAAAACGTGGGACTTCACCAGCTGCTACTGAAAGCTCCAGATAAAAGAACACGAGAGCAGCGAGGGCTGCCCCACGCTGCCCATCAGTTCACAATCCACAGTCGAGGACCACCCGCCCCACCACTGCTTGCCAACCCTCCACCCCACAGCACAGAAGAGCCCGGCAGCACCAGGCACTCCAGCAGCACACCCACAATTGCTCAGAAATGAACCAAATGTAGTTTTACATGCAGTTTCCAAGTGGATCATTTTGCTGGCAGCTCTGTAATGGCCAGCATGGGTTAATCCTGCTTGCTCCCGGCGCTGACACCCAGCACGGCAACTCGTGCCAATCCCGTAGGACTGCTGCATGCAACACCAGCACTCTTGTGGCTCTCAGCACTGAAGGGCAGGACAGGCCTGTAGCCTTCCACATGTTCAGTGCATCTTTTCCCAGTACTGAAAATTGAAGTATCAACACTGCTTTGCCTTGATGAGGACAAACACTGTTTCTCCCTGCAGGTGCTCTCAGTCTCAAGAAAGGGGCACCACAGAAGCGCGAGGGCTGATCTTTATTTGGTGCTCTTACAAAAGGTCCCACCCTCACAGGCAGAGTGCCAGTTCAGGACAGACCCACTGCCAAACCCCCTGGGAACCCTCCTCCTCCCCACCTCCCAGCACTGCTCCCCATATCCCGAACATTTCACAGTGCCCACACAGTGCTCTGTGACCAACAAACTGCGGTGTGTGCTCCGCAGGAGATGTCTGCTGGGAAAGCACACAGGAGAGCAGGGCAGCTTAAACACTGTGGGTCTTAAATACAGACTCCGACAAATGAAAATAAAGACAGATTGAGAACTTATGTGTACCCGGTGAAATCTCTTCATTCACTGAAAACCAGCCTCAAAACGTCAACCGAGCGTTCAGAGGTCACACGAGATTTAAGGGCAGGTCCACGTTCACAACCCAGCTCATTTTCACTGCTGACATCTTTCATAACCTTAACCTTTGCCAAAGTAGCAGCACAAAACGCATCTACATTATGACATCTGATCACCTATAAATCAGTCCCAGCAACAGTGTGGGTTTAGGATCGGAGCCTGCGGGCATTTCCTGGTGCACCGTTTTCGTCCCAGTCAGAACCCCCCATCTCCCCCACACATACACTGCCCTCGTGATATAACAGTGCTTGGGCAGCAAGAGCACTTCTCCGAAACTAAAAGTGAGAATGACCTCATGAACGTGAACTTTGCCCAATGAGAGCTTTTACCTCGGCCTGTGTCAACAGAAACATGGCATGAGAAACAACAGCTGGATAAATTAGGCTCCAGTAAAGTTAATTATTATTCTCATTCCAATTTGTATCTGTAGGAGATATTTGCCAAGGTCCACCCCCTACAAATGACAGAAAAAACGTTTCAAACCCGCTCCCTGTTTCTGTCAGCATGGGGACAGGGAATGATTTACTTCATGAGAAAACTCACAGCCTGGATCTTTTTTAATGACACAAAAGCTACAACGCTGTTACTAAGCCCGCACTGAGCCTTGGGAGGTTTCCCTCTGAGATATGAAAATGAAGACCCAGAAGTGCTACAAACAGACACAGACCGAAGGAGATGCTGAGATGTGATTTCGTGCTGGTGAACAGGAGGGAGCTCCTGAACTCACCATCAGCAGCAGTGAACCCCCCCAATCTCACTGACAGCCACCATACATCACATGGAGCAGTCCTCCTTCCCTAACAACACCCAGGTCCAGCACTGCAGATAAAGGTAAGAAGACAGGGACAGCAGCTTTGTGAGTGAAAGTTCAGGTTCTTCTCCACTCACGCACTGGTCTGCTTTGTGCTTATGTCCAGGAGGGGGGAAAAAGCACGAGAGCAGAGTTTGCCAACAGCTGCTGTAACCATCATTTGTCACCAGTAACGCCCTGCAGAGCCATCCCGGGGTCGGGGCGGCCTCAGCTGCACAAAGACAGCACACACTGCACTGCTCCAGGGACATCTGTTTGGCCCAGCTCCTTTCCTGTACCTTCTGAGGCTGTTACCTTTGATGACATCTCACGCTGTGAGCACAGAAATGGACAACAGTGCACAGTTCATCTGCCAGAGTTTAATCTTCACCTGTGATTGAGGAATCCCACGTGCTGCAGCTCTGTGCACGCGCTCCCCCAGTCGCACTCACTGCCCAAGCACAAGATAAGCAATGCCACAAACCCCTCTGGAAGAAATAAACCACATACTGCATGTTTCAGATAATCTTTATCTTTCTCTCTGTAATTAAGCAAATAGTTTACAGTGCAAGTCGATTTTCACAGAACAAAGATTAGACTCCAAACACCAAGAGAAACAAAAAATGTCTCCAAAGGAACTCACAAAGAAATAAAGCAGAAAAGATGGAAGAAATCACAGGAATCAGTAGATCCACAGGAGGGAAGAAGTGGGCACATAGGGCACGAGGCTGCGAGGTGCCGCACCACCCGTCAGGGCTGGCCCCATCAAATCACATTCTTACATATGAGAGATTTCTAATAAAACAGATCTCACCCTGCTGCTATCTGAACTGCATCAGGATGAGTGTAGTGCTAAATGACAAAGTGGAGCGGGGATGGAACGGGGAAGGGGTGAGGGAATTAAGCTCTATTTCTCATACTCATATCCATCAGCAAAACCATTCAGGCTTTATTTCAGCTTTCAGCTGCCCTTGGACTCCAGTCTACTTTCAGTGCCAAAAGCAGAGAAAACCACCTGCCTACGAACCAGCAGGTGCTGGTGGTACCCCAAAGCAGCACTCTCAGCCACACTGCTACCATTCTAGCCCCAAAACTCACAAGAAACGGGACCATGCACCATGCCTGTCCCCTTAAGGGTGTGAGACCAGTTTCCAAGGACTGATCTCACCTGTTCTAAGCTATGGAGAACAGCCCACAGCACAGCGATCCCACCGAGGCTGAAGATGAGGGCACCAAGGTGTGGAAGGAAAGGTCTCAGCTCATGACAGAACCTCTCGCATCTCCTTGTCTAAAGACCTCACAGGTATAAGGCAGCAGCCCCTCCCCACAGAATGTAAAATGCAATGACTCCCAGATGTCTCCACCTACCAACGTGCCACCACATGCTGCTGCTCCACGCCAGCAGCAGCCAACCTTCCACTGCTTCCTGCCCTGCCTTCCCAGACTCCGCATCTTTGGAACCCAGTACATTCAAGATCTGATATCTTGGTCACTAGCAAAATGCCCCTGAAGGATCAAATTCTGTCTCAGCACTCACTCTCCACTCCCTAGTGAAATGGAGATGCTTTTCCTCCTATGGCTTCCAAATTCCTCCTTCAACTTCCCTGAGAGCCACCCTCCATTTCTGGCTTCAGACAGTAGTGTGCAGAAGACCCTTCCAACTCCACAGGCAGAGTCAGAAGGATATGGGTCCTTTCAAACCCAGGTGACAGAGTCCTTTCAGTCAAATTGTGAAGTCCAACAGAGGTAAACCATCTCTTCTTGCTCCCACTGAGCCAGTCCATTCCCTCCTGTGTGCTTATGAGAATCAAAGAGGGCTTTCCACGATGACACACACACACTCCATCACAACACTTGATCACAAAGGACAGGCTGCTGGGCCTGGAAGACAAAGAAGAACTACCATACCAGAGTGTCACCTTCTAAAGGACTTCTTTAAGCAGCTTTCCAGGAAAGGAGAAGAGAGATTCAGAGCTGAGACACAACGTTTTCCTTCAGTAACTTCTCCTTTCATTTGGATTGGAAAGATTTCCCTACCAATGTACAACTGAGACATCAGGGAGACACCTGCAGTCAGAATGGATGCCCCAGAAATGCTGTGGAGCCACCTGAAAGTAACTACCATTTCCAAACCCCACTGCCTGCAGGAATAGCAGCTTCTCCCTTGCACCCAATTTACAGTCAGTCCTTTCAATTAAATGCTGACACCAACCAGGGCAAGGACTGGGTCAAATCGGTTTCCAAACCAAATCCAGGAGCAAAACGATAACAGAAGAGCTAAGAACAGTCTGACTTCTAGTGCAATCACAACAATGGACAATCCCTTGGACATCGTTCACTCAGAGTGCACGGGAAAGGGTAAAGGAAGAGAAGTGATCCGGGGGAGGGATGTCCACACAGGCCCCGATTAAAGCTTTAAATGACAGGGAGGTAAATGGAGTGATTGTCCTTTTGGTCTCCCAGCTGGATGTGAAATGCAGGAATAGCTGTGATGAAGCAGCACACAGCAAAGTCCTTAGATCCAGTGTATTTCTCTTTATAGAGGTAAGTGCTCTCTTAGACTCGCTGAATTTCAAACAGCTTCACATCTGTGTCATACCAGATAGGGGGATCCACATTCCTGGGAGAGAAAGACAAAGTTCACTTCATTCTCTGTGGCTGAGTATGTGGAATTCAATCTTACAGTCAGGATTACAGGAGCTGGCCACACAGAATGCCTTCAACCTCGTGAGAAAGGAAACCACTGTCTGGGAGACAGCGGCCCTTAAAAGGATGACAATATCTACAAGATTCCACAAAGGCAGAGCTTTGCATTAAATCTTTGCACCATCCCCTCTAAATTGCAGCAGGGAATAGAAAATCTACAAAACCCCATCAAGCACTGCTCCCAGAGCCACCTCCTTCACATCTCCTGCTCAAACCTCTGGAGCAGCTAACTCACCCTAGTCTTTTTCCAGAGGAAAAACATCCTTCTGTCCTCTAAATGAGAGAGAACCTTGAGCTAGCCAAGTGCATGCAATCCTTTCTAAAACGTTTGGAAAAGATCAAGAAAGACTGCACCCAGATGGTTTACCTCAAATAAATAACGCCCCACATGTAGGTCCGGAACCACATGGCAGTGCCTGAGTTAGCCTGGTACTTGCGAATGAGGATGGGGTGAGGGACAGGGAGCAGCCCCACCAGTGTGCCATGCTGCAAGAACTTGAGGATCTCTGACTCATCTGTGAGACCCCTGCAGACAGACAAAACGGGAACATAATTGGTGTGTCCCAGACAGCCCAGGACTGCTGCAGCACGAAGTATCAGTCGAAAGAAACACACACACACACACAGTCACAACCATGGCTATCAAGAACAAACATCCTCTCCACTGACTAAGGAGTTGAGAATGCATCAGAGAAACAAGACGCCTGGCAAGCAAAACACCACCTCTGCCAACACTGCAAGGCTTTCAGTCGCACTGCACAAGAAAAGCACTTACTTGTCAATGCAGATCTTCTCCACCTGAGGGACCAGTACCTGCAGCAGCCGCATGATGGTCTGCAGGGGAAGCTTTGACTTCCAGGACATCACCTGTGAGCAGCAAAGTCCACAGGGAAATTAGTACACTGCATGAGTAGTTTTTTACAGGTACCTGCACTGTTCCTACTACACATGAAGTTTACAAAAATCCTAAAGGTGACGTTGCTGCTGAGCATGCAGCAGCACAACAAATCCTGGAGCTACGGAATTCTGAGCCCCTCAGTGAAACTACCGGGCATCAGACTAACACAGCTCAAACAAAATACTTCTTTGCAGCTGATAATATTCATTTCTGAAGCTCTGACCAGAAGTCAAAGATACTCCCAAAGAAGTGTGCTCCTCGGGGAGCATCTCTGCTCTGGAAAAAAGGAAGGTAAATTAAAAAAAAAAAAAGAGAGAAAGAAAAGGGCTTTGAGTGGAGCAGAAGCAATTTCTGCCACAACTCTTTATTATTTATTTCATCTGTTCAGATTTCCATACCCAGTCAGGAGTTGGGGTCCACTGTCCACTGGAGGATGCACTAGAGAGACGCCTCCGATCCCTCTGAGGATGTGACACTTCCTATCAGTAAATATTATTAAAAAAAATAATAAAGCCACACGTTAGAGCAAGAACTAGAACTCACTGTCTGCTGAACCAACATGCCCAGAGCACTGATGGAAAAGACAAATCAGTCTGCCCCTGGAACAGATCAAACCCCAAAGCCTCCACATACTGAAAACATTTGCTTCGATCCAGTGAACCTTTTAGACCTCTATTTGCTGAGGTATCTCTGGACTTCTTGGTGCTCTTTGTGGTACATCCTGAAGAGTGTTTTTCCAAGGGTGGGCTCTCAGCAGCTCCTAACCACACCCTCTCAAGGAACAATCCACTCAGCCCCGAACAGGAACACTGTCTTCATCTTTGTGATCCCTGAAAAGCGCTTGCCAAAAGTTCACCATTTGTTAATGCTTTCTTTTTCTTCTCTCTATCACTCTGGTTTCATTTCTCTCAGATAATAGACATCACTACCACCCTGACTTTCAAGGTCAGCCAAGGAAACATCCCAATATTCATGATGGAACAGAATGAAAACCCTTTAAAAATCACTACCAGTCTTTGCACAAGGTAAACATGGAGAGGCTTTTCCCTTTGCAATACACCTTGACCATTCATCGCTACAATCTACACCTGACTTTTGTACTAAACAAATAGGATCAGCATTTCCTTCCAACAGCCATTCTACACCTCCACACTGAGCGTCAGAAGGACGTCACTGGACAGGTTCACTCACGTCACCTCTGCACCCAGAAGCAGCAGGTTTGGGGCAGAGCTGCGCTGCACCCCACTGGAAGCTGAGTGTTCTGGGACTGAGGAACAGCTCAAACCAGCTGACAAAGACACGTCATGACCACGATTGTGTTTCAGAGGCTGCTGGAAGAAGAAAACCCTTCTTCTGCAAGTTCTCAGCAAAATTCTCCCTTAACAGCAGCATTAATGGTGTGCTGAAAGCCATCTTGCTGACCATGGTCCCTCGCGTGGCATCAGAGAAGGCCAAGAAGGATCAGTAAAATGGATTCGAGGCTATTCAAGAATACTGTTCATTCCAGTTTATCCAAAGCCTAAATGGCAGTATTACTTGGCAATGTTTGCAGATGAAGCCTAACTGCCCAGCTTCTGTGCCCTGTCCCCATCAAGCTTCTAAAAATAAAATTCATAAAAGCATAAAAATGATTATCTCCCTCAGATGACTCTACACCCTTCCTCTTTCTCAGTGCCTCCCACAGCATTGCCTTCATTCCAGGTGTCATCCAAATAAATATACAGCCAGCTGATATATTTAGGAGAGGTGACATGGAATTACAATGAAATGTGAGGGCTGTTCTATATCTCACAAGAGACACTGGAAATATTTATGACTGATAAGGGAATTACATTCCAACAGATAAAGAAAGGAACTTAAATCAGTCATAAGGGTGAGGATCCTGAAATTCATCCAATGCCTCTTACTAGTTTATATTAACTCAGCTGGAATTGAGTTGGAATCAGGGCAGAACACAAACAGCCATCGTGCAGGTTGTCCAAAACACCACAACCCCCTGAGAAAGGTGCAGGCATTCGACAGCAGTGATGCCTCTCCCAGCAGCATACCCCACACCCAGCCCCTTACTGCCCTTCACCTCCTGACTGCTTTATGGCACCACAGCAAACATTCAGACACGCAAAGAGCACTGCTGTGGGACAACTGTCTGAGACCAAACATCTACGTGCATATACATACAAGCAAACGCAGCAGGGAGGATCAGGACAAGGGTGCTCCCCTCAATATGCCTAAATAGGCAGTGCTGCCCTTACCCCACTCCAGGGCTCCCCGTCACCCACAGCTGAGGGCAGGTGACCCTCTGGCAGAGGCTGCACAGACTCGGGCTCCAGCGAACGCATGGTCCCATCCTCTGACACCTGTGACTTCTCCGTGAGCTTGTCAATCCCTACGTTCAGAACACAGAAAGCTCAGAAATGAGTTAAATATGTTTAAAAGTTGGCATTCTTTCTCTGCCCTACCAAGCACATCAGCTGTAATCTGAGCTGTTCTCCTTTCAGCAGAAGCAATGAGATGCAGCCTTGATCTCATCACCCCACAGGAGTTCACCTGCCCCTGGGAAAATACTCCTTGATGCAACAAGGACACAAGTTCACGTGAATACTGTCAAACTGAGGCCAGAAGTCAAAATCATGATAAAAGGTCATACAGACACTAAATCTGAGACAGCATTCTACTTTGACCTGCCCTCAGCTTGGATAAACTGACCTAAAACAGAGACTGAAAGGCAGTAAGTCATTCACAGACGTAAACTCTTAATCTCTTCCCACGCCCAGTGAAAGGGTGAGTCCTCTGTACCTCACAGTGAAAACAAACTTTTCTCCTCTTACCAAGATAAACTAATGCTGACCTGGAGTGGCCACCAAACTTGTCTTCAGCGTCCCTGGCTCAGCGGGGGCAGCAGGACGTGACCCCTCCATGGAGGCTCCATCCTGGGAGTTGGTGCGAGAAATAGGCTCCGGAGCTTTCTTCCTGCGCTGCAGACCTTTCTGGATGGACTGTGAGTCCGTGGGTAAGTTGGCCAGCTGGTGAAACACGTTCCGCTTGCGGATAACAGCATAGACCAAGTTAGAGTTCCCTGGGAATCACAGTAACAAAATGAGTAGGGAAGGAAGGCTCAAAGAGCCCTGCCAACCTCATTGGCAACAGGAAGCCTGACTGTTGAGACCCTGCGAGCTCATAAAGGCCATGGTGCAAGGAAGAAAGAGCAGTGTTATGTAAACTTTTATTCATTATAAAGCCAGAAGAAAATCAAGTTAAATCTTTCCTAGGCCAGAAAGGTTGACAAGAAACTGGTTAGAGAGTGATATTCAAACACGTGAGAAAGAAAAGGGCACTTTAAGCCATAAAATAGCACCTGTTCTTGAGGAATAGATTCAACATTTATCCATGATCCATAAGAAGCTCACAAAGTGAGTCGGGACATTCTGACTGAGGAGAAATAGGAAAGCCAAAAGGCCACAAATTGTATCATCTCTGTCAGCAGGAAATGGAATGAAGCCATCATTTAAAAGGTGATATAAAACACCATCACAACGGCTGCTTCAGGACCTGGAATCCACCACTCACTAGTGTTCCAGTGGGCAAGAAGAATGGCTGCTCTTGACTTGAGGTTTTAAAGCAAAGCATTAAATTCGAGCAGGGAGAAGTAAGAGCTCCTAGCAGGCAAAGCGATCTCACTCTCATTTCCTGGAGGCAAACAACTGTCATGCCTTTAGGAAGGAAAGGATAAGGCACTTCCTGGGGAGGCAGCAAGTGCTAGAACTTTCCTTGGATGGGGCTGTTTGGTCTTCAGCTCCACAGGTCTGACAGAGCAGAGCTGACACTTTCCAACACTTAAGGAGATAGAAGTTGTTGTGCTTCCTCAACTACTTTGCTGAGCAACACGAGCAGTTTCACAGCAGCATCCAGTCTGCTAGTGTTTGAGCCTTACACACTCTTTCCTTTCTCCTTCCCTCTGCCCACCTCATTTTCTGCTCTAAGACTGAGGTTATGCTGATAAATAGCTGCCATCCCATTTTCCCCTGACCCAACCCCAGTTACCTACTAACCCAAATTCTTGATCCTGTACACGTCTTCATGGAGCTGCTTGCTATGTTTCTCCCCCACTCTCATGAATTTGGACTTTCTCTGGATTTGCATCTAACCTTCTCTTGGATTAACACAGGGTAAGCCCACTAAATATAGAAATTTCTTACCATCAAATTGGTACTGAATTATGTTGTTGAAAACTTCAAGCAAGAAGAAAACAAGATGATGGTTCTGGACAGCAGAGAACAAGAACCAGGTAGTAGAGAAAGCCTCCAGGAGATGCAGTAACTTGTTAGCAGCCACCATGGAAAGAGACTTCAGGTACGGAGACACTATGGAAGGCAAACATGAAAATCAGAGATAGAACCAAGGACCCACACAAAAACAACATTTAAAACATCACTTTTACCACCTCCTCACGCCGCACTCCTGGGAAAGCTTCATGAAATAGCTGAGCCCAAGAGGGCTCCAGAAACATTTCCAAAAACAAAAGACTCTAAATAGATCTATGGGCTAAGAAAAGCAAATGCTTCTGCCTTCAAAGTGCCCCGTGGGGTTTTACAGCAGTAACATCGCGGCTCGTGTCCCTTCCGAAAATTTTGCACAATCAGAGCCAGCGCTGAAAGCCAAAGGGACAGCATCGCTGCGGGGAGGTGACACTCCCTGCTGGAGCAGAGCAGTACTGCCACCCCCGGCAGCGGCCGGGGGGAAAATCCCTCTGCCATCCCAGAGCGGCTCCAGGAACACTGCTGTCACCCCCCCCCAATATCTGAGCCCAGGCAATAAACCTGAAGGCAGCTCTGATCTGCAGCAGCCACCTCCAGCACGGACTGGGAAGCATCACGGCTTCCAGCCCCAGTCACTGACACCTGGAGACGCGGACTGGCACGACCCCTCTGCGCGCTGGCTCCGTGCAGCGGTGCTCACCGTTCACAATGATGGTGAGCAGGCAGTCAAAGAGAGGCTGCAGACGCTGGTGCCCACTAGTTATGATCTTGTGAAAGACCTATAGTAGGAAAAGAGATCTTGAGCAAGGCAGAACCTTACCGAAAGCACCCTCAACCAAAACCAGTGCCACCCCCACACTAATCGCTCCTGACACCATTCCTTGCGAGGCAGGGCCTTGCATACTCCACAATTACACAGGTGGAGAAGACTGCTCTCACTGCAGACTCGTGCTCCAGGAGCACAAGCTTTATTTACAAGGAATCCTTTGGGGATATGATTATAGCTCTACAGTACTGCAAACAGAAACTGACTGAGCCGCTCCAAAAGGCACAGCCAGCCCAGGACAACAATAAGTTACCAGGAAGTAAGAATTATCTTCATCTCCAGTGGATTTTTGGCTCTGAACCTCAACGATAGCTGCTTGACATACCAAGGAGCTAATGATCTCATGTTTGATATTAGTGCAAACTTCCAACTCCAGTATTTGTCTTACATTTCTTAACTACACCCTCAGAGGCATGGAAACAACCAACTGCCCCACAGCCAGCCCAGACATTCCCAGTTTCGGCCTTCCCACCTCTAGCAGGCATTCTTATAGGGTACACAGCATAATGAAAACACAGATGACCTAAAGCCAATGAAATGTAATAGCAAAACACGCAGCATCAAGAACAGCTCTGGTAATGGATTCTTCCTCCTCCTTCTAGTGGCAATCTCCTTTAGGAGGTTTAATCAAAAGCTGCTGAGAAATTCCTCACTGACAAACGAGCACCAGCACACCAGAAGTACTACACGAAGCCAGAACTGCAAAACGCACAGCCATGCGTGGGCAGCAGCGGGGCCCAGGCTGCAGGCTGCAGGATGAATGAAATCTCGCAGCAACCCAAAGCTGTGGGGCTGAGTTTGGTAAGGACACCGCTGTCCTCATTCCGTCAAACACGCTCCATGCAACTCCGGTTACTTGGGACAGAGCCAGCAACACAGTCAGATTTCCTGCACTCAAGTCTGTCAGAGATCACCCAGCCACCCCACGGCACCAGACTCAGAGTCCTTTACACACCAGTTCATCTCCATCCCGGGTCTTGTTCTCCGAGACCTGTGCCCCCTGCCAGACACATCACCCCAGGTTAACAGAGGACAACAACCCCCCACCAGTGCTCGGATACACCCCACACACTTCCTAGCTACTCAGTGGACAGGCAATCTAGGAAGGAACAGTAAATTGTTCTGCTTTCTCACTCAGTTCCCGGAGGTTTGAAACAAAGGTTCAGAGGGAAGGAGAAGAATCCCTAGAGCAACACTCACTATGATGAGCAGATCCGCATGAGTCCCTGTGAAGACAGGGATGTCCATAGGCACTCGTACAGAATACGGCTTGTTCAGTCGCACCCCAAAGTTGCGCTCCCCACTGAGAAGCAGGAGGATAAATACCCCAATGTGCATCAAGCCCACTCGTGCTGCAGAAAACAAAACGAACAAGAACAACAAAAACAGAAAAACCTACCACACTGATGCCAAAGGACTGCTGAAAACAGGAGGGCAGTGAGGAGAGAGGAGAAACACAATGAGACTGAAAGAGAAACTGCAGACACCAGAGTATCCTGATAAGGAACATCCCACACAGAGCTCCTTAGGTTGCTCCAGCGTCTGTCTCGAGCATGTATAGTGCCAGTACAACACAATCTCAGATTATGTTCTTCACTGGGAAAGATCTGACTTCTTCCAGCAGTCCAGCATGGAGTTATGACTGATTTATACCAAAGGTAAAAGAAAATCACTCATTTTTTCCTCTTCTTAGGATCTGGGAGGCAGCTTTTGACATAAGGACTCAAATAAGCGTTGGCACATGCTAAGGACAGCCCTTCCACGTGCTGTCATATAGACACATCCTGCTTTTAAGACCACAACAAACATCAACACCCACCCAACTGAACTACTCCCCCTCATGCCTGCAGAAGGCTAGGAACATGCACTCAAGCAGCAATCTCAGGGGCAGAGAGGAGGCATCTTAAAAATATTTAGGCATAGATCACCCCAAATAATAAAAATAATCAACTTACACTGGTCTGCTCTGGCATCATTGAGAAAATACAGGATTGGGACAAGGATATCCAGAACATCACTACTCTTCAGCACAAAGAAGAGGAATTTCTGCAAGGAAAGGATTTCAGACAATCAAAGAATATTTGGTTTTATCCAGCATCCACAGAGCTCAGGCCAGGTAGTTAACCAGTCTATGATGAATGTCACAAGGGCTGGGATACGCACAAGAACTTTATCTCCATTATTTGCAGTTATTTTAATAATTGCTCCTGCTTCAAGCAGCGACCTTCACAAGCTGCAGCTCCTCTCACAAGCTCTCCCTGGAGCCAGACCAGTCCCACCCAGCCAGCTGGAAGCAGTGCTGCTGACAGGAGTACCACAGTCAGTGCTAACTACCTGCCTGCAACCTCCCAGCAGAGCTCTGCCCAGCCAGAGCCACGCCAGGCCCTGGGGAACAGGGCTCTACCCTGGGGTATAGCTCAACAACAAGCACATCCACACCTTGTTGAAGTCACAGAGTTTCCAAAAGAGGACGAGAAGTTCCTGATGGAATTGGATCTTCTTGGCAGAGTTCGGCAGGTAGGTCTGGACCAGCGGGTTGGATAACAAACGGGCCACTCCTTTCAGGATGAACTGGAAATCCTGCCAACAGACCAGGAAAGAGACTGCGGTGGGCCCAAGGCTAGCTCACCCAGCACAGAATCAGACAGGAAGTAATTCAGGACTGGAGCACATTACCTCCTCTCGGTGTATTCTTGAAAGGTAATTCACAAACAGATTGTCTGGTCCTGGAGGCTGCGTGCAAAGACAATGAATTAAATGCTTATGGAATTATGAGATCTAGTCAGCAGCCGAGTGCAACCAGTAGCTCTAGGGGTGCACAACTCTCGCTGAAGCTTTGCCCTCTGAATGATCCAGTTCTAAATGCCAGGACACAGAGCACTTTCAGAATCAGTAAAATCAGGGAATTCTTACTTGCTCCTGATTCAATTCAGTGACCAAGACCTGCTGGTTTGGTCATCTGTGGCTGCTTAGTGTCCTACAGGAAAGGACGAGGACTGGGCCAGAGATAGCAGACTGCAAGGAAGACTGTTCAGTAAAGGCTGGTAGAACAGGACCACAGCATTCAGGAAAGCAGCAAATACAGATCTCAGTGTCACTCACATCCACATCATCCATGGCCGTGCCAGTAGTCGTGCCATCCACACTGGGACTTGAACTGGTGGAGCCGTCGTAGTCCAAAGTGACGATGAGCACCTGGGCTGCCTCCTCCACCAGGGGCTCACGGTAATCAGAGAAAAGCAGATGATTGTAAGGAATCCCATAACCCACCGGATCGTAGGCACAGACGACATTCAGGAGTGAGGTGAAGAGGGGGAGCGCATGTCTGGGCAGGAGAAAACCATCTCAGAAGGCAGAAGCAAGAAGCAAATGGTGCTGCCCTGGGGAGGGACAGCCACCTCTCCCCAAGATTTTGGGATCATAACAAAACAATAGCACCTTCTCTAATCCACCCAACCCTAATCTATGACAGGGGACAGCGACAGAGCAGCACAGGGGCAAGAGTTGACACCCATCTCCCAGCAGTCATCTTAACCAGAGCTAAAAACAAAGGGGAAAATAAAAAATAAAAATAATTAAAAAAAAAAAAAACCAAAAAACTTGGGGCCTCCCAGAGAAATCCCATGCAATAACGAGGAAAAAGAGATGGGACCTTAAATCCAGACTCTAGAAAGACCAAACTGTGCTGCTCCGATGGACAGCTGAAAGTTTCAGGGGAGACGATGTCACCAGAGGGCAGCATTCTGCCACCACCAACACCAACGACCCAATGAAGTGCCACACCACCACTCCCTCCAGGGAACAGCATCTACAGCAGGGGAATGCATTTGCCTTTCCCACACAACAAGGACCACTCCTGTATCAAACTCCAGTGAGTGCCAAGGTCAGATTTGCCCTTTGCTGGTGAGGAACGTTTCCCACTCAGCAGAGATGCTAATGGGGATGGGAGTAGGACACACTACCTCCAATTGTTTGGGGCTGCTGTCCAAGTCCTGTGCCCACCCATTACCAACATACTCCTTTGGAAATATTTCAGTGTATTTCTCCCTCTAGCACCCAGCTTTGCACCCTCACCTGTTCTCTGTAGAGCAGAAGAATTGCACCCAGGGGTTGGTGTTGCTGCTGTCTGAAGATGGAGGCAGATACATGGCCTCAGAGAAACAGGTCAGCAGCAGCTTAAGCAGCTCTGTCCTAAAAGAAGGGAAGAAGAGGCCAAGTCCTGCACTGAAGCACAGGAGGTACAATCACCACAACAACGTGTGCTCAGTCTCATCTAGAAAGTACTTCTATGGAAAGCTGAGTCCATCTCATGAGCAGCATTTCATTCATAAACACTGCTCAAAATGCTGCCTTTTGAAAAAAAGAAATGCAATACAGAGTTCCTAGGCCGTTTTAAAGCACCATTTTGACAGTTTCTATCACAGACATTCCAATTCCCATATCATACTACAAAAAGCTACTCAAAAGCACAACCAGTTTTCTCTTTGCTGCCAGAAACGATGGATTAGAAAGGGGCAAGGTCCCTGCAGAAGTCACAAGTGCCTCAAGAAGCAAGGAGAGCCCGTCTCCCTCAGACCCCCTCAGTCTCCTGAGCCAAGCTTCTCTCCATTCTGCCTTTGCAAACCCTCTTACCTATTCAAGTCATGAATGTAGTTAGGCTGTGGAGAGTGAGCAAAGCCCACTCCTGCCTCCCAGATGTACTCACAACTGTCAATGGAGTGGATATCTTCTGCTGTGTCCTATGGAGAGAAACAGGAGGTCAGAGCACACAAGTGCAAGAGTTGGCAGTGGTTACTGGTATCTGAGGCAGCCCAGCCCCACTCTCAACAGCAAAGAAACCAGCAGAGATGCATCCTGATGCTTGAGGTGTACGTACCAGCCCCACTGGGCGTCAGGCACAGGCCTCCAGTGTGCCAAGGCACAGCACTCGCCACCTCCACTAGAAACTAACACCCAGAACCAAAACATCCAGGATATATTTTGTTCTAATGATGGGATATATCACCACCTCCTCTCTTCTCCTCCACATCTCATGGAACACAGTCTAGGTCCGGGTTTTCCCTTTGCAAATATATTCCCTCTCCCAGTAAGAACCCTTCCAGCCCCTTGACAGCAACTGGCATGACTCCCAAACTCTTGCTTTGCAGCCTGAGGAGATGAACCACAGCAGCTTGCCCTTCTCCTCTGTCAGGGCCAGTTGAGCATAGGTTGAAGCAGCCCTGTGGAGACAAGAAGCCATTGCAAACCACACGCTGACCCTCCAGAAATGACTGGAAGCAAGGGCTCAGATGAATATAATATACTTGCATCCAGTACCTTTGGCATGCTTTGTCTGTCTCTTTCCTTACATTTCATTAACCAAGCTTTACCACCATTTTTTCCTTCCTGCAACTGGGGAAAGCAGACCAGAGGACTGTTTCTAATTGCTCTAGATTCCCACTGCATAACTTCCTTCCCTCCCACAATGGTAATGATCTCATTGAGGGCAACCAAGATGCACTCAGCACACCAGCCACAGCTCCCACCAAACCAGCATGCCGACAGCAGCTACTGCTAACACAGAATCAACTGCAGCCTCCTCCACAGTCCTTGCTTTTCCTGCCTCTCTACCCAGTTCCAACAGATTGGAGCTCACCCACCATTAGGTTCCTCACCTGGCTCTTCAGAACTGCTCTTGGTAAAACTGAAGCACCTAAGGTCTCCCTCCACAATCAAATCTTGAATATTCCCTCCAAACACAGGCTTTGTGGAAAGAAATAAACACACATTTGCTTCTGCCATGTACTAGACATCATTACAGCAGTTGCCCAGATCTAAAAAGCAGGTGCTTATGTCTTCAGAATGCTCAGCCTTTGCAGGTAAGCAACAAAATACAGACACAAGTACTGTACATAACAGAGGGATCCCCAGTTTCTAGCTATAATGTCAAGGCTGACTTTGAAAGGAAGGCAAACTGCAAAAAAGCATGGTCGTTCCTATTTCTCCTTCACCAATTCCCTCCCAGTGTCTGTTCTTCTGTACTCCGTTCTACTTCAGCAACTGTAACCTGTACTTCTGGGGCCATGTGCTGTTCTGTTATGAGTATGAGGTGGTTGTACCCTTCTCTGCTTTCTTAACCTGCACTTAGACACGAGAACAAATCAAACCAAACCCAGAGATGGGAAGTCAGCTAGGCAAGGACTGCAGAGCCTGCAGGCAGCTAACAGCAAGGAACACAAAGCATTCACGATCCCATTGTCTAATTCAACTCCCTCAGAGCCCTGGAAAGCCAGGCAGGCTGCTGCCAAGGGAGAAACCACAGGTGCAGTGAGAGGGACTCTGCCAGGACCAACTGCTGTCACTCTCACTTGAGCAATCCACCCCAAGTGGCAGCGCAGAACAGCAAGTCCATCTGTTTCCCATCTTCTCTTAGCATACGGGCAGCTCTGGTAAAGCCTCACCCCTTTATTCCTAGATGACAGAATTCAACTCAGTTTTTAAAACACAGAAATTCTGAGCAAACTATTTAGGTTTGTCAAGGAATTTTGCAGTTGTTAAACACACATTGGTTTAGTGTGGTGTTACCTCACAGCACTAACAAAAAGCTCTGGTTATAGATACCTACAGCAACACCACAGGGCCTTGACAGGGGAGGTACATACCTGCTAGGAGATCCCTACTTCAGAGAACTCCTCTGAAGTAAAGACAGTCCCCATAATACTGAAACACATTTGTCTTTTCTACATTGACGCAGAGGAAGAGAAGGTGGAAGGGCACAACAGAAAACATACTCATCCACATCACAGCATCTGTGATCAGGCAAACTGCAATTTCCTGCCCTGGACAGCACCAAATTGACAGTGAGAGGAACAAAGTGCTAAAGATCTCTGCTCCGCTGGAAACAACAGAGAGCAGATGTTTGCTTTCCTGACCAGCACGCTGCAGTGCAGGGGAAAACAGCGGGCTCTCCAGCTGACAGCTGCCCAGCCAGCCCACAGCACCTGCTCTAACACACCCCACCCACTGACCCCAAACACGGGTCAGTGTGGGTGCTCAGGCTCCGTGACTCCACCTTTTCCTGCCTGGAGGTTGGTAGGGAAGCTGCTGGGGTCATGCAGGGCCCCCCACCATGCAGCTCACCTATCTCTGTAGACAATCTCATTGTTCAACTCACCACCGTGCTCCTCCGGTGGCTTTGCACAGTGAAATCGGGGCAGAAGAGCAGATCTGCAACAGCAAGGAGCAACGACTCAGCCAGCGGACGGGCATTTTCATCATCCTCATCTCCCTAAATGTGGGGATTGTGAAAGAGTATTATTAGCACAGCTTAGCAAAGAGCACACATTAACACTGCTACAACACGGCAAGGGAAGGTGCACGCTCCAGGAATACACAAGAAGTTACAAAGGAGCAAGAGGGAAAAAACACACAAAACCCACTCGGGAGAGGTACGAAATTCCCCCCAGACAGCAATGCCTATTATGGGAACAAGGTCTTTAGTGTGACCAAACCGAGTGGATGAAGCATTCCTGCCTAGAGATGTCAAGAAAATAGAAGAGCAGCACTGCACACTGCCTCGTGGAGATGCTTACAGAGGATGAAAGAAAGGAATCACTACAGAGTGTTTTAAAGGAAATGAAGAAGGCAATTTGGGTGGGGCACAGCGACAGCAATAGGAAGAAGGCAGGCAGCAGCATTAACAGGCGTACAACCTCTCAGTCCTGCGAGGGCTGCCCAGAACTGCAAGCCACAGAGGAGGGAGAGGCTGTGTGAGCTCAGCAGGGCCACCGCAGCCTGCCATGGCAGGGCAAGCATGACAGCAGAGGGGATTTTGTTGTCTCCAGCATCCAAAACAATCACTTGAATCATGCATGGCTACTTCTCTGCAACCATTGCCACAGGAAACCTTGGCAGATCCTGCCCATCAAACAGCACCCTGGACAGGAGGCCTTGCCCACCGCACACAGGAGCTGCAGGGAAAGAGGGAGCAGGAACGGCAGGAGCTCATCCTTCCCTGCAGCCTGTGCATGACACACAGCACTGCAATCACAGCAGGCAGCCACTGAGATAACAGCTCCATGGCTCTGACATCTGCCTCAGCAACTGCGGGAAAGACACTGCCAGGCAGACCCCGGATGTAAGGAGAAGCCCAGAGGACAGATGAAGTCATCAGGCAGAAGAGATGCTTCTGCTTGGGATAGCATTGGGTCCAAGGGGACTTCTTAATCAAGAATGATCTTTGCTAACACAGTCTCAGCTGCCAGAAAAAGTCCCTGCAGGCTCCAGGAACCTCAGCATCCAAAAAATGGGAGACACATGAGCCAACAGTTCTCAATAAAACAGGAAAGGCACACCATTTTCCAGCAGTCTCTTGAAAGATTTGTGTCAAACATCCTCTTCCTAAACACAACATAACCCTAAACGTCCCTGTCTAATCCCAGCACCCTGCTTAGAACCACATCACCAGTGTTGGAAAAGACCTCCAAGATCGTCCAGTCCAACTGTCCACCTGCCGTCAGTACTTCCCACTGAACCATGTCCCTCAGTACAACACCTAACTGTTTCTTGAACACCTCCGTGCAGCCCATTCCAGTGCCTGAGCACTCCCCTGGAGAAGAACTATTTCCAAACGTCCGACCTGAACCTCCCCTGGCACAACTTGAGGCCATTCCCTCCTGTGCTATCACTGTTACATGGGAGAAGAGGCAGAGGACCCCTCCCCCAGCTGCTGAACAAGGTGGATAAGCAGTTGTAACAGCAGCCCTGCTGGCTCAGGGCATCAGGCACCAGGTGCTGCTTCCCAAAGCAGCAGGATCTAGCAACTCCACAGTCAATTCTCTCCAGCACTCAGCCCCTGCAGGGATCAAAGGTGGACAACCAGCCCCCAATCACACAGATCACACAGCAGAGTGCTGCTAGCAAAAGCTTTCTTTTCCCCTTGAAGTGGCCTCGGGCAAAACAGATTAGAGGTAACAGGCAGCGATAGTGCAAGGTTTGTACTGTACCAACCACTGCCACTTCCCTATAACTCTCCTCCAAAACACTGCAGTACACATAATATTCAGGGGAAGCCACACATTTCAGCACAGTCACGCTGACCTGCAGATTCAGAAACCTCCAGGACAGCACTATTCATGCATAAAACAGCAGCTGTCAAGGGAGAAGGCAGGTAAACATGTATGCCTGGTCTACCTCAGCTGTGTCTTAACAATTTTTCTCTTATTTCCAGAACACGCTAAAGCAATTTGCCCTGTCCCTTTTCACACTTATTTCAATTCACACTTCTCATACTGGAAAAGCCTTCCTTCATATACCAGCTCTCCCCTACAGATACACACCCAAGTGAAATCTTCAGATGACACAGCAACCTGTGCTGAGCAGGGCAGCTGAGGGTCAGAGGAACAGCACCAAGAAATGAAGGAAAGAAACCGACTTAGAAGATGCCACCCAGTTTCTGCATCAACAGAAACGACAACAGTGCAGCTGCCCTCAAATGCTTCCTCGCTGCAACCTCCCCCCCCTCTCCAAAAAGGAGAATAAGTGCCAAGAGACAGACCCCTCCTCGTCCAGCCCCAGGGACAGTTGACCAGAAGAAACCTCTCCAGTCTGGGTCCTCGAAGATGTAAGGCAGGATACGGGTGAGGAGCCGGCTGCAGTTCAAGACGATCTGTCTCTCCTTCTCTGTGTGGCAGCCACTCTCTGCTCCCTGCACCAGCTTCTCCACAGCCTGCAAGAAACAAAAGGCTACAGGTAGCATTAGTTTGAACACGAGCAGAACGGCACAGCTCTGTCCTGCTGGTGACACTTCACACAGACTTACAAGCATTGCTTGGGATCCGTTTTCCCTGAGTTCCATAGTACAGCCTTCAATGCTGTTTGAAACACAGGGGTACATGATCTTAATCAGACCTTTTTCAGTTTCTTCTGTCCTACTGCTAGAGTTCTTTCGTGCCAGGGTAACCCACACAGCACACGTTGTGTGGATAGAGAGCCACAGCTCCTGTGGGCTCCAACCAGCACCGAAAGCAGAAACAGCACTAAGGATTCACTGCACAGCTTTTTAATTCATAGGGTCATATGTCTCCACTTAGTTTCACAGCAGACTGTCTGGGTCACTGACAGCTTGCGTCACTGCCTGAATGGGTACGTAAATGCTGTTTGTATAGCCCCAGCCCATCCACACACAACTCCATGACTGGGCATAAATATATTTCCAGGCACATTTATGACTTTGTACAGCAGGGATGTAGCCCGAGTCTCCAGCCATGACTGCAGATGACATCTCAGCCATGCTGCTGTGCTCTCCACAAACATGCACAGCCATGAGATGTAATGTCCCACCACATCGGGCAAAGGTCAGGGCCTTTGGGACAGCAAAAGTCTGCAGGATCCTCTGACCATGATATCTTAAGATCCAGGGTTCCCAGTGAGCAGGTCTCCCAGCATAACAGTTTCCAGCTGAAAAACAGCCCACATTTTAGTCTCACTTCTTGTAGAAAGACACAGAGCCAAAGGGATTACTTGGTCAGTTTAGATCTCCCCAACTCTTCTCAATTCAGAAGCTGCTGCTTGTCAGAAGCCAGGAGACAGCACAAGGGAAGAATTGCGGTAAGAGAGGCAAGACTGAGAGTTATCACTGGGAACAGATGGGGACAAGCAAGCACAGCACATAGTGCAAGGAAATAATAAGGCACCTATCCCACTGGGAACCACGGGACTCAGGGAATGGACACCTCCCACCAGCACAGCACTGAGGAACATAATGCCATCCTCACCTTGTAACACAGGGTGGCCAAGTTGGAGGGCGATTCCTCTCGCACTGCTCGGATCTCTGCAGCTGGCACAAGGGCAAAGACATCCTGCACGGACGTGGCTGTGTCTGCCCAGAACTGGTCCCAGAAGGCATCGTCTGTTGCCTCGACAGGCTGCAGAGAGACAGACAGAGCTACAGAGGCAGAACTGGCACCCCAAGAGCTCCGAACACCAGTGACTGCAACTGGATCGGGGATGTGCGCATCACCACCAGAGAACAGAAGAGGATAAATAAAACACCATCACTGATTTCTGTTCCAGTTTCTTTAGTCCTTTAGGGTCTACCGCATCAGAGGGGAAAGGGGCAGAACCACAAATGCACGTTTAACTTAAACTATCCCAGCTGCATGCAGAAGGCTGAAAGCACATCTGCTTTTGTGCTGCGTTTCTAAACACAGCCAGGATGCAGTGCTGGGAACAGCTTTCACAGCTCTGATGCTGAGAAGCGTTGCTTTTCTCCCGGAGCTGAATGAGAAGAAACAGCACCGCCTGAACTCGCAGAAGGCGACGTGTCCCCACCACGGGAGGGCAGCGAGGGAAGGAGCCCGGCTGCCAGGCTGAGCACACCCCTACATCCCTTCCCAGAGCTCCTGTACCCGAGAGGCTCATGGCTCATCCACCCCTTTCTGCCAAGGAATCAGCCCAAGTCGCTCTCCCTCAAACCAAATCCACGCATTTAAGCACTTTCCCAATGATGAATGAAATGTTCTTTGTTTTATCACCTGCCCACCAAACCCAACTCCCACCAAGCCCTTCTTCAAGGGGAGAGAGACCTTTTCTAAGGGATCCAACATGACAGCTCCTCAGAGGGATCTGTAGCAACAGCCAAGTGCCTTCAGCCTGACTTTCAGCAGAACTCAGCTTTCTAAGCATGCAAGAGAGCTGTGCTACCTTGCAATGTGCACACGAAAGCCCTCAATGGAGAGAGGAGAAAAGCTATTTGCAAGTCAGATCTCTAATTATGCTCCTCAAAAAGGGCCAAGAATTTGGAAATGCGATCTATGTAATGCAGGAAACCCCACTTCCTCCATCCCCTTCCGAAGCGGGCAGCACAGCAGCAGGGCTGACTGCCACACACACCGGGCTGCTCGACGGCCGCTCCCACCCGCAGCAGCGCTGCTAACAGCAGATCATGCATAAATAATGGCTTCACTCTCATCTGGAGGGGAAGGAGAAAACCATTTCCCTCCAGTGTGAGCAGAACCCTTTTCTCCCTGCAGCCTCCTTGGAGGCTGAACACAGCCGCTGCTCTCAGCTGCAGCACAACAGCTACGATGGACTGAACACCGCCTCCAACAGAACTACGTGGAGAAAGAGGAACCGCAGCCATCAGCCAAGCTGCAACGCTGGATGCTGCAGCAGTGATGTCTGCCGTCTTGGCAAGCAGGTTACCTAAAACACCACTTCTTTCCTTTTTAATAGCTGCATTAAGTCATCTCCCCATCCAACAGATGGCATCCCATGTACAATCCCAGGGCACGATTCCGTACTGACTCACCCGCATCCCTGCAGCCCCCCCGATCTGATTAACCGTCTGGCATCACAAGGCTGCTCGATGCACGTAATATTCATCTCCTCAAAAGAACATTAGTGGATGTTGTAAAGCTGACTGTACTCTGCATACAGCATCTCCGGAGATGTAAATATCCATTTGCTCGTGCTGAGCTCACCCTGCACCTAGCACACAGAAAGGGAATACGGCGACCTGGAACAGCCTCGCTCACTGCTCACCTGCTGCTGGAGCCAGGGCCTGCACCGACGGCCAGAGATGGCTGCAGCACTGACTGCTGTGAGCACAGCAGGCAGCAATCCGTGGATGTGATGGCAAAAAAAAAAGAAATCTCCCTTGTAAGACTTCAGTTCACCTCGACAAGGCTTAAAGTCCTCCCATTGCACGCTGGCTACGCAGGGCAGAATCAGTCACAGCGAATACTTCCAGACTTCATTTCCCCAGAAGTTATAAACTTGGGGTTTCAGAACCTTTAAAACACACCATCCACGCACACTGCAAGGATCAGGAAAGGAAGCCATGTGTATTAGCAGCTCCTTGCCAGTTACTGAGCAGAGAATCACAGCCCTCAACCTGCAATGCTAAGCAACCAGGATAGGTCATGGGAAGAAAGAAAACAGTGCAGAGCTGACCACTTCCTCTAAACAGGAAAAGCTCCCAAAGCACTGCCTCCCCCTACTCGTTACTGTCCTCAGCCTGAAGCTATTATCACCTTCACTTTCATACACAACCCCTTCTCACTTCTCATATAAACCCTCCCAGGCTCAGGGAGCATTCGCACTGTCCTCCCAACCAAGAGTTCTGCGCACTATACCTTCACATCCAACACCTTCGTATCCAGCACCCATTCCCAATAACCCCTGGAGGACTGTCCTCCAGTCTTTGCTTCTTGCTCACGTGCCAACCAAGCACCCTCCAGCCCAGATCATGGGCATTTGGGGTGGGGGTCATCGTTTTTGTGGGACTCAACAAAGCCCTAATCTCTGTAGAGGCTTTTCCAGACACTACTGTACAAACTTGGAGAGTAAGAAGCAGGCAGTGTGCTCCTTTCCACTACAATGAGGCAGAATATAGATGCAATGACCACAGCACCTAACTGAGCTCCAGGAGATGGGGCAACCCTGCACTTATGTGAGGCAACGCAGGTACCACTGACCACATTTGTGAGCCCTGTGCAAAAGGAAAGCCTGAGGACAGATTTATTCAAAACATTAATAGGTAGCAGGATTTCCTCCTCGCTGCCAAGGACAGCAGCTCCACGCTGCTCTCAGCACATAACTGATTTTATTTTCACGGGATATTTGCAGTCAGCAGGGGAGAATCAAGGAGCAATCCCAAACAAGACTTCAGCCAGCTCTCTGCTCACAGCAAAGGGAGATGGAAAATGTGATTTGTGCAGTTCTGCCACTGAAAGCCTCAGCAAAAAGTCAGCTATAGTTTTGGTTTTAAGACAGTAATGTCGCTTCTCCTCAACCCAGGAGAGTTAGGTACCTGAATACATTCAGAAATAAGCTACTCAGAAACTGATCTTTCTAAGCACAAGATTTATTTACATCAGTACCAAATTAACAGCACACCATAACACTGCATTTGCTCATCAGGGAAGAAGGGCAGGGGTTCACCCCGTGTTTGATCCCTTCTGCCTCTTTGGAAGCAGAGGCACAGCTGGCACTAACATCTAACAAGCTAGCTGCCACGATCAAAACTTCTCACCTTCCAGTCAGTTGCCCACAGAAGCCATTGAATCCCCACCTAGCCAGGAAAAGCAAGCCCTTTCCCTGCCACCCAGGACTCCCAGCCCGTGCCCTGCCACCCACGAGCTGTCACCCTCACAGCCCACACTTCCCCTCTGCTGCCAAGCAGACAGTGCTCCTACGCTGGGGGAGTGCTCACACAGCCTGAACAATAGGCACAGCTGTGTGACTGCTAAATTCATCAGAGCTACTCTTCTAGAAGCATGCAGCATACAGAAGTACACGTGTCATTATAAGCCTCCAAGCTTCCTTCCCTCCAAGCCCTCCCCAGCCCTGCACAGCACGCTGCTTACCCCGTGGTTCTGTGTTACCTATGGTTTGACAGAAACGCATTCATCCAGTTGTGTACTGCGAAGACAAGACCAGGAAAAAGAAGATGCTGCTGAGAAAGCAAAGTGTGTTTAAGTTAATAGCTTTGAAGGGGGGATCAGCGCAACCTGAATGCAGGTGCTGGTGTGCTGGGAGGTTACACCACGGCCACGCACGGCAGTGCCCTGCTGCGGTATGTAAACATGGGAGTGCCAACACCACACCCCGGTCCACATGGCACCCGGGCTCACCGAGACCACAGAGAAGCGGAATGCATCCAGAAAGAGCGGCACTTGTTCGCCTTCCTTTACTCAGGGCCCCAGAGCTCCTGCCTCCACTGCACACGTCAGTAACCTGGGGGAGGGGAGCTGCCCTGGGCTGGCAGCAGGACTGCTCACGCAGGTTTCTTTGTGAGCAGCAGGCTGAGACGATCCCTTCAGGGCACGCAGGTACCGAGAAACCGGGTTTCATCCCCCCCATCTCCCTTTGTAATCGCGTTCCCCGCGGACAGAACGGCACTGCGCATCCGACGGCGCTCCGAAGTATTTCGGCAACCAGAGCAGGAACAAAGGCCGCGGGGAACTCGCACCGCCACACCGCCGTTACACCGTCACACCGCCGTCACACCGCCGTCACACCGTCGTTACACCGTCGTTACACCGCCGTCACACCGCCGTCACACCGCCACACCGCCGTCACACCGCCACACCGCTCCGTTGGGACGGAGCGCGGCAGCCACGAAGCAGCGCAGCCCCAGCCCGCACACGCGGGACCACCCTCGCCTCCTGCAGCCCGCAGTGCCGCCCCCCGCGGCCACGCTGCGCCCTTCTGACCCTATTCCCCATCGTTACACCGATTTCTTGCACATCCCTGCGTTCCCACGGCGGCCGTCACCGCCGGGGCCGACTCAGCACAGAGCCTTCAGCTCCTCGTGCTGCGGGCAGCGCGCACACACACACACACGCGCGCACACTCACGCGCACACGCACACTCACACCTGCTGCAGCCGCGCTCGTTACGTGTAACGCCGACCGCCTCCCGCTCCGTCCGTCCTCCACCGCAGCCCGCAGGAATACAGCGTTATTTCGCAGGCCGCGCAGAGCTGGCGCGCGGGGAGCCGTGATAAGCGGCCCCGATCGGCGCTGCCCGCGGCACGGAGCCCCATCCCCGCGGCACCGGGGCCCCGTCAGCCCTCGGCCGCCTCCCGACATGGCGGTTCCCCCCCCCCCGCCCCGAGACATGGCGGCCCTCACCTGCGTCTTGGTGGTCAGCTGGATCACGGCCTTCCTGAAGTTGAGCTTGGAGTCCGCGCCGCCCATGGTGAGCGCTGCGGGCGCGGGCAGAGCCTCACAGCCGCGCTCCGTCCGCCCCGGCTCGGGCCGCTGCCTCCATCCCTCCCCTCCGCTGTCAAACCCTCGCGCACCGCGGCTCCTCCCCCCGCGCCCGCCCCTCCGTCCGCCGCCCTTTCCCTCTCCCGACGTTTCCTCCCTCCAATCCGCTCTCCCCGTCTCGGAGGCGGCCTGGGCTCCTCTGCCTCTCCGCCCCGCTCCGCTCGGCCTCGTTCCCTTCCCCCTGCGGAGGACGTTTTGTAACCCGGGCTTCTCCCCCGCTGCCGTCGGGGCCGTCGTGGCGGTTCTCCGCCCGGGCAGAGCCGCGCACCGCGTCCCTCCGGAGGAGGGGAGGGCCGAGCAAAGCGCGGCTGGCGGGGCGAGCCCTCGTTTGTGCGTAACCGGCGCAGGAATCGCGTAGGGTGGACCACGCGGAGGCACCCAACGCTTCTGTTCCCCCGCTGCTGTACGCCAGCATCAAGCACGAGGCGCAGCTTTCACCGCGCGGACCCGCAGCTGTCACCACGGCGCTGGGGACGGCTCTGCCGTACATCGCGTCCTTCGTGGGCGCTCGCAGAAACCTCTCGCGCTGCCTTTTCCGTGGGCACCGCTGCCACGAGGCATAAAGCTGCGGAGCTCCTTCACACAGAAGGTCCGGTTCATCCAAACCCACCGTCACATCAGCCAGCTCGTACCTTGGAGTCTCTGATGGACTCCGTGGCTAACGAGGGCAAACAAATCAAACACGGACAAGTTCGCGTCCCAGAAAAAGCGAACAGCCTGGCTGACAAGCACTCATTTCCCATCCGGTTGCCAAACGGAGAACATAGCAGGGGAGAAGATGCCAGGCTAAGGTGATGCTATAGGTCTGCTCATAAGGAGTGTCCCCTTTCACACCCTCACCTGGTTGGGATGCGTTGGTGCGAAGGTGCCCCATCCCCACCGGAGGCGATGCTGGGGCTCGTCCCGAAGCCGCCGAGCTGCCCGTGGTGAGGGCGGACCCGGCCCGGAGCAGTGCGGGGAGCGAGAGATGCCCGCACTCCGGGAGGGGCGGCTGGGCACGGAGGAGGAGGAGAAGGAGGAGGAGATCGGCCTCGCCCCCCCCTTCCCTGTCGCCGGCTTTCCTTGCAGCATTTCCATGCTAGAGGTCTCCACCGAGCTGCGGAGAGAGGATCTGCCTGGCTGCGCCGGGCCCTCTTCCTTCCTTTGTGCATCCCCCGGCCCCGTGCAAGCCGAGCCCCCCCGCCTCTCCGGCTCCGTCCCCGCTTAATCCCCGGCCCTGGAGCCTCCCCCGGCCCCGGCGGCAGCAGGCAGCATCCCTCGGGGAAGGCAGAGGCCGGCAGCGGGCAGGAGCCGGTCGCCACGTCGTACCGCCCGCTTCCCGGCCCGCCCGGGGCACCGAGGCCGCATCCCTATCTCCATCCCCGCAGTCGGCGGCGGTGGGGGCCCCTTTGGCGCATGCTGCTCAACCCCCCCGGCCGCTGGTGCTAAATGCTGAGCGCCGACAGGATGGAGGAGTTCCAGAGCGAGGAAGAGGAGCCCTGGTACGATCAGCAGGACCTGGAGCAGGGTAAGGACGGGGACACGGCCAGCTGCCAGCGATAGGAGCTCAGGGGGAGGGAAAAAAAAACACCGGGAGGGTGGGGAAGGGGCGTAAATCCCGGGTGGGGGGGTGGAATACCTTCTCTGTTTGATCAGCAAACCCAGCACCTCATCTTGCAGCAGCACCTCCATGGAAACGTCAGCTGTGCTGCTCCAAACAGCCGTCCTGAACAGGGAAAGTTTGAGATGCGAGGAGCCCAGATCTGCCCTCAGCACCAGGCTGGTGTCATTCGGTGCTGCAGCAAGCTGTGGGCAGAGTACGGATAGTTCTGACACTGCTTTCATCTCCAGGGGCTGCAGGCAGAGTTTTCAGGCACTGTGGTTAGAAACAGCAATACCTTATTTGAGATGGATAAGATGTAGGTGCTGGAAGCATTGCCCAAAGCTCTTGCTGTCCAAACCCAAAGCAAACTTCTAAGTCACCTCATTACTTCTGGAGGTTTCTCCAATCAGCTATAAAAGGAGGAAATTTTGGGAAGGAGAAAAGGAATGCTGAGGTTCAAACAGAAAAAGAAAAAAAAAGGTTTGCTAGAGGAAGGTACTCGTGTAATTTGTTTTGAAATAACTGCCTGCATTTGCAGTAGGTCTTTGTAATGTTTATCCTAAGCTGCACAGTCAGTAGCTCCGGGTATTTGGGACTTTTTTTCTGAACACTTTCCTTCATATTCTGAGTCAATGCGCAGTCAGCAAGTGCCTGAAAGGAGTCCTGTTTCAGAGCAGCTGCCCAAGAATGAACTGCACTGATTTGTCAATGTATAGGAACATTTTTTGGTACCCAAATGCATCACCCCTCTAACACGCCACGCTCCGCACGCATTATGGGCCTACGTCTGCTCTGGCTGTGCATCCAGCTCCCAGCTGTGCTGCCTGTGCCCACCATCACTCCTGTGCATTATGTCATGATTTGAAGTTTGCACAGTTCCAGCTGCAGGGCAGAGGCCCAGCAGGGAATGATAGCCAGCACACGGGGATTCTGCAGCTGGTTTTTGACCTCAGTTTCTCAGTTAACAGGAAGCATTAGTAGCTGGATACTAGCCCCTCTTCTTTGAAACACAACACTCAGATTAAAGCAGGCAGAGGATGAGGATGGGGCTGTCAGCTGGGTAAACAGTGCAGCCTTTGACTCCTCAGAAATTGGGTGACGTGTTCCCATGGCTCAGCAGGGCCTGGGCACTGCTCCAGGGGCAGGAGGCAGACCGAGGAGCAGCAGCACTACAGAGGAGTAGTGGGGGGACACAGGGCTCAGATTGTTCTCCTATCGCTGTCCCTAGCGTTGGGTTCGTGAGTCAGCACTGATCCCAACGTTACGGACACCTTCCTGCTGCAGGCCAGGTCCTCTGCTCCGTCCCAGCAGTGTACGTGCAGAAAAACTAACCCCAGATGATGGATTCATGCCAAGGATAGGCTCCACCTTTGAGCACATGCAGGACTGGAGGAAAACAGACCCAAAACAAGGCCCAACTGTGGGGCTTACTGTCTCTGTAAGAATGGGAGCTGCACAGGCTTGTACAAACTCAGGAGAGATGGAGAAGGCTTTAACTGAAATCAGCCAGCTGGAAAGGTCCTGCGGGATAATCACAACCATAATTAATATGCACAATGCATTATGAAGGACAGTGCCAGACTTGGTCCATGCCTGTCATAGCAGCATCCAGAGACCTTTGGGGATGGCACAGCCCCGAAGCTGTCGGTTTCGATACTGGAAGTGGAAGCACAGTGTGAGACATCCAGTGCAGCAGGATTAGGAGTTGGGCTGGCATTACAAAGAGGATCAGCATGCCAATGGCCAGGGGACATGCCAAAACCACTGCTGGCAGCAGCTAGGAAGGCAGATGACAAAAGCACAGGCTTAGAGACTGGTCCTTGGGAACAACAGTGGGAGAAACAAGCCCCAGTGTGAGCTAGGGGAGAGAAGATCCTGTTGTATGTCAGCTTGTTGCTGGCCTTACTGTCATCTCACAACATCAAATATTATATTTACATCCAAAACTGTTTGCTAAGCAACGGATGGCTTAACTAAGAGCTCCATGACGATTATGTTAATTAACCATTTTAGCACCGTGGAGGAAACCATGCCTTCAGTTCCATGCTGAGCACCTGTTACTTTCTTCCCCATCCTCCACACAGCTTTGTCTTGCTGAATTAACTCAGTTTTCCAAGAGAACAAACCCCAGTTATTCTTTCTCTCCTCAAGGGCCCACAGTGACTGACTGCATCCATCACATGCCTTGGAGGCAGCAGGACCCAGTCCCCATCCTCCCTCCATGTCCCAGTGGGACTGGTGCCTCCCAGAGCCCTTGACCTGTGTCCTAACAATAATGCCACACTGTTCAAAGTGATGTACCAGCCATCTTAGCAGGTAGGAACACAGGCTCGCATCCTAGCCAAGAGACTTGACAACAATAGGGAAGCAGTAGTGCTGTTCTCTGGGTTGTCTCATTCTAATGCCTTAGAGAGCACTGTAAAAATGCAGTTCCAATTGCTCACTAGCATGGCTTTGCTTATTGCCAGGCTTTTCAAGCAGGAATAGATATCAAGGACTGCTTCAATTCTGCCACAGACTCATCTTACCCAGTCTGGGGGAGCAGTGCCTGTAAGTGTCACAGCAGAACACAGCTGTGGCAAACCTTTCTCCAGCCACTGGGAGCTGTGATGTGGCTACAATTGCATCATACCCTGAGCACAGGGTGTATATGCAACCAGACTCTGAGAGAATGAATAGAAGGTAAAATTAGACCATCTGAGCTGGGAACAAGTGGGGATGCCTTTTCAGCTCATCAGAAGCATTTGTGTTCAGAAGGCCATGTGCCAGCAGTTGCACATCTGGATCCACACAGAGCACAACAGACCCAGCAGTTATCTGCCAGCCTCTCTGGCCTTGATCTCCTCCTTCCCACATCCACATCTTTGCTGCCTCCCTCTCCTCTGCCAGCACTCAGTCTACGCCAACAGCAGAGTGCAGCCCAACAGGAGGGCTCCAGCACTACCCAGCACCCTCAGGAGCCTGAATACTGCCTCAGTGTGTTAGCCAGCACACACAGGGGACCGGAACCATCCCATCACCACTGCAATACCAACAGCCCTCTCCTCCCGGGCAGCCACAGAAACTTGGGCCAAACCATCTGCAGTGTAGACAAAAGACCTTATGGCTGTCACCTCTAAAGGTCTCCAGGTTTAAGTACCTTAATTCCTCCTGTCCTGCCAAGCACCTGTTTGCATTGCTAAGAAGAAAAATGACACGAGGTGCTGAGCTTGCACCACACTCCTCACTCATCCACGTGAGGACCCAGGGTCAGCAGTACAGCAGTGACCTGCTCCTGGCTGGATCAGCACTAACAGCTGCTAGCAACCATACCCATCCATTTTCCGCATCACCCAGCCTACACAGGGTGGTCTGCTCAGCTGCAATCACACTCTGCTTGCCCAAACACGGGGGAGCAGGTGGTACCCAAAAATCTGTCCCTTGTGTTGCCCTCCTGGCAGCCCAGCTCTGCAGGGAACAAATCACTGAGGTGCTTGGGGATGATCAGAGAGACTAAAGCACAGGGAAATAAGATGACATTTAGATTAGTCTTCAGGGAGAGGAAGGGATGAGAGCCTCAATTCTGGGTAGAATATCCATGTGCATTTTTCTAGAGTATAAACTGTCCTACTGTGTGAAGAAGGCAAGCAAACAAGGAGTAAGAGTCGCACACAGCAACAACCAGGACCTGCCTCCTGTCTGACACAGAAACTCCTTTCTGCCTGCTGGACTTTGGGCACATACTTCCAGCTGTGGGAAGGAGCAGAACTGGGGGAACTGCTGTATGTTCACAGCCTCAGTGCTGTCCTGAGGACATTCTGCTCACAGCAGTCGTGGGAGATTTGGAGTGTGTCCATGCTGACCTCTTCCAACCATGCAGCCACAGCAATGGCAAACAGAACCATGCATGGATGCCATCCTCAAGCTTCCTTGCCCCACAAGGAAGCAGCGGCCGTAGCAGTTGTGCTAAACTTGGTGGCCCCAGAACTGCTCAGGACCTGCGTTCCCTAAAGCAAGAGCGCCAGGTCCGTGAGGCCTCCTGCTCCCAAAACCATCAGCAAGATTCTCACATGGCATCAATCCATGCATTGCTGTCTTCAGCTTTAAAAGAGTAAAAGCCTCTCTCTATTCACGGTTCCCTGCATCCCAACATAATTAATTAGCTAGAGCTTTGTTGCCTGGAGGAAGGGTGCCCACAGGAAAATATTGGCTTCCTTTCTCTCTCCTCCCCACCATTTCCCTTGTATGTATTTGTTTAGGACTCCTGATCCACATGCACAACCAGAGCCTCCACCAGTCACCAAGCTCTTAGAAACCATGTTAGCCTACAAGGCAAACACAGGCACGGAGGCTGTTTAGATAAGGGAGCACAGATGCAGCCCAACCCTGGTCTAATAACACGCTGTGTTATCATGCTCTAACGATGTAGTAAAACATGAGCGGATGGCTGAGTGCACAGGGATGGGACTGCTGCATATGGGTTTGTGTAGATGCAGACAGCTTATAAGCAGGGACAGCCAACCTAAGTCTCAAGCATTAAGGTACCTCCCATGCACAGAGAGCCTCTCTGCAGCACAGCATAGCAGAGACAGCACATTCCTGAGCCCCTGCCCTGCCCAGGGCTGGGATTTGCTCCCAGGAAGCAGATGGGATCACTGCTTTATTGCCCACCACAGTTTCTCACTCCTTGGTGGTGGCATCTTTGCTCCAGGGACTAGAGCCACAGAGGCAGCACAGGCAGAGCTGCTCTCATTGCTCCTTGCTCATCTTAAGCCCCTCCAAACCACATCTCTGTGGACATAGGAGCTTCCTCCTGCCAGGGCTGCTTGCAAAGCCAAAGGCAGCCCATAGGTTCAGAACAAACTACACAAGAGAAGGACAAACAAAGGAAGAAAAGGAAAATGAGCAAGCAGGCAATCCAGCAAATCTCACTAGACTAACAGAGCCACCCATGTGCCAGCACCAGCTCAGCCAGAACCACGCTTTGAATGGGCACATCGGCACAGCTCTTCCACATATGCCTGTAGGTCATCCACGAGATGTGCGATCGCTTCATCTGCACCGCAGCACATTCCCTTGCAAAGGCTTGTAAGGACTAAGCACTGATTCTCTCCATCACCTGTCACGGAGCAGCAGTAAGTGATACACAGAAGCTGATCTTCATTGTAATGTATCCAGACAGCACAATCCCTTGCAACTAAGGAGAAAAATAAATGAGTATTAAGCACACCCTACCCTGGGGTAAACCAGCATAGCATCATTTATTTAGGTTTTGAAAGGAATAATTGCACCTGCCCTTGACTCTAAGTACCCGTGTGTAATAGAGCAGATAGCAAATGCAATTAAATTAAACGTCAACAGCATTAAACATCAGTTCTTAACTCTCAACCCACCCCATCCATCAGCTCACAATCACCCTGCGCTTCCTCCGGGGGCCGTGCACCGGGCCGTGCTCGCTGCCCCTCCCCAGTCCTCAGCAGGAGGAGGAGCAGCCCTCACTGCGGGCTGCTAAGGAACGGACCACGACTAATTCCTAAATAGACACTGAACCAAAGGCCACATCCTGCTCAAAGCCCCGCACGCTGTGAGCCCCGGGTCTGCGATCGCTAAGGGCACTGTTTTTAAGCTGAATGTTGGCTGTTTCACGGTGCTGCCTTCAGCGCTGCCGTGCTCCATGGCTGCGTTTCTCCTGCTCAGAGCAGGGAGGAGGCATCACACTAACTGCTGAACGAGGGCAGGCTGCACAGCACTGGCTGCACAATCTGACAGTGGAGAAGCAAAGCAGAATACAACCCGGGGGGGAACTTTGTAGAGAGAATCCCTGAACAGTCCTTACTTCGCTGGAACATCCCGCTGATAAATGCACACCAGCCCCAGGTTGCCATGGTCTCTATGGAGAGGAACCGGTGCTACCCAAACCTGCTTGAGCTACTCACATCTTTTCTCATTGAGATGAATCCGCTCTATAGAAGACATTGAAACACTTCCCTACAGCATCCCCTCCCTCCTAACGCCCAGGGAAAACAACAGGTGGGAAGGAAGGGACGCAGCGGGCAGACGGATTAGGGGATGTTTCAGCCGCGGGCAGGGAGCGCGTGATGGCGGCTGAGGCATTTCAGTGACACTGAAAGGACCAATTCCCCCATGTCCTTCAAACCAGGAATCTCAGGCCCTTAAGCTCAAAATGGAAAGGAATCAATTTCCTCCTTGGAGCTCAGCCGTGTTCTTTCTTTCCCACTTGTCCCCAAACGCTGCCTATTTCCCCCATTAAATTATTGCTGACAGAGTCCTTTAAATTACAATGTAGGATCTCACACTACCTAATCCACTTAACTCAACTCCAGCTGATTAAATTGGATGCCATATGGTGAGAGAGCATTGGGGTAATCCGTGGGGACGGGACACACTTGACTCATTACCTGAAGCCCTCTGCTCCACGCCAGGCTCTCCTCGCTGCAGAGATCAGGGAGGACAGATGTGATCTGCAGCGTGCCCCCCTCCAGCAAGGTCATGGGCTCTGGCAAGGTGTCAGTGCCATTAAATGCCATCCCAAGGTGCTTAAAGGCACAGTTCTTGTTCTTTGCTGATGCGTGGCTGTTTCTCCAGTCCTCAGCTGGCACAACAAGCACTTGCTCCCCTGAGAGCACTTTGGGAACCAGAGAAATTCAGTGCTCAACAAATGAAGTCTGTCCTAGAGGGTATGCCCCTGCAGCCCAGTAGGGCTCGCAGCCCTCAGACCAGGATGCTGCATGACAGCAATGACCGATATTTCCCAGAGTAGCACCCCGACCAAGGGCACTGCTGAGAGTCCCCTCCCACAGCAAAGGGGAGATCCGAGGACACACAGCAGCTGCCGGGAGCTGCCCCCAGCACCACTGGGGCCAAAGCAGTCATCACTCAAACTAATAGCAGCAGCACTTCTCACAGCATTATCCAACAGGAGGATCACATCCTAGCACTCCCCCCATGCAAGAGATTGCGTCCAAGCAGCCAGCATCAACCTCATTTTACAACATGACATCTGAAATGAGCAATTTTCCCAGGCACAGCGTATACCCAAGGGGTCCTGATTCCCCTTCTATTGTCCTATTAATGAGTTATCACTGCTTCCCAATCAACTGAATATCCAAATTAACTGCAGGGAGAAACTAGAGCAGCTCTCAGCCCCAGCAGAGACTCTGCAAAACACATTATAGCTGTAGGCTGGAGACGTGGACAGCAAAGGGCTGAGGAAATGCCAGGGCAGGAGCAGCAGCACACACGAGTGTCTGTTTCCTTACCTTCTTGCTCTGAGGGCTTCGAGTCAGGCTTACACTGCCACCACACGATACAGACACTTCCCTCCATTAGCAGCAAGGGAAATGAACACCCATGCAATCACCTGAGCTCAGGCTTCTAATTATAAAGACAACCAATCCCTTTGAAAGCAAAGTGCTGTGATCAGAGCCAGCTGTGCCACCGCAGGATCACAAACAGCATCACCTGAGGAGCTCAAGCTTTGGCCAACATAGGATTCAGAGTCCTGTAATGGAGTTCCTTTACCCACGACAGCAAACTCAGTAATTTAAGCAGCACACACTGTGAAGGCCTATTTTCCCTACACTCCTCCTAACGCCCAAAAATCTCAGCAGCCTCCTCAAAGCATTCGGAGGTGGCAGCGAGGGAATACACAGCATCAGTCCTTTCTCAGAGCTACCCCGAGGAGTGCAGCAAGGCTGCAGAGCTGCCACCCCCGGGGCTGTGCGCCGTTCTATCGCTCCTGTCGTTCTGTGAGTGCTGATGGATGGAGGCTGACAGGGAAGGCAGGGCAATCCCTTCATTAGAGATAATAATATCATTTACAGAGCGTCCCCAAGGCTCTGCGGGGCTTCACCAGTCCTTTCTCTCATCCTGGAGGATGCTGAGCCCCACTCAACCCCACAGGGGATGGGCATGAAGATGGAGATGGGACGGGGGACTGATGTCCGGTCTCAGCCAAGCATTGTGGGTCTGATCCTGGCTGCACTGCAGAAAGGCGACGTGGAATGCTCCAAGCGCAGCTGCCCCTTGCTCCTGGAGCCCAGCAAGATGGAATAGAGCAGATTCTGAATGTCCTATAAATGTGCATCCACATCAAAACCTGCTGCCCGCACAGCCCTGTGCAAAGCAAGCTGTGCTTGGAGCAGGAACCACAGCAACAATGTCCCTTCTGCTTTCCAGACTTGCACTTGGCTGCTGAGCTGGGGAAGACACTGCTGGAGCGCAACAAGGAGCTGGAGGAGTCCCTGCAGCAGATGTATGCCACCAATGAGGAGCAAGTGCAGGAAATCGAGGTGGGGACACACACTGGGGACAGGAGCAGCCGGGTCACTGCTGTCACCTCGGGGTGATAGCACCACTCCCGGCAGCACAGATTGCAGGAAGGGATACGCCACAGGGATGAAAGTCCCTTCCATATGCGCCTGCAGCAGGGTGGATTAAGGTCTGGTTGAGGTGCTCCCAGCCCCCGCTGACTGACCCTCTCACCCCCTGCACAGATGTGCACCAGATTTTGGCACCAGCGTTGGTTGCAGCCCACCCACCAACCTCTGTGCTCATGTCTCAGCACTCTGCTGCTGCTTTCCCTTGGTTCCAGGCGCCCTTAATCACGTTTGTTCTCGGCCAGCCCCTTGGCACCCCCTGCACACAGCCTCCTTTGTCTGAGGCACAAAACAGCTCTTTCTCAAAGAGCTGCAATCCACAGTGCTGCTTCATGCACCCTTTGGGGTCAGGGCACTACTGCCCACAGCACCAAGCTGAGAGGCTTAAACCCACTGTGCAGGGTGGGTTTACATCCACTGGAACACTTCCAGAGATCCATGAATTAAAAAAAGATTGGAAACCGCTGATTTGAACGGCACAGGGCAGAGACAGGCAGGGAACTCCCAGCACGTGGCACGGCGAGGAGGGGGGAGAAGGGCTTTGTGTCTTCATAGCCCCGGATTTAGGGCCTGATCCCAGCCAATGCCCTTGTGCCAGGCTGTGCAGGGTGAAAGCTTTCAGGCTGCTGCAGAGGCTGCAGGACGGGTGCTGTGGCTGCAGCTCTCACATTTCACAGATTCAGATTTTCTGCAGCCTGAATTCCTACAGAAATGCAGCCTCTGCAATTGATCTGTCAGATGATGCAGTAACCACTGGGCCAAGTGCACTCAGCTCCAGTGAAGGGCCTGAAGGGATATCGATTTCCTTGGGGTATTGTGAATAAAAAAGAAGTCAAGCAGAGTGAGTGAGGTTAATGCCCTTCACAGAGGATGAGGGTGGGGGGTCAGTCACGTTTTAGACATATGATCATGTAAGCATGAGTACATCCACTGGAAGATGCTTCAATCAGGTGGAGGATAAACTGGTCACAAAACACAGTGAAGCTTAGGCTGCAGGAACTTCTGCCCATGAAAGAACCTGTGTTTGGGATGTGGAGTGTGGTTTTTTTTTCTCTTTTGTTTTGCAGTACCTGACCAAGCAGCTCGAGATGCTACGGCAGATGAATGAGCAGCATGCCAAAGTCTATGAGCAGCTAGATCTGACAGCGCGGGACCTAGAGCTCGCGAATCAGAAGCTCGTGCTGGAAAGCAAGACATCTCAACAGAAGATACAATGGTACGGCCTCCTCTGGTCCAACACAGTGAGGGCAGGACCCCCATCCTAACTTCCCCCTGCCCAAGGGCTCAGCATGCTCTTGCTGCTCCAACCATTCCCTTATCAGCCAGGTTTGGCAGCTGGGACCAGGCAGAGAGAGGCATGGAGCCCTTCCTGCATAGTGGACGTTTCCTTCAATAAGAGGCACGTGATGGAACAAGGGAGGTCCTGAGCTCGCAGCCCAGCAGCACACTGGGCATGGAGCCCGCATTTAGCTAGACTAGTTTGTCGATAATTTCTTCTCATACAATAGGCTCGATCAAGGTCATGCCTGGAAACAGACTAAGCCATGTCCTTGTGCTACAGCATCTTCTGCAAACAGCTGTGCAGATGGGGAGTCTGAGAGCAGAGGGGGAGTTCTGGAGCAGCTTTAGGAACTGTGCTCACAGACAGAAGAAAACAAAATCTCTACCCAGTGTTTATTTCTACAAGAGAAACAATAGGAAGAGTAAAGTGCTTGAGCCCTTGCAGTGCAGACATATTCCAGGATAGTGCTCGTGTCCCAGAGCTGACTCAGCCAACAGATTTGAGGACAGAAGGTCTCCTGATGGTACTATCCCTTGGCACTGCTCCAGTCCCTCCTTTTCTACAAAGCCCCCCCAACAGAGAGCACCTCTGCCATGACAGCAAGCACTGTCACGCTCTCAGGACACAATAGGACCTCCATAGATTGGCTTTCTCTTTTTTTCCCTAATCAGGAGAAAAAAAACCCCAAACCTCTCAAAGATGTGTGACCGCTGTGTCCAGCTCCTCACCTGTGCTCCCTGCTCTCTTTGCAGCTTGACGGAAACGATTGAGGGGCTGCAGAACCAAGTGGAGGAGCTGCAGAAGCAGGTGGAGGAGATGCGGAGCTTGGAGCAGCTCCGTATCCGGCGGGAGAAGAGAGAGCGGCGCCGAACCATCCACACCTTCCCCTGCCTGAAGGAGCTGTGCTCCAGCCCCAGGTACGGAGCAGGGAGGGCACAGCCGTCCCCCGGCGGCCCTACAACCTTCTGCCCCCGTGCTCTGCCCATCTGCAGGGAGGCAGAGGGTCAGCCTCTCTCTCTGGCAAACCCCAGGACAATTCCAGCAACTCCCATAGCCCCAGCAGCACAAATCAAGGTATGCCACATGCTGTACAAGCACCCTCAGCACTACTGCACACCTGAGCCTTCCTAAATCCCTGCCACCGTGCTAATTCATTGACCCTGTGAGCATGTTTCTTGCTCAGCTTAGTCCATAACAGAGGCTTCTTTAAATAGATAAGTAATAAAATTATTTACTGAAAACATTCACTACCAGAGGATACAAACAGCAGCACAGGAGATGCTATGAGGGTATAACCAAACCCCCAGCAAAATCCACTTTGTGTCCCAAGCAGTTCTTCTACCACAGTACCCTTGAGTCCCCCCGTGCCTCATGCCCACAGCACATTGCTGCTCTGCAGTCAGATCTGAAGGTCACTCTGCCCTTCAGTAACTTGGAAATCTGTTCAGTGCCCCCCCCCCCACCCGCTGTGCCTCCCAGGAGGAGCCACAGAGCTTCCCTTTTTCCAATCTGTTCCAACAAGACAGGATGCCACAGGTACTTCACTAAGGAGGAAAAAATGATTTCCCAATAGAAGGGGGAAGCGCACTCTATTGCTCTCCAGGAAGGGAGCAATGGAGAAGAGGCAATGCATCACATCAGCATCTCTTCCTGCCTCCTCCTTGCTTCATGAATCCTGGAGGATTTGGAGCTGGCTGCACAGGAAGATGGCAGAGATGTGAGGGGGTCGTTGGGCTGGACGACCTTAAATGTCTTTTCCAACCCTAATGATTCTACGATTCTTTGAGTTGCTAACACTTCCTACTCTTCCAGATATGAAGATGCGTTCCAGGTCCACAGCTCCTCAACAGAGTTCAACCAGAAGCCACTGGAGCGGGAGAATGAGCGCCTGCAAGCCATGGTGGACTCCTTGAGGTCCCAGGTGAACCAGGAGAAGCAGCGGAAGGAGCGGGTTGAGCGGGAGTACACCTCCGTGATTCAGGAGTACTCGGACCTCGAGCAGCGCGTGTGTGAGATGGAGCACTGCAAGCTGCGCATCAAGGAGCTGGAGGCAGAGCTCCTGGAGCTGCAACAGATGAAACAAGTCAAGAAGTATCTGCTCAGCAGGGAAGACAACCTGTCCGAGGCCCTCCTGGAGCCACTGAATAACGCCCCAGAAGCAGACTACATCGACCTCTCAGAGGAAGAGGGAGGGAAAAGTCACGGCCCCTCAATGACACCTTCCCCGAACCACCCCGTCCGGAAAAGCTGCAGTGACACAGCTCTCAATGCCATCGTCACCAAGGATGCCGTGAGCCGGCACGAGGGCAATTACACGCTGCATGCCAACAACGTGCGCAAACGGGGCATGTCCATCCTGAGGGAGGTGGACGAGCAGTACCACGCCTTGCTGGAGAAGTACGAGGAGCTCCTGAGTAAGTGCCGGCAGCACAAGGACAGCGTGCGTCACGCGGGGGTGCAGACCTCCCGCCCCATCTCTCGTGACAGCTCCTTTAGAGACTTCCGGGGAGAAGGGTTTGAGTTGGAAGAGCGAAAATCCATGGAGAAGACCATCAGCAAACACGTGGAGGCCGTGGACAAGCGGCTGGAGCAGAGTCAGCCCGAGTACAAGGCTCTTTTTAAGGAGATCTTCTCCCGCATCCAGAAAACAAAAGCAGATATCAATGCCACAAAGGTGAAAAACAAGAGCAGCAAATGAGCTCTGCCCCTCTGCGATCCCTGCGTGCTATCCCAACAGCCAAGTCTCCTCCTCAGCTCCAGGAAACCTCACCAGCCACACTGCTTTGAAGGTTTCAGAGGCCTCGTGTTATGTTCTTGTATGGGAAGGGAGTGAATAAATGATATAAATCGGTATAAATGCAAGAAAGCATCACAGAGTCTCAGCTCATATTTTCTGCTTGGGCTCTGGTGGCTTGTTGGACAAATTGTACATTGTAGTTAGAGGACTTAAGAATCTGTATGATGGATCTCTGCATGAGCCAGACATCTCAACAGCAACAGAACCCACACCACAAACAAGGAACTGCTCACCTCCTCCACTCTTTTCAGCTTGTCTTACGGTCCAGTTACCTGCGAGCAAAAGCTTGGATGTCCTCCAGCACTGCAGCAGCTGGAGCGTGGTTTCACAGCAAAGCAGTAAAAGCCATCAGAACTTCAGGGGCTGCTGGAGAGCACCGGCCCAAGCCTCCATGTTTGTTCTGTGGCTAAGAACCTATGCTTGTACCCAAGAGACCCTCCCCCCACCTTTCCCCTCCCCAAAGGGCAGTATGTTCTTGCTGTATAAGCCATTCTTTTGTCAGTCAGGTTTTTCAGCTATTTACAATGCAGGCTCGTTGCAACTGGAAAAACTTGAAGAGAAACATAGAACTGATTGTTCTGTCTTCATCGATGTCACTTAGTAACTCACTCCATACCCTCCAGACTTTGTAGGCAAATGGGATTTCCTCACTTTAAATCTCTTCCAGGCCAGGTGAATCACTGTGCCTGCCAGGAACCTGATGACCAGGGCTTTCCCATAAGCTAGGTAAGAAGTGCTGTTACAGCATCAGAGACATGCTTTCACCTCATGGTCTGGGTACCAGCCCTCTGCACTGTGCTATCCAGCAGGATGTCATTGCCTCCATTGCAGCAAGCTCTTCCAACACAGCATGCACGGCAAAGCCGCCTAGCAGTGACTCCCGTGCGAGTAGAAGGATAAAGCACCACACTCATACAACACTGGGACCACTGGCAGCAGCACTGACCACACATTGCCCTACACTTCTGCTCTGTTTTCCCAGTCAAGAGGACAGATTTCAGTCTTCTGTTGAAAATAATCTATCTTGGCTGAGATATCATCTCCAAAAGTCATCACCTCTTATGTTCCAGCTCGCTCACTTTCCAGCACTGAAATCTCTTCACTTTTGCTTCTGCAGACATGCAAACACAGCCAAAAGGCACTGCAGTCTCAGGAATCACGTTTCTATTTTCCATAAACTAGCAGTTGACCTTGTATGGACAGATGTGTTTTAGGCAGAAAAGCAGTTTTTCATTACAGCTTAGGCAACACTCTGAGCACTGAGCCACAAGAAATGAGCATTTCAGTGTAAGCTACCTATCCTGTTCTGGCCTGGAGAAGCTGCAGGCCAAGTCTGGATTCTGTTTTCACCAGCTCGCATCCCAAAATTTGGGGTATATAATTGGGATTTTTGCAACATTTATTTATGTCAATCTGAATTTGGCTTTGGAGCAAAAAATTAAACCTGAACTATCCTCCAGGTCTCGAGCCTTGATGCTATGAAGAGCCACTTTTCTTTCATTCACAATGGAATTAATGCAAAAAATATCCCCTTGGCCCTTTGTCTTTTGTTGAGGTAAGTCAGCAGGGTGTGATGCCCAAACCCACCTGCTCCAGGAGCCTTCTCCTCTGCTCCCACCACCGAACTCTCCTTGCTTCCACGCTTTGCATCTTCAGGTGCCCTATGGCCCCCGGCTCAAGAAAATTAGGAGCCATCAGCACGATTGTGGCTACCAGCTCTATAACAGTATGGAGAACCCTCATGCCTTATTTATTTATAATGGAAAGCAGTTGATTAAGAATAAATAAACAAACAAAATGAACAATGGCAACAAAAGCTGTGTCCAGTAGATTTTCTCAGAGTACTCCCCAGTTTCTGCGCTGTTACGGGAGCTGGCGTGACCAGCTCCGCTGCCCCCGTACATCTGTAGTAGGGGATCTCCAAAGCAAAGTCATTTTAAGGCAGCCAGTGTTCACTCTGCAGCCATCTGCTCGTTGCATACGTGTGGGAAGAGGATTGCCCTCACTTTCCATTTTGAATGACGGTGTGGGATTGGCATCCCAGTTAAGCATACATCAGATTAAATATATTTTCAAATGCTTTATTGTCTTCTCAGATAAAAAGAAACACTGGTACTCTCAGAGCTCAGACTTTCTTCAAAGCTCGTTTTACTTTTAGGACCAGCACAACAATTACGTCTTTGATTATGTACGATTTGGGTCAAGTAACTGCTTCAGGCTGCTTTGCAGGGAGCAGAGGGGATCTGCCAAACTGCACTGCCGCATTATTTATATAATGCACATGTTATGCACTTGGACTGAGAGCATTTGCCACGTGATGAGAACACTTTTGTTAGCTCAGAAGTGTGTAGAATCACATGATTCTGAAGCTCATAACTCAAATGTTATCTTTATTTTGGTTCTTTTTTGAAAACCAGGTGTCACGGTATTAGTGCTTTGTTTAAGGAAGAAGCAGGTGTCATTCACCTGCAGTCTGTTCAGCAAAGTGCTGAGAGCATTCTACCTGCATCCAATAAGATGCGTGGAAGTATATATAGGTGCTGATGACTGTGCGATTGAGTCGCTTGGTGATTTTTTTTTTCTTAAATCGGTCTTTCAGCAATGAAAGGAGGAAGAAAACAAGCACGCTTTGGCCTTTATCCCACCTTCTATTTCAGCTTTTCAAATTGCTTTGAAAATACCAAAGGAAACTGCACAATTTCATCTGAAGAGGTACGAGGAGCATTAAAATAACCACAGCACTGCAGAAAGCGGTGTAACAGAAAGCAGCAGCGGGTACAGGGAAGTGCTGATTTCACGATTTATCAAAGGTTACTGCCCCGCTCTCACGGAGGTTAACAAGGCCGCGGCTCGCCCAGAATCCACTTCGATCCGCGGGGCGGAAGGCGGCACTGATGCAGGCAGGATCCGCGCGGCGCGGCCGTCCCAGCACTGCTCCTGCTGCTCCGTACGAGAGCCCTCGGCATTATCCGCAGTGCGGGAACGCCGCCCCGCAGCGCTCCGTCCCCGGCCGCACTGTCCCCGCAGTGTCCCCACGCGTGGCAGCGCCGACCGCCGCCGCTCCAATGCGGGGATTTGCTGCGGTCGCTCCGCTCACCCTCCGGCCACGAACCACAGCAACCAACGCGTTCCCCCCTCGGCATCACGGTCTCGGTCTCCCTCTGCCGGTTCCGCTCCCCTCCTTCCAGCGCTCCATTTTCCGCTTGCGGACGCAGAGCGGGAGCGGTCATCCGCGGCCCCGCGGCTCAGCCCCGCCGCCCCCCCCCCCCCCAGCCCCACTCCCCCGCGGCTCAGCCCCACGGAGCACCGCCGGGAGTGGAGCCGCACTCCGGCAGCTCCCGGCCCCAGAAGCGGCTCCGGCGGCCGCCAGCGGGCGGCTCTGCGCCCCTCCCCCCCATCAGCATCTCCTGCAGAGCTGGGAAACACATTAATAACACGCGCACAGATCCGTATTTTGATGGCGTACGTGGGTTTGCTTTTCTCGTGACACGCGCTCCTGCGCACTGAGAGCCGCCACGCGGAGCCAAAGGCGCCGCAGCCCCACGTCCCGTCCCGCCCCGCGTGGGCCCCGGAACGCAGCGCGCGGCCGCCGTTTCCGGGGGGAGCTCCGTGTTGAGGGACGCCGTGTCACGTGGGCGCGGCGCCGCGGAGCGCTGTGGAGACGCCAAGATGGCGGCGCGCGCCGTGTGCGGGCCGTGGGGGCTGCGGGTCGTCCACGCGCGCTTCTCACAGCGCGCCGCCGAGTTCCGCAGCGCCTACAGCCTGGACAAGCTGTACCCGCCGCGGGACGGCGGCACCGCCAGCGCCACGGCGAGTGGGAACGGGCGGGACCGGGCTGAGGTGGGCTCCGGGCCGGGCCCCGCGGCCGCTGCCTCCCCCTGCATAACACTGCCTCCCCGCCCCTCCCCTCGTGTTTTCCAGGTGGAGGCCGAGCCGGCGGCCCTCAGCATCCCCGTGGGTGAGTGTCACGGCTCAGCGGAACCGACTCAAAGCGTTTTCTGCGCATGAAAGCGCACGGCCCCGCGGCGCAGAGCCGGCGTCGTGCCGTGGGCTCTGCGTGCTTCGAGGACACGTCGCCCATCTTCGCTGTTCTCACAGTGGATAACAAATATTTAGAAAATGCAGCTAAAATGGGCTGACTCTCAAAATGTCAGTGCTCAGTTTGAGCTGAAAGCACCACCAGGAGGCTGCTTCCAGTCCCACACGGCATTTCAGGATGTCAGTTACCTCTGTTGCTCGCTGCAAAGCTAAGGGCTGTTTCCCAGGTCAGCATGTTTCTGTTCTCCTCCTCCAGACCGACTGACCATATCCTACAGCCGGAGCAGTGGCCCCGGTGGGCAGAATGTTAATAAAGGTATGAAGGGTTCTCTGACCTAAGGAAAAATCCCAGTTGACATCCAAGCCTGAAAGCTGTTCTCTGTGCTCTACGGCAAAATATTATCAGCTTGAAATTAAAAGAACACCTTTGTACTGCCTGATGTGAGTTTTTCGTTATTACATTTTAAACACAACTCCTAAGTCTGCAGTGCCCGAGACCAGCAGTAGCAGTCGTTCTCCCAGAAGCACTCTTAACTGTGTCACAGCAAACATCACTTCTGTAATCTGTTTTCCTCGAGCATACAGTAATCCAGCTGGATTCTTAAGCTTTCCTATGCAGTAAAGTGGTGGCTTAACTCAAATGAGGAAACAAAAAGTATTTCCTGTTCTGCCAGGTAGGAACTAGCTGATAATAGCAGTAAATCTTGTAATGTGTAGGAATGCAAACACCATAAAATTGTCTTTTAGAATAGTATGTAAAAAATGTAGCAAGATATAAATTACGGTCCTTCTGGAAATTCCCACTGGCATCAGCATACGTTTAAAGGGCAGCAGAGAACAGACTGAACTGCCTCATAAAACCCAGGAGGGATATCTATTGCATTTGAAAGGTCCTGTTTTTCCTTCCAGTGAATACCAAGGCAGAAGTCAGGTTCCATCTGGCATCAGCAGACTGGATCCCAGAAGCTGCGAGAGAAAAAATGGCATCAATGGTAACTCCCCTCTCCCAGCACTTCACAGTTCCATCCAAAATGTGGCAAACATAACCAAGTTTCAGTGATCACATCATGCTTTTACCTCCTCAGCACAGAAATAAGATAAACCGAGCTGGTGAGCTGATTGTGAACTCTGAAGAGAGTCGCTACCAGATGAGGAACCTGGCGATTTGTTTGGAAAAAATCAGAGTCATGGTGAAAGCAGCTACTGAGAAGCCCAAGGTGGTGTCTAAGGAGACTGCACAGCAGCTCATAGCCAGGTACCACTGCTGAGATGGCTTTTGTTTGCTCTGGGGAGGGAAAATAAAAGAAAAACAGTTTACTGTCATTCTAGAAGCAACTCTGTAAACAAAACAGAAAGATCTTGTGGTTAAAACTGCACCAGGGACACACAGTATCTTCTCAGGAAACATTCTGATGTGGCTTGATGACAGATACTCATTTAGATTTTCTTTTTAAAAAAAAAAAAAAGCTAACAAGGTAACGTCCCAAGAATGTCCACGTGCCTGTGGACATCTGTCAGCTCCTAGCTGAGTGTCTGTTTAGAGAGCTGGGGTTTTTTGTACACTAAAGAATCTTTTCGTTGTGTTTTAGGGTAGAAAAAATGAACCGTGAACGATTAAGACAGAAAAAGATACACTCCACCATAAAGCAGAGCAGGAAGGCAGATTTCGACTGAGAGCAGCAGAGCTGGAAGTCTTCGATGTACAACCTTTATAAGGAAACGTTGTTGGCAACTGTGGATGATACTAAACTGAGCCGGATGGAATAAAGCCTGTCTAAGAACGTCAATAAAATCACGTTTGGAGCCCGCTGGCTCTTTGTGCTTTCTGGTCTCTGTCTTTGTAAGAGCTCCCTCTGCTGCTGAACGTGCAAGCAACAATAGATCGGTCAGGAAAGAAAGGAGCGACGGCTTTCTGAGCTCAAGTGTAAGTAACAAACAGAGCATTCACCGTTTCCAGCAGCTTTTTTCTCAGATTTTAGTTAGCTGGTTTTGTTTTTCCTGTCTTGGAAAGCACGGCATTTCACTGAATCGGCCCACAGCTGCAGCAGGGTCGGCAGGAGCAGCCTGCTCTCCTTCAGCACTTACAGACAGAAACCATCGTGTTCAGCACAGGGCAGCTCTGGCCTCGAAGCACAGCTCCGAGCGACTCAGACTCCTGAGCCGCGGCAGTTGTTCACTGTGACCCCACAGAGCCCACGGGGCTGAGCTGCGCGTGGCGGCGCCGATGGCTGAGCGCGTGGCACACAGGCGCGCTGAAGCCACGCGTTTTTTCTGCGCTTTGCAGGGCCCCAGTGGCCTAATGGATAAGGCACTGGCCTTCTAAGTCAGGGATTGTGGGTTCGAGTCCCACCTGGGGTGAGCAGAGGGGCTCTACTCTTTTAGACAAAAAAACAACGCACGGAGGGAAACGCCTGCCCCGCTCCTGCGGCTCTGAGCGCGGCGCTGCGCCCTTCCCCTGCGCAGTACCCGCCGTGATGAATCCACGCAGACATTTCTGCCGCGCTCAGAACACGGGAGGGAAAAGAAGACCCCCGGGGGGCACCGCGCCCGGCGCGGAGGATACGGCCGGGGAAAAGATCCACCCCAGATGGGACTCGAACCCACAATCCCTGGCTTAGGAGGCCAGTGCCTTATCCATTAGGCCACTGGGGCTGCGCCGCAGTGCTTCCCGGTGTCCCGGGTTAACTCTGTGCTGCCCGGGCGGGCGCGCCCCTCCCCCCCCCCTCCCGTGCTGACAGCACCGGGGCGGCTGCGCACCGCTCAACAGAGGGGCGAGAAGCGACGGGACCCCCCGAGAACGGGGTCCGTAAATCCCTAAGCCCGCAGGTAACAGAAATAGAGCAGAATAAAAAGACGAAGAGAGGGGCGTGGCTGCCTGACCTTAACGAAGCGCCCGTCCGTATCGGCACGCACTGACACGGGGAGAAGCACTGCCGTCCTCGAGGCGGGGCGCGTGGGCTCGAGTCTCTCGTAGGGTGAAGAAGTGGTTTTCCTCCTTTTTATCTCAGCGGTTTTTGCCGCCCCGCAGAGCACACTCCACTGCCGCCCGCGTCGGAATGAGCCGCACGTGTGGCCCCGACCGCCCCCGGTGCGCGCGGAGCCCCGGGGGAAGAGCCGCCCCACAGCTGCACCTGACGGCGCGCCCAGCAGAAATTAAACGATTCGTGATCTTAAAACAACCACGAAGGGACTCGAACCCTCAATCTTCTGATCCGAAGTCAGACGCCTTATCCATTAGGCCACGTGGTCCCCCTGTCCAAGCTTAAGGACCCGTCACGCACCGACGGGGTCCGTCCCCCCCACCCCCATTCCATCTGCGCTGAGCACCGCGCCCCCCTAATAGCGCTGGGGACAATAACGCTGGGGACGGGGAAGCGGGAGGGGGCCCCCACGTGTCAGTGTGACAATGCAGCAGCCCACCCTGCCCCCCCGCACCGCGCGGGATTCCCACGGGCAGCGCGGTGGCGATCTGTGCTGGGCGCCCCAAACCGCGCTGCTGAGGACGGCAGAAATTCCGCATGCAAACGCAGCCCGAGATGCGGGGCTCGGGAGCGCGGCCGCTGAGGAGCCCGGGCAGCACAGCGGGGAGGGCTGAGCTCTGCGGGACGCGTGGCCCGCAGCACGGCATCGCCTGCGGTGCACATCTGGGCCAAAATGGCTCTGCTTTCCGGGCAGCAGAGTCATTTCCTCCCACACCTAACAGAGAAATAACTTGGAAAGAAACTTCACTTTAGGTTGCAGTAGCGTGATATAGCCCTGACCGCAGCTGCCTTTTAAAATCCATTAACTCGGTAGGATAAAAGACCCTCGAGCAGCTTTTTAATGCAACAAATTGGAGAGGGCTCTGGTCCCACACGCATTTATGCGCAGGGCTCTGGTCCCAGGGCACCGCGGCTGAACTGAGTGCCCGCACCGAGCAGCTCCACGCAGAGATGCGGTTTTTTACTTCTTCCCCTCTCAGTAAATCCTTCCCATTAGCGCCGGCCCTGCCCTGCCCTGGGAAGGGTGCTGGGCCGCTGTCTCCAGCGTCTGCGGACAGCGACGGGGCCCGAGGGGACGGCTCGGAGCTGCGGGGGGGGGGGGGGGGGGCTGGGGAGGGCTGCGCCCCACGGGGCGGTGGGGACGGCCGGAGCTCAGGGAGAGGAGCGCTCAGGCAGAGGAGCGGAGTGGGGCGGTGCTGGGTGGGGTTCGGGGTCGGACTCCGTGGTCCTCGAGGGCTCCTCCCAGCTCGGGATGCTCGGGTGTTCTTCCATGGCCGCATCCGCCGCTGCCCCGAGTTGCACCTCGGCGCTCCCTACACCCCCTCCTCCCCCCGCGAACCCTCGGGACGGTGCGCGCCGATGTGCGGCAGAGCTCTGCGGCTGCGACTGAGCTCCGTTCTAAATTCTCCCACTGCGTTAAGATCCTTAATTACTTTCCCGCCCCACGGGAAAAGTGGGTCACTTCTCACCCCGCGCCCGTCCGTATCAGCACGCACTGACACGGGGAGAAAGGAATGAAAAAAAAGCGAGAAAAGAGCAGCGTGTTCACCCCAGATGGGACTCGAACCCACAATCCCTGGCTTAGGAGGCCAGTGCCTTATCCATTAGGCCACTGGGGCTGCGCGGGATGCGCGCTCCCGCCCGTGGGAACGGCCCCAAATGTGGCGGCGTTGGCAGCGCGCCTCCCCCCCCCCCCCCCCCCCCCCCCCACTCCCCACCCGCGAGAACACGGACAAGAGCGGCGCGCGGCCACGCGCGGCTCCCGGCCCCGCCGCGGGATGACCACGCGCCGATGGAGAAAAGGGAAATCCGCCGCACCGCGGCCGGGCCGGGCTGAAAGAGGGAAGCGAGCCGGGGTACGCGTGACCCTGCCGCTTCTCTGTGGGGATGGGAAGGGCCCAGAAAAGGAGAAAGCGCGTTAAACGACCACGAAGGGACTCGAACCCTCAATCTTCTGATCCGAAGTCAGACGCCTTATCCATTAGGCCACGCGGTCGCGGCTGTGTAGCCCCCGCGTGGCCCGGCCCCAGTCCGCAGCCGCCCCGGGCGGGGGCGCGGGAACTGCTCGGGGCCCCTCCGCCCCCACGGCCACGCGCGGCCGTCCACCTCCACCGCCCTCTGCTCCTCCTCCCACAGCCGCAGTGCAGGGGCTGCCAGCTGGGTTCGGGTCTTTGGGGAGTAGCCCTGCGCTCGGGGTCACTGGCTCTCAGACATCGGGATGTGCGGAGCAGCACGAGGCCGGGAGGGATCGCGCCCTGGGAGCTGGGGAAGGTTGGGGAGCCCCATGACGAGGAGTGATGGAGGAGAGCGGGGAAACCGAGAGGAAAATCCTGGAAAAAGCAGGTGGGATACACCTGTTTCCCATTTGTCACCGCACGGGGGACTGAATCCCACTGCAGGCAGCCCAAGGTGAGCTGCAAGAGCAGAGCTGCGCAGCGGAGCGCAGGGCCGCGCTGCAGCGGGATGCTGACTGAGCAGCGGACAGATGCACAGCTCCAGAACATTCCCACCTCGCAGCTGAGGCAGCGAAAGGCACTTCTGGGGGGTCACCTCCAGCACTGCTCACCACCTCCAGTGGTGCCTGCCAACATCAGCTCGTGCAGCCCTCAGCAGATGCGTCACTCTTCCTCTCCCCGTCCCCTTCTGTGTGGTTCAAACCCTCCTGCATGGCCCATAATTTCCCTCCTCCTGTTCCACGCGATTGGAGGTGCTCAGGTACCATCTACAACATCCCAGGGTAACGGGACTTTTCAAGACTACAAAAACTGGGGCTCTTCCCCCACACTCATAACATCACTCAGTGTACCTGAAGGCATCACTGGAACCACAGCAGGAATACAGGCAGAGAGGAGGATGGCTGAAGGAAAGGCAGAGGGGGATGTAAAATAAACATCTCTGAGACCTTAATCTGAACAGTGAGGACTTGGAGCAGCACCTCAGGAGGACAGAGTGTCAGCTAGGAGGCAGGAACAACATCAGTGATTGCACAAAGTGCTCAGTGCTTAGGGAAAAGGGAGAGCAGCCTCTCTGCCCCCCAGAGCCAATTTTCCTACTCCATTTCAGTGGTGTTACATCGGCCCTGCAAATGAGACAAGATTTGCTGTTGAGTGGCTTTGGCTTCCAGCCTCTCCTTTGTAGATATGAGCCCTTTTTTCCCTCTCCCTCAAATTGTTGGATCTTTGTTTAATGCTCTTCTTTTTCCTTTACCACAACTAAACAGCACTCCCAAGAGCCCTCTGAGTGCATCAATCCATTAGCAAAGTCTTCCTTCCAATGCAAATACAGACTCAAGCTCCTGTTCACAAAACACCAATCCCTCATTAGTAAATATCAAATCAACTTCTGCATAACAAATGACGTGTTTTGGAACTGCTCATAAAGTACCCGGTACCATCTGCCTCTTTATTTGGAAGCAGAGAAGATGCAGCAGGCTTTTATAGCTCTGCTCACACTTTCTCTTGGGACAGGTAAGTTCAAGAAGACTGGAAAAGCTTTGAGGAGCTCTGTTCTCATCTGTGTGAGAAGGGATTCATGATGTTTTCCATACCCACACCCCGTGCCCTTCCTTTCATACATCTCTTTCACAGGTTGAGATCTCTCCTGATCCTTTTCTGATTGAAGTGTATTTTTTTTTCCACTAGGAGCTGCTCCCAGGTATATCTGCACCTACTACGATGTCATTGAGTACCTGAACATCTCCTCTCACAGCAAGCTGCACACACACATTCTGCCAAAGACGCACTGGAAGGAGCCTCTGGAAGTGATGATGGATTTTATGCTGATAGCAATTCTGTCTGTGGTAAGGATGCACAAATTTTGACAAGTCTTTATAACAGAAATCTGTGCCATTGATAGATGGAGGACAGATCTTTCTGCAAGACAGGACGGGGCCAGCAAGACCTGGGTGTCAGCTGCTTCCACTCCTTCAGCTCCGCTGCTCGAGTCCTCTGGAGGATGCTAACAGCCCACCCTGTCCTCCTGAACTAGGTTTCCACAATCTGTGCTGTCCACTGCAAGATTGCTCTTGGTGGAGAGCTCCAGGGCTCTGCATGGGGTATAGCCAAGAAAATTAATTAAACACCTTCCATTTTGTTTCCCTAGGCTGAAAAGCTCCAAACCGTCACTTTTTATTTCGTGTTGAGCTTGGTAGGTTCCATAAGACCGTTTCCCTCCTGTGCCACCCCGCACCATGGCTGGGGCTGAGCCCAGCACTCACCTTTCCCCTTGTGCCTCCTTCCCCAGGAGTGGACAAACACGTTTGCAACCTGGGACCCACAGGATTTCTGTAACATTTCTAAAATTGTTCTGCCCATGGATTCATTCTGGTCACCCCCAATCTTCATTTTGGAAAGGTAGGTTCTCACTTTTTTATCCATCAGCTTAAGAAAAACACTGGATGCAACCACGCAACCGTTGGTAACACCGTAGGAAATGGATAAACGCAGTTAAAAGCCGTTCCCGTAAGCTAAGCGTAACCGAGAATTTCATATATTAATGGGAAAAAGTAGCTTATATAAAGCACTTTGTGGCTGAGTAATGCTGTAGCAGCTCCTGAAATGCAACGTATAGGCTCTGTGAAGCCTGGAGAAGCAGCAGGGGGACGAGCAATGTGGTGGGATGAAATTACCCTTAGCAGTTTTTGCAAGATAATGGGCGGACCTCTTTGGATCCAACAGCAGGTTGGGCATGGCTGCCAGCTCTGTGGCTGCAGGGGGAAGGGATGGGAGTCAGCAGGCAGAGACCAGCACTGAGCTCCTTCCCCGGAAGCCCACACATCCCTTCTGCTGCGTTCCACGTCTGTGTGGCTGGACAGAGCCGTCCGAAAGGGACACTTACAGCCCTGGCTTTTGTGCAGCTGAGGATGGTTGCAGTACCCTGCAGCTCTGCACTCTCCAGTTTTGTTTCCAACAGAGTGAATGAATGGAAGTCCAACTTGGAGTACATCGTTGTCACACACAACGGCACCTTCAACACCAGCCTGCCCTTCCAGGTCACTCTAACGTGCAGCCTGATGATCCTCAAATTCCCCTTTGACACCCAGACGTGCAACATGAGCATCACTTCATTTCCCTACCCAGGTAAGTGGCAAGTTATGTTTTACCACAAACAGGCTAAATGTGCAAAAGGAATAGCTGAGATGGACCCCAGCTGACTCCTGGTTCCCTTAGCAGCACCACTCACTGCCAGGGAGTGCTGTTTAGTTAGAGGGAAAATGAGATCAGAGTTGTGCCGTTGGCACCTCTCCCGGCACATCTCCAAGCACCTGGGGCATTCTCTGGACAGCCTTCCCCTGGGACTGGTCTTTACAAGCCAAATGGCAGCCCTGCTGTGAGAAGCCTGCTATCTGCTCACATCTGATTTTTGCTCTCATCGTGTGTATGCAACCTTGGCTGGGAGGGAAGGGAAGAGGAAATAACTGATGTCTGATAGAAAGCTCAGTTCTGCCACTTCCCTCCTCTCCCCCTGCCCGAAAGCAACGGATCTTTCCATGAAGGTGAAACGGACACCAGCTGAGATGATGGCAAACAGCCAGAGCCTCTTCCTCCCTGATGGTGAATGGAGGTTCACCAACCTGAGCGTCAGTGAATACATGGAAGAAATGGACGATGGAGAATTTCCTGTGATCACCTATATGGTACTGCAGTGAATTCATTTTGTTTTATGCTAATAGTAAAACTATGTATATATGAAACAAGATAGCTTTCCACATTATGGAGCAAGCATCCACTCAGCACAGCGTTATTTCTTGTTCATTTAAATCCTGTCCATCTTCTTCCACAGATTTCCATGGAGAGACGACCCACTCTGTATATTCTGAACCTCATCCTCCCAACATGTGCTCTGTATCTGCTTGACATGGCTGTATTGTTTGGACCCAGCTCTCTTGAGGAGAAAATCAGCTTCCAGATTTCCATCATTCTTGGCAGCTCCATGTTAGCTGTGATCCTCAACAACATGCTTCCAACGTCCTCCAACGAACCACCCGTAATAGGTACTTCATATCTTTACCGAATAAATACTGCATTTTACACAGATAACTCTAAGAAAATAATTGGGCATTTACAGACACATTCATGAGCAGTGAAATAATGAAAAATTAAACTTTACCAGCTGGCTGCAGACAGCAATTTCCCCCCTTCTCAGGGGGACTGCAGATTCAAGGAAGTCATGCCTGTTATCAAACGCCTTATTTGCTTTCCTGTTGTTTTGCAGTGGTCTTTTTCTTAGGCACCTTCCTGCTGATGATCATGGCTGTGCTAGACACCTTCTTCCTGTTGCACCATCAGCACAAATCCCTACGCTTGGACAAAGCCTTCAGAACTGTCCAAAAAGGTAAAGCAGCCCATAATTTCTGAAGCAAGGTCGGGCTGCCTGCACCTCACCTGCAGGCTCGAGGGAAGCGGGTTTCCTCTGGGAAGCAGTGCTCCAGGCAGAGGAGTCCCAGCAGCCCCTATTCCAGCGTTTGCTCCTTGCAGGAATGCACACCGAGCCGATGACCAGCCAGGCCATGAAAGCCCCTGCCAAGAGCACCCAGGAAAAGGTGCAGCAAACCAAACGCTGCTGGAAGCCAGAACAGGACCCGGTTCTGATAGTTCTGGAGAAGGTGCTGCTCTGCAGCCATTTCTTCTTGTCACTCTTTTTCTTCACCGTTATTTTTATAAAATGGAGCAGCTAGGAGCAGCTCTGCCCATCGCTCGCTCGGTCTTTCTCCATTTTGTTTATTCAAAGCCCTCCGCTGTGTTTTCTTTTGCTGCTTGACTCATAGATCCAATTGTTTCAGTTGCCTACATTAGAAAACACAAAACCAAACAAAAGCAACAAACCAGGACTGGGGCATAAGGTCTGCATGCACTGCACTCCAGTCAGTAAAAATACAAATATTCTAAACTCCATGGGCTAGCAAAGTATTGAGACAAAACCATAATGGAATTGGAAGAGAATATCTTAATTCCATCCAATAGTAATTCTTACAACTACGTCAGAAAAAGGGACATGGAGCCCTTCCTCATCTATGGAGACGTTTTCATTTTGAGGAAGGACATTTAAGAATTCCTACTCAGATAATTAAATAAATCCAAGTACGAAGCCTTTGTTCTGTTGTTTCTGTGATTTTCATCGAGATCTGCAACATGCAGACACCCACAACAGTAGGATCACCAGGATTATAGGGGACATCACTTGGGATGTTTTAAATACCATACTTCTGAACATCTGCATCTCACCTACACCCCTTCAACTCCTATTGCCTGCACCAATACCATCACAACCAACCTGGAAAGCAGCCCCAGCGCACTGCCTCTGAAACTACTGAGACAGACCTCACACTGCAGATTACTGCTAAATGTGACATATTCTGTGGTGCTGCAGTGTAACTCTATCTCCTAAGCAACAATTCATCAGCAAAGGACAAAACAAATTCCCTGCACCATGCAGAGAATGGGTGACTTGTTTGCATTACAGAAAATGTGTTAGGACTCAACGTTATTATCAGACCTGGGACCAGAGCTAAGATCTTAGTACTTGCTGTGAAATCAAGCTCACCAGTAAGAGACAAAGTCCATGAAAACCACCCTCCTCACACACTGCTGTGTGGTTCCACATTTCTCAAAACTTGCAACTTCACATCTAAGATCTAAACCACAGAAAGGAGGGAAAACACTTTTATTTAAGAGATAATTCATTCTGACAGTCATCAGATAAACTGTTTCCAAGTCAGTTTACAGATCAGCAATGGGTTTGTGTGGCCAGAATGGATACTTCTCCCTGTCCAGTCTGGTTTCAGGGAAAGCTTCATGCAAGTCTTCAAAAGTCATCTGTTCAAACGGAATCATGCTTCTGAGCTTCTGAAGCTTGAAGTGGGAGCAGAGACAAATATGTTATGAGTCACTCATCAGCAAGAAAGAGCAAAGGACACACAGGAAAGAACAGTGTGTCTGCCAAGCAGGGTTAAAGAGAATATTCACAAAGCAACATCCGTACTTACTTGCTGCTCATACTCAGCAATACGAGCTTTGGAGGCTTTCACATACTCAACAATGTTCTTGGCCTACAGGAAAGCAGAGGACACAGTGAACGTAGTTACAATAAAAAGTGCAATCTAGAGTGAACCTGCAACATCACCTTTTAAGTTCACATTAAAACTCACTGTCATTACAGAAGTGGACAAAAGCTTGATCAAAATCCAAACCCTTCTCAAAGCAGAAATTCTTTTGCTTAGCCAAAAGCCAGAGACACACAAAGACGAGCCATCCTCTCAGGCTGTTCTGCCTGTGCAAATGCAGACTCAGAACACACCCTCCCCCTCACCCCTCCCCATCTTCACAGGACTCAAACACAAGCCTGAAACAGTTCAAACACTTACAGCTTCCTGCTCCTGAGCATCAATTTTGGCAGTTTGTGTATCCACTGGTTCAGGGACCTTCAGTGCACTGAACTGCAAAATGAAAGGAAATTTTAGAACAGTTTGATTTACATAACCCTTCCCATGAAAGGTCGTTTTCGCTAGCAGCAGGGGAGCATTCCTGCCACTCTCCCTAGGACACACTCACAGATGCATAGCTTAACAAGCTTTATGAAACTGATCTCTGAATCTTGAATGCACATTTCACAAGCAGCACCACTTATCTGTATGCTTAAAGCAATCTGTTATGCACTGCATATCATCATCGGGACGAGTTACACTGCATATATTCATCACAGCATTGTACACAGCAAAGAACAGCATCACGAGGAAGTCCAAAAGCTAAGATAAGACCAAAGACACATCCTAGCATGGACAGATTTTCCTCAGAGTTCCCACATCTATCCAAAATCTGTCAGCTCTTTTGGTCTTACAGCAGCCAATTTCCATTCTGCCAGTGACATTGTGTGACCTTCAGCAAATGTCTGGCTTATTCTTTTCAGTTTATTTCTAAATGGGATGGCAACTCGGCAGGCATCAGTTAGCTTCCCATGTTTCTTAGTCTGCAGATCTGCACTTCTCATTTTTTACTACTCAGTAAGTTAAGGAGATACTCCAAATGTTTGTTTTGGGAGAGGCACTACCCAAATTCACTCTGCAGGACACAAAGCAAAGGAAGCTGCTAGTCAAAACTGACAACTCCTTTGTTCTGGTGTTTTCTGCTAAAAGCTGTTTAGCCTCCAAAGAGCAGCAATACACAGCTGACAAAGATACCAACCTTCTTTTGAAACTCATCCACCATGCCAGCTTTAGCAACAGCAGTCTTGTAGTGGGCCCAGTCAATGGCAGGGGGTTTCTCAGGCAGCGCAGCCAGCCTAAGGAGAGGAGGACAGCAGTCACCGCCCGGGCCAGTACAAACCTGATGCTATCACTTGCTCCCTGCTACTCTCAAGAGAGTTAACAGACCCAGCAGAGTTGAACAGTAAATATCTACAGGTTCCTTAATAAAAAGTAGTGATGAACCACTTCCAAAAATTCCCTCCTCCCCAAAGTAGATTTTTCCCTATGCACAGACAAACACAGCCTGCAGCCCCACTTCATTTCACACTTCTATGCAGTGTCTCTGAGAGACAGCTTTACAAGAAACACCAGGCAGCTTTCACAAGTTAGACAATGCCAACTGCAATAGCCAGCATGCCTCCAGCAGGAGACAGCAGAGCTCTTGGAAAGACGATTGCTTTGTACAGCATTTAACAGAGCAAAGAACCTCCCAACGCACTTTGTTTTTCCTACACCAAAGCAAAACGCTTTTACAGAACTACGTTTTTTCACTGTGGCTGCAGTCTGACTCCGCGGAGGATCGAGTAAAGGTTTACCAAAAGAAGCCGCTCCCGCCTGCCCTTAAAGCGACCGCCGTCGCGTCCCTCGAGTTTTGTGGAAAAGGAGAGGGGCCGAAGCCGGCAGCACGGCTCAGCAAGCGGCACTCACCGGGCGGACAGCGCGTCGCTGCGGGTCTTCAGGGCGTTGAACATGGCGCGCTGGTTGGCGGGCACCCGCTCCGCGAAGGCCGCCCAGTCGATGGCCTTGACGGCAGTCCTGCGGGCCGCCATGCTGCCGCGAGAACAGCGCGTTACGGCGCGCACGACCCGGCAACCCGCGGAGCCCCGGTGTGCTCCGGAGCCCTCCCCGCCCCTCTATCAAAGGGCGGCAGTCCCCACCCGGTGCCGCTCACCTTCACCGACCGCCACCGTCGTCCTCTACCACAGGGGAGCGCCGCGCCGGAAGTCCCGGTCCCATCAGCCAATCGGAGCGCGGCGCCGACGGAAACGCGTCACGCCACCCGGCACACGGAAGCGCTCCGCGCTCCGGAAGCGGGGATGGCGGAGCGGGCGGCGGACGGAGCGGCGCGGGGCCGCGCCCCGAGCCCGGGCCCCGGGGGGGTGCCGGGGCCGCCCAGCCCCCGCTCGGCCGCGCCGGGCTTCTCCGGCGCTACGCTGAGCCCGGGCCCCGCCGGTGCGGCCCGGCCGCCCTCCGCCTCCAAATGGGTGCGACTGAACGTGGGCGGGACGTACTTCGTAAGCACCCGACAGACGCTGTGCCGGGAGCCCAAATCCTTCTTGTGCCGCCTGTGCTGCCAGGACGGGCCCGAGCTCGGCTCCGACAAGGTGAGGTCGCGGCAGGGACATCCCGCTCCCCACCGGACCGGAGCGGGGTCCGTGGGAGTCCCCGCACCAACGCGCCCGGAACGCGGCGCTGCCCCCGAGCCACGCGTGTCTGCAGCGTTCCGGCCGCCTTCCCCATCCCCGGGAGCACCCCGCATCCTTCCGCTGCTATTGCATGCAGCAGGGAGATAAACTTCCCTAGGAACAGAGATTAAAGCGATGCTTCGCCCCCTGGACGCGTCTGGTCTTTCACTGTATGTACTTCTGCTCTTAGAAAAGATCCCCATACAGGAGCTGTAGTGGATATGTAACTTTGCAGCTGCTGCAGGTTAACGTACAGATTTTACAAACTGTTATTGTTACTGCAGGATTTCTGTAGATAGAACATGTTGCACAGACACTGTTTAACTGGAAGTTAAATTCTGGTTATGATCACACTAATCATTACCAATCTCAGCCAAGACAGGAGATGGCGTTTTGGAAGACCTCAGTGTTTCATTGCTTTAGAGCAAACTGCTCAGCAGGACGTGTGCTGCTTTAAAGTGATGTAAGGACGTGTGAAAAACTGGTGCACTGGCTTTGTCAGCCCCTCCAGGCTGGTTCAGGAGAAGCTTTTCGTTGTGGATTGTTGGTAATGTGATTGCATTGTGGAATGCCCAGCTGCTAGAGACTGCTCAGAGACAGGGCTGGCACAACGCAATGGGCATTTTCAGTAGTCCGAAGAAAAGGGAAAAATAAGTACTTTCAATTATCACATGCAGTTAATCAGAACTGGAAATCCAATTTCCCTTCTGAGTTTCTTTGTTAAAGTAGTCTGGAAAATAAATTTAGACAGAACACGACTGCCAGCTTTTGCATTTTTGTATTTTTGCAGTGAAGCAAAACTGCTAAGCTCTGCTTTTCTGTTCACTTATGCAAGCTTGGTTTGTGGAAGTACTGCAAGACATCTGCCAGCATTATTGAGCTGCAGCAGTTATAGCTGAGTGCAGATACTTAAGAAAAATGCTGTCTGAAGCATGGAGTCACAGATAGACTTTTTACAGGCAAAGGACTCCAGATGCTCAAAGAAAAGCTGATCTGTGTACAATTTTAAGATGAAATAATTTTTCCCAGAGCCCTTTAACTATGCCTGCTTCATTTCTGTACACACTCAACAGGATGAGACAGGAGCATATCTCATTGATAGAGATCCCACATATTTTGGTCCAATACTGAACTACCTCCGACACGGGAAGCTCATCATAAACAAGGAGCTCGCAGAAGAAGGTAAGAGAAACACATGGGAGGAACTGCAGGCACTGTTTGTACGTTTAGAACAGCATCTCTTCTCCCTGAACAGACAGCAGTTTTGAGCAAACAAGGAGCTTTGGTGACCTTCCCCCCAGAGAGGCTGTGTGAATGATACTAGAGATTGTACCACAGGACTTCTTACAATCCCAGGGAAAGGGGAATCATCTTTCTTAAATGTTCTGCTAACCACAAAAGGAGGCAGCAGTTAGTTGGACATTTTCTTCCAGCCTGGGAGTATGAGGTCGGTGGCACAGTGTGGGAAAGATTTGGAGTCAGTAGCAGGTATTACACTCTTGTATATGAATCATCTGCATTCTGCTCTTTGTAAGCTAACAGCTTGTCTCTGCTCTTGGTTCCTTCCTTAGGGGTACTGGAAGAAGCTGAGTTTTACAATATTGCATCACTTGTGCGGCTGGTGAAGGAGCGGATACGGGATAATGAGAACAGAACCTCTCAAGTAATGCACATGAAAATTTGTATATTGAAGTCAGCCATGTTCTGTAGCGCAGTAGAGGGACACGTGGCTGTAGGTGCTTCCAGTAGAAGTTATTTGGTTTATTTGTTTTTAACAGTGACAGTGTTTTTAGTTAGAGATAAGGCACAGCTACGAAGGATGATCCATTTTGGTTTCACCAGTAGAGACCACTAAGGTGTTTGTTAATACTGTAGGGAAAGACAGTGAACAGTTTTAAGTGCTAACAAAGACAGGGAAACAAAACATACTGCTTTGGGAGGTAAGGAGTAGTTCAACTCTTCCTTCTCTGCCTCTTGTATCAGCCTCTGCTGCTGAGCTGATTTCGTCATCCTGGTACGTACAGTTTCAGGAGAGTTATCATTTTTAGAAAGCAGTAAAAGGCTTTGAAAGCCAATGAAGTGCCACTTTCACTGGCACGTAGCCACCTGCAGGCTTTTAAAAAGTGTGCTAACTCCACATAGCAGTTTCAGAGTCAGTTGGATGGTCACAAGAATGAAACTTCAAAAAGTCCATGTGGCTCAAACTTACTCTGATGGCAAGCAGACAGAGCAGGAGGCCCTGTAGAAGGCTTAATTAGTTTCCCAGCTTGATACCAGTACTACAATTGGTCAGCTCCTGCTCGTTTTTCTTCCCCATGCTTTAGGGACCTGTGAAGCATGTATACAGAGTCCTACAGTGCCAAGAGGAAGAGCTCACACAGATGGTGTCCACTATGTCTGATGGGTGGAAATTTGAACAGGTACCAATAAAATGTCTTAATTGAGCAGCTGCCTCTTCTTACAGAATTAACTGGCAGGGAAATGCAGTTCTATCCAGGAGAGCTAATGGAACTGTGGAAAAGCATTACATGACTGAAAGACAGCTGCATTTGCTAGAGAGGTGCTGAGTGGCATGAGAAGTACACTTCCCCCAGCTGCCTTTGTACTGCAGCTATTTTCAGGGCTACGTGTCACTGAAGTGCATGTAGCATTAGATCCAGATTTGGTTTCTGGAATCAAATACAGTCCTGTTCAGGAGGACTGAAAACTAAAACCAGTGGTGGGGAGTGTGGGAACAAAAGAAAAAATATCTCATGTCTGTCGTTCGCTGCTAACACAAACATCAAAACCTGTTAACATTACTGGAAGGCTTCCTGCAGCTGCATCGTAGCTATGTAGACAGTCACCTGTCTAGGAAAAGCTGTTGAGTGCATCTATCTCAAACACAAAGTTGTTTCTTAAAATCCATCACAACTCGAAAGTCAGGCTGCACACTGTGTATTCACCTTTCCCAGAATCCTGGTTGAAAAGTTCACACTGCTTTCTTCAGATTACTTTGCTTTACTGTTTGGAAAGCAGAGCAGTTGTAAAGGATAAATTGCTCTATGCTCCAGGATGTCCTTATAATGTAATAATAACTATGAGACAGGAGTTCTTGGATCAAGACCAGACCCCACATAACAGTGATATCTTTATAAATTGAATTATGTTTTATCAAATTCCATCCTGACAGCACCTACGCAAAGGGTAGTACCAGTTTGCTACACATCCCTTAGCTAATTTAGTATCTGTCTGTGGTAAATAACTGTTCTATTTTTTCATACATCAAAGTCAGAAGGCCAGCTGAGAGCAGAGTTCAATGTAGACATTTAGTCTGGATCAAAGAGTGCACATTGCCTGTCCTTTGTCTGAATTAGTTTGCTATTACTCATTGCAAAGTCTAATGTGCTTTTCCTCTTTCTGCCCTCAATGACTGGAAAACGCTTTTTTGTGCTGAGCTTTACAGTTTCAGACTAAGATTTCTTGGTGGAGCTCCACGTGCTACTAGAGGGCTCTGGTGCTTGTCTAAATAATTGCCATACAAACACTTCAGGAAAGCCTGTGGCATGGGGATACAGGAAGGGATTTGACTTATTGGCACTTCAGGCCAGAGCAGGTCTCCCTGAACAAACAAAGCACACAAAGCAATTGCAGGATTAAAGCAGAAATCAAGATTTACCAATAGAATCATCCTTACCATGATTGTCTTCTATCACACAGCTAATCAGCATTGGATCTTCATATAACTACGGAAACGAAGACCAGGCAGAATTCCTCTGTGTTGTGTCTAGGGAACTCAACAATTCTACCAATGGCATTGTCAAAGAGCCCAGCGAGAAAGCAAAGGTAAAGCATCTCCTCAGGTGGATTGTCTTGAATTCCCCTATTAAAGGGAAAAAAAAATCTTACACTAGAAGATCCATAATTTGCAGTAGCTGTTTTGTGTACCAGCTTTCGTATTTCTTCCTGTATGCACAACCTTCCCCTGCTTCAAAGATTTCCTGGTTTACTGTACACTCAAATTAAAGGGAGGAAAAAAAAAAAGGAAAGATTTGAAAAAAGGATTTTGTGATTGAAGGACACTGTGGGGAAAAAGACTGACATAGTTTTTCCTCCTTCAATCCGTGCATTTTTGCCAGGATAGCAACAAAGGAGGACATTTCTAACAGCTGGCAGGCAGCTAGGAAGCATTCCTAGGGAGGAGACTGTTTAAACCAGCCTGTCATTTATTATGGTAGCATAAAAGCCAACAGGCTGCTCTCTTATTCCTTCTCTTGTTAGTCCATCTTTCCTTCTCCTGCAAAAGCCAAAGACTTGGAGCATGAACTTCAGCTTCTAAACTTGCCTGAGTTATTTGTGGTTGCTCTCTTCTTTTTCAGATTCTTCAAGAGCGAGGATCACGGATGTAACTCAAACATCCACTCCTCTAGAACTCCCAGGTGTCAAAAAGGCAGTCTGGCTGGGCACAGCATCCCTCCACAGTGCAAACTTCCCCTGTACAGTAACCAAGCTAATGCAAAGCAAAGCCGAGCCTGCCCTGCCAATTATAAATAATTCTAGTCATAACCAAAGGTTTTCCTCCTATTCTGGAGACGAGAAAAGGAGAAAACTCTTCCAGTTGGATAGTCCTTTACACAAGTATTTGTTTTTTGGTTTTGACCAGTCTGTATTGAATTTTTCCAACAATGGCTATGCTGAATTCCCAGTTGGATCCTTTGCAAAGGTTGCTCAGGTCTGCGTACCCTTGTGGTCAGTCCTACCTTACACAGGCTGCCATGGGTGGGAAGATCTGTTTGACCTGTGCCACTTTTTGCACCTAGGTCTGCAACCACCAGAATAGTGCAGAGACCTTGCAGTGCTCCCTCCTGATCAGGCAGTCCCCCACAGGTCAGAACAGGGCTTTGAAAGGAGGAACAAAGAAGCTACTTGTAAAACCAAACATTTTTCTTTCTTGCTTTGTGTTTGTTCCTTGTACAATTCCTAAAAGCAGAGCTTAGATATAAGGGGAGGGGACTTATGTGTGCATCTAACACTGGTCTTGCTGTTAACACTATTACATATGGGCTCCTGCTGTTTTTCAAAGCCCGTTGCTTCTCATGCATAAAGAGACCTGTGTTCACCCAGAGCAGTGACAGAGTAATGTCTCTGTCCCGTACTCTTCTCTACTGAAGAAGGATAGTGAATCTTCCCTTCAGTACCTTGCCATGACCATATATCTTAGCCTGGTGTAAAGTCACCAGGCTGGGACTTGTTCCTGCCAAGTTCAGCTTTGCCTTGTCTCCAGCAGCATGAGCTCTGTCACCTGCCTTCTCGCCAAGGGAGGACTGTGGGCTGAGTTCTTTTTGTACTGTAGCCAGCAGGTAGGTTTGATTTAACCCACGGGGCTCTTTGCAGAGGAGATCCCCTGTGTACATGCAGTGATTTAACTGCATCCTCCCTCATGTCCCCAACCTTTAAGAGATCACCTCATACTACGCAGGAGCATCACAGAATTGGGGGCAGGGGGAGGTTGGTGAAAAGTTGCCAAACTGTTGTAATATATTTTGTCCTGTGTGTCAACTTCTGTGACTTCTTTTGGAATGCCTTGGATGGATGTGCAAAATGTTCGTTTGTGCCTCTCTTGAACACTAATCTTAGCCAAACTGCAGTCAGTTTCCTCTGTTAAGCTGTGCCATCCCTTACCAAGGGCATGTCCCTCCTAGTCTGGTACATGGGATTTCTTAGGAATTTGCTGCTGTGTGTTTTTCTCCTTTCATCCCAGCTTTGTTCTTTGTAGCCCAGGTGTCCTGGCACTTTTTTTTGGTTTTTTTTTTTTTTTGAGTCAAATCCCAAACTGATGCTACATGCAGAGCTTCAGAGCTGCTGGAATTTGCAGACGTGGACAAGCTCAGAGCAGATGATTCACAATAAGGTGTCAGAAAATCCCCTGCCTGGTTCAAGGAGTTGGGTTCTTTTATGGAAAAATTCAGCTACCTGTAGCATCCTTACAGTGTTAAGATAAAGTAGGCAGGTTTCCTGTCTTAGCAGTTCTTGCTGGCAGGCCCTAAGGGTAGCAGCTGAAACAGCTGGTCTGCTGTCGTGGAGAACCCAGCTCTCCTCTCCATCTTCCCCATTTGTAACATAGTGAGATGGTCTTGGTGTGATAGACCTTGGCAGGGCCTGAATAACACTGTGATGTGTATAGATCTCTCTCCTCTGTCAGTATCTTGTAGTCTCAGTCACTGTGCTCTCAGCTGAGAAATCAAGAAGTAATGTGTGCAGGTTGACAGCCTGAAAAGCCCTCTAATTCTCAACATGTGTTCTCTCCCTTTCTTGGAGGAGGGAGTTTCTGGGGACCAGTCAAGAGATATCAACCTGAAGGTGACAGTGACTGGTTGAGCTGCATCTGTCGCATCAGTGCCAGCTGAACACCGTGCTACTCAAACTCACAGCAACACTAGGGATCTCACCTGAAGGGAGACATTCTGTCCAGTACAGTTCAAGTAGGTAAAAGCAATACCTTGTTCCAAAATGCCATGCGTGGTGAAGCCCACAGGAGATTGCCTCATGCAATCAGGCAGTACCACACCCTGCTGAGCCACAGAGAGCTAAATAAAACACCATCCATCACTGAGCAAAGCAGCTGGTTAACTCATACACATGAAAGATTATCAAAGCTGCACCGTGGATCTCCCCTCCACACTGCTGTCTGCAGGGAGGGCTTGTCAGTGCATTCGGGTCATTGTGGCTTCAGTGGCGTAGTCCTTGAGATAAAGAGTTGACAGAACAGTCTACTTCTGAATAGTCCTAGTTCTTGGGTGACATTTAGGACCAGGCACAAAGACCACTAATGTACAATCCCAGTGGAGGATTTCTCCTTCCCTGGTAGTGCTAGATGACCTGTAGCCCCAGAGCAGGGGCTGCTCTCAGCATGGTACCCCAGCTGCATCTCTCTTTGCTCAAGACAGGGCTTCTGTTACCTTTTACTTGGTCACAACTACACCAAAACTAACAACAAAGGTGAAATTTGCCCCATTCACTCAAAGGAAAAGGTGCACTGTGAGTAGGGGGAGAGGTTCTGGATATCCAAGAGTGTCCACTTCAAAGCATTCATCCTGGGAATGGAGAGTGTGACATTTTGTTTTTAAGCTTTTCCAGTGGCCTAAGTTGTTCCATTATGGCAAGACTGGAAATAACCTCTTATAGTGTCCTTGTTTCTGTACATTTTTAAAATAGATTTTCTCAGGGGTGACTGAGTGGGCTGAGGCAAAGGGGGCATGGGTCGCTGTGGGGCAGTGGGACGGAGCAGCTCCCAGCCCTGCAGCCAGGCTGTGGGCTTCTCTCCACAGGTTTGCCTGCAAACCCAGAGGTTTTGTACAGTTTGTCACCTGTCAGTGCCCTTTGCTACTGTTTCTCTTTGTTTATTAAATGTGTTTGAATAACAGTTGAGATGCTGCAATTAATTTTTTTCCAATAAAGATTCTGAAATGGGTTTGAAGCATATGGAGATTGACTGCAGACTGCTTTCTGTGCATCCATTTGCAGCCTTTCCAAAACAGATTCTGCTTTTTAGGGGAAGAACTGTACAAATTAAGTACCCATATATGGTTCTCATTCATTTGTGATGACTTGCCTAGAGAAATCTAGTTGGATTTTGGAGTCTTTGCTTACTTTCAGAGAACAAAGGCAAATTGATTTTCTCTTACGTAGAGCAATCTGAGCTACACACGTTTACCATTTTCACCGGTGAATAAGAGGAATGTTAATAGCAAGCACTAAACATACGTGAGTCATTTAAGGACAAGGGTTCTTTGGAGCAATTTTCATATGCTAAATGCCCATTTGGTGCAACACACAGGGCAGAAATGTCCAACATTTCCAGCAGCTTTGCCCCTTCCTATATTACAGAAGCCCCCCCAACGTCTGCAGAAGTTTGCAAACACTTCTCTGCTTTCCCATTAAAGGAAGAAGATGCAGCATTTCTTGCTATCACCAAGACAAATGCAGAACAAACGTGAGAACAAAAACCAGCACCATTTCTTAAGAGCTTCCCAGGTGTTCTGAGCAGGAAACTGCCAGCTGGGAGAGATTGCTCTGGGCATGCAGAGTTGGCTCTGAAACCTCAGGGGAGCATTTAAAATAGTTCATCTGTTACCTCCACCCAAGAGCGCCGCAGCCTTCCCTGTGTTAGCAAACCAGGGGATTAGTGGAGGTTTAGTTCTTTTCCTGTTTGCAGAGCTCTGCAGCTCATAAACGTGTGAAACAGAGGTGCCATGCGATGGGCAAACAGCAGGGAGGCAAAGAGACAACGTACTGCCAAGCTTTGGAGGTGCCAGAATTTGGACAATGGCGATGATTCGGGGCCTAACAGAGGGGAAAGGAGGAGGAGGAAAGATGAGGACAGAATGGGAAAACTTGGATGAACTTAATCTTTTTACCAGAACTTGTTCCTGCCTGAGGCTGCCACATCCCCAGCGCGGGGCTTGGCACTGCAGTGTGCAAGATGACACACTCACCACATGGTGTCGTGCAAAGGGAGCTCATGGGCCTGGCAGCCAGAGGTAGAAACCACAGCTGAACCACTGGAGTTGGTTCAGGACAACACCTTCAAACCCTCTTGTCCCACCTCTGTATCTCCATGCCAGACAGGACTGCAGCTTACTTGAGGCATTTATCAGCATCCAAATTCGTGGCCTAGGGCTCCAGCAAAGGGAAGTGGAAACCACAGCTGCATTTCTCCTCTCTACAAATCTGGGAGGTGTCTGAGCTCTGCCCTCAGCCATGAGTACATCGCAATGCCCACACACTGTCTTGGCTTTCACGTGACAGTGTGGCTCAGCCTGCTGCTCACTTCTCCTGCGCCCTGGGCTAAGTCACATCCATATGCAGGTTGGAGGCTCATGAATATTTGTAACCCAGCTTGGTGACTTGTTTGGGAAATAAGGACCTTAGTCACATCCTTCCACCTAGATCCAGTTTTGAAATGGTCACTGAAGATTTAACCCAACTTTCATCCTGGCAAATAACCCCTGCAATACCTGACCCCTACAGGGCTGGAGAAACACATCGGATTGTCCAAACCACAGCAAAGAAGGGTGCAATCCTCTGTCAGTCACCTTCAGGCAGTAGAATAGTGCCAGCCTGCTTTGTGCATGACCAGAGAGCCAGGCTCTGAATGAGAAAAGCAGCCACATGGGTCTATAAAATTCTGGGAAACACCCAGTGAACAGCACCTCCATCCTAATACTTCCATGAGTTTTCATCTTAAATTCAAACGCAAAGAAGCACATGGCAAGTAAGAACGGCGCGGTTATATTTGCCAAAGCAAGGGCTTTTGCCCATAAAATAAAGGCTGGAGATCACATGTTGCAGTTTCTGCCCCCACATCCAAAAACGCGGCCCTAGGCACACACAGAGCGGCCTGCATTTCACAGCAGGATGAAGAGTTCCAGCCCCTTTCCAGGAATCACAGTGGCAAGCACTGCATTGTCTCTGGGTGTGAGCAGGACCCGGTGGGGGAGGGAAGAGGGGGAGGGGAAGCATCTGCCAAAAGCAGCACTGCCAAAGCTTCAGCCTTGCACCCCAGGCAGAATACTGTGCCATAATGAAAAGCTCTTAACAGGAAAGAAAGATAAAAGCAACGAGCAATAAAGATTCAAATCACCCCTACACTGCAGCTGAGGACAAGAAGAAAAGCTGATGGGCCTGAGCTACACATAACCCAACACGAAGCAAAATAGGGTCAGTGCTGGAAGGGCTGCAGGGTACCCAGGACAAGGAGGCATCCCAAAACAAGAGCAATGCATGTCCACCATCATCCCAGCACATCGTCCAAGCAGTCAGTCCTTAACTCCCCATTAATAAGAGTGAGAACCACTTCCAGCATGAAGGTGCCCAAACACATCCTTATCAGACTGGGCTCTGGAACCATCCAAATTGGACACCAAGCACCCCCAATGCACACAAGGCAGCCAAAGGCTACACAGGGAGGAAGGCAACAGTCAGGAGAACAAGGGCCAACTTGCAAGAGAACCACATGCACTCACCCACCAGGACAAGCTGTATCTTGCCAGATTCCTCCAAGCTGATGGAAGCTGTCAGCACTTGCACCACAGACAGCTGTCACTTCAATTCTCATCTCCTACTTCCATGCCAGCATCTTCAGTACTGGTTGAGTCATTTTTGGCCCTGCCAATACAGATATCCTACCTGGTACTCCAGCTGCATTCTTGGTAATTGGTGAGCTCAGGGCAGTCAGGCAGAGCTGAGATTGAGCCAAGAGAATAGAAACAGTACTGGGACATCTGACCAAAGGCTGTTCTAGGTGAGGAGCCAGGCTTAAATGCAACTGGGAATCAAAACAGGTGGGGAGAATGTGAGGAAGGGGAGACAGATGAACCTGCTCAGCTGGGAGTGATGCTGGGGTAACTTGAGAAAGTGATAAACCAGCAGGTCTCAGGAGGTTGCTTTCAGGTGCTTGGAGAGCTCAGTTTTCATCAGGCTTGTATGAGTCTGAGGGGGTAATCAAAGCAAGAGTTAATTTGGGTGCTTCCTCCAGTCCCTGTGAGGAGCGGACTGGAGGCATTGGGGCTGTCCAGAGGGCTGTCCTGTTTTCAGCTCCTGCTCAAGCTTCTCTTAAGCCCAGCAGCAAACACATCACTTGGTTCCCATTGCTGTAAAAGAAAGAAGTTATACATTTCCTCTTTGATATTCAGTCCGTCAGTTCTGCTAATCTGGATATCTGGCACAAATTCAATTCATTTTTCTCAGAAGCAATCTCCAAGTTCTGAGGCACTGACAGTTTGGTATCCAAGCGCATGGTCTGCCTCAAAACTGCTGCTGAGGTTCAGATCTGCCTCTGAGAGACGGGACAAATCAGCAGAGAAGAGGGACCTGCAGTCACCTGCGTGTCCCTTAGGGGCTGATCCCACAGACACGAGCATGGGGCAGTACCCTGAGCACAGCTCAGCTGGGTTCTCTGCTTTCAGACATCCCAGTGACCTTCAGAAAATCACCCAGCACAAGACACGGGATGAAAAGGAATTTAAAAAGTCATTTATAGAGGTGTTTACCGAGATAAGTGCTTGGCTTTCCTACCCCCAACAGATACAGAGTGACCCCAAAAAAGTTTAATATCCAGCTCTGTTTACAGTAAACGTCTTGCCTCTGTGCACACAGCCTATTTACATTCATAAACACATGCCCAGCTCACACCAGGTGAGGTGGGGCAGCAAGAGGATGCTTCATGCTATGCAGCAGGAGGCAGAGAATTAATGTGCTGTGAACTAGGACCTTCCCTCCTGCTGCCCTCCGTGCTCCCAGCCATAGGCATCCTCTGGGCTTGGAGCCTTCCCCAGCCACACTCCTGGTTTCCTCACTGAATCCTGCTGCCGTGACCCTATGAGCAATTTTGGACAAGAACTGAGCTGCTCCACTTCCCACAGGGTTGCCTACCAGCTGCCAGCTCTGAGGCTGACATATAGATATCATCATCATCTGCAGGATGAATATAAAGATCTTCTGAGGAAGGGAGCTGTGTAAATCCCCTGTGCGAACGCACAGATTGCTGCCAGCAGCCCTGCTGTGTGCTCTCATCACAGGAGCTGCAGGTTCCCCATCACAGCTGGAGGAAACTGAGGCATGGGAATGGGGAACAAGCACTGTTTGAGCCCTTCTGATGTTCTGCCATAAGGAACAGCTCCAAGGCTGCTGCATTGCCCAGAGGAAATCCAGCAAGGCTTGAACTGAGTACCTTGAGCGTCACTGAAGGAAAACAACATTCAGAGCTGAAAGAGAGAAACTAAAGAGAGTGGCTGGAGCAAAGACTGAATCCACCTGGACACATAACCATCCCCAGCAACGTCATGAGCTGCTGCAGGCAGCACTGCTGTACCAGTTCAGCTCTGATCAATTCAGTTTGCAGTAAGCACCCACGTATGTCTTCTTGCTGCAAGCCTCAATCCAATCAGCATGCAACAAGCATTCAAGTTGGTGAGAATCCACCTCTGCTTTCTGCTGGTCCTGGACTTGACATGACTGAGAAGGCTGCAGACACCACGGCAGAGCCAGAGCACACAGCAGCCTGACGCGCTCACACTTGGGAAGGGTGAAAGGCCATTTTTGCAGAGCCACTCGGCAGGCATGGCCATGAGTGCTAGAACAAACCCGCTCCCTTCGCTCCATGCAGGCAGAAAGCGGCGAGGGGCCCACCCGGCAGCACATCCCTGCGCGGTGCTGAAGGTTTGAAGGCAGAGGGGATACGCTGCCCTGCAGCCAGCAGCAGGCAATGTGTGACCCCCAGCTCTGCCCTCCCCAGTGAGCCTGAGCTGCAGAAATCTGCTGCTGGACACGCTCAGATGTTGGACAGGGCAGCTTGGAACAGAGGAGCTGTGCTTCTGCCTTTTTTTTTTTTTGGGGGGGGGGTTGCTGTTGCTGGGGAGAGGTTTTAGGCTGTCGTCCAGCAAATTCACACCAGAGAGACAAGCACTTGAATCAGTTGCATTATCTGCACCCAGCTAAAGTGGACAAAGGATTAAAGTGTGCTGAGCACCACCACCATGATTTGCATGTGAGAGCCCTTCCCACGGGCCCCCTCTGCTTGCGGCCCTTTTTTCCCTGGCCACAAGCCAGCCGGCACAGGAGCCCTGCTTACAGAATGATGCCGAGGTTAACGTTGCAAAAGTCTTCATCAGAGCTCTCGGGCACTGCTGAAGCCGGCGCTCCCAGCTCGCCGTGATGAGCCGCCCGCGCTGCGCTTCAACCCCGCGCTTCGCCGGGCCTGGTCCAGCCCCAGGTAGGGAACTGATTCTGAGCGCGTTGCCATGGCAAGCTTGAAATAATGAGCAAGAACGAGGCATTATTCATTTTTAAAGCTGCACACAACACCCAGTTGTGGCTATTGTTGTAGGGAGGGACTTTAGTCGAGTGCTAAATAAATACTGTGCGGTGAAAACCTTATGGGCACTTTTCTTGAGCTTATCCAGCTGCCAAAGGTTTGTTTTGTACCTTGATTTGTGTGAAATGCTATCGTTGTTTCATGCTGCTGATCTCACAGAAAGCAAACCTGGGATCTCTCAGACCTAAACTCAGGTAAAGCAAAAGCATATCTGAGATCACTGGATCCTGATTAATCAGTGATTTCTAAAACGTTTTTTCAGCACTTGCAATTTAAACAGTATGCACAGTACACCTGTATGCTGCCACATGCAAGCTTTATGTGTTTCTATTTTTCTTGGCAATTGCGGAGTTTTTTGCTCACTCCTCTCAGCGTGAGGACTTGGTGACCTTAGCAATTGCCAGCAAGGGGACTCTGTATGATGAAAGCAGGTGAAAGGGAAAATAAGGGCGGAACTGGGTAAGGCCAGTTCATACCTCAAGGGAGGTGTGGTCCCATTCTGTACCTGGCTGCGCTCACTGTCTTGTGCAATATAAAAGGGAAAGGCAGTCATTTCTCCTGTGGTGAGAAGGAAGGGAGGTGCTGGAAGAAATGCAGAGCAAGAAGTCCAGAGTGTCCACTGCCAAGGGCTTGGGACACGCTGGTGCCTCCGAGCCCAGGGAATACCCGCAGCCCTTGTCTCCATAGGTCCATCCCCTGGGCTGAGGGCTGCATGGTAGCGGCGCTCCCTTCCCCAGCAGGCCGGCTGCGAGCAGAAAGAGACCATGGCCCAGGGAGGAGCGGCAGCACGGGGAGCTGCCAAGGTCCAAGACCAGGGATGGGCATGGATGGTCCTGGTAGCCGCAGTGGTGCTGCAGGGGCTGACGCTGGGCTTCCCCTCCTGCATCGGCGTCTTCTTCACTGACCTTCAGCATGAGTTCCAGGCCACCAACAGCGAGACGTCGTGGTTCCCCTCCATCATGGTCGCTGTGCTGCACGCAGGCGGTAAGTAGAGGCCGTAGGGATGCCCTCCGCTCCCTCCTGTGGCTCCAGCTTGGACACGGGGCCATTGTGAGGGTACTCAGCATTTCCTTGAAGGGACAGGGAAGTCCGGGCAGGCTGCTCAGCAGTACAGGGCACCTCCCAGCGACTTCCATGCCCACAGAGCCAACACCAAGTGTCTGCAGATACCAAGTTCCCGTCTGCCACTCTAAGACAGAACCAAAACAAGGGAGGTGAATCTCTTTCTCAGCCCAGCTTCTCTGGAACAATAATAACTTAATGATTTCCTACAGTTATTTTGAAATAACCTGTCAGGTAGCGCAGCATCTTGGACGTTTCTTCCATGCCAGCTCTCCTCTTTGTGGCTACAGTGATGGCCAGAGCTCCCGCAGGCCACTAGCTGAGGCACAGGGCTAAGAGCAGCTCCTTGGGCAGTGGCACAGTGTGCAACAAGCAGGTATTGCACGACTGGTTTAATGCAGAGCTGGGGCAAGGCAGCATCCTGCAGCTGAAGGGGGTGAATGCTTTACAGACAGTGTGTGAATCACTCCTGGAACACTAAACACTGTCTCTTCCCCAAAGAAAATGTGGGAGATGCACAGGACAGGGCACCTAGAGCTCCATCCAGACTGATATTTCTGCATAGGAGAGTAAAACACACGCAGCAGCTCAAGGGCTTCCCAGTAAATGGTCCATGTTGCTGGTAGCCCTTCATGCAGCTCCCACGCTTGTGGGATAAACAGTGCACGTGAACTGCATCTAGCAAATTGTATAGCAACACCCATGTACTTGAGCTGCACCCTTAGCTCATACTTGCTCTCTTCCAATATTGGTGAAAGGTGACAGTAATATGGGGGAGAAAAAAACAGCCCTGAGTCATACTGATGTGGTGGTTACAGCAGGTTAGGTCTCACTGAGCAGTACGTGGCTGAGAGCTGGACATGGGCAAAAGAGAGTTTTGCATCTTAGCAGAAGTAGCTGGGCCCAGAGTTGCAAGGCAAAGGAGAGAGACCTCAGGAGGAGCAGCTACAGAAGGAATCGGCACTGAAGTTCAATAGAAATAGAGCAGTCCTTGGCTGATTGATTTGGGAAGCTGCTGGGCATGAGCTGTGGTCTGGTTGCTGCTAGTGGGAAGGAAATGAACAGGAGCCAGTGGCTCTGGGAATGGTCTGAAAAGCAGCTCAGTCCCAACATGCCTAGGAAAGACAAGTGTGGCAGCATCTGTAAGGAAATACCAATTCTATCTTCAATAATGAAGGAATTGTTTTGTGGGAGGCTGGGACCGCAGTGAAAGTTAATATAAAGACAGCCAATATAGATTCAAAAGGGATTAATTACACAAGAATAGCCTCATGGTGATCACATGCACTAATAGCATTTAAAAGGGCATTGCTACTGCACTTGCCAGTTACATCTCCTATAGCAAGCTGTTACAGCAGGAGTGTTTGTTCTTGTGACACAACGGCGTAAATTGGGAAAAGCACAGCTGTAAGTCAGGAAAAAAAATGAAGAAAAATCAGAGATAAAGGACTCGCTCTGAGGCCAAGCACGTACAGCTTGTGCTCCAACTTCTGACTGTCGTGGTGGGCCTTGTTTAATTCTGGTTCTCAGGTTGCATCCATCATCTTGGAATTTAAACCCTTTCCAAAAAAAGCTATCTCTTTAAAGTTAGTCTCTCTTTTATTCTTAATTTAGAGGAAGCAAAGAGAAAAATAAGTGTTTATTGCAAACCAGTAAACAGGAATGGAAAAGGATGGAGTGCTCCATTCTCAGTGCTCAGCTGAGTGAGCACTCTCATGCAGGAGAGCTAACCCCCGAGCAAAATTGCACTTCCATTTTCTACCTACTATCAATCTCAGGGAAGCTTAGGAATCCTACTTCATGGCCAAAACCCAAGCAGATCACAAGTGCACTTCCTTCTGCTGATCAAGCTCCTTGGAGGATTCAGGGAATGCATTTTCTTCTTCTGGTTCCTTCATTAAATTAAGGGACAATCCAGAGGCTCTCTAGCATAAATTGTTTGATAACTGCAGCAGTCTATCAGCCACAAAATAATTCTTTCCTCCCAACGGCTTCCTTTTTATTTTATTTCTCTGCCTGTTCCCAGGGCCCCTGTGCAGCATCCTCGTGAAGCGCTTTGGCTGCAGGTTTGCTGTCATGGTGGGAGGGCTGCTCAGCAGCGTGGGCATGGTGTCCAGCTCCTTCTGCAAGTCCCTCAGTCAGCTTTACCTAACAGCTGGCCTCATCACTGGTAAGTGCAAGGAACAGTGACAAAATCCAGCTGCTCTGCTTCATTTGAGAGCTTGAAAGTGATAAGTGTCCGTACTAAGCGCTCACACTTTTCACTTAGCTGTGAAACAGAATAAATCTAAGCTCCACAGCTCAGCAGGAATCGCACACTGGATAGGTTTGCCCTTCACACCCCTTTAAGACACACCTCACCCAGCCAGCTCACATCAAAGTGCTGCTCCCTGGAAAAGGCTGCAGGTCTGTAAGGGTGACACAGGGAACAAAGATAGCTGTTTTCCTCCAGAGCTTCACAGCCTTTTGCCTTTGAAGAGAGGATGTTTTTTCCATCTTGAAATGCAATACTGGGATAATATCCTTCACAAATTCCCTGGGAATGGACTTCACCACTCCCTAACTGGGGTGATGTGAGTTATCTTTCTCTAACCAAATAATGTTTTGGTTTTGAACAAAGTAACAGATGGGAACTTTTCCTTTTCAAATATTTATCCTATGTAATTGTACTTCAACCCTTTCTTTTTTCTAACAAAGATAAATTAATTTGTGAAGCCAGATCACTTTGGTACCAAATCTGTTGGCTCTCACAAGCTAAGCTGTGTGTGCAGTCAAGAGAAAAACAAAAAATTAACGCCCTGATACCTGATGAAAGTGTAAGAAAAGCAACTCTGCCTGCTAAATGCTGTATAAAACCAAGTCCTGGTAATTTTTCTCAAGAACAACTCCAGAGCACTCTTGGGCATGGCAGTGCAGCCTGGACAAGCACTGGATTAGATCATAGTATTTAGTACTCCTGAGAGCACGGGGAATTTAAAGTATACCCAACATTCTTCTTCACTTCTCATTTATGGTTACTGGTCACTTATCACTGGGGGCTGTACTGAAGTCATCTGTGGGCACACCATGGCTTTGGGCTCTTTTCACCTTGTGAGACACTGCAGAGAGATCACATGCTGTTGCTTTCTCCTTCATTCTTATCTTTAGGTCTGGGGTCATGCTTCAGCTTCCAGGCAGGAGTGACTGCACTGGGCTACTACTTTGTGCGGTGGCGAACTCTGGCCAACGCCATGGCATCCACTGGTGTCTCTATTGGTTTGACATTGTGGCCACTTCTTTCTCAATACCTGCTGGATGAGATGGGCTGGAGAAATACTTTTCTTATCTTTGGAGGAATCCTGCTGAACTGTTGCGTTTGTGGAGCCATTATGAGACCAGTGAAGTTTGCATTGGGATCACTAATGCAGTTTCCCAGTCCAGGAGAGGAGCCAGAGAGAAGAGCAGAAGAGGCTCAACTGTCCAATGGAGCATCTTCTCCTCACCTAAAGCTCCAGGAACAAACCAGGAAGATCACATGCTTCCAGGTGCTGCAGAAGTACCTGGCTTTTGATATTTTCTGTCAAAACAAAGGGTACCAGATTTACACTATTGGAGTGACATGGATGATGATGGGGTTTGTGTTACCCCATGTCTACCTTGTACCTTATGCCATCCAGAATGGGGTGGAGGAACGCAGGGCTGCCCTCCTCATCTCCATTATTGGATTCATCAATATCTTCATACGCCCTCTGACAGGGCTGCTCTCAGGACAAAAAATCTTCACAGGGAGACGCATCTATCTGTACAGCCTGGCCGTGCTCCTCTGCGGGCTGAGCAATTTCATTTGTGTCATCTCAGCTGAATTCAGCATGCTCATCTTCTACTGCGTCATCCTCAGTATAGCCATGAGTGGCATTGGGGCCCTCACATTCCAGGTGCTGATGGACGTGGTAGAGATGGACAGGTTCTCAAGTGCTCTGGGGCTCTTCACCATCCTGGAGAGCATCACTCTCCTCATTGGACCCCCTCTGACAGGTAAGAAAAGCTATTGAAGCAGACTAGAGAAAAAGCAAGGTTTTTAGACACTGATGACAAGTGATGGGAATTCCTTTCCCTTTCAGCGGCAGAGCACAGAGAGGAATTGCAATAGTAGCATCGTTGCTTTTCTCAAAGTGCAGACATCTCTGATAGGAGTGGCAGATGGACAAAACCGAGAGCTGGGGACCTCCAGCCTGGAGAATACTCAGAGGAGACCTTACAGCAGCCTTGCAGTACCTGCAGGGGGCCTACAGGAAAGCTGGGGAGGAACATTTTATAAGGGCATGTAGCGAGGAGAAATGGTTTTAAACTGGATGAGGGTAGATTTAGACTAGATATCAGGAATAAATTCTTTATGTGAGGGTGGTGAGACAGTGGAACAGGCTGCCCAGTGAGGTTGTGGATGCCCCCTCCTTGGAAACACTAAAGGCCAGGCTGGGTGGGTCTCTGAGCACCCTGGGTTGGAGAGAGGTGTCCCTGACTACACCAGGGGGGTTGGAAGTAGATGATCTTAAAGGTCCCTTCCCACCCAAACCATTCTATGATTCTATGAAAACAAAGTACAGCAAAAGAAGCTCAATTTCTACTTGGAGATCAAAACTCTGTTGAAGAATTACTCAAATATTTCCATATAAATAAGCAACCTGTTGAGGAGGCATCATATATTTTACCTTAATATCTTTTGCCCTTACATCTGTAGTGTTAGTGTTAAATGACTCACTTGAAATAACATTCTTCTAAATGTTTTGCACTGAGGCATTCAGTCAGTTATAATGCCCACTGTGCTGGGAAATTTTCTCACAGTATTACAAGTTTTCAGTATAGAGACTTAAATGTCAGTCTTGGAACGATTTCCTTATTTATTTGTTCTGTTTTCTGACGTGGGTTGTACCAAGGTCACTCATTCCAAAATCCAGAAAGTGGCAGTGACACAGAGGTCCTCCAATGTGTAAAAATCATTCAGTGTGTGGGGAAAATGTTAGAAGTTCCTTTCTTCTCTGATTTGTCTGTGTACTGGAACATACTTTTTTCACAGAAATAGAAACACCACCTGAGAACTGACTACAGACAAATTCTAGAATCTGGAGAAGAGATCTTAACTCATTTATGAATGCTTATCTTTTGTATAGGGCATTTTGCTGGATTGGTTAGATTTCACATTTCTGTGAATGTCATTACAGTTGTCTTCACCCTCTATCTTCTCTTTAACTAAGCAGTGGTTTCCATTTCAGGTCTCCTGGTGGATATAAGCAGCGATTTCCGCTATGTCTTCTACACCTCGAGTTTCTTCCTGATATCAGCTTCATTATTCATGGTGATCAGCTTCTGTGCTCTGGAAAAAAAAAACAAATTGAAAGACACCTCAAAAGTACCTCCAGACAAGTCTGCCATATACAATGAAATACCAAACGAATCACAGCCTGAAAGTCAACCCACTCTAGCAGTTGTGCACATCACAAGCATATGAAAAGGAATACACAAACAAATAAAGAGGAATAGAGACAATTATGTGGCTGTACAAAGCCATACAAGGCACAGCACTGATGGCAGATGAGAAAACAAGTGTCTGCATCCCACAGCTGTCACCCTTCCTCCCTGCACATCCACTTGATGGGGCTGTGTCAGACTCCATGAGAGCAGAGCAGACCACAGGCTGAGCCCAACACCCAGTGCCAGCTACAGGATAGACAGAACTGTGCGTTCCTAAAGCAGGCCATGAGATAACAACAGCCACGGCAACCAGCTCTGAGAAATAAAAGTAACGTTGATTCAATTGATTTAAGTTGGTGCCTTTCTGAAATCACTGGAATTTCATATACACATTTCTCTTGTTAGCACTGGTAAATAATTATTGATGGCTATGCACAATGGCAGTTATTGCATAAGTATTTCTCACCTAGTCTGAACATGCAGTTTTTGTGCAGACTGGTACAAACCTTCCTGGTAGCCTTCCACACTGAGACAGGGAGTATATAATAATACAGACACTTTTGACTGGAAGCGTGTTATTATTTCCCACATCTCTAAGCACAATACAGAGGCTGCCACATGGGTCACAAAACTCAGGCAGGATTCGAAGAAAAGTTGGTGTTAACTCTCACACCAATGCAGTCTTTTGGTCATAAGAACTTTTCCTGACACGCTCCTAGGAGTTACACTTGTGAGCAATAACATGAGAGTTGCATCACTTTGAACTCCCTCCGTTCTACTGAGAACTGTTTTTATTTTATGCCTCTCCTGATCTAAGCAGATGTCTCACAAAGAACTGCAGCTGAAGACTGCTCAGCATTCTAGAACATTCCAAAGATGGAACTGTAAGATGTTAGTGAAATGGAAGAAGTAACAGCTTTCAACTCAGCAGTTGAAACAGCAGCTTCCAAATCAACTTTAGTGCTCAATCTTGAGAACCACGTATAAATTCTCAGCAGTAAAACCACAGTTTTCATTTGAGCTGTGGATTCTCCAGACAAAACCCCACCAGGTGAAGCCACTGGAAAACTGACTCCGAGGCCTCCCAAGACCCTAACAGCTTCACTGCTATCCTTTAGGGCTGAAGAGGCATGAGCCCTTCGGAAGAGTCCCTGCTCCCACAACTCAGAGGTATCTCTATCAGTAGTGGTTTACTATTACTGAATCAGTGTGCTTTGAATTTCCTGATTAGCATCTACTTCAAAAAGATGAATAGTGAGAAAGATACAAATCTATTCTCCAGCTCTGTGTTTATTAATTTGGGAAATGCAGTTATGTCTCATAACTAAAAAGTAAACAGGGACTGGTGGCCCCTCAGCTTATTGAAGCAACTGCCATACTTCCAGGAAAAAGAGGAGGTTTCCTCTCATCAAAAGAAACCGATGTAGAAAGATTGTCTCAAACCTCTTCCAGACATTGCAAATAAAACAGCTCAGCAGTTGAACAGACTGACACTCTCTTCCTTTATGTAAATCTTAAATCTGAAATTCTGTTCGTTCTTCTACATTCCCTTTCAATTTTCTTCCAAAAATGGGGCACTATATTGTCCCAAATCCTCCCACTGATACAAATGATCTAGACAAAAGAGGCCAGATACAATGTCAGCTACCACCACCCAGAATTTATCCCAGCAAACGAAGTGTAACTGAAGAAACAGAATGAACCTCCAGCACGAGCCCCAGCACTGCCTGCAGTGCTTCAGCCCCAGCTTGCCAATAAGCAAACAAACAAACATACATCTACTGTATATTTGCAAGACACAATGGGAATAACATGTATTCACCAACTGAGCTGACACACAGAGTCAGCTCCTCCTACACCGTGGCTAAGAATTCTCAGTTTTAATTATTTCCTATCTGTAAACAGCAGTGCAAGATAACTTAGGACGGGAAGTTATGGGAATGCATTATAGAGCTGATAGGCTAGGGTCACTGGAGTCTTATGTGGAGGCTGAGAGGTTTCTGGGAAGATAAACAGTACACAAATCCATCCTTTTCACTTTCTTGTCTTGTTTACTAAGAACTTCCTAACAGCCTTACAGAACTTGAGCTCCCTGAAAACAGGGCTGTCTCCCCTGGTTATTTACACATACCTTTAGAATCCACAGGTTAGAAATAAATCTTGGATGGAGAACAGATAACACTTTAGGCTGTGTTTCCACAAGTAAATAACGATTGAACTGCCAGAGAGAAAACTAGCTCCTTCCCTTCCTGTTTGATGCCTCTCCTACCTCTCTTTCCATCCTGAACTCCCAGCTGCCTTGTCAGGAGCTTTGTAATGTGTAAATGGAGGCACTGGGCATACTGAGTGTGCTACAGGATAATAAATATTGCCCCTCAGTACATTAGTACTCAGTCCTTAAGAATCTTGAGGCCCAGGGGAAAAATAAAATAATAAAAGTTCTTGCCATTAGTTTAAGGTTGCCCCAGTATGTAAGGCAAGCACATTTTAAATACCACCACCCTTTGAAAGAGCTGTTTTTAACATCTACAGACAGTAAAATATACTTGGACTTAACTGATGGACAAACACTAATGCTTCAGGCAGGTTACAAACTCCTGAGAGCCAGCAGAGCAAGAAAAAATGGCAGGATATAAATAACCCTCGCCCATCCCCTCAGACCCTTTCCTGCACCCTCTGTCATTAAATGTATTGTTAACCTTGCAAGCTACACATATTTTGCAACAAGTACCTTTCCTTACTGCTATGAAACATTCACCAGGAAGTTCATTTGAAATATTGCAAGATTGTGAACCTTATGAGACTTTGACAGTCTGCCAATGTAAATCTTGGAAAAGTTTAATTAGAAAAAAAACAAAAACAAAAACAAAAAGGTCATGGTAAACTTACATACACTAAGCCATGACAGAACTGCAAAATCACTTAAATGAAGAGTTTGGCATGGTTTGCAGGCCCGGTCACTAACTGCAGGAAAAGAACATACCTACCAGAACCTGAAACTGACCAAATTCTAACTTTGTTGGGCTACCAATGGGCACCTCTGTCACTCGACTGCCCCTGGAGCTGTGAACGCCCCAGCTGTGTCCGCCCTGCCTGTGAGCACAGTCAGAGCAGTGAGATGATTAAATGATACAGCCCGTATCCCACGAGCACACAGCCTGAGCAAGGGGCTGCACGCCTCAGCCAGCGCTGCCTGTGCCAAGGGATCTGTACGACCAGCACAGACGTCCCGCAGTAACCCAGCACAGCTCACGTCAGCAGTACTGACAGCCTCCAACTCCTACAGCAAACATGTGCGGACCACAGACCTGGGGAACGTCACCGAAGTCTTCTTAATGTGATAAACTAAATGCAGAATGCTCCTCACATCTCTTAACCAGCTTTGAATTCCCAGCAAGACAGAGTCTCTCAGGAACGAGCAGGCGTTCCCACGCAGCACCGCGCGCAGAGCAGCGCGGGCAGCACCGAGCATTGCTCAGCGAAACCGCTGCAGGGGACAAAGTTCGTACCGATTTTGCAAGATCATACTGACTGACCACGAGTACAGTACGTGTGAACTCACCACCGCAGTGTTGCTCTTCACAGGCGGTGTTTTTCACCCCTTATTAGTCACTATCCTCAAACGCTTTTCTTGCTGTTGTTTTGCTTGCCTGCATTTTCCTTCTCTGCCTTTCTCACATTAGTCACGCCCTACTACGCGTAACGACGGACGTGGCTCCAAGCGAGTGGCACATCTACGAAGCTCCGCTTGCACATCCGGACAGCCGCACTCTTTGTTAAGGGTGAGGAGCGGCCCGGAGGCCTTCCCACACCCCGCGGATTCTGCGCTTCCGCGATCGTTATTTAAGTGCTCCAACGAACACAAAGCGCCGCGGCGCTCCCACCGCCCCACAGACCATCTTCGTTCCCCGGCAGAGCGCGCACCCCGCACCAAAACCCGCAAGCGCCGTTCCGTTCCTGAGCTCACGAGCACGAGAAGCGCGCGGAGCTGCGTGAACGTGCGAGCCTGGGGGCGAACAACGGGGCGGGGAGGGAAGGCTCTGCAGAACAAAGGGGGAAAATGATTAAAAATACGCGCTTCGCACATGCACAGCGAAACAGCGCGATCCGTAGCCCCCCGCTGGTGAACCGGGCAGCTGCAGGAGAACGGCGCCCACCGCGAGGAACCGCGACGCCCACAAAATGGCGGCGGCCGTCCGAGAGCAACGCCCACAAAATGGCGGGCGCCGGTGGCCGCCCCGCTCCGTAGGAGGCAGTGCGGCGCCGTCCGTTGCGTGCCGGGATCCGGTGCTCAGAGCCCGGGATGGAGCTGGGGAGGCTGGAGTACCTGCAGGCCCTCGTCACTGAGTTCCAGGTGACGGACAGCTCAGGTAAGCCCGCCCACCAAAGCGAAACGTCCGCCTCGCGTGGGCGCGCCGGGCCGCTTCACACCGCGCTCCCCGTTGCAGAGGCCAAGGAGCAGGTGCTGGCCAACCTGGCCAACTTCGCCTACGACCCCAAGAACTACGAGTACCTGCGGCAGCTCCAGGTGCCGGACCTGTTCCTCGACATGCTGACCGAGGACAACGAGACCCTCGTGGAGTTCGCTATGGGTAAGGGCAGCGCCTGAGTGCACTCATACGCCTGTTTTTCTAAAACGTCTGTAATAAACTGGGGGGGAATAGCGGCTTGCAGCCCCCGTTAATGCTGCGATAGTGGGGCTTGTCCTCACAGCACATGCGGCGCTGCGGGGCCAGGCAGTGCTGTGCAGATGGGGAAGCTCCAGGAAGAAGCACGAAAATATATCCTGAAGAGCATTTACAGTTTTCCAGTTCTCACAACACCTAGGAGCTTCTTTCTGCTGTACAAAATGGGGATCTGCAAAATACTGATCGGTGTTTTAAAAAAAAGCACATGAATGCAATTGCACTGAATGAATTAATTGCTGTTACTGCACTGAGTCTGAAAAAAAGGTTACACAGGACAATTAAAAACCCATCATTTAGTTCTTGATATCGTGAAGACTTATCTTCCTTTTCCTGCTCAGGAAATCTATTTCTGTGTATTAGAAAAAGGAGAGATCCAGCGGCCATCTGAGGACAATTCAGTGCGAGCACCCACAGCTTAGGATCAGCGTGCATTGTATCGGTGAATACAGAGAGCAGAATGCAGTCACGCTGTTATTTATTCCCAAATAAGGTGCCCTTGAGAATGTGGAGTGCATCTTGGATGAGGGTGCAGAAAGAATTTGTCTTGCATGTATCAGATGCTTTTTTTTTCCTGTTTCAGGTGGTCTTTGCAACCTGTGCCTGGACAAAAGTAACAAAGACTATATCCTGGAGGCCAGTGGCGTAGAGCCCATAATAAATTGCCTCTCCAGCTCTAATGAAGAGACAGTCATGTCTGCAGTCACAACCCTGATGTATCTGACAACGCCACAGTCATGCCAGCAGACCACCCCTCTCCCAGTGGTGGAGTGCATGCTTCGCTTCTCTCTCTCAGCCAGCAGAAGGCTGAGCAATCTGGCAACTGTCTTCTTAGAGGACTACTGCACACCTCTGCAGGTAGAAGAGGCCAAGAACCTAAGCAAACACACAGCAGTAGGGATTCCTCTCCCTAAGGACTGAAGCTGTCAGCAGCTTGGAGCTGTTGAGAGGGGCACCTCCCGGTTTTCTCAGGTCTCCACCTAATGCTCAGTAGGTCAAGAGCGTGATGGGAACAGTAAAGAATGAAATCAGACTAGCATTGGATTTTGGTTACTGTTGAAGAAGATGGTACAGCACTATAACAGCCAAGAACGCAGCTGAAACTGGAAGCAAATATTTTATTTAAATAAGTTCATGGCTGGTGGTCAGCAGGTTGCTGAGTGCAGCTCAGCACCAGCTTGCAAGTATAACCCTTTCTAGCGGTTACTTTTTCTGTTCGGGTTGTTCAACTTGTATTGCTTCCAGTTCCTAGCAGATTTTGCCACAGCTTTCCACTGTTAACTCAAATGACTTTGAAATGACCTAAACTTCATCCCTCCTGCAGTAGAAAGGTGTTTCCCTGCCCTGGTAATTAGCAGTCCTATTACATACCTTTGGTACTAAATATACCATCTTATCATGCCATAGAACAGGTGATAGCTATCCTGTAAGTCAGGAAGTAGAAAGCTCTATTTCTCTCGTTACCAATGGTGAGAAAGGTGCAGGTAGAAAAAGAGCTTATGACATTCAGGTTCACAAGAAGTTCTCTCTTAATAAAACATTAACTTAAATGTGTAAACAGTGTTGTGTGAGCTTGTAAATACTTCTCTACAACATTTGCAGCCCAGCTCCTGCCTGCTCTCACTAATGCATGTGGGCTGGAGTTGAAGCAACCTTGCTCTCCTTTCATTATCAGCCAATCATGCAAAAGGTAACCCAAAAGCCAGGGTGGCACCTGCCTAAAAAAGTAAAAGGGGTTTGGCCCTTTACCACAGTTCTGCCTGGAAAACAATACTGTGTGCCCATGAGTTTCACAGTTTTGCTTCTTCCACCTTCAGTCAGACCAAAACACACCACAGTAAGCTTAAAAACACAAAAGCCAGCTGCTTGTCTCATAGTTTCTCTTCACCAACAGTAAATACCAGTAACAACTCCAGAAAAATTAAATGCAGAATAAATCTTCCAGAAAGTGGGGAGGACTCACTGTGTCAAACAAGAGCTGCTCACTTTTTGTTATAGCAGACTGCCCCCAGTAGTGCCCTGGTCTGGTGCTGTGCCTCAGGGGGATGGGTTTCCCTGCCTATTAATGAGCTGGTTGTTCTCCTAGCTGTGCGAAGAGCATGCACCCCATTTTGCTTTACTGCCTGCATTTGCTCTCCAGGATCATCTTCCAGTTTTCAGCCCAGGACAGCGGCCGCCTTTGCGGTGGCTCTCGCTGGATGTGCCTGTTGTGGCAGCAGGTGAACAGGATGTGCTCCCAGTTCGGATTCTGCTCTGTGCCTGAGAAAGAGAGGAAAGCAGGGGTCAGCTGCAGTGTTTCCTCCCCAGCTAAAATTAAGCAGCATTAATGTTTTCTAAACCTCTAATGGTGTCCTCGTCAGCGAACAGCAAGTCAGCAGAAATGACGGTCTTATCCCAGGATAGAATAATCCAATCCACAAACTTGGGATGCAAGTGTTTTTCTACTCACTTATACTGTGGAGGAAAATAAAATAGGAGAGAATTCTCCCACACATCCAAATTGTACATCACTAGACTCAAATCAGCTCTTGTACAGCAATTTTTTCCCCTAGGTCTGTCTGAAAACCCCTGTCATGGAGATTGGCTGTGGCCCAATACACTGAATTGACCCATACTTCCAATGCCCTTCTGTCAGTAAGCATTTGCTGTATCTTGTCTTCATTGAGTTTGGTAGCAGCACTGTCTGCTTGTCAAGAGCACATGGACTGTGCCCATCTATCTGAGTCATTTAAGTGCTTAGAGTCCCCACCTTTCATGCACCAGAGTCAAACAGAAATAATTCCCATGCTGTATCTTTCTCCTAGCACAGCCCTGACATCTCTCAGGGTATCATCCATCACAGGCTCCAGATTTACACAAGGTTTTGTCAGTAAAGATTCTCCAATGTGGGAGCCGCTCAGTGGCTTTGAGAAATGCTGGAGGCAGGGCTTACCTTACCAGACCCTGCAACAACAGTTTCTTTGCTATCACCTGCTGACACAGGCAGCCGGAGCAGTGTCATACACCTGCTCCAACAGCACAGGGCTCACATGCTTGTGGAAAGGCAGCTGGAAAGGCGGTTTCCCACTCCCAGGCTCTGTGTTGGGCAGCTGCCACAGTCTGTGAGGAAGCCTGGCTGTCTCCATTAGCCACTGGTCTTTATAAATGAAAGACTGATTTGGTTAGTATGAAATTGCAAAGCTTTACAAAAGCAGCATTAAACCAGTAAAATAAATAATCTCCCACCTTTTCCACAATGCAGAGCTCCTATTCCCCGACGAAGCTCCGCGCCGCCCCACGTGGGGAAGGCTGAGCGCGGCCCCTGCCGGCGGGACCCGCCCAGCGCCGGGAGCGCCGCTGAGGGAGCGCCACTGAGGGAGCGCCGCTGAGGGAGCGCCGCTGAGGGCGCGGCGGGCGGGGAGGGCTGCGCCGCGAGTGGGCGCTCTGTAGCGCTCACGTTCTCAGTGACTGCGAAGATGTATTCAGTTTCTCTGCTCGTGGGGCTCGCGAAGGAAGCACAGCTTTACTGCCTTCCCACTGCTAAGCGGGAGGCGGGCGTGGTTTATGCACAAAGCACCCTAAGTGCCGTGAGAAGATGAGAGCAAGTCCGCTGTGCCAGTCAGCACCCAAGGGTGGGGCTCCTCCGCGCCGCCCCGTGGAAGTTGGGTATTTCTTACAGGAGGGGAAGGGTTAAAGACGCACAGTCCCTCCCGCAGCAGCACTCGGGTCCTTCATGCAGAACCCTTCCAGCACAGTACTTCACCACCTGGTCTCCATTCCACCTTTATTTAGTCTTTTTTTGTAAAGCTGTAACGGGATAGAAAGTACAGCAATAATAGCGGGGTGGCCAAGACTCCAGCTGCAGCCCAAGTGCAGCAGCCATGGGTGCAGAAATAAAGGGAAAAAGCTGCTTAGCCCTGGAAGGCCTCAGGTGGGCAGGGACCCCCAGAGAGACGCCCTCACCTCCACCGCCCACCATCAGCGAGGGCCGGGCTCCGAGCAGTCACACAGGGGCACAGTCACACAGGGGCACCGTGTGCAGCTGAGCTCCCCTGGGCTGGGCCTGCCTTCCCACCACCTGACTCAGTTGCGGAGCCCAAGTTGGTTTTGTGAGGGGAAACTTTCATTTCCTCAATTTTCATGGGAAATATATTTCTGGTAAAACTGGTTTCATGTACCAAGCCATACCGCATGCTTCTTTGAGAAGATAAAATTGATGTTAGACACATTTCATGTGAGACAGCACGTGACGGTACCCCCAGTCAGGGTACACATGTACCTCTTTCTGCTCCATCCCAGCTCTGTTAAGATTAGGGCAGAGTGGATGAAACAAGGACAAGTGAGGACAATGCAGAACCAAACCCATGAAATAAAACCCACACAGGAAACGTGCTTCAAAATTTCTATATTATTTACTTTAAGCAACAGTCCAGCTTCGTGAAATTACAACACACACTTTAAAGGATGAGATTTTCACCTCATGGTCAAGCACCAGCATGATCATGCACAGCATTGAGTCAGTCGTAAAAAAAATGCCCTGTAATTCATTATTTACCTCTATGATCCACTCCACCTTTACTGAATAGTCTGAATAAATCCCCTCCTAGCCTCAGGCTAGGAGACTCTGGTCATCAGCCCTCTATTTGGCACATACCCTGCTTTATACTCGCCCAGTATCCATCTTTTTTTTTTAAAGGCAGCATGGTGTACACTAACCATTCCAAATGGCACAGCAGGGCTCAAGGCATTTACCCCACGCAGCCAATGAATTCTTTAGGTCCCTAAAGTTCACACGTGGAAGAAGGGAATGCTCTTGCTGATCACTTGCTGGCCTCTTTAACCAGGACTCTAGACCCTTGTATAGCTAAGGGGTTCTAAAAACCTCAGTACAAAAACCCTCTAAGCACACTTAGAACCAACCTACTCGTCTTTGAATTACGTTACTATACTTCATAAAGCTTTCCCTCAAATCTATCACTAGAAAACACTCACGTAACTTCCAGCAGATCTGGGGGAAACACAGGACAAAGTGAAGAAACCTGACCTCAAAAAAAAAAAAAAGATGGAGTACATAAAGTGCTTCTTTTTAACTGAAAGAAATTCGAGATGTACAGTCAGGCTCAAGTTGTGCAGTTCACAAGCATGGGGGTGGGGGGTGGGCAAGAAACAGACAAGATCAAAACAGTAAGGAAAGGAAAGGTTTAACCAAGGACTAGGCTGGACTTGCCACCGGGTGGATTTCTCCTGGACGGTGCAGGTGCTGGTGCTACTGGGCTAGGAACAGGTGCAGCAGGCAGGGATTTTTCTTCATTCTGACCTGGGGCAGCCTCTACATCAGCCTCAGTGTTTTCTAGAAGAAAAGAAGCTTTTTCAGGTGTTTGACGTGGATGATGGAAGCCAGAGGGTTTCTCTGGCTCAGGCAGGAGATCAGCTCCTGTGAGTTTTCTCCAGGCTTACAGACACGCACATCGCTGCTGTCATCTGCTGGCAGCACAGACTTCAGCTGCCTGCAATATTTTTCAGAACCTGGATGCCTTCAGTTGAGCTTCAGGGCATTTAAGGGTCACATTTTCTGAGCTACTATTAAGGGACCCCAATAATTCTTTTCAACTCTTGTTTTTTAAATGACAAGCAGCTATGTGCAAGAGTCTTGCACATAGTGTGCAACCGCCCTAATAAAACTCAGATCTGATCCAGTGCTGCAAACAAAATTACAGAAGCATCAGTACCTACAGGCAAGAGCTCAGGTTCACACTACATTCCCGATTCCGTAACTTGAGAATACGTGACAGTTCTGAGGCTTCACACAGAACAGAAGGGAATGCAAACCTGTGCACAGGTGGGCTCAAATTTACATTCCCTGGAAAGCACATGCCAGTTTCATCCACTTCAAATAATTCTGAACAACCACAAGTGAGGACAGGACACAGAAGGAATTTTTCACAGGAAGCACTTTAGATACTTCAGCAAATAATTTATGTATCTTCTTCACTGACAGTTAATGAGGACATCAAGATCATTAGCATCTGACATTTTTACAGACTAACACCATTAGCTATGAGGCAAAGGCCTGAACTCAGTGAGGTATTCTCATCAACATCTGACTACTTGGCAGAACATGGCCATCGCCAACAACATCGAGGACTTCACAGTTCTTTATCTTTTCCAGGTCATGGATGAAGGCACCAATTAAACTATTCCCAGCATCACTTCCCATTGCCCACCTTTCCAACCTGAAAAGCAATTACTAAATCCCACCTTTTGCCTCCTGTTTTTATCTAGCTTCTTATCCACAGGAGATGCTCCTCACCTATGCTGTGGCAACTTAGCACTACCTTTTAAAAAACCTTTTATGCAAAGACTTTATCACAACCACTGAAGACCCGCTCGGTATCTGCATACGCATGCTTACCAAGATCTCAAACAACTCTGGCAGCTTACTGCAGTCTCCGTGCAACCTACGGTTATCCGCTGCATCCGCTAACCCACACACGAACAAAACAGCTCACACAAAGTTTGAAGCTCAAAGCCCCTACAGCTCAGGAGGGCACTGCCTGCTTACTCAGCAAGCTGATAACTGCGGCCATGGCCACCACACACAGCACGGAGTGCTCCATTCACAGCAGTCCGTTTCAAGCAGACTGCTGAGTGCTACCAAGTACTCATGATGATAATCTTTCTACTTAACACCACACTTCACCTGCCTGTGTATAAAGGCAGACACTAGTGACCATCAATTAAGTGCTAATTCTCTTTCGCTGGTTCCATTAATCAGTGCACAGTGCTAACTGAATTAAAAAAAACAACCTTATCACAGGAGGCTTCTGGAAAATTCTACAGCTTCTTTCAGACGCCTTCAGCCAGCTGATACACACATGCTACTTCTCACATCATCAAGGTATTGCATAGTTTGTTAAGCCATCACTGAAGGGGTAAAAGGCAACAAGACCAAATCAAATGCTGTAGTTCTTTCATTATCAGAAAGGGTATCATCTCTGAGTCAGTTTGCTATCAAGTACACTGCAAACTATTGGAATCTTTGACGTACAAAAGGAACTACAGCTTCCAGGCAAGAACATTTCTGTAAAAGGTACAAGTTCTCTTCCCCTACACAGACATGATTAATAGAAAGCACATATCCCTCTTGACACCTACCTCAAGTTTTTATAATCAGTTATATACTGAAAATCATTTCCAAAATCAGAATTGGAAACATCTTTTAATGATGGGAGCTTATCAGATTGATAGTTATGCTGTGAATTTGTAAGCAGACAGCTTTTATTTGGAGATTCATTCCCTCTAAAACCCTGGGGACAGCTATACAATGTCAAGTGCAAAATCACATGCACGACAAGTGGGACATTCTCCAGCTCACGTCTGCTACCTTGCACAGCTGGAGCACGAAGTGGTGAAGAGACACAGCTAGCTCTGTTCTCTGTACTAAGGTAAGATACACAAAGCTAACAAGGATGAGATTAAATGAACAACACATCAAGATTCCCAGGTACTTGTCACACACACCATTTCCAGTGAGCATTAGGTTTCCATCCTCTCTCAGTACCGTCAGTAGAAGTTTAACAGCCAAATACGTGCCTGACATTTTTATTTTGCCAGGACTGTCTTCAAAAAAAAATATTTTTTATCATAGCCACAACAGCTGTAAACTCTAGTTAGGAACACTAACATTTTACTTCACTCATTTGGAAAACCCCTTTCCAGCATACATTTACTCAGTACTTGCTAAGAACATCTTCCACTGTCACCTTCTGGAAACAAACCAAAGGCCAACAAATACTACACCTGTGAGACAGCAACTTCTAAGAGTCAGCATATCATTTTTCACTCCTTTTCAGACAGTCCTATTTCTGCTGCCTCCAATCACATCCCTCTCATCTCACCACTCCTCCTTCCGACACCATGGCGAGCAGCTTTTAACAAGTACCAGAAGCAGCAGAGCCCTTAGACTCAAAAAAAAAAAAAAGTATCAGAACCACATTCTCCTGACTGAGGCATAAGGATGCTAATTCAGGTCAGACATGAGAAAAATACTGAACAAGCCTGCGTAGTTTTATTAGAAGCAGAGATGTTGTATGACAGCGTTGTAAGATGCTCCAAAGAGCATTCTGGCCAGAAATACAACACTCACAGGTAGTTAACAGCCACTCCAAAAAACCTCTCACCCTCCCAACAGAATTCTGCTCAGGATATGGAGACCTGATAATAGCTTTAGGATCTCCCGCAGCTCTGAGGTGTTAGAACTAACACTTGAAGTACTTGGAAAACAGACACATTCCTTGCGTCAGGAAGTAAGCCATTCTTAAGGTAACTCTTGCATAGGAGAGATTTCCAGATACTTAAAAATCCCTCAAGGTAAACATGCGTACACAAAATCTGCATTATGATAATGTACTTCCTTACCAAAACGTCAGCATTTAACAAGCAACAGGAACTTAAAAGCTAGCTAATATAGATGCTTTCAGATGCAATTGCTGTTCTTGATTATTTCTGTGAATTGAGTGTTTGTGAGAGAAGACAACAGGGCAGAGGTAAAGCGCTGAACACAATTAATTACAAGCTACTATAACGTAGTATAGTTTATGTCTTTGCAAGATGGTATCCACCTTGCCTTCACGTTTAGATCCTGATGCCAGCCGCTGCTGGCAAAAGAAACGAGCAGGACTGTTCTTGTTTTTAAGCTGATGACTAACAGAGGCATTCTGCTATTGCATTCCAAATCACCACAAGCAATTTCCTCTGAAGCAGTTTGGTCATTTTGTTGACCTGATGGGTTCAGGGGACAAACCAAGTTCTCGGGAGAGATTTTCTTTCCCCCTCCCATCCTCTTCTATTTCAAGAGAGAAGGTGGAAAATGCTTTTACTACAAGCCTGAAGGAGTTACTCACCAAAAGTTTCACCACCGCCATCTCCTCCCTAGAAAAGAGAGGAACACATTATAACTTACAGCTCAAAAGGTAATTTTACCTTGGCTACACCGAGGGGGCACTCACACTACCACCCACCTGGCTGCACACACTGCTCTGCTAAGCAACATTCTGACAGACCCACTGCAGCACTTCTGGACCAACACCACGCTCTTACGGGCAGATAGAGTAGCACAGATGGTTCCAGATGCATATTTCTGCAGCTTTAATTTGATGGATTTCTAAGCACCAAATTCTACAGTGACAAATCTAATTTCATCAAGTGGTCATTCACATAACATACTTCTAGAAGTAAAGATTCAATTGAAGTGATCCTAGCAATGTGGAAAATGTGGTATACTTGTTACCCCCACACTGTGAAAGGCACAGGTGGGCACGAGCACTGTTACACACAGCATCCTTCAATAGGGAGAACAGACAGTAACCAGAGCAGCAGAACTGTCAAGCAGTAACACAATAAATTAAGCCAGTAGCCATCAGTGTCTCTTTTTTCCCCCTAAGTGACTCCTTCCGACATCAGACACACATTTGCTAGCAAGGCCAAGAACATTCATTGCATCCAGCTGATTTAACTTAGTTTTTGAGATACCAGTTTCTGACAATGCTAAAATTTCCTTCATTACATAAACAGCTAAACATTCTTCTCATAATCAGTCTGTTCAGAATGTGACTTGACACAAAGATATGAGAAGTCCTGCAGCAGCAGCCAAGGCTCCACAACAGCACGAGGCTGTAATCTATGCAAGTTGATAATTACACAGCAAACTTAACTTGCCAGGATATCAGTACACAGAAACACATGCAAAAATACATCCCCCTAAATCAGACCAGACTATAGGACACTAGCTTCTGCTTGTGGTTTTAATCACTGCACAAAATAAAAATATCCTGCATGACGAGGATCACGTTTGCAAAGCTGAGAACCAAAAGACAGTATTTAAATAAATAAAGCAGAAAATAGAACCAAGACTAAACCATTTATTTTTGTCTTCTGTGGTTAAGTTATAAATTCATATATCTCACATTTGCTAAATTGGAAAAATATATTTTATCTAACAAAGAAAAATTCTGTGGCTCAAATACACTAACAGTAACAAAAACGGGTTAAAATGATGTGCCCGTTATCAAAATAAAACTTGCTACTTACAACCCACGAGGGAAAAGCTATCAGTCAAAAATGTACTTACCTGGTTCTTTTCTGAAAGCCTGAAACCAGAGACGTTTCCTTTCCACCTATAGAATTTATTTATGCATGTGTGATCTGTTCTTTTTTCCTGTGTTCAGAGATTACTCCTCCTCATCCAGCTTTTCCATTAACTGTAGTTGTACATTATGCAAAAGCCACAGTGACACTACAAACCATGCTCCATACCACTACCAAGTAAACAGCTTACATGGAAAGAAGCACATCTGATGCTGTTACTAAAGACAGCAACAGCAATGAAACGAGCACTCCTGCCGCTCAGAGGCACACTGCTTAGATATTAGGCCAAATCCCAGGAAAGCCAATAAATCCACACAGTTCACTGTAGCTAACTATTGTTACATGCATAAGGCTGAAGCAAGATCTCACACCACTTGGTTGCCCTCCCACCAGTAACAAGAGTTAAGAGCTCTACAAAGTACTCATTTTAGAAAAATGCAACCCTTCCACAACGTGACAGAGAATCAGGTGGAAAAGAGAACCTTCACAGTACGAAAAGATTTAAGAATAAGGTTTCAAACTCCAAATCACTTTCAACTGTGCAAATGTAATTGATAAAGCAACCACATACAGAGGGTTACATGGCCCACTGCCACCTCCTCACAGCGAGGGCACTGACCTTGGGATCTATGACGTCTCCGCAGTTAGCATCAGTTGAATTTCTCTGTGGTCCAAATGATTCAGTGTCTTCTCTGATGTCACCTGGCTTTGTCCCTAAAAGCAGAGATTGATTCTAATTAGGTTGCAAGATTAACTTACTGGGAAAGCAGATTAAAAAAATGGTAGTGCATTTGTTTCGGGTTTTTTTTTTTCATTCTTCCCCTAATTCTTTTTTGAATGAAAGCCTTACCACTCAAAGTTTGTTCTGGTTCTTTACACAATCGCACAAATAACCATTTTACAGTAGCATTTTGTGCAGTTGAGGGTATCACTTTGATGGAAAGCAGGGTCCCATGGCCATCCCTTACTTAACAGAATTAATCTGGAGAAACTGCACCCAAAAATACGCTTCCTCTTAACTATTTGCTTGCAACAACACCTAGGTCCAAGGATTACATATTAAATAGATAATAATAAAAATCCCACGTCGGTAGTCCTCATTCCTAGCCCTGATCTACAAAGCAGGAAGAGAACTCAGGTTTCCACCCTTGGACACCAGCAGCTTCAGGTCAATCTCAAAAATGCATTAACACACGTCAACAAATCCGCAAAGGAAGCAGTGTTCTTACCCGATGACTTAGCCCAGGAAGGTGGATTTTCTTCAGGAGTCCCAAAGATGCTGGATGCCATTTTGTTCTTTCGCACAGGTTGTTCTTTTGGTTCATCAAAACCCAAGGAAAAGTTGGAACCACCGCCAGGAGGACGCAGCACTCTGGAGAGAGATGCAGCTTTACAGCCTGCATTACTCAGAGCACTCCAACACACAAAGGCCAACAGAGATCACTGCTGGCTCTCTAGTGGGTATCTGCACGGGCTGCACGCTGCCCAGATGTGAACCTCGTGGGCTGTCTGGACTACACAGCGGCTTTTAATAACTGACGCTGTTATGTCTTCAGCACATAACTCAAACAATAAAAAATAAACTGCTTCCCAGCATTCAATGCGGGCATTTTATCTCCACTGCTCTCCTCTTTGGTGTCACTTACCAAAGCTAAAACATTCCTGTACTCTGCTCCCATCCTTTCTTCACTTGGCATCAACAGGAGCTGCTGTCAGATTTCAGCATGACCCCATTACAAAAGAAAAATATTACGGGGGCACGTCAGAATCTAGGTATACAACTCCAAACAGTTGTGCTTTTTACTAATTTTTTTAGGGAACCCTGTGAAGGCAATCTTCAAACTGGCAGTACAGCAAATTTGGCTTATGAGCCATAGTGCAGCTTGCATCACCAATGGTTGGACTGCAGCCCCTGTCAGAACTTTGATCAAAAAACCCCTTATTTTGCAGCAGGGTACCAGCCTGATCCCAACCTAATGTCACTACACCAACAGCGCGGCACATTCAGTGCATCCAGCCCTCCCAAACGAAGCCAGGGAAGGTGCACATTCACTCTTCTTTTTAAATAGTTCAATAAAACGTTCCAACTATAAAAAGTTAGAACTTAACAAGCGGTGTGCTGTTGTCTATGGAGAATACACCAAAACTGAATTCAACACAAAGAACACGTCAGAATTTACAGTGCCATCACCGCTGGGAACAGCACCTGGATGTTCTGAGGCTTTGTGCCTGCTGCACTGGAGCTCCAACTCAAAAACACTTTTCTAATCTATGGGATCTCGAAAAAGAAAATTATGAAAAGCGTTCGACGTGGGTATTTACTATTGCTAACTCGACTCTCGTTACAAAATCTATCTCCAAATATATAATTAATGGGAGGAACCCATTTGGTTCTGCGTCTTAAGAAATCCAAGAATACACCCACGATTTGCTGCTTCTCCTTTCTGAGTGAGGAGGTGTGATACAATGATCTTGAATCACTACTGGCATTATTTTTTACTTACACCTGCTACACTTGTAACGTGAAGAACGGATCATTGAAGAGAGCCTGCTCCTGCACCTTACGTCATCTTTATTTTACTACAGCACTGAAACCAGCACTCTCTTAAAAGCATAAGTCTCCAAAAACTTAATGAAAAAGCAGCCGAAGCCAAAGAGCAATTACTTAAAGCGTTAAATAATCACTTCTGCCGACCCCAGACAAAGGTTGACAGATTTTATGGGAAGTTTCTCCCAGTTCCCCGGCGCTTCGATGTGCCTCGGCACAGAGCTATTCTTAACGCGGCACCCGATACCGCCCCGCGATGCGCACTGGGAATCCACCCGCCCTTCCGAAGGGCTTTCCACGCGTTCTTCGTTTGTTCACCCGGGAACCTCAGCACAAATAGGACGCGTGTTTTGCCAAGAGCGCGCCGAGAGCACCGAGGCCGCACGCTGCCCACGCCGCGCGCCCGTCCCACGCGCCCTGTTCAGTTCCCTTTGTTCCACTCCACGTTCGCTCCGCGCGTGGCCCGGCTCCGGCTCCTCCGCGCCCGCTCAGCCCTCGGCGCTCCGCCGTCCCCGGGGCTGCGGACCCGAGGAAAGGCGTCACCCCCGCCCCCTCCCCCGCCCCGAGCACGCTCGCTGCCTGCGGAGCTCAGCCCGTTAAAGCGCTCGTACACAACGAGCGATCCAACGGCCGCCGCCGGGAAGGGACGGGGGCTCCGGGGAGCGGGCGGCGCTCACCCCGAACGAGTCCGGGGAAGGGGGGGGGGAAGAGCGCGGCGCGCAGGTGGGGCGGGGGCGGCGGAGCAGACAATAGAGCCGCCTCGGCCCCACCCAACAGCAGCGCGGCTCGGCGGGGTGCGGGCACAGGGGAAGGCAGCGGGCACCGAGGAGACGAGGGGAGCGCTGCGCCGCGCCGAAGGAGTCGCCTCCCTTCTTTGTTAAGAAGCGACTGAGGCGGGGAGGGGGAGGCACGGCCCAGGGTGGGTCCGGCGAGCTCCCAGCCCCACGGTGCGCCGCCCCCCGCGGCCATCACACGGCTCAGAGCCGCCCCCCGCCCCGCCGAGCCCCGAAACAGCCGGCGCTGCCCTCGCTGGGCGCGGCCCCCCCCCCCCCCATCTCCTGCTCGGCCCAGCACGTCCCCAGCTCGGACGCTGCTCGTGCCTCCCCGGGGCCCACTCGCCGTCCCCTCCCTCCTCCTCCTCCTCCACCGCCACGGCCCCGCCGCGCGCCGCCCGCCGCCCGAGCAGTGCCAAGCAGCCCCTTCTCCCCCGCCGGACCTGGAGCTGTTCCTGCCGCTGGGGTCCATGCCCGAGAAGATGGTCGTGGTGGTCATGGCGGCAAGGATGGAGAAGACGGGAGAAGGGGAAAAGGCTCCGTTAAGACGGCAGCGGAGAGTGACGGTCCTAGGAACCGAGCTCCCGCCCGGCCCGCGCCGCCGCCGGTGACAACTGCAGCCACCGCCCGCCCCGGTCGCGCCTTTTATACGGCCCGTAAGTACCGCCCCGCAGCGGCCCCCTCATTGGACGGTTCAAACGCATCGCCGAGTTTCTATTGGACAACGCCGTGCCACTCTACCCTTCGGCCCGCCTCGCTGTCTGCTCTGAGGCGCCCCGGCTCCTCCTCTGTATTTCATTGGTTGAGCAATACGTCCGCTCAACAGCAACCGCCCGCACCTGCGCGATGGACACTTTTGTTAGCGATTGGCGGAGGGGCGTGCCGCTCACTCCAGCTGCTCTGCGATTGGCTTCACCGCACATGAGGCGACAAAAAAAGTCCCCGCGGCGCTCCCCTCGGAGCTGAGGGCCCCCGGCTGCGAGCGGCGGCGGAGCGGGGGCCGCCCGCGCTCATCCCGACACCCGCTCGGCCACCCCCTACTCTGGGGTCGCTCACGCCCGTCCCCGCGCTGGGAGGGGAACCCGGCGCCGAGGCGTGCCTGAACAACAGGCGCAGGGGCCACCGCGGCACCGAGGCGTCCAACGAGGCCGCGGCCGCCGTAGACAATAGAAGCCGTCTGCAGGGAGCGGGCCGGGGCAGCGCGGCGCGCCGTGCTCCGACGGACGGCCGCGTAACGCAGAGCGCCGCAGCGCGGCCGCTCCGGGAACTGCACCCGCACGGACCGCGGAGCGACCTCGGGCGGGCGGCGGCTCCTCCCGGCTCCGCCCGGCTCCGCCCGGCTCCTCCCGGCTCCTCCCGGCCCCCTCGGATCCGCGGCGCAGCGTCCCGAGCCCGCGCGGCTTCAGACGCCGCCTCCACCGCAGCGCGAACGGACCGGGACCACCCGCGAGAACGTTAATTAGTACGCGCATGAAGAGGGAAAGAGCACCTCATCTGCTCCAGGCATCGCTCCCACTCCGCACTAACAGCCTTTAATACCCACCAAACACTCTAAATTAAAAAAAGAAAACATTTCTTTTTGATCAGGAAACTGCAACCTCTGCTTGTGCTGCTTCACTTCATGTAGAAAATGAGATCAAGTGTCTGAATAATCAATCAGCCTTAATGCTACTCAGGAAGGAGTTGAACTGCTGAAACTACAAAAACAGGACATCATTTCTTTACTGTTTTAGATCAAGATCCATACAAAATTCCTATTAAAAACAAAACAAATACCACTGCTATTTAGAATTCTCTGTCCCATCACGTCTTTCAGAGGTTACGTTAAGGCACGTGGCAAGCTACACGAAGCATCTGCTCTCTTGGGAACTTTCAGCACCACTGAAAAGCTTATTCAAACCCACGGGATCTGAGTCTTAAGTTTGAACGCTCCCATAGTCCTTAAAAAAAACAAAAAGAAGTGCATTTCTGAGATGAAGAAAACCCATTTACTCTGACAAAGCTAGTTTCAAAATAGAGCTTTAAGGTCCTAAAGCTTCAGTATTTCCAAGTGACCCCACTGAGGTGCTGAGGCAGCCCTGAATGCAGGTGAGTCTTGAAACAAAAGCTGCTGGCCAATTACTCTAAACAAGACATTCACAACTCAAAGTAAATCTCAGCTATCAGTTTCTGCTCCATCTAGAATCTGAGCTGTCCAAGACTTGCATCTGAAGTGATGCATACTGGCTGTTCAGGTATCATACAGGTTCAAGTTTGTCTTTCTGAGCAGATGCTGTATTTTCCAAGAGTTTAGCCAAAGTTTCTTTGGTGTCTCTGCAGCTCTTGGAAAATTTCTTAAAAGCAAGCTGCATTTTGGGAAGGAGGCCTGAATCACTGCGTCCAGATTTCTGTCAAAGCTGCACAGATGGAATTCCAGACTACTTAAAAAGCAGAGTGACCAGTTCTTGCATGCCTGAGCTCCAGCATTGTAAGACTGGCAAGTACACTCCAAAGCATGGTTACTCAGTGAAGGCTGGAACAGAAGATCAGTGCACTGTCAGATTCCATGCAGTGCTTCTTTAATTCCATTTTTGTTTTATCCAAATTTGTTTAAACTGTGGAATTTTCTCAAGTGATGCTGCCTGCAAGAGCTCTTGCAGGGCATCAGATCTGCTTTAATGACGCCTACAGTTTAGATTTCTTTCCCCTTCCAGTACCCAGTCCACTAAAACCAACACAAAACCCATCATGAAGTGTCTGTCTTTTCCCTATGTCCACCGGGAGAATATTACTTTCCTTAGGAGCAACAATTTCGTACTTTGGGCATCCACAGCCTTCATCTCACCCTAGGTCATAAAATCACCCTTATACCAGGATTATAAGTTCATAAGTTCATAAGTTCATAAGGTTGGAAAGGACCTATAAGATCATCTAGTCCAACCATCCTCCTATCACTATCTCTACCCAACTACTAAATTAAGTCCTTTAGCACCTCATCTAAACGCTTCTTGAGCAGCGCTAGGGATGGTGCCTCACCCACCTCCCTAGGCAGGCCATTCCAGTGCCTGACCACTCTTTCAGAAAAGAAATGCTTCCTCAGGTCTCATCTAAATCTTCCCCGGCGCAACTTGTGGCCATTCCCTCTCGTCCTGTCATTACTTATCAGGGAGAAGAGACCTACCCCCTCCTCACCACAACCCCCCTTCAGGAAGTGGTAGAGTGCAATAAGGTCTCCTCTGAGCCTCCTCTTCTCCAGACTAAAATCCCTAATATCCATTCCCACTCTGCAGCTCTTGGCCAACTCACTCTTCTGCTGTCCTTTTAGCAGTGTGAGCACCCACTCACATTCCTTCAAGGACCTGTGGTGACCGTGCGCCATCTCTTCAGTAGCACCACTGGCCCTGCCTTGCCCCTCCTGCATAAGCTGAAATTCCTCAGCACTACGGAAACTGAGATCTCAGAGGGACTCAAACCACTTCATAAACATCAGCCAGGTCTTCCAGCACCTCCACGCTGAAGGGCCATTCATCCCACGCCACAAGGGAAGGAAACGGGAAACGCCTGAAATGAAGTCCCTTGAGGGCCAACCAGAACAAAGAACAGAGAGCAAACTCCACAGTGCCACGCTCTATTCATACCGTCCTACATCTTCACTACCAGGGACAAGTGCTGCACTAACAGCAACACGGTTTGGCAACAAGTTAACAGCCAGAACAGACGAGCATTAGTAACGAAGAGCATTAGGCCACAGGTGTAATACAATTTAAAATAATGCTAGTTACTTCAATGTTTTTACTTTTATAACACAGAACAGTGTACTACACAAGCTGATAAAAAGCATACAAAGAGGAAGACACTATTTTAAACTATTAAAAATCCTCCAATTTAAGTTTCATTTTCAATTTAATAGATGAAGATAAAGGAAACATCCTTTATTTGTCCCTTTTCAGTTTGAGAATATATTGCTGTTCTTTAGAAACTGAATCACTTCCAACTGGCTAAAGCACAGAAAGCATTTTTGAGCCAGACACATTGTAATCTTCATTACTGTTGCAGTGAGGGTCACAGCAGAATCAGTGTCCAGCAGACAAAGTGACAGCACTCAGATTACACTGTCACACTCAGAAGTAATAAAGTAAAGGTACTAAGAAGGAAATACTCTTCTGGGAAAATAATCTGTATTTGACCACAACCTTTGTAGAAACGTTCTGTTTTGATAGCACTGTTACCTTGTAGTAGCAATTATTTTAATAGGACGACAGGGATTTTTTATGTTGAGAACATCACCATATATCAGTATAAGAATGTCCTATTATACCTGGAGTATCTCCTTACAGTTAAGCACGTGCACTACTAGAACCTTTTCTGCATCAGCATCTCAGACCACTTAATCCTGAGCCCTTTTAAACGGGCATCAGTGCTGCCAAAATAGGGTGCTGGTTTTCAGATGTTAACTGAATAGGGGTTCCACTCAAAGTCAATTTGAAAATGGTGAGTAATAATGTAATGTGCTTGAACTTTTGAAAGTTTCCAGCTGTTTAGTAAACTAATATTAAAGTTACCTGTTAACTAGCATGACAAAACCCCCTTGCCAATTTTCCTTTATCTTCTAATATGTGGGCTCCCATTGGAGTTCACTGGGCTGCTACTGCAAACACAAGGCCTGTCAGAAATTAAGCCAGACCAAGCAGCTAAAAAAAGTTTCAAATAATGTGATCTAAATGGATAGTTTATACCCCTGTAACTTCAAACTACTTCTTAATCACTGAACTTAGCAATAGCTTTTTTACAGAAGATGAAATTGCAGGAAAAATCACTTAAGCCCCAACAAATAGCAGCTCACAGGTAAATTCTCTAGGCAACACAGGGTGCCATTAACAAGGAAGTTCTGCCGTATGGTGAGCACTGCATGACCACAGAAGAGTTCTGAAAAACAGTTAGCATTCATCATCTACATAAACATCATGTACTGTTAAAGGACCTATTCCACAAATATCAGGAGCCTTCACATGAATGGCAGAACAGCGTTAGGTACTGAGACATTTAGGCAGTCAGTGTCTCTTCATTTCTTTCAGGTGCTCGATGCCAAATACTAAATGAAAATTCAATCTGTGATGCAGTATTTCCATAGATGCCACATAAATTGAACTCTAGATTATGTTCTTCTTATATTTTTGAATTTTGGTTACAGTTAGGCACAGTTCATTTCAGGATGGTCTCGCTTTATTAACAGAACATTATATTATAAAAGCCCTGCACCAAGTTAACAACAGATGAAGTACCACTGTATGAATTAATGAAATTAAGACACTGCTTTTGAAAGCATACTGCTTTGTACCTGTAACTTGACTTTTATTGCCTCAGGAAAGATAGATATTAGACAAGATGTAGCAGAGTTTTGAGCTCCACAGTCTAAACTTGACCTAAAAAAAAAAAAAAAAAAGCCATACTTAAGGAAACCTCACCCTTTCTTCAGAAACTAAAGCAAGTCCAAACACCTTTTTTTGGCCAAACGAAATAAAAACAACTTTCACCTGGGAGAAGTCCTGGCATGACACCGAACAGAAATAATTCTATACAGTGCTATCAGTTGTCTAGCCAGGTTGGAAGCCACAGATTCTGAAGTCCAAGAGGAATATATTCCGTGTCTGCTCTACCAAAGGTGCTGAAACATAACAACCCTGCTCTTTTTTTCACCCCCCACATGAAATTTTTCACAGGCCTTTGTAGCTCTAGCTATGAAATCATCTGCTCACAAAAAAGCAATTCAGACTTGCAATGTGCCACAGAAGTCTACGAGATACATTCCAGAATAACAAATCATATACTTAGCATTGAAATCATCTAAAATTACCACAATGCCATAGAAGTGAAGTCCTTCAGGTATATAGACAAAAGCAACTAAAAAAACCCCAAAAGACATCTTTCTGATAGCCAACTTACCATGCAATTAACATTAAATAACTTAAAATCTATACGTAAATCAAAGAAATAATCACCCGTGAACTAAATATGTAAATCTGTCACTTTGGCACAAAATCAAAGGATTTCCAGATCCAGCAGACTCAGACCTAGCATATACAACAATTGCTTCTTGAATTAACCATTAAAAAATTATCACCAGAAGGAAAACTCTGCTAACAGTACCCAAAAGAGCATTAAGTACTTGCAACTACCAGACAATATTTGAACATTCCTAGGACATAAGAGGATGCTTTGGGTATGCTGGGCACAGTTACATCATCTTTCACATTCATAGGTTTCACCGCAACCTCATCTCCCTCCTGAGAAAACTCGAGAGCAACAGCCCTGTGGAAAAAAGTAATGAAGAACATCACAGCCACTGCTGCCAGTGTGCCAAGGGAGACAGCCTTTGCTCCCTTTCAGGCAGGAACACTGCAGTGGTAACCCAAAACTTGGAATCTTCATCACTGTAGCTCAATACACCCAAAAAAGAAAACTCAATTTTTTATTTTTGCTTTACATTTCCAAGCATCTCCCATTTGATACCATGGTAAACTGAATGCTTAACAAAATGATTAGCTCTTTATAACTTACGTTTACATCAAAAGGCATTCAAATACAAAGTATTAAATATACTTTTCTAACAACAATATTGGTGTTTCTATGAAAGACTGACAAAAATAACCCAACCCAATGCCACAGGCAACTAGGGCCAGCATTATGCAGTTTGCCTAATCCAACATTTTTGGTTTAGCAGAACATACACAAAAATCAAAATAAGAGGAAACAGACTTCCACTTCCAGTTCCACTGCTGGTTGGCTGGCTGAGAGCTCTCAGGGAAGCCTTTCATTTTCCAATAGTCTTCCCACTGCAACTGGGGATTATACTTATTTACTTACCACACAGAAAACTGAGAACTGAAAAACATAACTGCTGTGGAGAAACAGCTACAAGTTCTGAGTACTAATATTTCACAGGAAAAAGGAAAAAAAAACTGGTTATTTTAAACAAGAAGTTTATTTAAACAACAAGACGCTTTACTAGAAGGGAGAACTATCTAGGGTTTTTTTTTTTGTTTTTTTAAGAGTAATTTACCCCTACTTAAGACAGATTGCTCTACATGTAACAGCTACGTACAAAAAAGTTATAAAATTGTCCTTGGTTTTACAATGATAAAAGAAAAACATTGAAATTATCCAATCAAACAAGGTATGTAAGGTCTTTGTTTTTAAACAGTGAGAGCAAAATAACTTACTGGAATATAAAGATAAAAGTAGAAGGAGCATGCCACTAATGGAGAAAAGGGCATTTTCACAGAACCAGTTTGTTTTCCCACCCCATCTCCATTAAATGTTGATCAAAACATACTATTGGCCATTTAGTTTAAAAAAAAAAAAGTGTTTTGTCTGTGCACATACACCAGTTACTTTATGTACAATAGAAAGAATAGGAAAAAAAATCAAGAGAGAGAAGAGAGAAAACTATACTGCAGTAGTCAGGTTGTGGCTGAACCAAGTCTCGTTTTTCTAATTGTGAACATGTTGCCTGTGGGAGCACAGTTCTGGAGAGGAAAGTAGCAGGTTCTTGTTTTGTGGTTTGTTTTTTGTTTGTTTTTTAGTAAACTCCTCCTGTTTGTTGCTGGAACACATCAATTGTATCTTCATCCTCCATTTCCAACTATAGCAGAAAAAAGAAAAAAGGCTTTCAACTACTATAAGCTGGGATGTTTTCACATTTCCTTTTTCATGTTTATTTTTTATGCAACTTATCTAAGCCAGCCCCACTCCCCTCCATCATCATCACTTTGTGCATTTAACCTACATCACCACGATTTAAAAGGAAAGAAATACATGTAAATAAATGCCAGTGGGTAACTAGTCCTAGAATTAATTTCTGTATTTAACTTCAGGGTGTGCTGTAGAGCTCCTACAGAAAAGATCAGTGTTTCTAATATTTTCCTTTTATTGTCTACTTTGCCATTGCATCTTCTTTCTCCTCCTATTTAATTCCTTTGTTTCTTAGAATATTGCCACAATTCCATTTTGTTGCTGTTGTTCAAATGTGCAAATGGCTTCAGCTACAGCACTAAAGAAAGCATACTATAATTAAAGCCCCTAGGCCAACCAGGCAGCAGAACAGTCAGTGATTACAAAGAAACAGAAACATTCGATATGGTCAACAGCGTAACAGTCTGTCAGGGAGAAAGGCAATACTCCATCACTTTTTCACCTTGAGTTCTGAGGTTGATGCTCCTGGGGCGTGTTACCTACTGACAAGATCTGCACCAAGACTGGAAATACAGCTCGTGTTAGAGCAGCTTTTCCAAACAGTCCCAATTTCTGCTCCAAGAAGTCCAACTGGTCTAAGGCATTTAGCACAGCTATAAACAGACTGATCCTAAGCTTCAGTATAACACGGATGGAGAGAAAGGTGCCCTGGTGCCTCAATTCTGAGCATTTCAAGACTGTGGCTGCAAGAAGCACATTCTTTGGGGAACCTGCTATAAACCTAAAAATAAGAGTCTCTTATTTTGTAATGAGTAGTTCTAAAAATCATATAAAACTAAAATTCTGCTTAAACACAGCTACGTGGAGCAGTATAGAAAAACAGTCAAGTGAAGCACTCAGCTGTTGGAATGACCTTCTCTTTAACCACATTACAGACTACTTAAACTCCAGGATATTCATTAATTTTATGTCTCTGAAACACAGCTTCAAATGACAAATAATAAAAAATGACTTATAAAATGCAAGTTTACAGGCAGGATCTCTGATAACACCCTGGCAAGCCTTTATAAAAAAAATAAAGTTACTGCTTCAGGAAAAGCTCAGTTCTTACCTCACTGGTCCTTATTTCAGAGCTGTGACTCAATAACGTGACAGTCTTACAAGATTCACCACCTAATAACATTGTACTTCATCTTTGTACTACTACAAGGATACAGGCTCGCTATGTAAAACACACAAGGAGTCTCCGACTTCACTTCCAATAGTTCTAAAGTAAGTGCATCAAAACATAAGCATCTAGTCCTGCAGCACATCTCCAGTACAGTTCTTTGGTTTTGCTTTGGTTTTACCTGTGCAGGTGTGTCTGTTTCATTAATTGGCTGCCCATCGAACCGGAATCTGATTTGCCTCATCGACAACCCCTGGGCAAAGGGAGGCAAACAAAGGGAAGTAAGTTTTGTATAAAAACTCACTACTTTTCTCTTTAACTTGTTACTAGAATTGTGCTACGATCACTGAAAGCCATCATCCATAATGCATAAGGCAGTTTTCATACTCCCCTCGTGCACTGACTTAAAGGCATTTCACTACAAACCCTGGCAATCTGTTCTGCATTAAAACTGCTCTGTGCCCACTTACTCACAGAAGCAGCAGTGCCCACCCACTGACTGAGTTACAGTAATTTCTAGGATACAATTTTCACCCCAAAGGCTAAGATTTTTATAATGCTTTGTATAATCATTCACTAGGGAGGAGAAAAAAAAGTAGATGCAACAGCTGGGATAACAAGTTTTGAACACTGATATTAAGCACAACTTTTTTGCTCTTTCCCCAAAACAAATGTATCCTAAAACATTTTCCTGGGGAAGCAACAGCTGTCTATTAGCACAGAATAGCCAGCAATAATTTTCTAACATTGAAACAAGAATCAAACAGAATAAAGTTTCTCCATATATAGGTGAAATCAACTTTCCAAAAGAGTTTTACTTCTAAACACTAGAAATTATTAAAGAGCATTTGGAACCAGCATCTCTGCCACACACACCAATCATTTTGCTGGCCTAGTCCAACCCCCAAGAGACTACTTCTCATTCTTGCTTGAACCAACAGAGAAGTTTGTGTCTCCTCCTCTCCCAGTGCCATTTGCACTCTCTAAAAAAATACCTGAAGATACAAGAATCCTGTGGGGTTTTGAAGTCAGTCCAGTGTATTGCATGGTTCTGCTTTGGCACCCCTCAGAGAAGGAGCCCTGACTTAGCCATGCAAGAGCACACATAACACAAAATAAAACGAGGCATAGTTACAGTTTATGAGAAGTTTTTAAGGAGAAACTTAATACAGAACATGATGATGAGCAAAATTTCTGCTAAGACTTTATAGTTTAGAGGCAATACAATCTTCTAGTTTGCCTAAGATTCTGCAACATTCATTCAAAACATCATCTCATTTAAGAAAACTAGGTGGCTAAGTGTCACAGCAGCAACCAATTATTGCAGAGCAACGTTTGGCTGCAGCTGAGTTCTCAGGCTCCACGTTTCTTAAAATACATGCTGCTTATTTAACCTTGGGGTTTTTTTGCAGGTTCTTGAGAACTTTAAGCTGAATAAATGCTAGCTACAAAAACACTGAAACACTGTACCTCAGTGAGATTAGCATCCACAAAAAGGGAGTATATTTCATTAATTATTTTAAGTAGGGGCATGGTCACAAACAGTCTTGATCTTCTAAATGTGTAATTCCAGGCTTAGTTGCAGCCAGCTTTGTTTACCACATGCAATACATTTTCATTATTTAAAGTTGCTAATTTCTGTTATACACAGCTTCCACCTTTAAATTTCACTGCTTAAATATTTTAAGATTGAGAATACCTAATTAGTAATAGGAACAACTTTCAGATTCGTGGACTACAAATGCTTTTAGAGAGTTTGAGAAGCACCTCTGAAATAAAACATAAATGCAAGTCCATCTCCACAGAGATATCCTTTAGGTGCATAACTGTTTAAAATTTATATAATTAAATACATGTATGTCTCCTATTCTAAAGACTGTTTTCTCCCTCCAACCTTTTCTTTTTTTTAGAAGAAATTTGGTTGACAAGTTTTAAAATATAACTTCTGTTTGTATCCAAGTAACCGAAGCATCTTTGTCAGATCTTTACAAATCCTTAACCAATCCTTACCCGCCCCAAAAAGGCAGATGTTACTGCACTACGTGTTTGGAAAACAAAATACTCAAATGATTTACAGAATGCAAAACAGCTCTATGACAGAGAAGTGGGAAATGAGCCCACAGCCTCCAACACTCACAACACATCCCCAGAATCCTCACACGTGAACACACAAGTTCAAAGAGAGGTTATTTTCCATATCTTTAACTGTATCACTGTCCAACTGCCACAAACCCCAGGTTTTGTTTTTTTGTTTTATTTTTTTACTGCTATGCATGTAAATTAGAATTTGCTTTTCTGAGTGGTGATGTAGTTACCTTAGTGTCAGCACAAAGGTATTCCATTCTGGTTTTCCTGTATCTGTGTGTTTGCAGTATCACTGAGTATGTCTTGAAAACATTTCTCCAGTTTCAAACAAATTAGGTTTGTAGTGATGGAAATTTAAAAGGCAGACTTGATAAACACATCACTGATAGCAGAGACAAAGTTCATCAAAAACTTCAGAAGAAGCATCACTTTTTTGCAAGTGCTTTTAAAACTTACAAACACTGCCTGCAACCCAGCAGGTTGGCTGCAATTGCCACCACGCCAGCAAAATACCTTTTTTTTTGTCCCTCAGAGGACTAGATTGACAATTGCAACACATCATAAAAAAAAAAAACAAAGCTCACTGTTAAGCACAAAGGTTCTAGACCTTAAACACTTTTAGACCTTGAAATGCTCACTGGCATTCTCTCATCTTAATACAGAGGCATTAAGCTAATCAATCAGAACTCCTGGAGCAGCCTAGTAGATGTCAGTGTTATAATACATGCTTATCACCCAACTCTCCCCAAGTTCTTTCTGCAGGTTTCTAACTCACCTGTTTCCACTCTGACAATTTTAAGACACAGAGCAACAGCCCCCACCCACAATCCAGATTTTACAGATAACCCACCTTCATTTAACCCATTTCCTGTCACCGCTCTCAGTCTTTTCTAGAACAGATCCCAAGAACAATACACCCTCCACCGCACAATTACCTTCTGTTAAGCTTCTATCATTCTACATATTCACAGTTCTAAGACTTCACTGTTTTCACCCATGCCTTTCCCCAAACAATGCTCTGCTGTGTTCAAGATCCATACCTGTCGTTCACAATAGGCTTTCATTAGTTTACTAAGTGGTGTATGCCTCTTAATCTTAAACTGCACCACAGACCCATCTTGTCCTGCCACCTTCAGATTAATGTGGTCATTGTTTTCAGTCTTCACTCCTTCCTGTTGAGGAAATTAAAAAAAAAAGCTTAAAAGTTATGAAACGAGAAGTTGACATGTTATCAAAGTGCAACAGGTCGTTAAAAAGGAGGAAATAAGGTTTTTGTTGCTGTTTACCAACCTGAAACATTATGGAGGAAATAAATGGTAGAGCAACTTGGGACAATAAATAACAACAAAAGCCAAGTGCAATGTGAGTTATCATTCCCAAGAGTGGTTCACATGCAAGGAGTTAAAAAAAAAAAAAAAAGGGATTTATATCAAGGGAACAAAACCACACAGCACTGAGGTTACCAGGGAAAGGAGAAAATCTACACATAACTGTAACCCCAAGCACCGAGGAGCCCATTTCGCACTTTATCTCAAACTTTTCCCAACTCCGCTAAGGGACTGCTCAACAGAAGTTTAAGACGTTTGAAGGGCTGCGTTTGTAAAGGCGACGAAGTCGCAGCAGCAGCAGCTTTCTCCCCCACGAAACACTGCCCCGGCGCTGCCGCCCCGCTCCCCGGGGCCGCCATGTGACAGCTCCGCGCGCCGCTCCTCGCATTGTTTTGGTGCCTTCGGATCCCGTTTAGAAACGGGGAAAAATTCAAAATAAAAATGAAGGGAAAAAAAAAAAAAAGAAAAGTAAGGAGAGCGGAAAGAAGGAACGGCAAAGAATAAAAAGAAAGGAAAAAAGAGAGGAAACACCCCAGGAAGCCCGGGGCAGCGCTGGTCGCCGGCCGCGGCTCCGCCGCGCTCGGATGCGCTGCTTTTATTTTTCCGCTGGAACCCGAAGCGCCGCGCGGGTCCTCCGGGCCCGGGACCGAGCGGCGCGCGGAGCACAGAAACGGCCGAGGCCGCCGGAGCCGCTCCTCGGGGATGGATGCTGCGGCCGCAGGGCGGGGGGCGGCCGGATCCAGGCCTGCGAGGAGGAGGAGGGGGAGGGGGAGGAGGAAGGCTACGGCAGCAACCGCCTCCGGCACTGCCTCTCCCTGAGGAGGGCGGGAAGGCAGCCCGTGTTCCCCCCCGCCGCCGTTCCCGGGGATCCTCCGCCCGCCCCGCTCCCCGGGCCCCGCTCCGCGCAGGAAAATGGCGCGCAGAGGCGGCGCGGCCCTGCCCCGGCCCCGGGCCCAGCGCGGCTCCTGGGCCGCCCAACACCGCCCGAGGAGCGAAGCGAAGGGGGGGAGGGGGCGGGGAGGCGCCCGCCTCACCTTGGGCTTCTCGTCGGCCATAGCGAAGTCGGCGGTGTCCGGGACGCTCCGAGCGCTTCACAAAAGGGGGAAAGGATCGACCGAGCGCGGCGGCGGAGAGTGGAGGGAGAGAGAGAGAGGGAGAGGGGAAGGCGGGGGGGGGGGAGGGGAGCGCGCACGCACCGCCGCGGGGCCGCGCCTTGCCCCGTGCGTGCGCGCGCCCGCCGGGCTCTCCCCCGCCCCCCCCCTTAGCGCGGCCCCACCGCCCATTGGGCCCCGGCGGGCGGAGAGGAGGGGAAAGGGCGGGGGGAAGGCGGAGGGGGTGGGGGGAGGGAGAGCGCGCGCGCGCCCCGGCCGTTACATAACGCGGCGGCGGGAGGCGGAGCGTGCGCGCTCCCTGTCGGCTGCCCGCGCGCGCCCCGCCCGCCCGCCGGGCGCAGCGGGCCGTGCCGTGCGGCGGGTATTGTCCTCCTCAAAATGGCCGCCGGGCCGCGCCGCCCATCCCCCTCCCGGCCGGGCAGCGCCCCGCGCGGCTCCTCAGCCGCATCCCGCGCGGCTCCCCGGCTTCCCCTCCGCTGACCCCTTCCCTCCGCCGCCTCGCTCCCCTTCCACCCCAGCTGCAGCGCCGGATGCTTCGGAGCTGGCACGGCTGCGGGATTGGGCGCGGCGCAGGTGGCACCAGCGATGGCGTTCCCCGAGGAATGAGTTCGCCACGAGATGCGCGTGGTCTCTGACCCACGAGGTCAGCGCTCCCAACACAAAAGGCGAAATTTGTCACAAGTGAAACTAGTGCAGTCTAGGTCTTCTTCAAGTGTCTGAGAATGTGAAATGGCATTTCAAAAAATTCAATAGAGTATCTTATGTATTTTACTACGATTCCTCCGTGATCGCTTCAGTGGAGCAGTAACTCCTGGCAGTACACAGCACCTCAACTCCGCACACGCTGCCTCGAAGGAGCTCCTCGTCCTTCTGGTTCCAGCACAACGCCTGCCACCATCGTGTCAAGCACTTGTGGAAAAGAGCCACCAAACGTGGCCCTGCTGAAGGCCTGCAGCAGAACCCGGGGCTGTGCTGATCCAGGGCAGTCACAAGGCGGGATCTGTCCAGAACAACCAACTCAAGTGGTGAAATCTTGGCTGAACAAAAAATGAACACACTGAGCAAAGACTTCAGATTGTTCTCCCAGCAGATTCAGCTCTGCCTTTTGATGCACATCCCCGTGCCTCCCAACAGGAGGTGTTTTGTTTTACTGCAGTTGCCTGGAAATGGAAGGTTAATGCCCGCTAGGAACAGGAAGCCGAACATCCACCTGAGTCCACAGTTAGGGAAATAACACAGCCGCATCCATCCCTGCCGTGTAGTGATGGGGGCGCAGCTGCCAAGCTCCCATAAATGGGTGGGACCCTACCTGTTCCTTATCTTTCCCTCCACCACTAAGAAGCAGGACCAGATGTGAGAACAAGGAAATAAAGCATCTTAAAACCCACTCCGTTTTTCTACCTCATACACTGTACACTGCTTTTTTTAAGCAAGACTCAAATCATACTGGGTACACTGCAGAACAAAAGACAAGAATCTTAAATTCTATTTATAGAAATTATGCAACACCACAGAGGAGAGACTGCTGTGTCACAAGACTGATGTTGGTTGATGGTCTTGTTTATCTTTGTTCTTGCCACCCCTTTCCACTCCCTCTTCTAAGATCATTGTGTTGCAGGCCACGAGGAAGATTACTTTGGGAGTGGCTTTGGAGACATGGGAATAAACTGGTCAAGGCCGAGAGCACCATGAAAGAGCTAAGTGCCAGGATGAAGTTGAGTGGGACGTACATTAAGGCCAGCATCACAAATAGAACAAATCTGCTTAAAAGGAGACATGAAAATAAGCTGGATTTTATGAAAACATATGGGATTTCTCTACTGCTGAGGAGTTGTATCTGCTCAGAAAAGATGAAAACTGTTTAAGCTGTACCACCATTGGTCTTGCTTCCAATTGCTGATTCCCTAATCGCAGAGCAGGTTTCTGTATCCCCTGTATTTGTATGGCTTTTCTTCTTACAGAACAAGAGGAAACTCACATTATGCAGGAGATCCAGTTGAGCTAACAATAAATAGTGCTAAAAAAATGCAAAGATAACTGGCTACACAGCAGCACTCAGAGCAGGCGGTGGGGGGGATGCCACACTGGGAACTACAAAAGACTCTGTCCTGCAGAGTACGGCTGCAGCAGAGGGGGGCAAAGGCAAAGCTTTATTTCTCTGAGCTCCTCCTTTTTAATGCACAAGAGCTGAAGAGGTGTGAATGGGGAAGTGCCACAGTTCGAATTCCATAGAGATTCCATCTTGGGGGGGGAATCCCATGTTTCTCAAGTATTTCTGTGCCTTGTTTTATTCCTGTACAGTAGTTTTTTAAAGAAGAAACCTGACTTACATAGATCTTGCAGAGCACTTAAGCTTAATTCTCCACTGTTTTCTGGAGAGGGCAGGGAACACGGGCATTCAACCTATGTTCTCTTCCACACCAAGACTTCAAGAGATTAAGATTTTTAAGATAATAAGACAGCTGCAGGCAGAATGTACGTGCCTGTATATATCAGCAAGGATAAGCTTACAAAAGCAACTCTAGACCCTTCACGATTTTATTGTTTTACAATTAGTTCAATGTAAAAAATAACAAGATAATAGTTATTAGAGATATAAGCAAGAGAATAAGGCCAAGGCTGCTTCTGTCATCCAAATTGTCACCCAAAATCCAGGAAGAAAACTGTGAACTCCAATATGGTGTTAGAAAGCGGCGTTCCTTTATTTCTCAGAGTACATACTGGGTGACTTGACAAACAAGCACACTCCCTCAAAGTTGAGGTTCTACATTTAAACAGTTCAGATATACATATGCAGTACTCTGGTATACATATTCATTCTTTTCCAAGAACTCACTAAAATGTGCTGATGTTCCTCTGTGCATGTGCAGTTGCATTTAGTGGTCATCTGCTCACTTACTTTATCCTCATTTTTCCACCATGAGCTTCGTCACGGAGACTTCTGTCTGACCTTCAGCAGTTTTTCCCCAGTCTGACAAACTTCCATTGCTTCTTAGGCCACAATGAGCAACGTCCAAAACAATAGACATGAAACTCCAAGGAAAACGTCCTTGCACTGGGTGAAACGCAAAGACGAGCCTAGTAGTAGTACTCTATTACGACCCCAGTGCTTCTTGTGAAGCAGAAGCACTCGTTGATTCATTTTGCTAAACTCATATACCGGTCCTTAAACTAATATACTGGATCCCCACTGCTAAACAAACCAGCCTATATCACCTTCTCAGCCACAGCTCTGAAGGGCCAAGTGGCTTATTCAGATTTTGCTCTTCGTTAATACTAGTGTAGCACTGGGAACAGAAAAACATTGCCTGGGTGACTGCCTGTTCCACGCCTTCCCTTTCAAGGTGCTTATCCTTCTCACGTTCTCCCAAACTATGAAATTATTTTCAAACCTTCTATTTTGCAACTTTTTATTCCCTTCCGCATCACACCATGACATTTTTTGTTTTCCCTCATCCCCAGAAAACAGTCACATTCTCTTCTGGCCTTTGCCTGCTGTGGCTGAACCCAAAGGCCAAACTCAAGTATTTTTGAGCAATATGGACTCCCGTGCTGACATTCTGGCTGTCAATTCAATTTAATTGCACAGACTGGATAGGCACAGGCGCCTTTCTGAGAAGGAGTGCAGGTGCATCTCTCTTCTAGACGCATGCAGCCCTCCGCCAACCTTCCAAGAAGGACTAAAAGATTTCATACTAAAATTCACCTTTGCCAAGGTGATTTCCCCAGGAAAGAGCCACTTTCAAGAGCACTAGAAGCTGCAAGCATGAACAGCTACTGGCATTTTTAGTTAGTGAGCAAAGGGGACTGTATCTGTCAACAGAAAGCAGGAAAGGATCAAAGAGCAATAGCTTCTTATCAGTTTTTAGTTTTTCAGTCTTCAAGTGGTTCGGATCCTAAGGCGGGAGAGAATGCTATCCAGCTTCTATATCCTTACCTCAGCCATCAACACATCTTTCTCCACACTAATGAAAAGATGGGTGAGACTGATGGGCATTCCCCAGGGCTCAGGCCTTGCACCAGCTGCCTTCTGACTCCACAGAGCGCTTCACAGGAACAAGTGTTAGGTTTGGTAAAAGAAAGCAAGAGAAATGCACAGGATAACTGCTTGGAAGAACACAGTGATGCTCCAGGCACCCAAGTGTCCTAGAAAAGCCCCTGGTGGCAAGTTCTGCTGTCACACTTGGTGCTCAAATGAACTCACATGGAGAGAACTCCTCTGCTTCACTACTGGGAAAACAAATAGCAACTCCCATCCTTTTACCAAGGATCTCACTTGGAAGCAAGTCTCAGGTTTCTATTAAGAGTTAGCCAACTCTCTGGGAACTCTGCATTAGCTTTGTAGCACCTTTTACTTGTAAAAGGTGGGCTCTGTATTTTCTCTTGCTGATTGATAACATCATCCATAAGAAGTCTCCTAAAAAACAAGAAATGATAGAAGCCTCACCTTACCCTCAAAGAATGAGGGTAGAAGAGTTCTTACTGCTGGGTTAACGGACATTTGGTTTTGGTTTACATCTACAGTAATGTTATGGCTGAAGAATAATTCAGATCTTAAACTCAGCATTAATGTCCTCCAGAGTCATAACCATAGGGCAGCACCATCTTCTAAGGGAGCGGAAGAATTTTATTCTGTGAAAGAGATTCAGAAGCATCCACATCCCCCAATACGGGACTCTTGCCTACCACAAAGGATGAACTCTCTTCAAACAGATTTATTTTGAAAGCTTTCTGAAGATTTATTTCAAATTCTCCCCCCCTGCAGAAGCTGTTCCTCCTGCCTCTAACACACACCGCTTCCTGTTCTCAGCAGATCACTGCAGCACCACGTTCTTAACGGAGAAAAGCACTAGCTTTGTCTGTACAGAAATTGACGGACGCAGTAGCCAATAAAGGGGCGATCTAGCATTAAAGTGATGCAGCATTCATTTCATGACATCAGCAAATGATATAACTGATCCTGAAAAATCAACCCTACCCACGGCAGGGGAGTTGGAACTGGAGATCCTCGAGGCCCCTCCCAACCCAGGCCATTCTGCGAATGCAGGATTCTGTTCCAGAAAGCACCAGTAAGAGAGGGACCGACATTTTCTGGATAAGAATTCAGCAAGACAGCACTGTTACTTGTCTTACCACGCATGCCACCGAGCAGCTTCAGTACTCACAGGAGCGGGGAGCACAGCGAGGTGCGTGCAGGAGGGAAGGACAGAAGGAAGGAAAGGAGCAACGAGCGGACGGGGCTGCTCCACACCGCCCGGCCCGCTGCGCTCAGCCTAACGCTGCAGCAAGAGCCATCCTCGAGCCGCAGGAGCCGGCGGGACACGGCGCGGGGCTCCTCAGCCCGAGAGCGCAGCTCCACGGAACGCGTCCTGGGGGCTCATCCACCTGCGAGGGCGGACGGACTCCGACAGCGAGAGAGCAACCGCAGCGAGGCGGACACGACACGACACGACACGACACGACACGACACGACACGACACGACACGACACGACACGACACGACACGACACGACACGACACGACACGGCCCCGCTCCACTCCGCTTCCCCACCGCCCCCGTTCTGGGATTGGAGCGGCCCGGCCCCTCGCGCCGCCGCCCCGCCCCGCCGGGGCCTTCAGGGTCGGCGCTGTTTCCGGGGCTGAACGGCCGCGCCTGCCCCAAATTCGCGGAGCTCCGGCGGTGCCAGGGAGAAGAAGGGGAAAAGGACGGAGCTGGGCGGCCGCCGGCTGAGGGGAAGCGCAGCGGAGCTCGGCGGACGGCGGCGGGCAGCGCGGCGGGCAGCCACGGCCGGGCCTTCCCCTCGGGCGGGAGAGCGGCGCGGCCATGGAGGAGCCCGACACGGAGCCGCCAATGACGGTCGGGGCCGGGGCCGCGGGGCGGCTCGGACGGACCGTGCCTCCTTTGCCTTACCTGACCTTACCTTGCCGCGCTTTCTCTTCCCCTCTCTTCCCGCAGGTGGTGCCGGGCGCCGACCCGGCCCGGACGCAGCTGTGCTTCGAGTGGGGCCCGGCCGAGATGCTGCTGTGCGAGACGCTCTTCGGCCGCAGAGGTGCGGAGCGCTCCGGGACCCCGGGAGGCGGCGCGGACGGAGGGCCGGGCCCCTCCTGCGTCTTCGTGGTCCGCAGGGACCAGGACATTTACATGGAGACGCTGCGGAAGCTCTTCAATGAGTCCCACGGCATCTTCGTCGGGCTGCAGCGCTGCGAGGAGGAGCAGAGCGCGAGGGCGAGGAACGCGCAGTGAGCGGGGCCGGGCGCGCGGGGCGGGCTCGTAGGCATTGCCCGGACAGAGCCAGAGCGCTGAGCGCTGCCGTGGCTCGGCAGACGGCCCGAAGCGCTGCTGGGGGGTAATCGTGAAATCATTAAGGGTGGAGATGATGTTAAGGCCATCCAGGCCGACGCCAGCCCGTCTCACCGTGCCTGCTGGCCACGGCCCTCAGTGCCGCATCTCCACAGTTCTGAATAGCTCCAGGGCAGCTCTGCAGCTCGCTGGGCGGCCTGTGCCGCCGTATTTCTGGGAAGAAATTTTTTCTAATCCCCAACCTGAGCCTCTCTGGTGCATCTCCTGGCCATCACCCCCAGTCATGTCTCTGTGATGTGGGGAGTCACCTGGCTGCGATCCCTGAGCCCCCCAGCAGTGGTGCTGAGCAGCGCCTGGGGCCGTGTACCCAGAGCCATCGCAGCCACAGTGTGCAGCACCAACTAGGTTCATCTTAGTGCCAGAAGCTTCCACAGATGCACAGAAAAGGGACTGTAACTCCGTAAATGATCCCTTTTTGTGTTTGGCAGGTTAGTCCAAGTGAGTAAGAACTACCGCTCCGTCATAAGAGCCTGCATGGAGGACATGCACCAGGCAGCGAGTAAGTCTGCTGTACTGCAGTAAAAGGAGATGCTGTTTGTGATGATAAAAATAAGATTTCATTTGGAAGTTGTTACAGCTACTGAAAAAAGGCACATGTAAACAGTAATCAGTAATTAAGAAATTCCACTTCCATTACTGAGATTTCCAGTTTGGTTCATCATCTCAGGATTTTTTTTGTTGGTTGTTTTTTTTTTTTTGCAGTGTGTTGTAACTGATTTTGGGAAGACTTGCAATATTCTCATGTAATGGGTTGTGTTTTTTGTGGAAAAATGAGTCAAAATTAACATCTTGCTTCCCCTAAAAAGTGACAGATCTTACTTTGCCTTAACATCCTTGTCCTGTGAACTTACCAGATTTATTAAGAGTTATGAAGAGTTAGCTTGGCTTTATCAGTTGTGTACATATTTGGGTCTGTGCCCAGTGAGCGGTCAGGTATTGTATTTATGAGCCCAGAAGGCATTGTGAAATAAGGTGAACATACTGCTTTTTGACTTGACTTATTTTTTGCTCAGTTTCAGCACGAGACCCTGCCCTGCACAGCCAGTACAGCATTCAGGTAATCTGCAGTCACATCTGTGTAAGTCGCGTGAGCACTGGTTAGTAAAGTCATCGAGACCAACACTGTGGCAGTAGTTTTGCTGTATAAGCTGCACTGATGTTGCTTCATTGGCCTCTTGTTCTTTCTGTGCTCTTTGTAACTTCAAGTCTCAGGAGAGCAAAAGGCTTAAAATAACACTTTCTGTACTGTTTGGTACTTCCCTGAAATTACCGTTGCATTTCATTACACAAACAGCGTTGATATTTTCTGAACTGAATGTGTGTAGAGAAATTATGGCCTGTTTCTATCTTTTAATTTGTATTTCTGAAATAACAGTATGACATTTCTCCTGCCTGTAAAAACTGACTGTCAAAAATAAATAACTGGAACAATTACTGACCCTGAAACAGCTCTGCTTTTTTTTTCAGGTTTCTATTCTCTCTGCCATGGAGCTGATCTGGAATCTGTGTGAGATTCTGTTTGTTGAAGCAGCTCCAGGTGAGCAGTGTAGTTTGAGTGTGGCAGATTGAAATCCGATTAGTGAATCTCATCTAATGATTATCAGACCGTTAAGGTTAGAAGCATAAATTAACAGTTTCAGACAAACAGTTTGGGAACTGACAATATCTTCTCTGCATAAAGCTGGTCCCCTCCTGCTTTGCCTCCTTGATTGGGTTCAGCTTCATATCTGTGATGTAGACAACATGGTCCGTGAAGTTTTGAGCAGTGAAAATCCATCAAAACACAAGCTCTTCTGGAACGTGGTGAGTAAATCACCTGTAAACTTTTAGATGAAGAGAAGTCAGGCCTGCATGTCTTGCTTTCCTCTTCTGTACTCAGCACTGGAATACTTCTCAGATACCTGAGATGCTGCTGCTGTCTGCACGGATTTAAGATGAAGCTGTTGTCAAGATCATCGTGACCCCTCATTCCTAACTTGGGCTTTTCAATTTCATGATCCACAGAGATTGTATATTTGAATTAGCAGGGCCTAAAGTTGAAATCTTTTAACTGCGCTTAACTTTCTTGAAGATTCCCCGATACTCCCCCTGGGTGTGTGGTAGCCCTGCACAGCTTGGTGCTCAGGTGTGTGGTTTCTGCAGGTGGATATCTTCGTGCTGCAAGGCCGAATGGATGAAGCACGCCACTTGCTCTCCAAGGAAGCCAGTGCAAATCCCACATCAATGAACATGTACAGAGTCCTGGATGACTTAATGAAGAAAATGCCTGTGCCCAGTGTATGTAAAAAGCAGATTTTTTTCCCCACACAGTTCCATTAAGAAAGATGATAAGAATGATAACAGTTAGTCCAGTTTATTTAATCTCTCCTGTGGCTGTAGTAACATCACATTCTGTTGACCATTAAAACATCTGTCTTAATCCTTTACAGTAAAAATACTTCTCTCAGTTACCCGAGAGACCCAAGTGTACAGTTAGGTGGTAAACCAACATAGTCAGAAATGATATTCTTGTAGCAAGATGCATTACTGGGTTATCTGAAACAGTTCCTGGTGGGAGCTCACAAAGAAGTCTTTGAAGACCTTACCAGCAGTGTTGTTACCAGTTGCAGTGATCTCCTTGTGGAGGAAAAATTGCAGCTGCATCTTTCACTGGTTGTCCTGGGGTTCTTTTCCTTTATTTAAATGTGCAATTGGAGAACAAGGAAAAAATTGACAGCAGCCTCCTGTTTACCTCTTTAGCACAAATGTGAGTTCAGACCAAATGCCTGATGTGGCTTGATGCTTCTTTTTATTTTATGCCTCTTATCCCATTCAGCTTGGTAACACCCAAACACTGACTGAGATGGAGCTGAAATGGCAGCACTGGCATGAAGAGTGTCAGCGTTACCTACAGGATGGTACCTTTGCTTCCAGTCCCCACATGGAATCCATCTGCAAGGTGAAAGGGAACTGGACAAGTATTGGATTGTGTACTTCAGAAGCCATGTGCAGTCATAAGTAACTTCAATATCTTAAATCATCTGTTCGTTAGATCACTTCTGCAGATTGTTTTCCTGTCCTAGGCTCTTCATTCAATTGTAAACTTTCCAGAATAGTAATGCCTTTAAAAAGTTAACAATGCAGCTGCGTACATAGCTGAATTTGGAGAATTACTCCTTTGTTTTTCTTCCTCTTAGATCCTGCTGGGAGACGAGAATGCCATACTAGAAAAAAAGGAGCTCATGACTACTTGGTACCACTTCCTGGTTACTCGACTCCTGTATTCACATCCAACAGTGAAGCCAATGGAACTGCGGTTCTATGCACAGGCAAGAAATAAAATCACGTTGATATCCTCCAGTTTAATGCACAGAAAGATTTTGATACTTAGCTGTGGGAGGGTTGATGTCTTACAGAAGCTGTGTACCCACAAGACTTTTCCTAGAACTCTTAAATGGACTGGGAGACTGATACAGTAAAATAATTGTTGAAGACCAACTCTCTTTAGTGTCTAATGTTAACCGGTTTTGGTCTTTAAATTGTAATGTTAAAACACTGCTTCTTCTCTGTGATGTACTCTCCCATAAAATAATGTAAATGAGGCTACTACATCAAAACATAGTTTTCCTTCTACCCTCTCACAACTATTCTTTATCATGTCTTGTAATCTTATTCCACAGTCTAGTATGGACATGTTCCTGGGTGAAGAAAGCAGCCCTGAGCCTCTAGACACAATTTTAATGGCAGCCTTTGAATTTGAACTTCACCAAGTGATCAAGGAGTGCAGGTTGAGTTTGTAAAGCTTTTGTTTCTCTAGCTGTATCATATTACTTCCAGTAGTATTTGAGGTAGAGGACATGGGTCCAGGCCACCTGGTCATTCTTTCAAAGGACTTACCAAGCATGGGCGAAGCGGGTAGCGATGAAGAGTATTCCATCAGGTCTGAGACACCACACTGTAACAGAACTTAGCTATGTGCAAAACCTCACACATTCCTTGGCAATTATAGGTTAAGTGTTTGCTTTGTTTCAAATACAGCATTGCTTTGAGCAACTGGTGGTTTGTGGCCCATCTGACTGACCTTCTGGATCACTGTAAACTCCTGCAATCTCATAATCTCTAGTAAGTATTTACTTGTCCTGACTGTTCAGACACTCAGAAGAACGACCGAAACAGCATGCTGATTTTGGTGAAAAAGAAGCATCTCAGGCATTTACAGAAGGTGGAAAATAAAGGTGCTGCTGCATCAGGCCAGATACTTACAAAGCAGACACAGTCATGATGAATTTGACGTGCCAGCAGAATGTTAGGGTTTGGGGTTTGTTTTTTAAATGTATTTTTAGCTGAAATATTATTAAGGGCTCAAATGTTTGTGATTTTTTTGGAATAGCGAGAAACTCATCTAAAAAGAGCTTCCATGCATAAGTTTTCAACTTAAGTATGAGCAATTCTGCTATTTGAATTCTCCTGATGTTTCAGTTTCTTAAAGCAGTCATTACTACTTCTGAATTACATTTGCTAAATGCTGTCAATACGCAGGTCTCCCCCCAAGGAGAAAGCTGCCCTGCAAGTTTAGGCTTGGTTATTAAGATAACCCATGAGAAGATATACTGCAGGTTTTTCTGATGAGGTGCCAATAGTAATGCTTGTTTCTTTTCTTTCTTCATTCCCTTCCAGTTTTGGTTCAAACATGCGTGAATTCCTTTTACTGGAGTATGCCTCAGGACTCTTCTCCCATCACAGGTAGCAATCTTTATTTCTTTTTTCAGAGGCTGAACTTAACATCAGGACAGCAAAAAATAAATAAAGAAATTGCATAATAATAAAATGAAAAGGCAAAACCTAAAGAAGCCATTGTTAGAATTTCAGCAATCGATTAGGACCCATCAGTTGTATTAATCAGGATGGGATGGTGACTGCCTCTGTGGCATTTTTGGTGCAGCGCATTTCTGAGATGTGGTTATTCCTAAGTTGTGTAATAGGCAGCTGCTAGTTGGTAAGAAGTAAAAACAATCTTAGTTATGAATACTGTGTTAATCAGAACCAAGTACTATTAATGCAGACTCAAATTCTACTTGTTTCTTTACTGTTACACTTATTTAAGATCTATAAGATTGACATGCTTGACTTTCTCTCCCCCTTTCCTCTCAGTCTGTGGCAGCTGGGGGTAGATTACTTTGACCACTGTCCAGAATATGGCAGGGTCTATCTGGAGCTTCATATTGAGCGGATACCCCTTAACACAGAACAGAAGGCCCTCAAAGTGCTGAGGATCTGTGAGCAGAGGCAGATGCATGAACAAGGTGACTTACACTTAAAATTTCACTGCTCTATAGTGATAAAAGTGAAACTACTGAAATTGATTTTTTTCTCTTTTCTCCTGTGTTTCCTTCTAAGTTCGAAGCATCTGTAAAATCATGGCCATGAAAGCTCTGCGGAACAATCGCTTGGGCTCTGCCTTGTCTTGGAGCATCAGAGCCAAGGATGCAGCTTTTGCTACACTGATATCAGATCGGTGAGTCTGAGTCAGAAGCTCTAAGGTGGCTGTTGCTGTCATGGGCTGATAGCAATGGGAAGAAGGCAGCCATCCTAGAGAGGACCCACTGCAGGCAGAGCGGGGTTGTCTTTCCATCAGAGCAAGTATCTGTTTCTGGGCTAGAAAACTGCATCCTTGGGTTCTTGTCATCTGCAATAGCCTTGCTGTTTTTTTTTTCCTACACCATCATACTCCAAGAAATCTATAGAGATTAAATAGATTTGCTTTACCAAACAGTCTAGTAATAGAATTGAGAATGCTGCTGACACTTAGCTTAGACCTAGGCTTCACTCACAACTCTGTGCTTTTGAATCTCTAGCAACCCAAAAGCCTTGCACTTTTTTTCTTAATTGAAAATAGGCAGGTACCAATCTCTTCACATAGTTATAGTTCTGTAATTATGCTCTGGATAGATGGCAGGTAATACTACATCTTCAACAGTGTTAAAAGGGAGAGGTAAGAGACTGCTGGCTCCCCCCCTCAACTTGTTCTTAGAGGGAGTGGAGACTGTCATTTATTTCAACAACAGTGAGCTTCCTGTGCTCATTCCTTTACTTATTCTTTTTAAGGAATAGATCTCATCTACTACAAAATCTAGAAGAAAAATAAAAGTTTCAGTTAAATGCATGCCATGCTGATTCACTCTCCACTCCCTCTGATGTCTTCTGAAGCCCTCAATCACAGTACATTAAGATGAAATTCACTTGTATACTAAGCTTTTCCTGTGAAGGGATGAGTATATACAAAAGAAGCATGGAAAATAACCTCCCTTCTAAGTCTTTATTGCATTTTACTTTCTCCACAGATTCCTGAAGGACTACTGTGAAAGGGGATGCTTTTCTGACTTAGACCTCATTGATAATTTGGGACCATCCATGCTGCTTAGTGACCGGCTGACTTTTCTTGGTGAGAAGGGCCTGATGTTTCAGGCTGTTCTGTTATTTATAACACAGCTACCTGTATACAGGCTTTTACTCTCCTGGCATTGGACTGACTCCCTTCTGGCTGACCACAGCATATTGAGGGTGATCCTGAATTTGACCTCTTCCTATTTGGTTCACGCTTGTAAAATTAGAATTGTTTCCTCAGTTTAGGATAAAGTTTAAATAAAGCTTAGAAGTGAACTGACTTACCAGATGGGTGATCCTCCAGACAGCGTCGCTGCATCTGCCCCACAGAGTTGTAGTTTAATTGTGGAATTTTGGCTCTAGGGACTGTGACCTCCCTTTCTGCATTGTGTAAATTCCTTAAAAGCAAAAAATATTTCAGCTTCATTTTCCTTTAGAAGTTTTAGGAACACCAGGTGTGCTTTTTCTGAAGAACTCACATGTCTCTATCTTGAGTTCAAATGTTAATCAGAGTTGGATTGGAATGGGAATCATTACTTGCTATAATTTTGCAGTTGAGCAGATATGAGACTTTTATTCTGTGACTCTTATTTATTTGTTCTCAGCCAATTATTATGTACTGGGTACCTATTCAACTAATTCTTAGCAAAAGCAGAGCATTCTACATTAACAAAGATCTCACTTCCCATTTGATCAGTGAAGCCTTTCACATCTCTCAATCTCCTGAGGTATGAGAAAAATATAGAATGTCCTGAGTTGGAAGGGACCCATAAGGATCAAAGAGTCCCAACTCCTGGCTCAGCACAGGGCCACTCAAAAATCAGACCATATGTCTGAGAGCATTGTCTAAACACTTGTTGAACTCCAGCAGCTCGGGGCTGTAGCATTCCTCCTCCCCTTCTGTTTGTTCTTTACAGACACTGCCAATCTCTAAGCCACTTGAGTTGCTCAACACTGCAGACACTCAGCACCAGGGACTATCAATTAGGCCACAGGCTGATTGAAACAGTGACTCTTAACCAGGACAGTGGCAGGTTTTTAACTGTCAGGCCAGCCTGTATTTTAACTTCCCGCACAAGGTTCCTATTCCCTCCAGACACAGCTGTTTTGGGGACTCATAGCTATTGCTTCACGAGAGCAAAGTGACTTAACATCCATTAACCCCAGCTTGTGCTGCTCTGACACATACTAATACTTGTGACCCTTCCAACACCCACGTGTAGGGAAGTACCGTGAATTCCACCGTCTGTATGGAGAGCAGCGGTTCTCTGAAGCTGCCAGGCTGCTTCTGATGCTGATGACTGCTCATATTGCCCCTTGCTCCTTCTGGATGACCCTGCTGACAGATGCCCTTCCCCTGCTGGAGCAGAAAGAGGTGAGGATGCTGGTCAGACATGACAGACACCCCACACCCTTTCTTTCCTTCCCGAGAAGTTATCAAAGCAGTCACTCCACACTAAGTGTCCCTAGGCTAGGACTGGCCGTAGCAAGTTCAAGAACTGCATAGAACTCCCACTGTCTTACTGAGGCCAGGGGGATCAGGATGACAAATAACTTTGAACAGGATAATCATTGCTTTTAGAAAGCAGCAGAATAATAAAATAACCATGCAGATGGTTTAAGTGCAGAAGGTGTCCAGTCCCTTCTGCTGCTTTATTTTGGTGTGCTTTCTTCTGCTCAGCCATGTTTTTTGCTTTATGATCCATCAAGACAATGGAAGTTTCTTATTAGAGACCCACGACCGAATGAAGCACAGAGGCACGTGCTGACCTCGTACCTTACCCTGCTTTGCACAAGAGGTTACAGACCTTCCAAAGTCATTTAGAGGTCTCGTTCAACCTTAATGATTCTAAGATCATCTGATCCAACTGTCCATCCTACCACCAATGTGAGGACTTGCTCAAATGTAACAGCTGTTGACACAAAAACAAAGGAAAGAAGCTGCTTAAAGCTGCTTACCTTCAGAAAGCCTCAGATATGCATTGTTCTCCAGAGAGATCCTTACCTCCTCTGCCAACCCTTCATGGAGGGCTGGGAAAGGGTGGATCCTGGCTCCACCCCTTCACTCGGATACACTGCATACACCTGAGCTCCCCTGGGCTGGCCCTGCCTTCCCACCAGGTGCTCCATCACTGCTTCAAGCTGTGACTTAACATTTCCACTACAGGTCCTAATACTGATCCCTTCCACCCTGTGTTGTCTTGTGGTCCTATGAATGAAAAGGTCAGAATCAATCTGTGGGAATGTGAACGCATTCTCTTTTGTCTCAGTTCATGTTCTCAGACTGCATGATGTCCTTCAGCATGACTGTTTTCAGTAAATACTTTCATTTCTACAGGTCATATTTTCAGCAGAGCAGACTTATGAACTGATGCGATGCCTGGAAGATCTAACAGCAGGAAAGTTGGATAAGCAGAAGTTGCAGGTACCTCCTGTTTTGAGGACAACTGCGTAATGGATCAGTGGGGTTGTGGGCAGTCAAGGGAAGTGCTAAACTTGTGTTCACAGATGGGGACAGAAACAAGGGAGAGCCTGGGTGTCTGAGGCTGGTGCGTCAGTAACGGCCAGCAAAGTGAGGCATCAGCAGAAGGTACTTAAGCACACAGAAATAGTGCAGTATTGCTGTTCCTGAGTGCTCTGCTGAGTTGAATTGGACTGCAATGCTTTTCCAAGAGAAATAATTAGAAATTACATGGACAGTGAAAAGCTGAGATGCTGCCATCTAACAGCTCAGGCTATTCAGTGTTCTAGGCACAGACCAGGGAGGCATTTGCTACATGTGCAAAACTGCCAGAAAGAGAAAAGGTTTGGTACTTCTGTCTTTGGTCAATTTAGAAACTAAGAAATGTCGCTTTTGTGGAGGACTCACCAGCTCCTTATTGCATGCACTGATCTATCCCAAACTCTGCCTTTAGGATGATGATGTTGAGACCGTGAAGGTGGAAATGCTGAGACTTGCTCTTGCACGAAATCTTGCACGAGTCATTGTCAAAGAAGGCACACTGGAAGGATCCTGAAGACAGTAATGTGTGTTTTTACTCTGTGGCGTACTGTACATAAACCTGACTGGTTTTCTACCAATAAAGGTCTTGTTTTGCATATTTGTTGGTGACTTGGTCTTCCCTTTCATAAAAAAGAACTTTAAAAGTTGTACAGCAGCCTCCCAGGGTTGTTTGATCCAACCTGGTCTGGCTGTCCTCCCCATCTAATGTTAAGCATTCTTACACCTGTGTTTGCAGTTGCTATGCCACTAATTGCCCAGAACTGAAATTGATCCTACCTTTTAATGCACTGGCATTTTAACCAAGAAGGGAGAAGTTAATGTTTTCTAGTTTGGATGGGCTTCAGAGGATGAGTTGAGCATTAGCATTTCTAGAACCAGCATTATATTCCACAACCATCAGTAGGAGCTATCCCCAGAGCAAAGTAGGGAAACCAATTTATTTAACATGCAGCAAAACAAATCCATTTGAGATGTATTTACAGTAATGGCTGTTGGGTATGAAGCAGGAACCTCAACCTACAGACAAGGGAACACTCATTCATAGCTTAATTTCCAAAGCTCATAACAGTGCATTTCCATGCAGCAAGACTATGGCATCTTTCCATTTGGCTGTACTGCACAGGCAGTGCACTGCCAGTAACAGTGAGAACACTATTCTGCAGAAAGCACCTGTGCTCTTCTGACTTCCTCAGAGTCACAGTGAGATTCACATATAGGCATCTAAAGCAGTGCAGTCTGCTTCCTCAGGATGCACTTTCAGTGCCTGGGCAGACTCAAGTGACCTAAACATATCCCTGTGCCGACCGTGCCTTCAGTGGCAACAACATTTCTGAGGCAGAAAGAATTCTTTCCTTGTCCTCATCCATTGGTTTAAAATTGCTGCTTTCTGTAGGAATCTAAAAGATGTAACCCCTTTTTTCCCTGCCTTCCACATCAGGGAGCCAACAAGGCTGCAGTCCTTGGACAAAGCTTTCCTTCCCCCTCTGGGTTTCCACAATTGCCTGATGCCTCTGATTAGAGCTTCAGGCCTTTAAACCTATGGAGTTTTTCACTTCTAGTAATTTTTAATTCTCATCACAGTAAAGACAACTTAAGTAATTCCAAGTTGTATTTGAGTCATGATTTTACAGCCTGTATTAATTCCAGTAGCACTTTGTCCAAGGATCCATCCTACCTGTGCTTTTGTCAACTGATTTAATAAAAATAACAGACATTAAATCAGTGTCTCAAAGCTATTTGAGGCACTGCTTGAGATCGTACATCGAGAGAAGGGACTTCTGTGATCAACTTTCAGCCATTTAAACCTAGTTTCTCTATGACTGCCAAGAGTGGTCAATTCGTCTGCCCCCTGCTAGCACAGAATACTCATGTCCAGTAAAACCACTCTCCCTGTCCTGGAGATGATTGCACTTAGCCACTTAACACAGAGAGCTATTAAAATAGAGCACATGCATCACCACAGCCCAGCAGAGCCTTCTTTCCTTTCCCTGCTTGTTTCTGTTCAGCCACCTTTATAGCTCTACTATTTACATCTTGTATTTCGCTGTACTCAACTACATAACTGCCTGCAGGAGAGGGATCTGAGAGGCACACTCTGCCTGCCCCTGGATTAGTGGCTAAAAAGACACTTCTGTAAGCCAGGTGCTGTCCTCCACCAACACTGAAAACAACTTTTCAGCTCCACTGGTTAGTTTTGCCTCCTCACCACACCGCAGAATGCAATGAAGGCAGCAAAACGACCAGTTTAGCCATTCACAAACAGAACAGCCCCAGCTGCCCCAATGGATACAACAGGGAGGCAGCTGGCAGCATAAAATAAATACATTAACTAAAGATACAGCAGCGTTGCACAACATGGAGTTAGGGTCTGCTTACATTGACCACTGGGAATGAAGCAGATGGAGGGAGCTAAGTGCCATTTCAGTGTAAAAAATAAAATAGAATAAAACATTCCCTCATGGAGTCAGCATTATTGCTTAACATGCTTAGCAGGTCTAGTCTGGCACTGAGGAGGTAAAAGTCCAAGGGAGGACACATCTAAGGGCTCTGCACCGAGGAAGCTCAGGGTAGTGTTGCCAGCCTGTAGGTATCTCTGGACAGCAGTACAGGAACACACTAACTTAAATCTCCTTCTGTTGACAGGTCTCCCCTCAAAATACAATAGCTTCAAGTTTAATATAGAGTGGAAGATAGAACCAGAATCACCCGGAGGCCAAGATAAAAGCAGTCAGCACTACATGTTACTGCCTGCCGTTCAGTTCATACTCGTCATAGATGTCCCAGGACTCCTTCTTACGTGGAGTAAAACATTCTGGACTAAAGCTACAGGCAGAGTGGTCAGGACATGTAAACAAAGCTGAACATCACCAGTGGATAGCATGTGCACCCCTATCCACACCACATTCATTTCAGTCCTGTGGGATCCTTTCCTGGTCCTGTCACAGAGTCTCTGGCAGAGTCCCAAGGTCATAAATTCCCCCACAGCTCTACTGGGGGAAACTGATCCACTTCACCAACCTCTGTGGCAAGCTGGTCTCCCAGCGTGAAGGTCAGTCTGTATCGCAGCCTCACCTTCTCCTGTGGGAAACACAAAACCCAAGAGCAACACGTGAGAATAGCCCCAGTTGTTCTGGAACAAAAAAGTTCACCATCACAGCTCTACAGAAATCCCAACACTGTTGCACACTGCAGAGGGAAGAGGGTCAAGGTAACCTGAATTATTTACCATACACACTTAAAAATACAAAAACTTTATTGCTTAGCATGAAACAGCAGAAGAAAAGCATTAATGAGATGCAGTAATAGTTTGCTACACACGTAGCCAGCATCCACTGCTCAGCTGCTCTACAATGAGCCTGAAGAATAATGCTGGAATAGTTCAACATCTTCAAAATTCTATCATGCATCATGTGCAGGAAGACAAAGCAGTTTCTTCTCTGCGAAATTCCCAGTAAGCAGCAGGAGGAACCCATCTTTCAATAGCAGATTTCCATATGCTTCAAGAAAGTGAAACTTTCAACAATCTGCAAACATTTACCCCTTTTAGATACAAATTTCAGCTGATACTTTAAGGCCACTTTTGCTGTAATTCTCAACCCCTTTAGCATACAGCTTTGAGGTTTGTGCATCAGGCTACTTAAATGAGTAACTGCAGTAAGGGTTTCCACAGCTATTCACACACTCCTAGCGTGATAAGCAGAAAGGAAAGTATTAACCACATTGTTTCACTGATCACAAGCACATCTCATACCATGCCAAAGGGAATGGACAGGACTCAACATCACTCTGTTCAAGTCTGTCAGGCTCTATATAGTCTCAACACAGCAGAACTCTTTCTAGAGAAACAGTTAATTTCACACCACACTAAGTGTCACTACAGCAAATACTTCCAGGGCACATGGGATTTAAGACAAGCTCCTGACACAGCTCTGATTGTTCTCCTTTAAAGCTAAGGTCTCTAAGGTTGTTGTTTCATTGATGGGAAAAAATGTACACTGCTTTCTCATGCTTTTCGTTGCTGAAAACATCTACTGGGGAAGAAATTATGTATTGCACCTCCCAAGCCTTGAACTGAAACACCACTGATGTGCTGCTGCAGTAATTGCTTCTTGGAGGGCAACCTAGGAATTAAGAGTTGTGTTTCCTCATACTTCTGGTCTAAACTCCCTGAAGAATTCATCTTACATCATATTAATCTGAAACATGACAGGATAAATCCCACTCTGTTACAGTCTACCCTTCTCACCTTTGCAGGATTTGCCAAAAGCATGATTTGGGTGATGGCAGCAGGTGGCTGGATGGGATTGAATGGAGACAGCTCTGTGCCTGAGGGTGGCTGCAACTTCACTTTCATGGACTGCAAACAAACAAAAAGAATGGAATATCTCCTACCTCTGAGGACAGTGGAAGATGTATGCAGACAACAACAGACCTCCAAGGTGAAGAGAATCAATCACCATGTGTGAACAAGGAGGCAAGAGCCAGTCCATTTGCGCAACACCATAGGAGCAGGCAGACCAACAAGTCAGCCCAGAGTAAAAGCACTGGGGTCAGAACACACACTGCACCCCTTCCTACCTGAGTGCTCTTACAGCAGAAGTTTTAATTCAAGCAGCTTGATAACAGTGAGCAGACTGTGGCCATTTGGACCACACTTTTCAAAACACAAATCAGCCATCCAAAATTAGCTGCAATAACAACCAGAAAGGAACACATTTTTTCAATTTAAGATGTCCTCACAAAATTCTGATTCCCAAACACCTTACGGATGGGTTTATACCCACAATGGCCCTATTAATTTACTATCTGAGCCATTTACATGACCAAAACACAGCTGGACTGATTTTAGACAGACAAAAAAAACCAGCAACAACACATACTACTTGCAGTTCTTGACATGTCCTCATGTCCTGTTTAGTGTTTTCTGCTTCTAACAACTACATTCATGTTTTGGAAATGGGAAGAGCACAGAATACAGAAAGGTAGAACCAGGGTGTTGCAATCTAAGTCCCCAAGTTCATACTCAGGCCTTTCTGAACATGCATATTCACAGTGCTGTGGGTATGAACGGTGCACCCTTACCTTTGGTACAGCAGCCTGAAGCACAATGTTCTTCACAGGAAGGGGTGCTGTGTTCAGCATTGAAACTACCACAACCAGCACGTCCGACCTTCCAGGTGGGCACTCCTTGGCAAAGTGCATGAGGATGCGGAAGCCATTCTTGTCATAGGCTGTCACTGGGAGGGCACTGCCTGCCACAGAGCAAGAAGGGAAGGGGAACATGGTCTATATGCTGTGAAAACAATCTCCAGCAGCATTGACATTTGGCTGGGGTGTCTCACTCCTGTTCTCCACTTCATAAGCTTGGTCAGGAAGCCTTGCTTTTAAAAAATGTTCAAAGAACAGTGAAAAACCTGAAGGTACTTACTAGGTTTAATGGATTCCAAAGGAACATGGACATTGGCCAAAGTAATTTCAGGTGCTTTCATAGGACTGCCTTGCTGCTGGAATGATGCTGAATGGAAGAGAGAGCTCCCTGAGACAGCAGTGCAGCTGTTTGGGAAAGGAACTGGAGATGTTCCTGAGGCAGTGACTGGCAGCCCTGCAGGTGCTATTAACGGAGAAGATGTGACAGGGGCTGGCAAAGTAACCCCAGGCAACACCGAGGGTGTTGCCGTCCCTTGGGTGGCAGTCCTGGAAGACAGAAAAAATCACAAAAAAATTAAGCTGAAAGTGAAGCAGGCATTTTAGCACAAACCTGGAGAAAAGAGCAGATCACAAGGACAAAGCAGCAGCCTGGAGCCAGTAAGGTCTAATGTAAGAAGCAGAGATACAAGCAAAATGGTGTTGGTAGGATTACGCACAATTCTCTCTAATTCAGTACAAAAGCAGGAGTCCCACCTTGGCAAAGAAAGGCTGGACTAAGATGGCCAAAGGCCTCTGTACCATAGCAGCCAGTTTAACTTTATATTTCACAATTAAAATCTGGCAACAGCATTGTGCTCTACCTGATAGTTTTTGCCTTTCTCTGCTGAGGGTGAGACCATCACAATAGTTTGTAAAAATCTCAATCACAAATTATTACCAAACTGAAGCTGAATGTCTGTCTCTGAACCTGACAGTACAGCAAGCTTGGTTTTCTAAATACTGAGACAAAGGGAAGTCCAGAACTTTCAGTTACCCTTTAGCTTCTTCAAGGAATTGTCCCAGTGCATCCATCTTATGTGGCATACTGCTCCCAACAGATGAGCTTAAGTACCCAGGAGCAGCTGGAATTGTCTTGGAAGGCCCAACAGGGGCAGCCAGCCCAGCAGAGAACACAAACGGTATGGAGTTTGGTGCAGGCATGCTGGGAGCAGTCTGAGAGGCCGTGAAAGCAGAGGGCAGTGTCACTGATGTTCCACATGTGGTCTGTGATGTGTGATGGAGAAGAGGGTTCCCTGCAGGGTTGCAAGCAACAGTCATCGTCTTTGGATTAAAGAAATCCAGGTCCAACTGCTCATTCTGCAAGAGAGGACAAGTACACGATCTAACTCACTGCTACCCCCTACTGTAGGGGTGGCACTGCATAGGGTAAATAATCCCCAAGGATGGCACTCAAAAATAGTATGAAAGATGGTATATTTCAGTAGATCTATATAGATGGCACACAAATAGTAAGCAAAAGAAGGTGGCTCACCTTTAAGATGATAAAGGTTCGCTGTGGTCTCCATGTGGGAGGGATCTCCAAGAAGAGATCCTTCCCTAATGGTGGTCAGCCCTTAAATGGGGTTTGGGAGAGGTGGAGCCAGGCTCCACCCCTTCCAATCACACAGGTGTATCACCTCCACCTGTGCCCCCATGGCTGACTCGGTGCTCACCTCAGGTGACCAATCAGTGGTTCAGGCCGTGATTCAACAGTTCCCATACACACTGTTACAGAGGGAGAGAGATGTACTCCATTGGGGTTAACCCAGACTTCCCCTCAGTAGCAGCAACCTCTCTGCTTGCATGTAATGTTTCTCTAAGGTGACAGAATGTGTCACAAAACCTCCCACAATGGCAAGACTTCCCTTTCTTTCCCTGAGAAATTCTTTCTACCTCAAACATGCTCCACTGGTTGTTTTCTGACGTCTCCTTCCCTGCTGCAGGGGCTGGGTCATTCAAGCCTGAAAGGAAAAATAACGAGTAGGTAACCAGTAGAAAATGAGTTAGGCTGCGTACCATGGTAGTCATTTCAGTGTTAAACTACTTGATTCAGCACTGCCACAGCCCAAAAACCTAATGAAAGAACAAAATGGATTGCAAGTCTACACTGATGAAGAGACCAACAGCACCAGTAGCCAATCCCCTGTGTGCAGCTCTTCTAATTCATCACGATTTACAGCATCTCCTGCTATTCATATCTGGGCTTCAAAGGCAGGCATTCTGCAGGCTCCTCTAAACAACCCCCTTAAGGCAACTTTCTCTTTAGTAGAGCCACAAAGTCAGCAGTGAAATCAGTACCAAACTGCAGTCTGCACGTTCAAGGATCCACAGAGATCAGACTGCAATTGCACTCAGTGGTTATTTTCATTTGAAGCCTACTCTGTGAACATCAAAATTAAATACTAACTCACAGACCAGCTCTTATACGTAGGATGATGTGAGTGTCTCAGAAATCTTCTGGACTTCTTGAGAAATAATAGCCCTGAAGACATGCAAGACTGACCAGAATCACAGAAAGGAAACACATCCCAATATAAATGTTTTGGAAACTGCACAAATTACTGTTCCCATCTGCACCACCTGGATCACCAAATTCTCTCAATCCTTCCTCAAACTTCACCAGAAGTGAGACTTAGGACTCACTAAGTAACCTTCTGGATGAACCAAGAGCAAGAGAAATCTGGCGTGGGCAAAATATAAGGCATTTCATGCTCTTTTTAACCAACCCTCACATTCAGGTGGGAGGAAAGAAGTGGATTTTGATAGGCAGGGATTGAGTAGCCCTTCTCTAGGTTCCTCAGTGTCTTACCTAAACACAGAAGCTCCTCATCCAGCAAGGAAAGAGAGTTAGCTGTGCTGCTCTGCTGAGTGGGTGCAGCATCTACTTGGCTCAAGGAACTGCTCCGCAATTGTGAAAGTGTCTGTGGAGGAGGTGGGAGAATGGGGATTTCTGCTGGGACCGGGGCTGCTGTGGGGGCTGGTGTCAGGGCCGTGGGTGGCACTGCAGGTGGTGGGGTGCTGCTGACATCCAGTCCAGCAAGGTCAATGAGGGTGTTGAGGTTACTTGTAGAATTACTCCCTGTAGTGAACAGGAAATAAGCACGACTAGGAGGGAAAGCAAAAGGCTCAGAGCAAGAACACTGTACAGAAGAAACTATCAGAGAGATGGTTTAGGTAACTTAGATCCGCACTTAATTGTGATTCATGACTCTTACAAAGGAGAAAGCCCACCTGGCACCCATCTAACCATTTACTTAAATCAACCCAGATGCTTAGGAAACTTCCACCTGAAAGCAGCACCTGCCTGCTCCAGTCACTGCTCTTTCCCCAGCATTTCTTGAAACATAATTCATAATCTTCTCAAAATCTTTTGAGCTCAGAGAAGACATTGTGAGACCCTACAAAACCATAATAAATCAAAGCTACCAGAGGGACAGAGTCAAGTAATATATACTGTCTGGATCTAGAATTCCCTCTGTATTTTGGAGTAGTCTATAAGTAATGGAGAATGCAGCACTGCTTACCCACCTCTTTTGAGCTGCCTTGTCCCACTTCTTCAGAAACTGTTGGCCAGAGGAACCATCAAGACAACTTTACAAGAATAGGAAACCCTGCCTAAAATATTTAAAATTTCAGGATTCCAAATAAAATAGTTGGCTTCCCACGAACTCACCTTCCACTCCTGAGATCACATGGAGATCCACTTCACCATTGATCACTTGCCCCTCTACTGTTTTTTTATAGGAATTGATCACACGAGATAAGTTATCACTAGCCTGCAGAATATCTCCTACATGAAAGGGAGATAAACACAACCTTCAACATTTCAGTCACTTTGCTCTTACTAATGCTGAGAATACTCAGATATCAGCTACATAATTAGCAAGAAAAGCACAATTATTTGGCTACAAATTCCACTACTGCCTGTTCTGTGACACTCTTCTCTAAGCAAGACCCTGACCTTTCTAGGTCCATACATATTACATACACAGTAACAGTGAAAATGACTCCAAGGTTTTGTTCTGCACATAACTCTCTTCCCCTTCTAAAACAGTAGCTGTCCCATATTTCCCAGCCTCCCACTAATAATGTCAGGCCTTTGTCTGAACATAAACGATAAGCATAAAGAGGCAAGAACCTTGTCTTTTATCTGCTTGCCCAAAGCAAAGCTCTCCACAGTGAAGAGGCATCTTTACAGCAGCCATTCCCTTGCTCAACCCCTGAACAGTCACACGTCACAACAGCAGTTAAAAAGGAGAAGTGTAGCTTATTTTACCCAAGCTGCTGTCATTATCCTCTGTCTCACTGGCTAGCTTGAATAACGTCCGTCTTTTGGTTTCACACCTTTCACAGAGCTCCTGGGAAGAAAAATTATGACAAAGGTCTAATCAACCAGGAGGCACTGTCAGCAACACCAGTCAGCACAGAACAACTTCCCAAGCATTCTCTGGAAAGCCCAGAACAAACAGCCTCCCTGTGCTGGACAAGCTAGTTGTTTGATTTTCATCTTCTTGATGTTCTCCCAATCTGGTAATGCTATCTATAGGGAAAGACATTTTCTGCTGTGTTCTACCTATCCAGTGCTGTGAGGGACAGTTATTATCAGCAATCAGCATGCCCCAGAAGGAGCAAGAATCAGAAATCACACCTTTAAAATTCTACTACGCTGAATCTTTGGAGAACAGCCATATCTGACTTCAATCACATGCAAGAGAGCTCTTATCCACTGTCCTTACAAAGTACAGCGTCCTTTGGTGAAAAGTCTTTAATAACATGGCTATTAAACAACTGTTTCCAACAAATGCTTTTGTTTCTTGTTACTGCTCTCCATTTTATTGCAATGTTTGTAATCTTTTAAAAAATTCAAAATCTGAAAAAGAACAAAGGACTGACTGTACTAGTTCTGGGAAGCAGCAGCTCAGACCCACCTTCATGAGCTCTCTATCAGCCTCTGATGAGTCCTCTTTGCTGTAATGAACCAACATCTCGTTCAGCAGTTTCACATTGTTATTTACTTCCTCCAGAGTGTGCATACGCTTTGTCACTTTTTGAATCCGAGCCTCATCCTTCAGGATGTAAAGAGACATGAAAAGTAAGCTTTCCTTAAAGGTCCACAACAGTAGGTGTTATCTGTAAATCGTATCAGGCAATTTTTATTTAAGGTTAAGCTATCAAAAACAAACAAAACAAAAGAAGTGCATCAGAACAAAAACAACTGAAAGTAGGAGAGTCTACCCCACCTCAGAGGCAGGGGAAGCTTGAATGGAAACATTTCAATAATCTATACATTCTATTCAGTCTAGAAGCTATATATATATATATATATATATATATATATTTGTCTGGAATCACAGTGAGTCATTTCCTGGACTTCAGGTTTGTAATGACTGCCCTGTGCGGATGTATCGCAGCTCTGCAAACAGGAAGGTACTTCCATGAGGCCCAGAGAAGACTCACTCTGATGACTCGGTCCTCATCAACCAGAAGTGGTACAGTGGTGTTTCCACCAAATTCTCATGGAAAAAGCATCTAAAGTGACATGAAAGTAGCTACTTTCAACACAACGTTCAGTTCAATTTTCACACCTTTTTGCCCTGTCCCATCAAGTGCACCAACTGCAGACATTTCTGTAATACAAACACCCCCCAGCTGTGAGCCAGGGGCAAAATTACCTAAGTATTTATTTCACATGGTGCTGTTAAGTCATCAGCTGGCATCCTTTTATGCCACTAATCACCTGAACTAACCTGCAAGTTAGTAGTCTTAAGAGGTTTTCAGCAAACAATAAGAATTTGGAAGTCACTAAAAGTCTCATTCAGTTACCTATGGAATGTTACTAACACAAGAGTTCTGAAACCTGAGAAACTAAGTATCTGACATTCACGTGATGCTAAAGCTCTCCAACAATTTTGGATCAAATTGTTTAAAACTTATAAAGAACACCACTGACTGGGTCCAATCCTACAGGAATTTCTTACCTCTTTTACCATGGATTTAATAAGCTTGTTGGCCTCTTGTAAATCGTCTGGGTTTTTACTTTTCAACAGTCTGGCTAGAAGCTGTCAGACAAGAAGGGGATATTTGGGAAGCAAAGACTGGCAAACAGAATTTGCAAGAAAAAATTAAGGAAACAATTCGTGGAAAAAGATATACAGCTCACACTGCTTTCACAGTTACAGTGACTTTACCAGGAGCCATGTAAGGGTTTATTGTTTTATACAAGTTGCTATTCTTGCTTCTAAACAGGACGTACATGCTCTCATGTCTTGAGAGACTTGACATTAGACAACTATTCCTCCTGTATATGATTTCTGGCCCTGTTTGTGAAGCATTCCTTGCCTGCTAATATTACAGCAGGATGGCACCTTAACAAGGGATAACCACATAACCATAACACAGACAGGTCTTAGCCTGTACGGACAAAGTAGTTATGTTCAAACCAATGAATTCTTTGGAAGTACAGAACACCTCCCCAAAAATAAAAGCTGAATTAGTGTACTTTCCTTCCTTATTCTAAACACAAATTAAGTAATTACTTTCGCTTAGTGATTACGATACAAGCTTTCACTATACCTTGGATTTCTCCTCATCATCAAACACAGGGTTTTTGGGACGAGGTGGTGGAGAAGGGATCAGGATTTTGTCCACAGGAATCACAGGATCGAACATTACAATTCCTGAAAGCAGAGGGAACCCACAAGGATTTGCAGTGCAGTCAGGTCTGGCAGTATACCCTTTTATTCACGTGCTGTCACCAAAGTAAGCAAGCAGCCAAACTGTCCATTGATGCTACAGCATCATTCCATCACACAAGATAGCATCAAAAATCAGTGAGCACACTAACCAGAAAAAACAAAAAACATTTTCTTTGATAAAGGCCAAAACCCCAGCAACTGTTTTGCCATCTCCATACTGTTTAAGCCAGTATAATCAATAGTCCTCTGCTATTTGTCTTTTCCTCTTTCACATCAGCTATTGAACCACTTTACAAAGTCCCAGACAACCTAACTTTGTGCAGACTCAAGGGCACAACATTTGTTTCTATAACTGAGCTGAGCAGGAATACAGACAGCATTGCAAGCTGGAGTGGTGAGCAGATTCCTAATCACGAGCAGTGGAAGAGCCAAGCTTTCTGCTTGTCCTGTTGCCAAATGCCTAGATTTGTGCTCTACTCCCAGAAGTTTTCCTAGAAATATTTTATCATTTTTTTGAAGCCAAGTGCTCCTCAAATTAGCTTCTTCCACTTTGCCTACACAGTAAATTTGTATTAGTCTAAAGGTATGATTGTAATGTGATATGGTTAAAAGAACACAAAAAGCTACAGAATGATCTTATTTCACTTCAAACTGACCTTAAATTGTTTAAAGACTAGTTCCAGAACAGGGGTGGGAGGAAGGGCATGGAAAGCCCTACCAATCCAAACAAAAGCATTTGCAAGGCATTTCAATAATCTAAGTGAATATTAAATGCAAATAAAAGGCCAACCCAGTCCCTGAGTTGGGGAGACAGCGAGTAGCTTCCTCAGTGTTTCAGGGAATTCTTTCCTTGTACCAAGTCCTCTCAGTCTGCTAATATCATTAGAAGTTTTTATGTTTTGTGCCACTCCTGCTTACAGACACAGGCTAGAAAGAACGGACAAATGACTTCCTACCTTGTCGCTTCAGCATGTAGTATGCATCTTTGATTTTATATTCTTCTGGCAATGCCACTGTCCAGCTATACAGCAATTCGATGACTTTGGTCTTCACTTTCTCTGAGACCCGATCTCCCAGATACTAAGAGTGAGAAAAAGATGGAGATAAAGTGTATAATAAAGTGTCCTAGATCCTAGTCTGTCCTAGTTAAGAAGAGAAAATGTTTCTCTAACTTTTCTGAAGTAACAGTGAACAAAGTCTTTGTGATTATCCTCAGCAAAAGAAAGAACAGATATTATATTAGTTTCAAACTTTTGCTATTTAAAATTTATTCCAATACAGATACTGCACCTTCCCCACTGTCTTCATGGGAAGGAATTTTGCAGTATTTCACTGTATTAACTATGCCTTGAGGTGTTTCCATCTATTTTTTGCCACACTAAACCGATTGTGGATACTGAAGGATTGCCCTGGCACTCTTTATGACAAATTGGTAGCAGTGAGATTACAACTCTGTGCCAAATCTCACGCCCTAACTCCTGCATGACATCTCCACACCACTGATGCTTAGGTGATTCCCCCCCCCCCCACCGAAATACAGTATTAAACAAAGGAAACAAGGAAAAATCACCAAAAAGTCAATGGCTTAATGCTTCATATAACACAAGGGCTTTTATAACAGTGTAAGGGTTATACATTAATAGTAAATAAGCACAACTTACTGAGAAAAACGTAAGAAGAGCACACAAGAAGATTAACAAACAAATGCTCATTGAATATACACTAATGAATGCCATGAAGCAGACAGAAACATTTTGGATGTTGCCTGCTGCTCGTGAAGGCCAGTCAAAAAGTCAGTGCAGCAGCAAGGCTCAGGGACTAACCTTTGGAGACACAACTTTTATTAATTCATTCAAAAAGCGAAACTTTCCTACTTCATTATGAAATCTTCTCCCACAGTTCTTCATACAAGCTTCCAGCACCTGCATTCAAGTAACAAAAACAAGAGTTGAAGCAAACACCAAAACCCTACAGTAACAGCTTAGATGTGTTCTGCCAACAGGGGAGCTGAAGGAGCCCTGTGAATGGGCTACACGCGTGAACCCCCAATCTTTAGGCAACACACCAAGAATGGCTGCAGCAACTCCTCCACTCCCAGCAATCTACTTATGAGTCAGTTACCTCCCTATTAGGGTTCACAACAAGAAACACAAGTGTTACCTGAGAGTAACAAAGGAAAGCAGCTGAAACTAACAAAACAAAGACTTCTCTATTGCTACTGAATAATATGAACACACATGCTTGGCAAGCATGCTTCCTCCCAGCAGAGGAAAAACAGGGAATCCAGCCCCAGAATTAGCCCCAGCTAGCCCCACTAACACACACTGTGCTCCTCTCACACTCTGCATGGAAGATGCCAAATGCCATGTAACTGGTTTGGAGAGAGGTGGCAAAGATGACCTACTGTCAAGGCTTGGACTGCCTCCCATTCCTGTGGTGACTGGATCTTATGAGCCAGGAGTCTCACAGCTATCTGTGGCCTGAAACGAGGCAGATGCTCATTACAAACAAAGCGCAGGCAAACACAGCAAGGGATTTTCAGGCTCTCACAAATTCTGCTGCTTAAATGAGAGGCTTTTCATATGATTAAAATAAATATAATTTAGTACTTTTAGGTTAACAAAAAATCTTCAGGGCACCTCTGTAAACATGGTTGTTTGCATGTATAAAAGGAAGTAGGGCTGCTAGTCCAAAAGCAATTCCAGAGTCCTCCCTGGGATGGCCCAAACAACACCCAGTACAGTGCCCAAGCCCAGGAAACCACATCATTAGTCATACATTAATTTCCTTCTTCCAGAAGGAAAAAATTTCCAACTAAGCTCACAGGAATGTTGTGACCCAGGAGGTTTCCTTGTACAGATTTTAATGATGTGAAGCACTAAGAGTTATAACTCCATTTTACAAACTGCAAACCAGGATGAGTTTGGCTGGATGAGAACTCAGCAGCAGCAGAGGCTGACAAGAGGCAGTCAGGATTCACATTTGCCTAGTGCTTAGTCTGCAAGTAAACCATGCTGCCCTTCAAATAAGAAAAGGCAAACTTTGCAGCACTTTGTCTCTTTTGTTGTCAATCTTCTTTGCAATATCAGTATTTACAGAAGGCCAGTATGAAACTCTGATGATCAAATGACGTTTTAAATTGAGCATGTTTAATTACTAAATCTAAAGAGGTTCAGGACACCCACCCTTCAAGCTCTTTGTTGATCTGGTCACAGAATCCAATGATGTATTCCCAGTCTTCTTGCCTGTTAGATGGGTTAGTCGCTTTATCTTTGGCAAGGAAAAGAGAAGATGTTACCGCTCAAGCAAAAAGAAACAGTATAAAAGTCATACACTTCCTAGAGAAAAGCCTGTGACATCCCTTACCAACTACAAAATGAAGAAAGTTCACACATGCCACACCTGATCAGGGGAAAAGATATATGTAAGCTGAGGCACCCAAATATCCATTGAGAACCACAGAACTCCAAAAAAAAAAAAAAAAGCCAAACATAAAACACTTGAAAACACGCAACTTCCATATCGTAAATGAGAGTATGAGAGAAAGTATTTGAGCTCCCCTGCTTGAAGTGTTATTTGGTTATAACATTAAAGTCTTTAGAGGCTAAAACCCTTGGATTTTTTACACGGGAAATAATTTTGGTATTGCATGGGAGTTTTGTAGCAGTAAGAGCTGTAAGATCAGATGTTTAGTATCAGACATTTACCATGGACGCTTGTTTTAGAGCATCAGGTGATCTGTTAGATGCCTCAGCGTTTCTCCTGGGAACAATGAATTGAAATTTACTATTATACATTGAGTTGTTCTTGCAAGCAATAACCATCACAGCCTGTACCTGAACGGGAATTCAAATCCTGGATGCCTAGAGAGATGCTACACTGACTGTGTGACGTGCTACTGACAGATCCTCCCTCAAACACCAGGATCCCTCCTATCACACTGACTGCAGAAACCTGAGGCTATCAGCACGTCTTTTTGTTTCGAAAGCATCTTCTCCATGAGTTTTACTTGGCTCAGATGGACCAGTGAATTTACAGCAGCCAAGATTCCTGCATTAATCTAATCTTCCAGATGAGATTACAGGACGTGATGACTTTTCTTTCTTGTAAGAAAAACTGTGCTACCTAATGGCTTAAACACCTAATGGCATTTAAGAAAGCACTTCTTAAGATTTGAATACAATGGAAATAGACAGAGAACGCATTACTTGGCCAAACAGTATAGAGCACAGGATGAAATACAGGCAATTGTTAGAAACATATGTGGCAGTTAAACCATACCACACTCACGGCTGCTGAGCACCCCAGAAGCATCACGAAAACACAGCCTTGCAACAATCTAAAATATTTTCAGGCAAGTCAAATACCATTGTGCTCTGAAACAGTTCTGCTGCTCTGCAGGCCAAGACGAAAGAAACACGGCTCTTGGCCAGAGCTAAAGGAATTTATTTAAAAAATACAGGAAGAGTACAAACAAGCACATTAAATCTTTCTGTCGGTTATGCATCCCAAAATAAGGAGAAGGATATGGTAAAGATAGAAAAATGTAAGCAACATTTCCTCGTCAAGCGTTTGATTTTAAAGTTGCTCTAAACATTCCAAGGATTTCTTGGAATGATCTTTGATTATTTTACACACTTAATTTGGATTCAGATTCCTTTTCTTTTTTTGAATATAACAACAGAAAATTCCCAGGAGAGAGGTATCAGTGAAGAGAAGCTAGCTTCCTTGTGAAGCAACTCCTGATTTCTAACACTCACAAAACTTCCATGTGTTAATCTTGATCAGCAGCTTTGCCCTGGCTCTGAGGATCAATGTGTTCTTATACTGCCCAGAGTGAACAAATATGTCAACTGATGTGCTCAATCTCAGTACAAGCCATGCTAACAGAAACATAGAATCACCAGTGTTGGAAAAGACCTCCAAGATCGTCCAGTCCTTCCCACTGAACCATGTCCCTCAGTACAACACCTAACTGTTTCTTGAACACTTCCCCCCCCACCCCGTGCGGCCCATTCCAGTGCCTGAGCACTCCCCTGGAGAAGAACTATTTCCTAACATCCGACCTGAACCTCCCCTGGCACAACTTGAAGCCATTCCCCCATCCTATCACCATGACATGGAGGAAGAGACCACAGCCTCCCTGCAGGTCACTGCAGAGCGCGATGAGGTTGCCCCTGAGCCTCCTCCACACTGAACAATCCCAGCTCCCTCAGTTTCCCCGCACAAGAGTTCTGTTCCAGACCCTTCTCAGCTTCGCTGCCCTTCTTCAAACACAGAGAGAAACACTGGGCCTCAATGTCTTTCCTGTAGAGAGAAGCCCAGAGCTGAGCGCAGTCCTCGAGGTGCGGCCTCACCGGTGCTGAGCACATCCCAGGCAAGGCAGTTTTCCTCCCTTACCCTTTTCAGCATGTCCCCACCTGTAGCTGCATCATGTTAATGAAGAAATAATCTACAATACTCTATTTTTATGCAGAAAACTTTAGAAGTGTGTGGGAAGCTCCTCTGCACTGCCTTACAAACGAAGTCTAACCCTTCCACAAAAGGACTGCTTCTGGAGGGAAGAGCTTGGTGCCCTGGAATATCTTGGCATCTCTGTTGAAATAGCCAGGAAAAAACAGTTTCTGCCCCAAACCTGTCCTGTCACCATCTCTGCCCTAGCTGTTAGACAACACTTCATTTAGTGCATGTAAAGTTACTTCATACTTGACCTAAGCATCAGAGCCATTCAGCACCCATTTGTTCTGCTAAATCTTGAAATACTAATGAGCCAACATTCAGATGCAGCAATAGATGTGAAACAAAGGCCCTCATTTTCCATATCGAGCAACAACTTCGGAAAGCAAAGAGCCATGGAATACTAATTGACTGTTAATGAACACTTGTATTTTCTTGCATTTATTTCTCTATAGAGTTGAGACAAAAGTCATCCTGTGAAACCCTTCCCCAGCTCAGGCTCAGCACATGAATGGGGAATACTCTGTCCAATCCTACCAGAGTCCTCCATTTGGATTCTGTCTGTATCCTATGGAGATGCAGCAGAATGTTGGCCCTTAGCAACACAAGAGAAAAAAAGAAAAGAAAAAGAAACAAAGAAAATTGGAATACATTATTCATCTGCATCTATTAGGTACCTGCACAGTGCCTAAGCCCTGGCACTGATACAATAAGCTTCCTTTTGGAAGCAGCAGAACAGGCAGCACTGAAGTCAAAGGATCCAGCCACGCTTGCACAATCAATGCTATTTTCTAACCTTCTCTTTTATTGCAACTAAGTGCAAAGGAAGAGCCTGCAGGTGGGAAGAAAACAGGAAGGATCACCTTCACTCACCCCAGTTGCCTGAAATGAGACAGAAGAGGAAGATGCTAGATCATCACAGGCTGAAGCACAGCACTAGGACATGAGGATGGTGTTACTTCACAGCTCTGTTTCCACCTGATGGTAAAGATAGGGCAGCTGGAAGGCTGAACTGCACTGCTGCTGAATTTGGCACTTTCTTGTGACCGGGAAGCTTGCTGTGCTGCCAAGCAGCTCTTACCCTTCTCTTTTATAAAGGGCACAGCAGGGGCACGCACCCCTCAAGGTTAGAGTTACACACAGTACATCTTATTGAGAGTTACATGAAAAATAACCTTAGAAGACCTGGGAAGAGCACTCAGATGCACAGCCTCTGCACTCTGCCTTCCTCGTCTGCGTGGTTGCTCCAGTAGTTATGTACTACGAGCCATCTGTGCTTCCCCACTGTGGGCGGAGCCGTGCGACCACACCAGCACAAATCGCCACAGCAGTGACCAGGCATTCAAGTTTTATCTTAAATGAGAGAGCAACAAGCCTTGAAAAACACACACAGCTCTGCAATAAGGCTTGCTGCAACAGAAGCAGGCAACAAAGCTTGCAACAAGGAAGTGCCTTGTAATGCTGCTCTTCAGCATGTTCCCCAGTGACAGAGCTTCAGTGACCATGCAAACAGAATGTTATTCTCTCTCAACTTCCACAACTAAAAACAAAAAGAAAACAACAAAAAAAAAAACCACAAAAGCAGCCAGAGAGCTTTCTAGGCTGCACAACCCAAAATATCCTTCCTTCTGTAGATATTTTCACACATGCGCTGAATGTGGTGCGCCAGTCCTGCTCACAGGAACATTAGAAGGAAGAGATGTGGGTGTTTCTTTGCATGTCTCACCAGCTACAATTTAAAAGAGAGATACTGAAAAAGTGTGGGAGTTCAGAGCAGGAGCACTACAACGAAGGGACAGAAGGGATCGATGTAAAGCAAGTGAGGGCTGGAAATGTCCTGTAGCCAATAACTCCTCTAAGCGATGACAATAACACGTACTGATTTAAATTTGGTATAAACAAATGAAGAAGGAACAAGAATTAATCGATCTTAACAGAACCGTGACTCGAAAAGCATAACAGATTTTAAATTCTGAAATATTTTGGGGAAACACAGAACTGGAAAAGACCACAAAGATCATACCACTGGACCCATGCCCCCACCCACGTCCCACGGCTGTGGCAGCCTCTACCACTTGCGCAGCTCCCTGCCCAGCTCCCACCCGCGGGAGCTCCGCTCAGCCCCGCGCTGCCGCGAGGACGGCACCGACACGCGGGGAACAAACCGCGGAGGCACAGCGGCGGAAGTCCCCGTGCTCGGAATACCTGCAAAGCAATCCCTAACCCGGCCGAGCCGCACAGGGCCCTGGAAGCGCCCAGCGCCGGGCTGTTACAAAACAGTATTCCCTAACAACGGATTTTAAAGCACCGCCGTCCGCAGCTCCCCAGCGCACTCAGCGCACATCCACAACTCTCCCCCGTCCCCCCCGTAGAGCCGCCGGGCGCAGAGCACGGCCCTTCCGCTCGGAGACGCGGCCGCAGAACGCGGGAGCGCACTGCCGCGGGGAGCCCCGCAACTGCGCCGGGCCGACGCAGACCCACGCGAAAGGACAGGATACAGCGGGGACAGGCCGCCGCGGTAACGGCACCAGGAGCGGGTGGGGACGGGGCTGAGAAGGAAAGAAGGAAGAAGGGCTGGGCGGACTCGGGCCCGCGCTACTCACTCAGCCACGACTCCAAGCTCTCCCCTTCCGCCTCCGCCATGATGCCGCCGGGCCCGCGCCCCGCCCCGCCCCGCCCCGCCCCGCCCGTGCGTCGCGGGGGGTTCGGTGCCGCGTGCGGGAGCTGCGAAGTTCGGGTGTTCGATTCCCGCTGCCGCCCGCACCAGACCCGCAGCACCGGCGGCAGACACCCGCAGGGCCGCGGCTCTGAGCAGAACGCCGCTGTTCGGTGCGTTTTCTCCTCTCTGTCCGCCAAGCGCGGCCGGGCCGCCCCGGTCCTGCGCGCACCACAAGATGGCGGCGCCCATTGCGACGGGGCTGGGCCGGCGCCTGCGGGCGTGGCTGCCGCGGTAAGTACGGTAATGTCGGTGACTGCGGCGTGAGGCGCGGGGCTGCCCGCCATGGCCGGAGCCGCGAGCGGCCGCTGCTGTCCTGGCGGGACGGCTGCGGGGTGGGAGCTGACGTCGGCTGAACGCGGCCGGCACGGCGGGAAGGCCGACGCCGTCCTGGCCTGGAGAGGAGCGGCAGCGCGAGCTGAGGGGCGATCGTCCTCTGTGCTCAGCACCGGTGAGGCCGCACCTCGAGGACTGCGCACAGCTCTGGGCTTCTCTCTACAGGAAAGACATTGAGGCCCAGTGTTTCTCTCTGTGTTTGAAGAAGGGCAGCGAAGCTGAGAAGGGTCTGGAACAGAACTCTTGTGCGGGGAAACTGAGGGAGCTGGGATTGTTCAGTGTGGAGGAGGCTCAGGGGCAACCTCATCGCGCTCTGCAGTGACCTGCAGGGAGGCTGTGGTCTTTTCCTCCATGTCATGGTGATAGGATGGGAGGGAATGGCCTCAAGTTGTGCCAGGGGAGGTTCAGGTCGGATGTTAGGAAATAGTTCTTCTCCAGGGGAGTGCTCAGGCACTGGAATGGGCCGCACGGGGGGTGGAGGAGTCACCGTCCTGGGAGACATTCAGAACTGTGATGTGGCACTGAGGGATCGAACAGTTTTGGATGTCAGTGGGGATGGGTTGGGTTTGGACTTGCTGATCTCAGTGGTCTTTTTCCAACATTTGTGATACTGTGATTACTGTGCAGCTGTGTTGGGGCCCAGTGCAGAGCACTGCTTTTGCTCTTCTCCAGAACATACCTGAAATACAGGGTCCTGCTGCTAAATGTATACTTATGATTCTATTCTAATATTCCCCCTTCTTCTCTCCTCCCTGCTAGCACTAATGTGTTAATGCAAACTATCTGAACCCCAACACCTTGCACCTGCAGGCTGTGAGCCCTCAGTATATTTCTCTCCAGTGGGAGTGAGGTACAGCCACTGCTGCAGAGCAGTGCTGAACAGACAGGTGTGTCATAGTTTGCTTTTGTTGCACTAATTTGTTCCAGTGTTCAGCTCAGTGATTGCCAGCGTGCACCTTCCCAAGCTGCAGTGTTAGGCTTACATTCAGTTTGTTGTCCTTGTGGTGCAGAGATTGTCTTGGAGCAGTAAGTGTAGCCTTAGTACGTTAATTAGTACCTACAGTTCTGCTATTGCAAGTGAATAAGTGATGAAGGTAGAGACACCTCTCACGTCTAATAGAGACTTCTGATACGTGTTCTCACTGCTGTCCAGCTCCTCTTGGAGACATACCAGGCATTGATTTACAACCTTCCTTCTTATTTTGTTCTTTACAGGCTGACACAGGTGAGATGGAGTCGTTACAACCCCAGCTTCCTAGAGCCAGAAGTGAACAAAGAATTTTATCAGAAACCTTCTAATGAGCTGTCTGAAGAGGAAAGGGAGAAGCAAGAGCTTAAGGCTGTTCATCCAATAAAAGCAGCTCCTCCCAGTATCTCCAGCTCTGTTTTCAGCGATCCTATGATCAGGTCAGAGAAAGCACCATCTTTGTTACAGCCAGGTCCCATGGAACCAGATACCTGGGAGCTGGATTGTCCTCCTTGGCCTTTACTTGCCTGTTGCCTCCTGTCACAGAACAATCTATTTGGGTTAATCTTTTCCCACAAAGCCAGTCTGACTGACTCACAGTGATTAGAGATTATTTAAGCAGATGTAGCATTACCCAGACTTAAGCATATGAAAAATGCAAGGGTGGGGACACCCTTATTTCTGTAGATGATGAGCTGAGAATTTAAATTAGATTGCACTGGGCTTTGTGTTCACAGTAAATTCACCAATATGATGATGAAGGACGGAAATAAAGTGCTGGCTAGAAGCCTCATGGCTCAGGTGAGTGCTTATGCTTCTTCCTTCTAACTCTCTTCATGCCTTATCTTCTATATACTTTCCAGTTAAGGCTCACAAATGTGTCACTTCTGTGACACATTTTCAACCCCTACTCTCACCTACAGTAATTTGCATTGACTTAATGGCCCCATCTAGTGTTCCAGCTCTTGAAATAGGGACATGTGTTGCCCAAGCTGTTAATTACTTGTGACAGGAAAACACAGGCTCTGGCATCTTGAGGTCCAGGCTTTGGAGGGGAGGATGCTTCATGCACATAGGTCCATATTGCTGTCTGTGCTTTATCCCTGCCCTCCTCTAGCATCTGTCCCAAGTCATGCTGCTTGACCCCCTCACCCCAAAAGCAGTGTCTAATGAAGAGACTGAAAATCTGGAAGAAAGTGAAGTAAAATTCTTTGAGTAAGAGAATCTCTGATGGGCCTGTTACCTATAGGACTGGAAAACCAGCTCTAGGCTCAAATGTATATGGAATACTTGAAAAAGTGGTCTAATTTCATGGGCTAATCCATCTGCTTTGCACATCTTTTTTCTTGACTCTGTCCCAAGACTCTAGAGAACATTAAGAGGAAACAATTGGAGAAGTACCACAAAGCTCCAGACAATGAGAAGGAGACAGTTGAATGCAACCCCTACGTCATTTTCCACCAGGCTCTGAAAAACTGCCAGCCTATCATTGGTCTCAGCAGCATCACGAGAGGTGGCAAAACCTACCAGGTGAAATGAGGGGGCCTCAAGCACATATGGTCAGGGGAGAGTTAGCCAGAGAAGGAAATGTGCTGGTGCTACTTTTTCAGCTCAGCCATTCTTCTCCCCCAGGAAGAAAAACAGTTTGCAGTCTGAATTACAACAACATCTAGAAACCCTGTCCAAGATAAGGGTCCTTGCCTGTGAGCACAGTAATTTCCCTTAGCAGCATCAGTGTCTGTTTTTCTGACTAGATAAGTAGTAGTATATTGTTGTGGTTTAACCCAGCACACAGCTAAGTATCACACAGGCATTTACTCCCTCCACCCTCTCCCTCACCCCCAGTGGGATGGGAGAGAGAATTAGGGGAAAACAGAGTTTGTGGATTGAGGTGAAGGCTATTTAGTACGAAAAAAAAGTGAAAGAAAATAATAGTATTTATACATATGTGTGTGTGTATACATAAACAAATGAAAACAATTGATACACAAGTGATTGCTCACTACCCAGCAACCAGTGCCCAGCCAGTCCCCAGGCAGCAGCTCCTCCCCATTTAACTCCTCTCCCTGATGTTTGCATGATGTCATATGGTATGGAATACCTCTTTGTTCAGTTTGGATCAGCTGCCCTGGGCCTGTCTCCTCACAGTCCCCTTGCTGACAAAGCCATAAAAGAAGCTGAGGAGCTGGAATGTCCTTGGCACTGCCCAGCAGTAAGTATAAACAACAGTGCATTATCAGTTTTGTTTTTCTTCTGATGCCAAGCATGCTGAAGACTGTAAGAAAAACTAATTTGTGTCTCAGCAGAACTAAGACAGATATGCAGCAAACATTGTCTTAGTCAGAGATCAGTGGCAGGCAGCAAAAGAATCAGCAGTACTGGTGCTAGCAGTGCCATCCCCTTTGCTACACATCATGAGACTTGAGTAGTAGCCCCAAAGCTGTGACTTGAATCACTGTAGCAGAAAAGGTCACCTCAGTAACAGTGCAGGCTGTCATCCCTCTGTGCAGTAACTGTCGTGGTTTAAATGTGTCCCAGGTCCCGGTCCCTTTGAAGGACAACCGGAAGCGCTTCTTGGCCATGAAGTGGTTAATCACCGAGTGCCGGGAGAACAAGCACCGCCGGACACTGATGCCTGAGAAGCTCTCTGAGGAGCTGATCCAGGCCTTCAACAATGAAGGACCCATCATCAAGAAGAAGCATGTGCTGCACAAGATGGCAGAGGCCAACCGGGCTTATGCCCACTTCCGCTGGTGGTAGGGACTCTGCGTGGGGTGCACACACTGCAGAGCTCTGTCACTGCCCTCAGGGCCTGGGGAGCAGAGTCCCAGGGCCACCTGCTTGAGAGAAGCTGGGGTGTAGAGGGAAAGGTGGAAACTCCCTTCTGGACAGCTTCTGAGCTAAGCCAAGGAAAACCTCTCCAATCCCTACACAGTTCATTTGCTTTGTGCTCATATGGATGGGAAAAGGGAGAATCTGAAATAGTTACTGACCCCTGCATGGATATGCTAGTTTTTTCATAATTGCTTTCCTGCGAAGACAAGCTTTAGATGCTTTTGTTACAACAGTGCTGTACAAAATAATCTCTATTCCAATTACTTGTTTCCTAGGGACTTTTAAATCTCTGCTCTTGCAGCAAGACTTTTCTCTTTCTGGATGCATAACTAGGAAATAGCAGATCTGGAATCTTTTCTCCCATACCATAACTAGCCTTGACTTTTGGTTCTGGTCATCAGCAACATCATCTGTACACATCTGAGGGAAATGTTAACAGAAAAAATAATACCAGTGCTTTACGGGGAAGGTTTCTTGATTCCAAACCTTTGTCTCTGCTGCTTGAATCTCACACCGTTCTTTTCAGCTGCTCTGGTGGCATAAAGCCCCTCTGTCACCCTATTAACATCACAGCTTTCTTGCTTCAGTCAGAAGCAGCTTTTAAGTATTGCTTACAGCTCAGTGGCTGCACAGAGAGAAAAGAGGGCACATGTTAGTGGAAAACTTTTATTACAAAAAAAAAAACAATATACTATTTTGTTTTCTTTCTTCCTTTTCTCACTAGATTTTGAAAAAAAGCCCAGAAATTACTGTATAAAACATACAAACATGTTTCTGGCTTCATGTGCTTGAGCACCCTTGTCCTGCTGAAAGCTGCCCTGGGGCAGATATTGGTAGCTGGTGACTCAGTCATACACCCACACAGATACTGCCAGCCTGCTGGAAGTAGACAGTCAGTGAAAAGCAGCACTTTGGTGAGCTGTTTGTGATGCCTCTGACCACAGTATTTTCTGTAAGTTTTCCCCTCTGCCTCCCTCAGCAATGCTGGCTCTTGGGTGAACCAAAATGTTTTCAGCCTAAACTGTGTTCTCCTTAACACTTGCATAAAATGCTAGTTTGAGCTAGAAGCCTTCCTTGCCTTTTGCTGGCAGTGGCCCATCATTAAACAAAATGAGTGGAAGAATTTGCTGGTTTAAATGTGCCCACCTCTCTTGGCCAGCACCGGTCACAGACTGATAGATGACAGTTATATGCCCAGAGGCTCTAGCCAGTATAAATCCTATTTACAGGAAATGCTAGAAAAACATTAAGGAAAAAGAAAAATCAAACTTGGTATGAAGCTTGCTGGTAAAAGTGCTGGGGACATGTCCACCTCTTCTGTAGAGGAGTTAATCTGTCACTTCACTATAATAGTATTTCTGGGCAGCATCCGTCATCTTCCAGTCAGCAGCCCGAAACTCAATGATCTCCAGCAGCAGGAGCTGGGACAGGGAGCTGAGCCCTTCCTGTAAAAGGAAGCCATCTCGAAGGAGGGAGAAGAGCTCATCCATCCGCTGGGAGTTCATCTTCTCTAGCTGTTCACCAATGCGATGGAGCTGTAGGACCAAGCAGTCCACCTTCAGAAGGAAGAGAAGGAGGTGGCTGAGTACAAAGGAATTAAGAACTTTGGTAGATCTGTGGAGACCCCATCAGTCTCTTCTGTATCAAATCATGCTGTTCCTTCTGCTCTGAATTTTCAAGAGGTGACAGTTCTGTTCCCTCAAGTTGCTGTGAGCCAGGAGGCTGTCTGAAAAGTCTGGGAAAACACATCCTGAACTCCCCTATCCTATGAGCAAAATTGCCAGAAAAATGTGCCATTAACAGGTGAAACAGTTTTACTTTCCTGCAGGATGCTCACAGCGATTTGGCAAGACTGAAAGCGGGCTGGATTAAGAACAGAGGGAAATAGCTGGAGATAAAGTCAGGAGATATGCAGAAAATAGGCACCAACTGAATCTTTGGATAAGAAGGGAAAGTCAGTGAGTCACAGGGGTGGGAGATTTGTGCTAAGAGGAGATTGGGGGAAAAAAAGCAAAGGACCCCATGCAAGGGCTTGTAAACTAAACAGTGATCCAGGGGCAGCTCAGACATGCCTTAAGTGTGTTGCTGTACCTTTTTATGCTGACCAGGCGCATGCAAAGCTACAATTCCAGAAGAGCCTGGAGCCTGCTGGCATTTGGCACAGTGTCAGCTCTGTAGGCCCAGACAGATGAGTAGCAGCAACACAAAGCATTGCATGTGTCACTGGGACCTGCAGGACACACACAAATGCTCTGCAGGCATTCAGCCACTGCAGCTATCTGCCATCACCTCCCCTGGCTGCAGTGCCCCACCAGATCAGTCTAACAGTGCTTTTCCAAATGTCCAGCAACTAGGGTTGCCAGAAAAGCAGCTGGTTTCTGTGAAATAGAGAGTAGTTATGCTTTTCTTGTACGATGGGAGATGAACTTGCAGAATGCTAGACATCCCTTATCTCAAGGATTGGCTGTGCTGCGGGGTCTCTGCAGCAGCTCTGCAGCCAGTAATGGCATAGGCAACAGGAAAAAAGAAAAAGCCATGCAAGTGGAGGATGTGCAGCATGGGCAAGGAATTCACAATCAGCACCTCCTTGTTTCCTTCTGGAGTGCAAACCCTCCTGTCCAGTAGGGTCTCCTTCCAACACATAATGGGGAGGGAGGTTCCTGCCTGGCCTTAAAGCTCCCTGCACCCCACAGGGCTCTGCTTTTTACTTGTCTTTGAACAAAGGGCACATGACCAAACCTCCTCCCCGTCCTCACCTCTTCCTCCTTCTGTAGGCTATCATGCTGTGCTAGTCGGAACAGACAGTCGTAAACAGGGTTCACCAGAGCCATCATGGGCATGTTGTTCACCTGTAAGGAAGCAGGAGCTCTTGTCAGCTTGGTGGCAGAAAGGGAAGAGCCTTCAGCTATTCTAAATAATTCTTCCCTTGACACATTTCAAAGAAGGGAGAATTTATCTGTGCTGCCAAATGCAATAATGATGTTGAGCCACAGAAACTCAACAAGTGATGAGAAAGCATCTATTCTTAAATGTACACAGGTAGTCATGGGAAATACACTTCTTGTATCAGCACTCTTCCTGCCTGCAGGAATTTTATCACTTTTAGAGCTATACCAAGCAGGCATCAAAGTACACACACTGCAGCAAAGGCTTGCAGACAAATTCCATCAGTACAAGGGCTAGAAATGATTTGAGTACCCATGTGACTAAACAAAATGCAGTTACCCTGAGACCTGACAGCAACTAGTTTGATCTAGGATATTCAGGACAGGTTAAATCAGAGGATTTTAAACACCAGGTACAAAACACAATAGCTCAGTCTTTGTGACTGTTCCCAGAGCTGTCTCTGCCTCTTCAAGGCTGATTACTTGTTCATAACCTGGGAGCATCCTCATGCTGAGAACGCTGCTAAGCTGTGGCCCTGCAGTGTTGTGACACGCATTCAGCACTCCTGCCCTGGACCCTAAGCCCTTCTGCTACTCTTAAGCAGCAGCCAGGTGCTCCTGCTCTGGCTCCTTACCTTCAGGTAGTCAAAGATGTTGCAGATGAATGTGACATAGCAGATCCACGCCTGCAGCGACCGGTTGCGCAGATCCTCTCTGTCTCTGTACTCCTGCTGCAGCCGGTTCAGCAGGCTCCTCCGGAAGATGCTCTGGCCAACTTGTTTGCTCTCTGCCTGAGACCCCACAAAAGCAGGATGAAGGGATGAAACTGGGGCAGAGAGGCGCAGGGGGGTACTGGTATTTGGATGTTGCAGGACCATCCTGATATCCTCCTGTGGTGCCCCAGAGATGTAGGAAGGCTGCAGCTGTTTGCACCCACCAGCTGCACATCTATATCCTGCCAGTATAGGGGGCAAGTGGAAGCAGAGAGATGCTAGCTGAAGAGTCAAAATGCAGGGCTGGAAGAAATCCCGGCCTAGCATAGGTTAGCAGCATTTTCCTGTTCAGACACAAAGATCTCTTACCTGGATGATGGTGTAGCAGATGCGTCCTGCCTCCTTGCTGAACACGCAGTCTTTGAGAGACTGGTCAACTATAATATTGGCCACTTTGTCCAGGTCAACATTGCTGGGGTCTGTGGAGAAGAGAAATGCTGTCAGGATCCAATACTTCTGGTGCCCTGCTTGCTCTGAGATACCTGGGAAGCAACCAAGGTTGGCATGGAGCACAGTACAACCATGTAACACGCTACAGAAGTTCATGCTCACTCCTACAGTCCCTCTTGCACACCAGCTGCTTTGGAGATATCTCCAACAGCTGCACAGTCCTTCCAGTATGGAGACACAGCCATAAAGATGGGAAAGCGATAGTGAAAAACACGATGATGAAAGGAGGCAAGAAGTTGCTCTGAATCTGAAATCCCAGCACCGCTCTGCAGTTGGACTAGCAGCAGACAGACAAACTCCTACTAGACTTTGAATAGAGACATGACCTGTGAACAGGAGACACCAGGGGACGGAGCACAGAAAAGGGGCACAGGGAGAAGAGTGGGGGGCGAGATCCGAGGAGAGATGCTGAACGAGAACAGGAGAAGGCAGCACCTCAGATCAGAGAAAAGCACTAAGATCAGCATGGTCCTCTAAGAACCTGGATTTGAACAGCTGCACCATTAAACAGTGAGGTGGAGGTGGGGGAGAAGGGGCAGGGAACAAAAAACCTCCTGAAGGGATTGAGTCCCATATAAACAGCATTTGCGGAACAGCTTTTCTACACTTAGCTTTTGATGACAGCAGAAGGGGCCCAAGCATCTAGCCACATCAGTGAGCCGAGTGTGGCAGACGGGCTAGAAAAAAAGCCTGCTGACCTTTGAGTGCTGTTTTCAGCAGCTTCTGAGTCTCAATGTCAAATGACTGTATTTTATACTCTTCTTTCCCCGTTTCCCCCATCACTGGCTTCCTCCAACAGCAAGAATCAGGGGAACAGACGTGCTAGCAGCAGCCCCTGTGAAAAGAGCAAACAGGGCTTAGTTGGCCAGGGACAGCCCAGATCTTCACCTAGCCACGTGGCAAATCCCATCCAGTGCCGGAGCCCAGGCTTTTAACTTGACAGTGCTCTAGCTAGTAAGTGAAATCCTGTTAACACACATCCAGCTCAAGCCCTAAATCTGGGTAAAGACAAACTCCCACAGCTTTTGAGCCTTGCTTCCTACCAGCCTATGACAAGGAACTTCTGGACTGCATCTCCAGAGCACTTAGATTTTTCTGATGTGAAAATTGTGTTTCAGTCTATTGATTTTCACGTTTAAGCAGGACAGCACACCAAAGCAATCCCAAAAAAATAACTATCTCCCATCAGAAGGCTTCCCTGTGACTACAGCACGGAGAGCCATATATGCAGGACCATGGCATGCAGCCACTCTCTTGTGCCTTTGGAACAGCAGCTCAAATGATTTCACACAAAGCCTGGGAAGATTCAAAACCAGCACCTAATCATCCAGTCCACACTCTCTTCTCCTGCACCAGAACCAGAACTCCCCAAACCCAACAGAACACTGGAAACGTTTCAGTCAAATTCCACCACAACTTTTACCTCATCCTTTTGCAGCTCTCTGCAGTACAAACAGTGGTACTGAATAATCTCTAGATAATTTCTTTGCAGGTTTGCGATGCAGCAAAGATGACAAGAGGGCACACGCGGCAAACAGGAAGGAATTCCTCTGACACACACTTCAGACATCTACTGGACGCAAAATGCCAGGCTGTCAGAGCCACAGCACAAACAGGGAGAAGGCAGTTCAACAAATCAGTTTTGCCAGCTCTTTGAAATTCCTCATCCATTACTCACTGCTCTGTCCGAACAGGTCCCTGCTCCAATTAAAGCAGTAGAGCTCATCGCTCGAGAGGCAGAGCCGCGGATCACAAGCAGCCCGACCAGCAGACACGCTTCTTGCCACGAAGCTGTAGCACAGCACGTTAAACAACCCTCAACAGACAGCAAAGCTTGCGGGCACGGGAGAGGCCCAGATCTGCCCTCCTTGCTGCCTTTTAGGGAGGCCCAGGGCAGCCCCTGCTCCATGGGGGCTGCCCCAAACCAGTGCTTCTCACAGCTCTCCTCTGCATAGCACTACTTACCTCCAGACTGCACTAAAGTTCCTTCCTCATAGGGATTCACGAGCAGCCGGGCACCCCCTACACCGCGTCCAGCAGGAAGACCCTTCCCGATCTGAGCTGCCCTCTTTCCGCACAGCTCTCCCCCCGTCCCTGCACTCCTACCGCTCTGCGTGGCAGCCTGAGCTCACCACAGCCCCACGTCCCGCGGCAGCCTGAGCTCACCACAGCCCCACGTCCCGCGGCAGCCTGAGCTCACCACAGCCCCACGTCCCGCTGACCGCGCGGCTCACGGCCGAAGCGCAGCAGCGCGGGGCAGCGCACGCACGGAGGCGGCCGCCGCCTGAGCCCGCCCGGTCTGCGCCGTCACCACCGCCCCGGGAACGTTCCCTTTCCCACGCGATCCCCGGGGAAGGGCACGGCCGCTTTGTGCAGCGCCGAACAACCCCGCCCAGAGCAACCCAAAAGGCGTGAGCGTGAGAGCAGCAGAGTACCGTGTCCGCACCAGAGGTCCTGGCTGCTCGGACCGCCTGCCTGGTAGCACTGCGTGACCTTGGTACAGTATCTCCCAGTATCCTACCAACACCACACCGTGAGTGCTCTCCACGAGATAAGCCGTCCCAGTGTAATGCGGTTGGGGTGAACACCCCCGATCTGCCAGCGACCAGTACCTGCCAGGTGCGAAGGGCAAGGCGCACACCGACTGTCACAGGGAGGGGGAGGAGAGCAGCGAGCCTCCTTTCCCACCGCTCAGCGCCCACCCACGGCCGTCTGAGAGCATCCCGTGCCACCCTCACCCCACCGCCTCGTGGCCGCCGGACTCCCAACCCTCACTCGGCACCAAGGGTCCCGGGGACAGAACGAGGGGCGGACGGTCCCGCGGAGCCCCTGGCAGGGCAGGGGGAGCGCACGCAGCCGCACCGACCTGCCGGGCCGCCCCTGCTCCTCCCGCCTCTGGGGCCGCGCAGGGCGGACCGCGGAGCGCAGCAGCATGACCGGAGCGCCGCGGGCCCCGCCGCGCCTACACGGCCTCGGGTTTCCTCTTAGGTCATTTCCTCGGCCCAGCCGGGGAAGGGCGGGAGAGGCGAGAGCGGAGGGCGGGGCCGGGCCGGGCCGGGCCAGCTCCGCCCCGGGTTCCCCCCACCCCCCACCCCGAGCACTCCCGGCCGCCCCCGGCGCTTCCCCCTCCCGGCAGCGGTGCGAGGGACGCGCTCACCTCGGCCCCGCGGCGTCTCGCCGAGTTCCAGGTCAGAATCGCGTTCATTCCCCTTTCACGTTTGCGTGAGCTACGGCAGAGCAGCTCCCAAGCCCCTGCTACAGCGCTGCTTGCTGCTGAGTACAAAAAAAGTGTAGGAAAATTCATGGAAAAACGACATTAAACCACCTCACGTTTTTCACGGCCATGCTGACGCAGCGTAACGCAGACTGCGTGTTTTTCTCTCAACTTCTAAATGCTGGACAGGGGAAGACCGCTCCGCACTTGAAGCTACTTCAGCTTTTAGCAGACAGCAGTGCAGCCAGAACGCTGAAAGTAGAAAACCCACAGGAAATACAGAATGAGCAGTTTGAACACATTTTCCGCAGCGCTGTGTGAACACAAAGCCTGAAATCGTTCACCATGGATTTGTGTCTGAAGATAAACAGCTGCGGCTGTGACTGTTCTGTGCAGTTCCCAACAACGACACCCAGCGCAGCCCCGCGTTGCAGTGGGGATGGGAAGCTGTACCTGCTGATGGCTCCCAGGAACCAGCTCCTGCTCCCGACCCTGCTGGGCTGCAGCAGCCCTGCAGGGTCCAACTGCATGCACTCACTGGAAGGGAAGGAATGAGAACGCAGCCAGACACGGGCACAACGGATACACAAGTACTGAATGTTCCACCTTTATAAAGCTAGCCACATGCTTTATGCATTTTGTGCTCAGATGCTTTCAGATCACAGCAGCTGCAAAAGATCCACGCAGACAACAGAGAGAATTACTGTTCTGCATCACAGCAACAGCTTAAACACAAATTAAAAACGGTCAAGTCCAGAACCAACTGTAAAACATTCATTTATTTTTGAAGATGATGCTATGCAGCTCCAGATGAGCATCCACACAACTGTCTGGGAACACCAAAGAGCAGGTCACTGCTACAGGAAACAGTGCATTCATCACAGAATTTGTGCGTAAGGGTTCCCCCATCTCAGGCAGGTATGGTGGATCCCCATTACCACAGTGTGATTCATGTAACCTTCTGTCTGCCTACATGCTTTTGGACATTGTCACAATAAAAGGCACTGGAAGAAAACTAGTGCAATTGCTGAGCAGCTTGAGAGGTGAATTTCAGGCAACACAAATCCCTATGACAGGGTTACATCAGTGAATCCCAGCCGTCCCAACAGCTGGGCTCTGGCAGTCTCACAGCAAGTCACTCACTGTGGGATTCACTTGAAACTTTACTGAACCTAGTGCAAAGCTTCTAAGAGAAAATCTGTTCTGGCATACAGAAGAACTCTGCTCTTCTAGTTCTAGGGAATTTTGTTTCAAATGGTGTGTGTGGTTTTTGCTAGGGCAGTGTCAGAAGGAAGACTTGCTGTCATGTTCTTTGTGTTACACCACTCTCACTCCCTAAAGCAGTGTTGCTGTTACAGTGGCTCCCCAGCAGCAACTCTCAGTCTGCCAAGTGCACGCCCCATATTTCTCACTGAAAGATGCTGTTAACCAAAGCAACAGTTAGATGCAACTACCAATATTCTAGGAGTTGAGGTTGTCACCTCTTTCTCCTCCTTTCACTGAATGATCAGCTGCCTTTATGAGCCTGTAATGCTTATGCCTAACAGCCTAAAGTGATCTATAAACCAGGTTGCGTGCCAAAGCTCTGCCTGCGGAGAGCCTCCTGCAGAGCCAGGCTGGAGTGGTGTAACTCTGAAATCTGTTGGAAAAACTCTGAAATCTGTTGGAAGCAAGTTCATGCACTATGGAGAACACTATCCAAGGGAGAAGAGGTTGCTCTATATTCTCCATTGCTGCCCCTTTCACGGAGCAGGCAAGCTGTATGCATCCTGAAGCTGTTTGCCTGCATGGCCTCATGCCCCACTGCACACTCAAGAGACATAACCTCAGCAGAGCCTATAGTTTCATGCTCTTTATTCTTTGCCCCTGTGACAATCATCCTCCATTCCAGAGCTTAAATTTCTCACTACTGAATTCCTACCCAGTTTACCTTCGTTGTGTGTAGTTGAACATCACTCTTTCACAGAAAACAAGAGTCTAATAATGTTTAAACAGGATAGATGGGTCCAGATTTCCTACGGGGCTATGGAGGTCTAGTTCAGCATGGAAAATCTTCTGCTGTAGTCAGCCCTATCCTTGCTAGCCATGACAGCATTCCTTTCTACCAGCAGCCAAAAAACAGTAACAACCCCAACCTGTTAATGCCTGTTTTGAAATGAAGTATTTTTCTGCCTCAGAAGGATGTCATGAGGATCAGTTCATTACTGGTTATGAGGTACTCCAAGTCACTACTGGCTATGACATCTTCCAAGAATAAAGGATAAACAGTAAACAAAAGCAAAGTATTTTTAAGCACATTTTGAGGAGACTTCAGAAGAGTCTGTGTAACACATGAAAATGCCAGTAGGACTGAGGCACTCTGAGAAAACTTGTCAACATTTTCCTGCCCATTTCCTTAGTGTCTGCATTTAAAACTCCCTCTTAGAGGCTCATATCCTACCTGAAAACACTCATTGAATCTAATTTGATACAGTTCTCAAAATCATCCGCAGTAGGACACTTCGCACTCAGAGATCTCAAACCACAGCCAAGACTCAGCTATTGCCTTGTGCTTGCAAGGAATTTCACTGGCTATCTCAGCCACCAGTGGAACAGCAGCTTTTTAAAAAGAGTCTCTCATAATGACTCGGTAAGTAATTGCACTGATAAGCAATCAAAATCGCTCGGAGAAGCTCGCATCAACAGAATGGAATTGGTCATGCTGGGATTTGACCAGACCATTTGGGATTAACATCCTGAGTACTGTAAAAATGCCACAGGAAACTGTTTTTAAAAAAAGACTTCAGTAGTTTCCACAGGACTTTCCTTCATTGTTCCAACATAGTCTAAATTAAATCTACTCAGCATTCGCTGACTCACTGCACTGCAGCAGGGAAACAAAAAACGTGGTAAGAGTTGGGTTTGTGCGCGGAAACCTCACAGAGTAGGATTCTTCACCTGCTCTGATTTTATTTGTAAAAAAGCACAACCAAGGCAATGCAAAATCCTGAGAGATAAGACATGCCAGAAGAGAAGCTGGCTCTTAAGATTCAGTCAAGCTGACCAGAGTTAAAGGAAGAACAAGCTTGAGTTTGCATGATCCAGTAAAAGATGCTGTGTTTATGACTTGCACAGTGAGCGAGCCATAACCAAGAACAACTGGCATCAAAGAAAATGAAAACCGAATGTCTGTGTGTGCTGAATTGGTTTTTGCTGTCTTTTCAACTGTAGTACAGAGCTACCAGTGCAACACAGAGAAAAGAATATGCTGTGAACCACAGGCCATAAGGAAGAAAATAAAGTTGTGCAAACGCAGTGATAAGAAGAGGCATTATGTTGGTGAGGCAGCACTAGCTACCCAGGACCCCTCTCTGTGATCCAGGGCAAGCACAGGCATTCACCCAGTTTACCCAGTGTCTTCTTAGAGCAGTCTCTGCTAGGTAGTTAGCTGTATGCTTGGTTCCTCTCCTCACTAAGCACATATTGATATTAGGGGAGACAGAACAAAGAAGTGCTCACTACAGCTTCCAGTAAAGCAGTTCAGTGCCATTTAGCAGAATTGCAGTCACCTTCATCTCCTGCTTGGACCCAGGGCACATTTCCTATGGGCTATTGGAGTTCTGGGAGCTCTGACATTTCCAATATGACAAAGACAGAGCAAAGCCTTCAGCTTCCCTCCTGCAGGGGAGCAACAGGTAGCTGAAACACGTGCTCCCTTTCAGCCTTTCTTCCTCTTAGGGCTGTCAACATTCTTCAGGGCACACAGCAGGCTGCAGAACAGCTCGTATGTAAAGAAGATGAGACCAGTAGAGACAGCAGCCTTCAGCAAGCTGGGTGAAAGGCCCTTAAAGAATCCACCCAGGCCCTCCTCTTGCATGATCTGCCTTATGCAGTCCAGCAGACCCCTGTATATCCGCACCTGGGAAAGATTGGCAACAAGGTTAAAGAAATCCAAGACACCCTACCTGGAAAAGAACACAGAAAGTCCCAGAATATACCACAGAAACATAATCTAGACATGCAGCCCAGAGATGCTTTTCTTCTTTTATCAGTAACTGAAAGTTTCAGGGAGTCAGTTTGTTAAGAGTGTCAGTAAAGGGAAAGTATATATTTTACATCAACAATGGCAAATTTTGCATCAACAATAGATTGTTCTAACTAAAAGTCCATAAAATCTTTATGCTACAATGGCATGTGTTAACTTCTGTTGTGAGTTTGCGAAGCACTTATTTCAGATCGTGCTGCTATTGGTTTCCATCTCCTTCACTTTCTAAGAAGGGACAACTTCTCAGTTCTCTGATAGAAGGAAAACACAGCTACAGCACTTAGACATTTATAAATTAGCTATCTGCATGCCATCATGTCATACTGTGAAGGAAGGTTCAACATCATAACACATCAATGCTAGGAACAGACACTGTACCTCACTGGAAGAAAAGATGCATCCAGTGTAATAAGTTAAGATTTCAAGAGGTTTTTTTTGTCTTTCAGATTCAGAGAATTTGAAGGAAAAAAGAAAACAGCTACTTTTCAGGCAAAAACAGAGAGAGCTCCTTGAAAGATCTGTATTTGCCTTTAAGTGTATTTCCAGGTACAATGAATGGTGTTTAGGAACACCAGAAGTATTTAATTTGCTTTGAATTTCAGACATTCTGGTACATAAGATGTATGCTGAATATTCTGTTCCCATTCCTTGCAGCAAAACATTAATTTCAGAAAATGATCCTGAGAGACAGGTGATCCCCGCATAGAGCTAGCATAATCCTCTGCCAGCTATTTGGTTCTGAATCATGAAAACAGGCACCAAGGAGAAGAATAAAAGAAACGGAAACCTCTTTGTCTGCCTAACTCATCCTCCAAGACAGCCTAGCTGATGAAGATGGATGACAAGGCAGAGCAGAGGTATACTGGACCATGTCATAAACAATCCAATTTATTCAAGCAGTTATTCCCATTATTAAGTGAGAACAATGCTTAGCTTGCAGAAGCTTCCTAGAAGTTTCCAATTGATATGCAAAGACAACAAGTACTTCTAACGAATGCACTCTAGTGATGACTGGGCTCTGGACTCTCTTGATGTGAATCCAGATCTATGAAAAACAAAGAATTCAAACATTTCCTACCTGCCCAAAGGCTGCTCGGGCACGCTCAAAGCCACCCACTTGCAGTCGTTTTTTGATCAGGTCAAGAGGGTAAGTGAGGGTTTTACTGATGATTCCAGCACAACTGCCACAAACAAGGTTTTTAACATTACCTGAGAAGCACAAAGAGGAAAAGATAGCAGAGAGGTAGAAAAGAAGATTAGCAGTGATTTCAGATTGAAAAGTTTCTAAAAGTAAATCAAAAGCAGTTTTTAAAAGAAGGAAGGCCAGAAAGACTCTATGAAGTTATGCTTTTCTGCACAGTTTGGACTACGGAACCTCAATCTGTATTCTTCCACAATGGGCTCACATTGGAGCTAGAGTATAACAGCTCACCTTGACTGATTACACTAATTTATTATGACTTTGACCTGCCAAGTGGCAATGCACAAAAGAAACGGTCACCAGCTCAAGGAAAAGCACCTTGGGCTGTTGACACTTCACTTTCCCATCTAGCTATACTTCCTTCACAACTAATCCAAAACATGAAATGCTTGAAATCTTCATTCCACTTATGTTTGGAGTATCCCTGCAGGGTTACGAATGAGAGATGGAGAATTTAGATGCTTTTAATAGGTTGCATAGAAAAAGTTGATAGGAATTAAAAATGAGCTTATGTCAGTTTCCCAAAATATTCACCATCACTTTCTTTTAACATCACATATTTAACTGTCCTAAGTGCCTACCTCCTTCTTTTCCTTCATCTGGAATCAACCGTTCTGAAAATTGTTGCAGGATGTTGTAGAAGGAGAACTGGAAACCAGCATATGGGAAGACAGCAATGATTGTAGGGGTCAGACCTCTATAGAAAGTCCGAAGCCCTTCTGTCTGGTACATGGTCACCACAGCATGGTGAAGGTTGTGATAGACCTAGGCAACACAGAAGACAATGACTTGCTAGTGAAAGAGGCTTAGAAACAGCAAAACCAAAGGTCAGGATACTTCTTGGTAAAGAGGATAAGAATTTCCCTCTGCCTAAAATACAACTGACCGATATTCAGCATGGAGCAACGAACAAAGTAATTCTGTACATCTTCATGCAGTATTCTCAGCTAAACCCTTATGACTCTTAAAAGTAAGCTGACAATTTAAACCTATGCCTGATCCACAAGAGACTAATTGAATGAACAGATTGTTAGGTCTGCACTAGAGCCTGGGCTAGCATTGCATCCTACATCCAAGCTGTGCTTCTGAGGGAAACAAATGAGGCACAGAACTGAGCTGTGGATTGAGACCACTTGAAGCATTGATGTAATTATTTAATTTGCTATTTAACAGCACTGCTTGCTCCTGCAACATAATTTAGTTAATACATATCGTGATTCTACTGCAAGCAAAAAGTGAAAACCAGAAATGGTTCTGACACAAACTCACATGTGTCTTGTTGCTACAAACCTAATGAGCACAGAGATCAATTCTTGCATAAGTAAGATTAAGAAACGTAGGTAAAAGGGTTCAAGTATCATCCTCATCGTCATCTAAACTTCACTCCATGTAGGTTGACAGTTTCAAACACGTAATGTACAGCAGACTAAGGGCTATTGTCTCACTTGCCAATTGACAAAATGAAAATGGAGTTAACCTTGTAAGGACAACTTTACCCTTCTGGATCACCTGTCAGAAGTCAAACAAAACCAGGACCAGCAAAATATAATTAAGAAAGCTATGTCAACAGTATGGAGGATACCCAGGCCACAGCGCAAACACTGCCCAGTAACAGCACCTGCTCCTTTATGCTAACCCACTGTTAGCACAGACTGTTACATATTTTTCAAGCTTCCTGTATTCACACAAATGAAATATTGCTACTGTTATGGCTTGTAATTCCAAACATAAAATCCTTAACCATACCTTAGGCTCACCCTGAGCAGCAAAACGGGTACGCAGTGTGTCAACAGGCTGAACTGCAACCGTGGCTGTGCAAGCTGCCAGTCCACCACAGGCGAAGTGCACAAAGGAATTGCGGGCGTTGTATGAGGTGACATTGTGCACCAGTTTGGTCAAGCTTTCAAATGCCATGAACTTACAGAAACAAACATGCACAGGTTAAGGAGTCATTTCTTATCACTGACACAGATTTCCTGCTCTTCTTTCATTTTATTAAGAGCTCCACCCACAGCTTATAACCAACTCTTCTTTCTATCCTCCAAAAGTTAGTCAGTTTGCAACCTGCTGGAGCATGTGCCCAAAGAATGCCTTATAAAAATCACTGAGCAGCCTGAAGAATGCTAGGGGTAGCCTGATCTCTGATATTTCTGGTACATCTTGCATTTAGTACTGCAAAAAACATATCTTTATGCTCTCTGGATATACTGAACATTATTTACGACATTATATACATGCTGTCCGTTACTTTTCCAACTAGCGATCATAAAATATGTTGACAATACTTATAAACTAAACATAGCAATGCTGTACAAAATGTTGCCATCACCCTCGCTGACTTCATTTCCCTTAGAGCTTTCTAGGAAAACATGAATCAAAGAAAAAAAATAGACATGCTTGGCTTATATAAATAGTTAAGACAAGCATCAGGAACAAGTAGGACTTGTCTGTGACACCAGGGATCTGATAGGGAACTGAGTTTGTTTTTGCTATGCTCCATGCTGGCCAAGCAGAATTCAACTGCATTCAGGAAGCTCAGAAATATTAACTTAGCAACAGGACACGAACATTATCTAACTATAATGACTATTTCAGACCAGAGCTACTTTGAATCAGTCCCATGTTAACGTGGACCTTTCTGCATTCGCTTATTCTGTCAGCCTGAAGACAAAAACTGTGTCTACACAAACACTGGTCCTATCTATTGTCATCTTACCTGTACAGCTCCATAGCCAACCGAAAGGAACTGTGCAGGAATGTGACCCTTCCAGAAGGCCAGCGTGCCCTCTTCCTGGAAGATGCGCCGTATAGCTTGCAAGATGCTGTGATATTTAGCCCCTGGAGTTTTGGAAGAGAGCTGCTCAATCTGAAGCTGAAGGAAAACAGAAAATATTTTCAATTCCACATCATGTTTCAATGAGGTTCAAGTATCCCATGCAGAAATTCACAAGTCCAGTGGCCAACCAAAGCTGACTGAAGGCATTCTGCATTCCCTCAGAATCACACGTACAATTGTCTGGGATATTGTTTATAGAGGACTCTGAAGAATAAGGATACGCATGCCATGTCGAAGTAACCAGAAAGGATGATAGAGAAATTCAAGTGTTAGAGATTGTTTAGAAAATGAGGGAAGGAGAATAAACTATGAAAAACAGAAGATGCCATTCAAGCATACAAGTAACACAAACAGAAGCAGTGGCCTCAGGTCACTCCTTCTGCCTTGAACTGTGTCCACATCGGTGAAACCTGCCAGCAGATTTATCATGCACTGGATGCCCAGGTGACCTGTTCACCTGGGACAGAGGGAGCTCTGCTCTGTGACAGTTGTGCCCCCGAGCGAGTCAGGTACCTGAAAGCGGATCTTGATGACATCCAAAGGGCTGATCAGGACCCGAGTGACGAAGCCCGATGCTGATCCTGCTGCAGCTGCTTCCACCGTGGAGACACACTTGGCCTCTGGGTCATAGCCGACCATGCCTGCCTGCTATTACTGCAGCGTCAGTATGAGCTCCGCTTTCCCAAACCGGGGCTCTGTGGCCCCAGGTCCCCTACTCCTACACCAAAACCATACCTCACACCGAGGGCCAAGAGCCCCACATCCTCACCGCCACCACCCCCTCTCCGCCGGCCGGGGGCCGCAGGAGATCTCCCTCGTCCCAAAACAGCCTCTCCACGCCCCACGGGCTCTGTAACACACACCGGAGCAGCGCTCGGGTCCCGGCCGCCTCCAGCCGCGGGCCGCGCTGCCGCCGTACTGCGCCTGCGCGCCGCAGGCCACGCTGGGAGTTGTAGTCCCGCAGCGCCCCCAGCGCCGCCGGAAGGAGCGGCGCCCCCGCACCGCGCTCCGCTCCGGTTCCAGAGCGGCGGGAACGGAGAGCGGGCAACGAGAGCACAGCGGCAGCGCGGGGGCTGAGGATGGAGGCAGCTGGGATTTAGGGTTTCTGCACTCTGACAGCACTTCTGGCATCTGGGACAGCCGAGCTGGAAAATACCTCTTCCGTAGTCTTACACACAATCACAGTGGCAACAAACATTTTTCTTTCCTCATTAAAGCAGAAGAAAGCTTTGCTCAACTTCTCACTGGAGGTCCGGTATGAATAAACACAGTTTTGAACAATGCATCCTGATACAGTGCTGTAAAATAAAAGTGGCAAAGGTACAACCCATGCAGTATATTACTTAAATATCGTCTTCATTGGTTCAAATAGAAAAATATAGACCTAATAATGGAGTACACTGGCATTTCTGAGTCAGTGGTACATCCTGACAGTGTATGCATTTGAGCATTAGTAAGAGGAATTGTTAAAAAAACAATTTTGTGAGTGGACGTTCTCCTTTTGTATTTTAGAATCCAGTGCCTAGATCAGAGGCACTATCTGAGCACAGAGCTGAGAGGAGATGCAGATCCAGAGCAGCAGTTGTTGAAAGGTAACACTGCGCACCTCATTAGAACGATCATTTCCATTCAACAAGAGAAAATTAAAAATGATCTGTAAGGCACTGACCAAGCACAGCTAACCTTCCTGTGGCAGTCTGAGCTGTAGCTGCTATTCTAACAGCTCATCTTTCCCTCTGTCCTTCAGTGAGATGCTCCAGAAATATCTAGTATATCACTCTCCATTACTGCCTCCTTCCTACATTGGTCAGCACCACAGGGACGCTCCTCTGGTTAGGAAAAGAGCTAAAAAAATAAAAAATAAAAAAGAAACATTAAGTGTCAGCCCCCAAATTCTGCTAACAGATGCATTTTTTCCCTATCTGTTTGTGAATCAATGCATTCCCTCCCCTTTCTTTGCTGTTTGCAATAGTGTAAACAGCATGGCTCTTGGCTGACTTAGACTGACAGAGAAATTAATTTAGCTAACCATGCTGAGAACCAATCGTGATGCTACTAAGTCTGAGCAATTACAAATTAGCTTCGTCAGCTGTATTCTGGTCAGATGAAATAACAGACAGATGCTCAAGAGAAGAATTCAATGTATATTTATTATTCACAGTTAATTACTATCTACCAAACGCTGCTGCAGAGTTAAAGGATTAAGTACATAGGCCTTTTTTATTTAAACACTGATTTTTTTTTAATATATATATACACACACAAGACATATGTCTGCAAGGTTGCATGATATACACCAATTCCAAAATAAGGAAACAATCAAATGGTCCAGGTGTAGAATGCCATAGATTCTTTTTCCAATCATTTTACAAAAAGAAGGAAGAAAGTGAGTGACAGCTAGCAAGGAGAGGGGGAGAAAGTAATGCTCTACAGGATAGCTCTCTCTTTCATCTGCTGGAAAATCAAAGTGTAAGGCAGAGTTTGTTTCAGGAATAAAACATTTGTAACATTTAGTACAAAAAAGGCACCCTCCAACAAAAGACTGCCTGTACTTAGGCAGTGCAGGAGGAGCTCTCCACTGCAGTTTTTGGATTTGTTGTTGGAGTGAAAGGATCCAGCCAAATGGCTCTCAAAAGGAAAAATAATGCAACTGAAGATTGGCACAGAGAGCAATACAGTTTGATTTCTTTCTATCCAATTTAATGTCACACTGCTCTGGTGGAAAAGCAATGGCCACAATAAAGGCCATTATGAGAAGGGGTGGGGATTACAGTCATCACACAGCCTGCTGTGAATGGGGAGTCTAACAGTAACACTGACCTGAGGAGGGAGGAGAAACTGGAGAACAGTGATGCCAGCCCCACTTTTCAAGAGCAACACGACTGCAAATACTCCCTATCCAGGCAAAAGAGACAGGCTGATTACATGCATTACATAGAAACATTCACTACAGCATAAAATGTTTTCAAGCACTGTTTCTTGAAGTTTTTCTGCATTATAAATTTTTCCACCAACGGAATGTACATTTTGTAGGACATCTCAGGGCTACTCTTTATCAAATCCCCCCCTTAACCCTCCCTCCCCCAAATATTCTTCCTCATTTTCCCTGGTCATATCTTTCCCCTTTCTCTTAAATCTTTCGAGGCTTCTGGTTTCAGCTTCCCATATCTGAGCAGCCTAAGCTGCCAATGAATGCCTTTTTTTTTTTTTTTCTTTCTCCTGTAACAAGGAAAGTCAAAGAGCAAGTCAAATCTTCAGAACAAAGCTCTCTCTGTAGATTTTTCTCAGATATCCATTGATAAAGCCACCCTCCTTTACACCTTTTAACCAAAAGTATTTATTTACATGTAGGCAGAAAAAAGCCCTCTGAAAAGCTCTGGACTGTCCTTTTAACTTAAAAATAAAAAAGAAACAAGGGAAAGGCACTATGGAAAAAATTACAGAATGTGCTCAACCGTACACATTTAAGAAAAAACAAAAATGCTGTCAGCACAGCAATAACAGACTTCAGTTGTAATTTGGAGTTTCTGAAAGCAGCTCTGTGACTCAAACAAACAAATAGTCACACAATCCTTCTTTCCCTTCCCCAGCTTGTAAGCTGCTGAGCTTCAAAAGTGACAAAGGAGAAGAGACAAAAATTAGAGCAATACCTCATCTTTCCCAGGCAAGAAGAGCTGAATGTTCAAGGCAAGAGCAGAGACTGTTTTTTTTTTTTTTCTTTAAAGGCAGGACTGTGGATTTGGTTCTTCTCTCATGTCCCTTCATGTCAAATGAACCAGTTGTAGAGAGAAAATACCAGCAGAGTTTCTCCCTTTTCCTTTAACTGACTGGCTAGGATTTTAAATGGCATTAAAACTTCATGCCCAGACAGAGGAGGAGGGAGAAAAAAAGTAGTAAATGAAAGGAGGTAAACACAGGAGCAGCTGAGGAAATTTGTTACTTTCATTTTTTCTCACTTTTTTTTTTAATTGATAACTTTTGGTGTGTAAGTTGAATTCTTCCCACCCCCCACCCCCCCAGCCCCTGAAGTTCCACACTGTGAAGGAGGACCACCTCATGGTGAAAGGTGACTCAGGTTTTATCACCGTGTGATTTTAGGTCACTGGCTGCAGTTAGGCTCTGTATGTGTATTTACTGTTTCTCTTGTTTCTTTAAATAATCACTAATATTTATCTCTAGATGTTCCGGTTCACTGGGGTCACATAGTTGCGTGGAAACATGCCCGTCTGTCCGTGGCAGGCTCCCTTCCACCAGTTGGGGTCAGAATTGTCAAGGACTTGGATAAAGTCTCCGCGGCGGAAACCCAGCTCTCCTTCTTCCTGGGGATCAAAATCAAACAAAGCCTGAACGTACGTTGGTTGCTGAAAATAAAGAAAAAAGATGCATGGAATGAGAAAATCTTCAGCACTCAAGACATTTGCTTCCTTAAGCAGGATTTCAACTTATACCAGATCTTAACACTGAACATTTGGGTTGTTTCATTTCCCTGAAAGCCAGCCTTCATCATCTGTAGCACGATGATTTAAAAGGAAAGCATGGTCTACAGAAGGCCTTAGGGAAAGAAAAAAAACAACAAAAAACAAGTGCTACAGTTTAACCCAGCAAGTGGCAAAGCATCACACAGTCATTTGCTTGCTCCTCCACTCCCCAGTGGGATGCAGAAAGAATCAGTAAAAAATGACAAAGTAGAACTCATGGGTTGAGATAAAACTGATTACTAAGATAGAGATAATGAAAAAGAATAACAGTTGATGTCTATATATACACACATATAAATAAATAGTATATATATGTGTGCGTGTGTGTGAATGTATATAAGAAGTGACACACAAGCAATTGCTCATCAGCTGCCACTGACACCTTGAAGCTCCCCAAGCAGAGGAAGAAAGAGATGTTAATTTTTTTCCATCCCCATTCATATACCCTGAGATGCAATCCCAGTTCAAACCACAGTTGCAATAGTTTAAGTATGCTCTGAGGAAACTGCTCTCTTACCTGTGGCACCTGTTCAATATCCCGTAGAAATATTTGCTGGTTCCTGGAGACAGATGTGGATCTGTGATAATCTACCAGCTCGTTCAAAGAATTGAACTTCACCACCCAGAGGAAATACTTGCCAGCCCCATCTCTAAGCACCTTGAAGTGCTGCACATCGTTTCCAAACCTGGGAGGAAGGAGCAAACAATACAGAAAAGAACACACTTAGTCACTGAGCACTCTCCTAGGACTGTCAGACTTTAAAACAAAAAGGTCATTCAGGACGTAGTTGGTGACAATGATAATGCAGGTATCAACTGGTTGCTGTGAAGATGATATCTGGCAATTGCATACTACATAAATCAGTAATCAGAGACAGAATTCAGATACTGAATTCATTTTGAAAAAAATCTGTAAGCTCCACATGGCACTCTTCTTAACATCAGAATTTCAGTTTAAAATCAGTTTTTCAAACCACTCTGAAGCTGCAGAAGCTTGAGGCATTATAGCCAAGGATTTCTGGTGTCACAACACTCCCTCAAGGTTTCATGAAAGATGTCAATTGTTTTAGACTGTATCACTACAATGCTAGCATCAAATACGTGTACATTTTGATTCCTGTATGCAGAGTTGCACCGAATACCTAGACAAAGGCCATGGACCACATGTGCAGCGTGAGGTCACATTACGGTGGTTGCACCATAGCACACACCCATTCCACATGCCCAAATACAAGATTTTGAAGTTGAACACTAGACATGCTTTAGTTTAGCTTTTCAGACACAGGAAACAACTGAAGCCAGTTTAGGTTCGCACTGCTCTTGCTATGGACTTGTACTTTGCATAATCTCCATCCCTCCCTCACACCGTACTACTTCAATACACAAGCACCAGTCCCACGTAGGAAAACTGCTAGGAAAGGAACTATCACAAGTACGGCAGGATTGTCTCTTTTGGCAGCTAGCCTCGACTTTGGAAAAAGGCTGTTCTGCAAAACAGTATTTTTACTTTAGTCTAAAAGAAAAACATTGAAAATAGGCTGGGAGTATATTCCCCGCTTGGCATGAGGAGCTTCTACACCTCATTTTAAAGTGCAGACACTGTCTTGGCTATAAAGATAACATAATCAATGAGTATTCTCCTCTGCTGTCTCCTCTTCAACCTGAGAGATTCTCATCATTTCAAATCCTGCAAATTGCTGTTTAGGGGTGAGAAGAGGAAAGCGTTTTCCAAATTAATCCACCAGAAAAAAGCAAGAGACCTATTACCACCAGGTGGCAATGCTAAGCTAACAAGACAGGCAGAATTACACAGTTAAAACCTTAGGTCTTATGAAGAAATGCAATTTCAGCAATGAAGCTACCATTCATATCTAGTATTCCAGCTCAGATTATTGTACCCAACAGAAATATAAACACCTCTCTAAAACAAGTGGCTTTAATTCAATTTGTTGGCATGACTCAAGGCTGGTGTACAAGATGACAAAATTTGGGTACAGCCTCAAGATGAGCAGAAAATACAGCAGACAACAACTGTGCATGAATAATCAACACAAGATTCTACAGAAAATCCCGTTCATTTCTGGAAGGAAAGGGGAAGATTACAGAAAGTTAAGAAAGACAAAAATCAGCTGCTGAGGACAGAATTCCCTCCTTCATATGTTAACTTACGTCCTATTTTCTTCCAAGTTTCTAATACTTCTACTTATAGTGACTTATATAGAGCTGTGAGATAGACATGGCCCACACGCTAACTACCAAGAATTGCTGCTGATTAAGAGCCAGCACTTTTAGAAAGGTTATACTAGGATGAGAACTGTTCCTACTTCATTGTTACTAGACTGAGTCTCTTTGTGAATGTGGAATACATTTGAGAGATGGAAAAGAACTCTGTTTTCATAGCTCCATGTCCCAGAGCTATGTAACATGAATATCCCCAAAGCAAGCGCCAAGCAGTCATGAAAAATATTTCAAAGAGTACTACCTAAAGACAGAAGACAGAGTAACAATTTGTACTATGGAATAGGAACAAAGGAGGATAGAAGAGGACATGTACACACTGGGCACTTCATAGTTGTAAGGAGGAGGAATGGGATCCACAAACAAATAAACAAATAGTGCCTGAAAACACCTAAATCAGATGGCAACATGCCACCTGGTCAGCCACATGGGGTCATTACAAAAACAGAGCATATTTATACTTCCACTTCAGTAAGGACAAAATCACATATCACTGGAAGAATAGGCATGCTATCTGGACTGTTGCTGCTCCTCAGCACTGAGGATCACTTATCCATGAGTTGAAATGAGCATCAAGTGCGTCCTGATTACCACGCAATTGCTTCTGGGCACTACTTACTTGACTGAGAGAGAGAAGTCCCCAGGAGCACTCTCACTCTCCCTGATAAGGAAGGCACCATCGTGTCTCTGTTTGCCTAACATCTCTTCAGCCTTTGCTCGGGGAATCTTTCCAAAAAACCATCTGTGGAGTAAGCAAGGAAAAGAAAATAACAGAGAAAGTTAAGAAATTGAACTGTCTCATGGAAGAGCCCAATGCAGATATACAGAGGTGAAATGATCCTTAGCAGAAATTTCTGAACAGTACTGACCTCATTGCTAATCTACTACAGGCTACAGAACTATGCAGCTTTTCATTTTTTGTCCTAGCAATGAAGCTACCATGACTTAATGAGCGTAAGCTCACACTAGCCCTATCTCATCTCAGTTAGGGAAGCAGAAATGTGATGAGGGAAATTCTTAAATTAAAGGACATTTTTTCAGAAGGAAAAAAAAGACAGACTGCTCAAAATATAGTGTGTTATTATCAATTTCGCACCATACTCTACCCATATATAATGTTTAACATATGCAACATCACAAAAACCTAACACGCACAGCTGCTTCACAGCAAAGTCCTACTTTGTGTGACTAAGATCACACTGGGAACTAGCTACAGTCTAGGACAAAGTTATAACGTCTGCTACCTGTCTGCATTGGTTACCCAGTAACCAGGCCCAATAGCCTAAGGACAAGCACTAAACACCCAGCTCAGGCTAGAAACTCAACTCCTAACATTACTACCAGGAGATAATGTCTCAGTGTCCATACACAAGCATGCAAAATTGTAATCGACAGAACTGTACGATGCCACTGATTTAGGTATGACAAAGCCCACGCGTTCATCGTTAATCAATACTTCTCTCTAGAATCATAGAATCACCAAGGTTAGAAAAGACCTCCAAGACCACCCAGTCCAACCATCCACAGTCACCAACAGTTCTCTCTAAGCCATGTCCCTCAAGGCATCTAAACATTCCTTGAACATCTTTCCAGGGTTGGTGACTCCACCACCATGCTGGGCAGCCCGTTCCAGCTCCTGACCACTCTCTTCAAAAAGTAGTTTTTATGAACATCCAGTCTTAATCTCTCCTGGTACAACTTGAGGCCATTCCTTCTAGTCCTATCACTAGTTACATGAGAGAAGAGTATGATGCAAAAGCATTTGTTTCACTCTTTTGAGCCAAAAATTATCAGTGGGGAGAAATTACACACACTCCTTTATTACTTAGGCCTCCTAAGGAGAAGTCACTCACATCTTAGTCATTGCAGATGACACCAAGTTGGCAGGAAGTGACAATCTGCCTGGGGATAAGAAAGTCCTGCAGAGTGACTTGGATAGGCTGAGAACTGTGCTGATGCCAATGGGATCGGAAGGCTGATGCCATCCTGGCTTGTATCTGAAGTAGCACAGCCAGCAGGAGTAGAGAAGTGATCGTCCCTTAGTACTCAGCTGTGGTGAGGCTGCACCTTGAGTACTGTGCTCAGTTTTGGACCTCTCACTGCAAGAAAGACAGTGAGGCCCTGGAGTGTGTTCAGAGAAGTGCAACAAAGCTGTGAGGGTGTGGAGCAGAGGGCCTGTGAGGATGAGCTGAGGGAGCTGGGATTGTCTAGTCTGGAGAAGAGGATCAGAGGTGATGTTACCTCCCTCTACAACTATTTGAAGGGAGGCTGTGGTAAAGAGGGGTCACTTCTTTCATGTAACTAGCAATAGGCTGAGAGGGAACTGCCTCAAGTTGCACCAGGGGAGATTCCAACTGGACATTAGAAGATACTCAGAGAGTGGTCAGGTGCTCAAATGGGCTGCCCACAGATGTGGTCAGTGCTATCACACTGAAACCTTAAAAAAATTTGCAGCATTTGCAAATGCAAAGGAAACACTGGGAGTTCACTCACAGGTCTGTTCAGAAACATCACAGACGTAGAGACAAGACTGAGAACAAGTGAGGAAAGTTCCCTCGTGGTCTCTGTTTCATTACAAGATGACTGCTAAGTTGGGCGTGTAAATTAGTTCTAGAAAACATGCTGAAAATACTTGTTTTAGTAGCCTGTTTTCTTGTCTTCTCCTTCACTCAGAACAATCTAATACCTTCCACATAAGCAGTCAGATGAAATGTCTGCAGCATGGAAGTCAAATTAGAACCTGACAGCTGCACAGAAGTCAAAGCCACAGACTGACCACCTCTATGGCACCAAGAGTGAACCTACATCAGGCAACTCAATCATCAGTACCCACTAAGAACCTGTGGTCACAGCATTTTTATCCCAGTTTATGTTTGTGTTTTCCAGACTAATTCAAGATTAAGAGCAAAGAAAAGCTGAGCATTAGGTCGCATGGTGTGGGAAAAGTGGAACCATCTTCACAACCAAACAGCACAGCTTTCAATTCTGAGTAATGGATCACACAGGAGGGATGCACTTACCACAGCGTTTAACCACACAGATGACTGAACTCAGAGGACAGTACTTAATAACAACAGCTCTACTCAAGAAGTCCACTTCCCTCAGTGTAGGTTTTGGTACAGCAAAAGGATGGGCTCCGTTTCAATGACAGTTTTGAAGCTTCTTTCTTAAGAGAGGTTGAAGCTTTCATGAAACCACAGTCTCCCTCTCAAATTAACAATCTCTAAAGCTAAAAAAAAAAAAAAAAGGACTCTGGTACTTTATTATGAGGCTTCAGCTACTTGGTACCAGAGATCATGGTAGAGCCAGCAGAGGAACATTACCTGTCTCTCATTGCACTGCCCCCAAAACCATCCAAGATAAATTATATTATGTGAAGGTCTTTCAGAATTCCAACGTAGTACTTTGTTTCCCAGGATTTTGGTACAGTTGTCAAAGACAAGAAAGCCCTGAATTTTACTTCTGCCAAGTGTTACAGAAAGCAAACATTATCTTAGAATTCTAGATATCCTGCCACAGTTTGTTTACAAAGTGATTTATGTATATTCTCAAATAATTATCACTTGCGTACATACTTCTTGTAAATGAAAGTCTCAGCTTAAGAAAAAACAATACTCATCTCCATATAATAGAAATAAAATCTGGAAGAGCGCAACAGAGCTTCTATTAATCATCTTCTTGAAGCCTCAAAAGTACATGCTGGTTTTCCCCTCAATTTTGCTGAGTCATTATAAAGTAGAAGCCTATAATTTAACTAATGAAAGTAACATATCCAAAATAATAAAATTTTCCGTCAACTGCTTCTAACCCATTTTAGCTTTAGTAGGACTTCATTGCAACTTCAATCACTCACAGAGTAACAGAAAACTGATTTTAAACTCAAAAAAGATGGAGAGAGAGCTTCCCTACTGAATGGCCAAACTTGATAACACTTCCTAACACTCACTCCAGCTAGCTTTGCAATGTTGGTGAAATGTATCCAGTCAGTGCTGCCAAACCAAATGCAGCTATTACTTCTGATGCTGCGCTGCAAGAGGGAGGTGTGTCAACTGGTACAATGCACAGTTCACACCACATTCAGATTCCTTTCCATCAGCAGCTCAACAGTTCTTTCGGCTTCACTTAAAGCAACCGTTTTAGCTTGGCCCGTTTCTTCAATGTAAATTATGATTTTTAAGACTTCAGCAATATCTTTAGAAGCAGTTGATTAAGAATACAGACCTGGATACACCACAAGCCTGATCCAGGCCATTTCATAAACAGCAAGTTCTTGCCCTGTCCCCTTGTAAATAAAAAGGTAGTCCTATCCCCTGAATGGCACAGCTGTGTCTTCACAGGAAGCCTCCCTGCCCAGATTCCTGTAGCTCTTCTCTGAGCATAACACCTATACCTACTTATACATTCCCTCTGTTAATTAATATGAAATCTGGATTAACCCTCTGGAACCCAAGTGACCCAGATGATGACTATGATGTGCCACATTTCCCTTTCAGTCTCACATGCTAGTAGTTAAAAAGAAAACTGGAATATTTATAAAAGGCAAGCACGAACAAACACTGTTTAAGATTAGAAATGAAACTGGAAGATTTTAAGTCTCAGATCCTTGGGCAGGACTAACATTTAAAGGCATTTTCAGCTGCTTTCCTTCTGAATTCTCTTTAAAAGTACTCACACATCTGCTTCCCACAACAGTGATATCAGTCTAAAAAAAGGAACATTCTCTTTCTTATACCTAGTCAGCTGGCTGAAGTTTTCTTTTGTATGCTCTACACGTGGAGCTAGCATCATCCAGATGCCATCAGCAATCTAAATGTCTTCAGAAAAGGTCAAATTATCTACGCTTAAAATCCACCACACTCACAGGCTCTATCACCAAAGCTCTACTTACGGATGTGGTTTCATTTCTATGTAGTTCTTGGGAATGAAGCCATCTTTTCCATTGAGTTCTGCCTTGTACCAATTCTGATCACATTCCTCATTCAAAACCTGAAGGAAACAAAAAATAAGCTTACCACATTTCAAGTTACAGCAAAAATAAGATATACTAGCTTATTCTTTCCACCTGTGTTTTGAAGATTGCTTATGTAAGATGAACCCTTAAAAACATGCTGTCAGCCATCCCGCTCCACTTCATTTTATGAGCTTTCAGAACAAGGCAGATCAGTAATTTAGAACAGCCATGCCTTAGTACACAAATCAGTATTTCAAATCATACTTTCTCTAGAAATTTTGTTGATTTATTTTTCATTACATTTCTGCCAAGTGGTATAGAGCAACAGACAAGGCAGACACACTGACTAAAAATAGCCTCTTGAACAAATGAGTATTAGGTTCTTCAAAGAAAAACATGCTACAGATGAAATTACCTCTCCCCGAAAGGTTTTTATTAGAGTTTGGAAACAAACACATAGATCCTACTCACCTCCCTCCATACTTTCAAAATTAAAACCCACAACAATACTTCCTCAGCATTTTCATGCCTCCTCAGCTTTCTGATGCCATCTTTTTCCTTTCCAACATTAACCAACAAAAAACTAGATCTGAGTTTAAAAAAATCCTTCTAGCCTAAAGTCAAAAAAGCATCACATGATTATCATTGCCTGAAAATGTGGAGATGAAATGTAAAGAGAAAGTCAACACGAAGCAGAGGTGATTGCCGAGCCACTTTCTGCCATCTATCAGCATTCCTGGTTATCTGGAGAGGTCCCACAAGATTGGAGGCTTGCCGATGTGACTCCCATCTTCAAGAAAGGCCGTAAGGAAGACCCGGGGAACTACAGGCCTGTCAGCCTGACCTCGGTATCAGGGAAAGTTATGGAACAGATGATATTGAGGGAGATCACACGACATGTGCAGGGCAATAAAGGGATCAGACCCAGCCAGCACGGGTTCACCAGGGGCAGGTCGTGCTTGTCCAACCTCATCTCCTTCTATGACTGGGTGACCAGACAGGTAGATGAGGGAAAGGCTGTTGATGTAGTCTACCTGGACTTCAGCAAGGCCTTTGACACGGTCTCCCACAGTATTCTCCTAAGGAAACTGGCAGCCCGTGGTGTGGACAGGTTCACTCTTCTCTGGGTGGAGAACTGGCTGGAGGGCCGTGCCCAGAGGGTAGTGGTTAATGGAGTTAAGTCCAGCTGGCGTCCTGTAACGAGTGGTGTCCCCCAAGGGTCAGTTTTGGGGCCCATCTTGTTTAATATCTTTATTGATGACCTAGATGAGGGAATTGAGTGTACCCTCAGTAAGTTTGCAGATGACACAAAGCTGGGAGGATGTGTCAAACTGCCTGAGGGTAGGGAGGCCCTCCAGAGGGATTTGGATAGGCTGAACAGCTGGGCTGAGCAAAATGGGATGAGGTTCAATAAGACCAAGTGCCGGGTCCTGCACTTTGGCCACAATAACCCCATGCAATGCTATAGGCTTGGGGCAGAATGGCTTGAAGAATGCAGAGAGGAAAAGGACCTGGGGGTGTTGGTTGATGCTCGGCTCAACATGAGCCGGCAGTGTGCCCAGGTGGCCAAGAAGGCCAACGGCATCCTGGCCTGTATTAGAAATAGTGTAGCCAGCAGGAGCAGGGAGGTGATCATCCCCCTGTACTCAGCTCTGGTGCGGCCCCACCTCGAGTACTGTGTTCAGTTTTGGGCCCCTCACTACAAGAAGGACATTGAGGCCCTGGAGCGTGTTCAGAGAAGGGCAACAAAACTGGTGAGGGGCCTGGAGCACAAGTCTTATGAGGAGCGGCTGAGGGAGCTGGGATTGTTTAGTCTGGAGAAGAGGAGGCTCAGAGGTGACCTTATTGCACTCTACCACTTCCTGAAGGGGGGTTGTGGTGAGGAGGGGGTAGGCCTCTTCTCCCTGATAAGTAATGACAGGACGAGAGGGAATGGCCACAAGTTGCGCCAGGGAAGATTTAGATTAGACCTCAGGAAGCATTTCTTTTCTGAAAGAGTGGTCAGGCACTGGAATGGCCTGCCTAGGGAGGTGGTTGAGGCACCATCCCTAGCGCTGTTCAAGAAGCGTTTAGATGAGGTGCTAAAGGACTTAATTTAGTAGTTGGGTAGAGATAGTGATAGGAGGATGGTTGGACTAGATGATCTTATAGGTCCTTTCCAACCTTATGAACTTATGAACGAACACAGCTCCAGAGATCAGAGTACACAGACAGTGAAGACATGCAACAAGAATATTTTCATAAGCAATTTCTCCTGTTTCTTTTCTTGAAAGGGTAACAAGAAAAAAAGGAAAGGTAAACAAAAATTTGCCTTAAAATACTTATAGGTGATGCAAGTGTTTCAGAAAATTAAACTCCATATCAATTTCTGCTGTTCCTTAAAAAAACCTGAACAAGAACATGACACTAACACTCTAACCTACCTCATTACTGATTGCTTGATCTAAAACAAACAAACTAATCACCTACTGAAATGAAATCCAGTGAAGCACAAAGAGAACAGAACTTTAAATGCTACAGTGAATTACAGTGGATAGTAGTTATTCATCTGACTGTTTCTTAACTCTCAGCCCAACAGGACGTATGCCCTCAAGTGCCAGCAATTGAATGAGGTGAGGAGGACAGCAGCAGTGTCACATCCACACAACTACAGAAGAGCGAACGATACGCACCTTTATGATCCAGTTCAGAATTTTCAGTTGAAGAAGAGAATTAAAAGATTTTTTTTCTATACTTAACCATGTTTTTGTGCAGTTACTACTTCAAGTTTCCATCTATTTACAAGCATTACAGCTCAGTCATTTAGCAAGAATAATCTGATCACAGGTCACTAGCAGTTCAAGTATGGCTATGTTACAAGCTCTGCCATAAAAGCCTGCAGGTGGAGAACTAATGCTTATCAGCTGATGTTTGCTAACCTGTCTATCAGCAAGAAATCTCTGCACATCTCAACCGCAAGACAGCATTCTCTACAGAAACTGATGCAATTCCAAAATACAAAGTGCATGCAGATGACAGGAGCAGGTAGCTCTGGGATACCAGCAGGGAACATGGAAGTGAAAAGCAGATACGTGAAAAAAAGTGAATTGTACAGAGGCTAAGGAAACAGGCAGATTTTTGAAACCTTGATCCTCAGCTCAGTCATACAGAATGGGCTGTATCAGAAGAGGAGTGGACAGCAGGATGAGGGAGGTGTTCCTCTCTACGCTGCCCCTGAGAGGCTCCATTTAGAGTACTGTGTCCAGATCTGGGACCCCCAACACAGGAAAAATGTAAAGCTTTGGAAAGGGTCCAGAGGAGTGCTGTGAGTTTGATGAGAAGGCTGGAGCACCTCTCCTGCAAACACAGGCTGAGGGAGCTAGGCTTGTTCTCTTGGAGAAAAGAAGGCTCCAGGGAGACCTCTTTATGGCCTTCCAATATCTAAAGGAAGATTATAAACAGGAGGGAAATCAACTTTTTACACGTGTAGATAGTGGTAAGACAAGGGGAAATGGTTTTAAACTAAAGGTAGGTAGGGCACAGATCAAATTTATGATAAGACTGTACTACAAATCCATTTCATTACCATTATTACAGTGCAATAAAGGGATATGGCAGTCTGCTCTTTAAAATAAAAATTAAAACTATGATTCCATATGAAGGATATTACCTCATATCAGTGCTTTTGGAAGCAGACATCAAAAATATCAGAAATTCTAAAGCCAAAATGTACATTATTTTAATGAGTTTTATCTGGCTTTTAAGATACACTAATAGATTTGCCAAATCACACAGGGCTTGGGGTACTCATTAGCACTTGTCCTGAAAGCAAATGCCTCTGCATTGTCTGGCCTATCATACGTTTTGTGATAAAACAAAAAACAGCTGGATGAAAGGCATAGTAAGACAAACTGTCTATAAATATCCACACACAACCTGTCCAGGGGGCTTTCACTGTGGCAATGAATCCTCCACAGCTCCCTTCTCCAGTGGCTTGCTTTGCTCCCAGGACTTTTTGCTGCTGCACATAAGACCGACATATCTTCACAGCTGGTTGTCTGTTCCAGAATAATTTCAACCACACAGAATTTACTATAATCTTTAGAAAGGCACTGTGTTCAAATTCAATTTAGAGAAAAGTCACCTCCACAACAAAAATACCTACAAAATCATTTGTTCTGACGGCATTTTAAATAAGTGGAACTGCTCCCAAAGCTTAGCTGAGCAAAACCGACTTGTGCTGCAGTACCTTAAACTGAGGACAACTGTGCCGTCAGGTGGCAAGCTGCTACAAAGTTTTGTACCTATTGCTATGACCGCTACAAAGCATTCAAAATTTCAGCTTCCAAAAGAATTCCACCACTACCATCCACTACAGAAATACAACTAAGAAGTAAGGCAGCGAGAGTACACAAATCTTTGCACGGGGCATCCAACGTAGATGTTTGCATCTAACAGTGCTCTCATTTTTCCTTCATACTTAAACCCATGGAAATGACAGAACAGATCTTAACTAATTAAACTATTTTGTTGCAAAATATTTTAGTCAACCAGTCAGTCCATCAACTTCAAATCTTCAGCTGGCTTCCAGGAGATTTCCAGGTAATTATCAGGATTGCAATTTCTCATCTGGATACTTAAAAACCAGATTTATACCTCTAAGAAAAATATTCTTAACTTAAACTATCGTAAGATTTTTCTAGACTTCCCAAATCTATAAAATTTATTTTAAGCATCGCATATATATCTGGATTTTGCGTCAAGAATTCCCCCACGTACAAATAAATGCAGATAAATTAAGCAACAAAATGAAACAAAGATTACTCCAAGATAGCCTTTGGAGTCTGTAAAACAACAAAAACAATCTAAAAGGCACAAACACTTTTTTAATCTTATCAACTGTTACAGATTGCTGCTCTTTGTGAAAGCCAAAACATAAAACAGTTCTCTGCAGCCACTTCCTATGCCTGCTATAGATCCAATCAAGCCTGTGACAGAGCGACTCTTCCTGTCCACACTAGGGCATCTGTGTTGGAGAGGAGGAAGAAGGAAGGTTATTTTTACCCATTACATTTGAACACATACTGCCATGTGATGTCCACAGCCCGCAGTCAGCCCTGTTTCACACTAACAGTGGTTCAACTGCTGCCTGCTAGCTTCCCAGTTTGGTAATAGATCTCTTATCAACAAGAGTCCATCTGTTCCCCATGGAAATGGAGAAATGGTACCACAGAAGAGCCACACAAGGCGATCATGAAGCTCCAGTCAAAACTGCTCACACAAAGAACTCCTGGCTTTCTTTGATCCCTTACTCGCCAAGTATTTATATGCATAGTTTTTCCACCCTGATGAACCGTCGCATGCTAGGCTTGACACTCTCAAAACCAAGCAACCTTCAGGAATGCACACATTCTAAATCAGAACACAACAAGCAGCTCTGTGATTCTCACGATCTCAGGCTAACTCCCATTTGCAGACATAAAACTAAACACAAGGCCTCAGATGTATTTACATACTTGCAAAGTTAGCCAAATTCATCAGAATGCTTGAGTTTTGGGGAAACAAAATCCGAGAACCTTGTTCAGGGCGGGTTCTGAGTTTTGGCTCAACTCTCATCCCTTTCCCCTGAACTGTGATGTTTCAGGAATCTTGTGCTAACTGAAACAGAAGGCAACTACAGCTGGTATAATACAACATCCTGCTAGCTGCCAACACGGCTTTCTTCCCGAATGAAGTTCCAATGACACCACAGCAAATAAAACAATGTGGTATACTAAAAACACTCATACAACTCAGGAACCCAAGGAAAGCACTCACAACAATTCTACTACAGCGGGAGTTGACATTTAAAAAGCGATTCAAAGCCAGCAATACTGAAACTGAAATTTTTACACTCCAATTACTCATCTCAGGGTGGAAGAGTGGCTAGGAGATTAGTTAATTGAGTCCTGGTGATACCGAGCAGTACCGGAGGCTCCAGGACTGCCAGTACTCACTCTCCTTCGAAGTGCTCTAACACAGCTTTTAACTCTAGAGAAAAACAGCTCCTTTTCTACTCCAAGAGAAAAGATACAAACCAGCCACATCACAGGCAGGAACCCACTGCTTCTAGGCTGGCTACACCTGAAGTCAATAAAAATGCGTTCAGTGGTCCCTTCCTTTCCCTAACTTGTTGCAACGGCATTGCAAGGTACTAAAATTCACCCTTTATTTAATATAAAAGATGGCACAGGACACTGCCTGGCAAACTGCACCTCCTACAGGATTGCATTACCCCACTGCTGCAGAAACTCCCCAGAAAAAGTGAATGAAAATATCTACATTTTTCAGATCAAAATCTGAAGCACCATGCTTGGATGTGACTGCTTTAGACTCTGAACACTTGCTCTCTGGCACGTAGAAGACACTGTGAAAAGACCCAATACCCAGAACAGGTGTTTCCAGAAACGGGCAGAGATTCTTTCTTAAACAGCAGTCAGCTACCAAGTATTACTATACAGTTACTAAATCAGATGCACAGATCCCAACATAATACAATAATGTGTCAATGCATATAGGTTTTTATTCTCACCTTCACTCCAATTCCCTTGACATCGTTATAGGAACACTTTTCCACCTTTTATCTTTAAAAAGGCACAAAAAGAACATAAAATTCAAATTCCAAAAATTTAATTTCAGCATGCAAAAGCACAGAGATACACAAGTTCAGTGGTCAAAGAAACTGAGTAATACTGGCTGGCAAGTACAATAAAGAGAAAAGTATGCTGTAACAAAGCAAAATCCAAAGTCAGGAATGTTGCTAGTAATTTGCATTTGAGGTTTTGCTTTACAACCATTTTGACTTTTTGTGCACAAGAATACTTGAGGCACAAACAGGTTTAGCCACAAGGACAGAAGTCATCACACAAATTCACCCTGCGTCTCAGGCCTTGCAAGTCCTATATTACCACTACCCCTCTGGCAAAAGCCTTCCATCCTTCCATGGACTGCAAAGATTCCTTAGAACAACCTAGACAACAATTATTTCCCTTGTTAACCCAACTTATTAGGATTACACAGCATGGTAATTGAAGAAAAAACAGTATTTTAAGGCATACCCAGGTGATTTCCAAAATACATAATGAAGGTCCTAGAAAGAGTCTGTAACACTCAGAACTTTGCCACGGTTCTCATCTTCAATGATGCCTCTTTCTGCATAGAGTTTCCACTACCACAACACAATGATAGAACTACAAATTCACAGCTCTGCCTACACTGTTTGCAAAGACTGAGTACAGAGTTTTCTCTTTACATTAGGCTTTCTCACTACTGCCACTAGTATAAAGGTTAAACTACAGATATCACAAATTGTGTATTTTCAGGAAGAAGGTTGATGTAAAACCTCTGTTATACAGTTAGTGATCCTGATGGTGCATATCAAATGTTATACCTCTGTAGACCTCTGTTATACAGTTAGTGATCCTGATGGTGCATATCAAATGGATCAAAAAGGTGATGAAGCACAACCAATCAGAATGTATTCATCATTCCAGCTGTGCTTGCCTTTTCAGAACTTCACAAAGCCCGTGCAGGAGGTCACAGTAAAACTGAATGATACATGGAGGAAGTACATGTGCAAAACCGTCAGTAAGTCAGACTAGATTCCTAGCTTGTCACAGCCAAGCTATTCACTTTGCATAACAAAATTACTGTATACTATGTTACTTGTATACCACATAGTTGCTATTTATATATATGCACATGGCATATTTTGTCCTAATCTTTCTTAGGAAAATGGACCACATGAGAATTTATTCCTTACCGTCACTGAGGAAGCAATAGGGACAATTCCCCTCTGTAGTTACACAACACACATCCCACATGTTGCCTTTACCACATTGTAAGTAACAGAATTAGAACACCCACTGTAGGACAAAAGGCTTGCATTTGACTGAGGAACAGTGTACTGTAACCGTTAAAACCAGCCCTTGATCATCTCATGCTTGGTATCCCCAAATCTCACAGATACAAAATCCCCAAAACTCCTCTATCAAGAATGAAAGAAAGGCAGAGATTGTGCCAAGTTTTACTTCCTATTCCTGACAAAGTATGTGTAGCATTACCTCCAATACAGTCCATAATCCAAGAACGTTGGTTTCCACACCTGTACTAGCATTCTTAATCAACTCTTTCCACCACACAAGCTCAAAACAAATATTACTTTTAATCAGATGGGACCAGTTATTCAGTTCTATTGTTTGTACACAGCAGTTACTATGATACACAGGTAACAACTGTTTAAAGCCTAAAAGGATGCAGAAAGGGTGATTAAGTGCTTGTGAACAGCTAGGCAACACAAACCTCCCCCCAAAAATGTGACTGTAGCCACTGAAATTGGATAATTCTCATCCCACTTCACATCCAGCAAAAAAATACCACAACTCTGCGTCAGCGCTGGAAAAGCTGGGCAGGAGAAAGAACAGGAATAAGCAGAAGAACCTGGGCACTATCAATTTTTGCACAGAAGTTTTTGACATAGGACCAGAAGGCAGCTTTCAGTTGTCCTGACAACAAATTAGACAACAGTGCTCCAGGTCAAGGTCTTATATACACTGAGATGAGAAGTTTGCATGCTTAGCATTACTGCTCTATCAGTACATCTCATAACAAATTTTACTTAAGGGTGTAACATCACCTTGACTTTTATCAAATTTCCATTGTAAACCTTGGGGTATTTTCAGAGGAACTGATACCTAGCTAGTTATTTCCCATTCTGCAGCAGTGTCGTTCATTATTTCTGCCTACAATGCATTAGTCCTTGCAATGCACTTTTTTTTTGTAATATGCTTCTTTGAATTTTAAAACATTCTTGATAGTTTCACCTTATGCATGTGTAAGCCCAACTCAGTATCATTGCCACAAATACTATAAGCATGTTACTTCATCACCCAATTCACGAAGACAATGTTTTTACAAGCAGAGACACCATCTGCTATATTTTAAATAACACCAAAAAAAGATACACTATTCAGATAAATTTAAGAAGTGACCACAACAGAATTACATTTTGTTTTTAGGAAGTAAACATGACTTGGAGCTGCTCTGTTTTTTCTTTTCCAGAAAAACAAACAAACAAACAAAAAACCCAACATGCAATTGTGATCACATACACTAGGAAGGCTAATGAGCTTCTGAAGATAAAGACAAGAATTAGATTCCTGTTAACTAGCAACACTGAGGAAAAATTTGTCCAGTGGAATTTTAATACAGCATATATTTGCAAGATAAAGAAAAAAACCTGAAGATTCTCAAAATGCATGATTTTGTTTAAAATGTTTTATTACATAGTACGTATTCAAATATATAACATTTTACACTTTTGTACATTTGTTCTTTTACAAATTAAAAGAACAACAAAAAAACTTAACTTTTACTGCATCTGTTTTTAAAAGGTAAAGGCTTAGAATCCCACTAGCAAAGAATTTGGCACTGGTTAATATTGTACAACATTGTTAAGTTTATAGAATCAGAAGCAATCTTTCTCTGTTCTTTGTCAGAAAGATATGAGGAACAAGCAATATTTGACAATTATCTATAGAATGAAGTTCCCCACATAAAGTACATCTAACAACCCATATTTAAAAAAGGAAATGAAGCTATGCTTCAGTTATCCTGGTTTTACTGAACATGCTTCGTTTCAAGTCTCTTACTGCTGGTTCTCAAAAAACACAGTTAAATTACATTTCAAAAGGCAGAACTGAACACAGTGCTAAAGCCAAAGTCCAGATGACCTAAATTTGCAATACTGAATGTTCCTCTCAAAACAGTCACCAATAAAATTAATACTAGTACTGCATACATATCTTGACTTGATCTTACGAGTTATATTGTACTTCTGAGAATGAACTCCCACCAACTACGAACTCCAAGGCTACACAAACAGTTTGTAGAGGCTAGATACTTGGCAGCAGCACCATTCAGCTTGGTTTATGTAGACAACGCTGTGCAGCTGCACCTTCCTGCACACACCACGTGCAGGGGTAACAGGCACTTGTATAGCTAAACAGACTGGGGAACTGATCTGACTGCAGAACAGTTTAGGGAGGGAGTACATTCGCAAGCTGGATTAGTCACCCAACTCAGTTAACTGACACTTCCATCAGCGAGTGCAGGACACAACTCAGACTGAAGTAAACAGCTGAGAAGGAACGGGATAGGGTAGAACTGCTTGAGCTGGCACTGCCATAAAGGAAACACTTTGTTACAGTTCAAAAAACAATAACAGGACTGTTCTACAGTTCTTGCAACGAATAACCCAAAAACTTTCATATGAAAGACTTAATAGTCCCACTAAGTTTTATCTAGGCAGAATTATGCAGACGAGACAGGTGCTGAGTGAGGAAGGAACACGTGCGTGGTCCTGCAAAGAGGTAGTGAAAACTAAGACCCAACTGACTACTACCAGAAAGAAGGGAAATGGGGAAGCAGGAGTGAGGGAACCTGCTGAAGCTTACAGCGACATTTAACTTCTGATGATTGGCTTGTTTGGGTAAGTATATAAATTGAAGCTGGGACCTTTAATACATAAGATGGAAAGAAAGGTCACTTTTTTTTAGGTTAGGCTAAGTCTACACTGATCCTGTAAGCACAGTACTGACAGATAAACCAGACTTGATGTATCAAACCGTTACCAAGCTCAGGAACACCTACAAGAAATACTGGTAGCCTGATCTGACAAAACTTCTTTTCCTCGCTCCATTTTTTTCAGTATGGAAAGCTGTTAGTCCTTCTGACAAGTTCAGTTCTTTATGGGTTACATCTCTGAAACACAGTGTCCTCCTTTTTATCCAATGACATGTTACAAAAATGCACACATGGGAAAGAGTAGGGATTTGTGTCTAGACCTTTTAAAAAAAACGCAAGCATTAATACCAGTACACAAAACCTAAACCTGAGATAAGATATTGCAGTTAATGTCTGACATCTCTTCTGCAGCAACCGAACAATCAACATTTATTTATTGTGCATCTAAGACAGACACGTACTTTTCTACCAGTCCCTAGAGCGTATCTGGTAATTAGCATCTGAAAGTACAGAAGGAAAGGCCCAAGTTATACTACCTCAAGACAACTGCCCTAAATGTCACCACTACCCAGTTCAGAACCAGCTGCAAAGGCTGACTGTTTTGGTCAGTGAAATTTGATTATTTCAACACAGAAATTTGAACTGAAGTTTGCAGAACACATCTCAACTACCTATTCACTAAATTTTCTGCAACTGTCAAAGAAAGAGTTAAAATCAGGACCTCAAATCTAGAGACTAAATGCAATGAGACCAGAATAATAAGATCACCGTAAGCTGCCTCACACAAATAGCTAGGATCAACCCTGATCTCTTTACTCCGAGACAGACGGAAAAAGTGTGAAAGCAGAGATAACAGGAGGCCAACTGCCTAGAACTGGGAACTTCTCAAGGTTCACCACAGCATAAGTCAATATTCTGCTACATTTGTACCTATTTAACAATTTTAATGTAACATATCAGAAGGCAGAAACAAGCACCTCAAAATCCACTCTACATCAAAGAAGTAAATTAATTTTAACATGTTGCAGAGCATTAAAGACTATTTGAAGACCAATCTACTGAGATGCTAGCCAATTCCAGTTCTAGATATTTATAATTAAAAAACACAGCTAGTAAAGAGGCGACCATTTGAAAAATCAGATAAAGATTCCAGAACTGCAAATGACAAGAGACTGGTGATTGATTTTTACTGTAAGGTAGATAAACTCTGTTAGGATAGCAATTTACATCAGCAAACACAAAGCAGTTACAGGGAAGGGACAATTTTAATATATTAACAAATATGATTTATTAATTAATACATGTAATTTAAATGTATTAATTGAGGCATCACTCCACGCTGGATCAACGCCTCTCTTTTGTAGGATATGAACAGGGATGAAGAAGCATGGAATACAGTTGGACTGGATCATCTTGTAGGTCTTTCCAACTTTGGTGATTCCATTACTCTATCAAATAGACTCAGATGTACAAGACAGTTGACAGACATTATAGTGGCCACTGTCCAGGTACCTCTGAAACATGGCCAAGAATTGGCAATAGGGAAAAGCGCATGCAGGAAGTGCGTAGTATTTTAGAACTACACAAGGTCAGGAAGATGCCCTGAAATTAAACAACACTAAAGGGAAACAGAAGTAAGTTAAGAAATCACCCAAGGAGGAACATTCAGAGTGGTGGTTATGAAACAGATGGAAATACTCAGCAAACAGCTAACAGGTACCAACTTCTTTTCTAGGAAAAGAGAGCTCTACCGTACAGGTCAGCAAAAGCCTCAGACAGGGCCCTCTCTCTGCTCTAAAGCAAAGCCTGCAACATAAGACCTTTGAGACTCAATGTGAAATTCAGCAGTAGGGTAAGCTATACAAAGTCCTGTGAAAAAAAACTTAAAAAAAAAAAAAGAAAGGCACCACAAGATCCTATCTCTTACCAAGCAGGTTAATCTTCCAGTTTAGACTAATTACTTTCATAACTCCTAGAAGACAAGCGTTTTGCATGTATCTGCTTTCAGCAAATAATTTTACAGTACTCCTTAAGTCAGGCCATGAGAAGCCTGTTCAAACTCTTGCAGCCCTCACAATTTCGTAAAACAGACGCGACCACAACTAATAGCTTGATATTCACACAAAGCTCTTTATATTGCCTAAACTCCACTGGTACTTCTGCATGACTTGCTGCCTCTCCAAAATCTTATGTGTGCAATTTGTATGTTAAATTTAACTCTCCTTTGTGGGGAAGACAGGAAGATCACTTGAAACCCACCTCATTTGGGGATGTTCCCCTGACTAGAAAGACTCAATTCACATCAGTTCCACTGGGCTGCTCAGACAATCCCACAGACATAAAAAGAACAGCAACACTGGCAATAGAGAACTGCAGCCTCCTGGCAAGGGCTGATTTCTTGCTTTCTATCAGAATCTTAATCAAACTGTAGTTAAAAACAAAACAAAAAAACCTCCCTTAAAATGAGATACCTTCAGAAATGGATTATAAATTCAATTATAAATTGACTGAAAAACAGGAAGAAAATAAATTAATGAAGGCTAAAGCTTTCTCCATACAAATCAAGACAATTTCAGTGCACAGAAGCCATATTTTGGCTTAGCAGGACATAAGAACTCAGTTTTTACAACATATAGAAAAACATATTTGAGACATCTAGAAGATAACTAGTTTACCAATAAGGAGCCACAATTACATCCATCAGAGAAGAGATCCATCAGCTGCTGAGTGACAACTTTCATCCAGCATATTTTTTATTTTCACTGCAGAATCTGTTTTTACTGAGTTACGTTTACCAATATCTTTTAACTGGAGAGGAAATGCACAGATACGTGGTCTGGCTGATCTTCAGAGAGCCACAACACGCAAGAGAGAAGAATTTTTCCTGTTGTCCAGTCCCTGCAAACCTGCTCAGATTTCCTCTCTAAGGGGACATGCACATGCAAGAGGAAGATACTTGCAAATAGTTTCGGAGTACAATGCTGAATACCATCTGACTCACTCCTGTTATAATTGTGTAATGTAAGCACACAGATCTTGCAAACCTTCATGAGAGCATAAGCATCACAATGCATCAAGAAGTACAACGTATCAAATTAAGCAAGATAAAGGGAGCTTACATCAGCTCTAGAAATTAAACTCACTTGAAACATTTCACAGAGCACCTCCAATCTCATAAAACAGAAACAAGAAACAAGGTGGTTTTACTGTACAACATTATACTATCACCAGTGATACTGACACCTGCATACAACACTGAATAAAGAGGTAAAAGAGTAGAATAAATACACCCAAGTAATGGAGAAATATTTTTCAGAGGACTGTGTTTAAAAGCCAAAATGTGTAAGCTGTGTGCCTGTATTACAATGAACAGGCATAGTTCTCATCTGTTTTTTGATTGTTTTCATTTTGTTAAAACAAAACAACAACAAAAAATAACAATAGGGTTATGCTGGTGTAGCACTGACAAACTGAAATTTAAAGCCAGCTCAAACAGCCCGCTGTCACTAACAATTCAAGCCTGCAGGTTGTTCTGATAGACTGAAGAGCTTCCATCCAACCTTGGTTATTTCTACCCAGTAAAATTCTGCTAACATAATAATATTTTTAAATAATATGCACTGAAAAATCTCTCACTAACCAAAACCACTGGGTATACTGTTTGAGCTTCTGTGAAAATAAATCTGATCACAATTCTATGTACTAGGTCATTTTGAAATATTTTGGAAAAACTGGTATACCAATTTTAGAAGGCGATAAAAACAAACAGTCCCAACTGATTATTTTTGGTTGTCTTTGTAAATCTACAAAGTGCCTAAACTAACTTGTTTGAGATATAATCCCTTTACTTTCATGTTTTCTTAGCTATTGGATTATGAGGCATACCAGCTGTGCATCAGTTCTTAATAAAGTAAGTCTTTCTAATAAAATGATTGAGAATACACAAACTGATCCACAACCATTCTCAGCATTCACACAGCTGCCAATTCCAGTATTCTTTTCAGCACAAAGCTCCTTCAGTACTTTTACAGCGATTCATGTCCTTCACACACATAAACCTCTATACAGTAAATGCATAATATTCTATAACAATTGAGAGTAAGTTGGGTGTACTAACATCTCATGTTGATCTTTAATTTACAGTAAATTTTCAGATGTATGCTTGCTTTCAGACTGGAATGGAATAAAGAGCTATTACATCCCAGAAATCTTTCAATTACATTTAAATGTATCCTGGATCTTAACTAAAAGTGTTGATTTACTCCAGGACTAATTCACTTTTCTTTCTTCTCCAAACTCATCACTAGATTATAGCTCGATTTCTGGAAAACCAGTTGTACAACTGAATGAAACATTCCCAGTTCTATTCTCACTGAGTTGGAATAACACAATTCAGAATTACAATGGCCTCACAATTTAACCAAAAGAAGTTCAACTACTTCTGGCACAACAAGAAAGTTCAGCATTTCGAAGAAAACAACACATCCCACTCCAAAGCTGTAGAAATGTGCATTTCCTCATTAGACTGAAAAAAGAACATAGATATTAAATGATGGACTGAAGAGTTAGAAAGACATATCTAGACCATTAACAAGGAAATAATGACAAATAATAAGGATTGCTCTCTTAAAGCAATCCTTGTGACTGGCCTACACCTATCCCCATTAATGAAGAAAATGTCAAATGCCAGAAGCCTTGAGTGGCAAAATGCAGAAACACCAGAAACTCCTCCTCTGAAGGAAGCAGCTTGACCAGCCAAGCAGTAAGGATCACACCTATGCCAGAGTTGCTTAACAGTCCACAATATATGCTCATTTCAGCATTAAAACCATGTTTCTACTCTGACTTAATCCAGGAAAGTGGAAGGCCTAAGAACCCCAAGTTTAACTTGGGTTCTACCTTAGAAAAGGGCCAATGCCACAGTTGTGCGTGGTTACTGAAAGCAATGTTCTGAGTTATACACCAGGGAAGGGGCATAAAAAAAACCAAACATGAGCACGTTGAAATGATGCCTTCAAAAATTTCCCCTTATGTTATGAAGTTCCTCTTTCAGTTCAAGGGTAACAAAATAGCATTAATGAATGTATGATTTGCTCCATACAATGCAAATAAAAAAATTAAATATAAGAAAACTTTATATTTCTTAAAGGACTAAGCCCACAGTAGTCATCATATTTCACTACTGCATGGTTTGGGAAAAACACTTGTCCAAAGTCACTTAGGACTAAGAGGTAAAAAAAGTGCAATAATATAGGAACAGGGTTTTTTTGTTTGTTTTTAAGAACTATGAACTGTGATATCTCAGGTAAACAGAGAAACAGAACTGTTAAGTACGGGCACATGCCTTCTCCCCCTCCCATCATTAAAAATATCATACTATTAAATAAACAACAAAACAGAGTTCTACAAGAAAAGTATATTTCTACTTTCCTGGGTTATGAGCAAAAATAAATAAATCAAAAACTGTCCGTGAATAATGCAGATACTACACACCAAAAGTAGCAAGCATCTTGCTCCAGAATCCTAAGACAGCTGATGCACCAAGTTCTTCATGGAAAAGATGAGAGATAAGTAAAACCATCTCCTAATTAGCATCTCAAATCAAGAGAACAGTTCTAGGTCAAGAACAAATTAAAAACAAGAATAGAACTCATTACAGCTCTGTCGCAATAATGTGGAAGGGATATCATAATACAAGTCACTGACACCCTAGGGTATGTTATTTGACCACAGGCTAATTTTAAGCTCCTGAGTTCATTGTGGTATCACAATATCTCCACTGTGCAATCTGGTCTAGGGAGCTGCTTTGGTAGGAGGTGTTGGACTAGATGATCACTAAAGGTCCCCTCCAACCCCTACAATTCTGTGATTCTGTGACTGTTTCTCAGCAAAAGCTAAGGTGCTAGAACTCCCCATTACTGGGAGGATCCTGATCAGCAGATCAATGTGTTTGCCACAAGAAACTCCCCCACATAACAGGAGTCAGTCATTCCTACACAATAAAATGGATTTTAAAACTATTTGTTAATGTGGATGCCTTTAACATCTTCCAGTTCTCCAAAAATGCAGTGCAGACACTTTCACATAAATAAAGGGTTCCCAGGACTCCAATATGTGAAATCTGTCTTGCTGATGTACATAAAAATCGGCATCAGGTCTCACCTAAAGATACTAAATGCATCCATATCTTGCACTGTGATAGATGTCAGTTGGTCTCAGATCGTTTGCAGAGATACTGCTAGTATGCAGTCATAAAACCTTCATGGCCATACAGCTATCCAACTAAGCTGACTTTCACAAGCAGCTGTTTGGAAGTTGGACTCTTCTGGCAAAGCTATAAAAGCAAAAGGCAGTCTTCAGCTCAGAACTCCCATTTAAACAGTGGGAAGTCAGAAAATGCAGCTCCATAAAGAAGGCAGATGAATCACCAATTGAGACAAACCAGAACAGTTGTAAGGCCAACAAGACTCAAGCTTTTCCAAGTTTTGCAGGGATTGTTTTGTTCAAAATAATAAAAAAAAAAAGAATCTCAGGTTTTCTACTACTCATCTCCACAAATGCCCTCATCAACAAATAACGTAAGAAAACTCCTCTGTGGCTTAAGATAAGGTTGAAAGAGAAAACAAAGGGTCAGCATCCTGAATGGAGGGAGTATGTACTGCAGTGATCCCATAAGGGTCTGCATTGTTCAAAAGCTTTTCTACTGATTTGAGAGGGTGACAGGGGCGAAGGAAAACTCTGCCAAGACAAAATGTACTCAAATCTTAAAACTGATGAGTTACGCAGTTAACTTCTAGCACTAAATGACCAACTGATAAACATCAGAGTAAATGCAATATGCAAAGGAACACGCATGAGGTAAAACATAACCAAAGCCCCTCAAACTGTAGCTGTAGGCTTTAAATAATCTACCACTCCTTAGAACATACCCTGGAACAATGATGGTGGTAATCTGAAAATAAAAAAAAAAGATCAGAAACATTATCCAAATGTTCTGTTAAGAAAGAATTAAAACTAAAGCAAGTGTTTTGCTGCTGTAAATCTATACTAAGTCATCCAGTGAATATTCTGAGTACCTATACTCAGTCTTTCTCAATATAGATATGAACTAAAACAAACGAGGAAGTAACAAGGAAAACTTGGAATGACTTTTGCCCTACACAGTCTCCCTTGGGAAAAAAAAAGCAATAAGGACAAGAAACCATTTTTAAGTCCTCTCCCCACCAGAGGTGCAAAACATGTTCTCCTATGAGCTCTCACAATGCGAGGGGAACAAAAGAAAAAATGTAAATAAAGTTACAAGGTAGCAAGTTTCAAATTAACAAAGGGAATAACTTTATCCACACAGTACGTAGTCACACTGTGGGATCTTAATACTCTAATATACAGGTGGTCTCAAAATGGATTTAGAAAGATGCATGGAAGTACCTTAACTGCCTATAACTTACCTTAGCCCATAACTGGTTGCTAAAATATCACCTCCAGTGGAGAAACTCACAAAGACTTGATCATAAGCAGCAAAAATCATATACAAGAGTGCCAGAGCTCTAAACACTTCACCCACTGCAGTGACTCAAGAAGTCCATCTAGCCCAGTCTCTAATAATAAATAATAGATGTTCCTTTATTCTCTGAATGTTATGCATGCAAAGAATTTTCTATTACTTTAAATCATGAAAATTTGACAATTTAATTTAGAAGGCAGCTGCTCCCAGAATTATAATAGTACAGTATTTTAACATTATGAAAGCCAGAATTTTCCTCCACAGGAGAAAGTCTAAAGTGGAATCCTCCATAATTTTCATACTATCTGTGGCAACAAAAAGGAGAAAGCTGACTAATGTAGGTAGCTGGCAACATGACACAGTGATCATATAATGGGTCAGTTCAAACCTGCCTATGCTGGTGCTGAAAAAACTTGCCAAATCCAAGCACACTCCTGAAGAGTTTCTCATTCTCTGTGTTAGGACATGAGCACCATTATTTCAGATGATGGTCTCTCTTTTCCTTCAGCACTCCCAGTCCTCTCTGCTGCCATTATTTAATAAGGAGTTTTGGAGACTGGAACTAAGAGAAAACACAGTTTTGCAAGATAAGGTATAGCCAGAGTTCTCATTTTCACTCCAGTTCCAAGCAAAAACAGCTACACCCAGTTAGATTCAAAGCAAAATTCTAAAAACAGTGTGAATATTTTTGCTTTGTGAGGACTTCAAAGAGTCATGAAGGATCCAGAACTACATCCTTCTGCAGTGTACACTTTTGCAGAATGCTAATCCGCAGTTCTCTTAAGTCTCCCACAGGTAGATTTCAGTAGTTGACCATACTGTACAGTGTCTGCTTTATCAACACACTGCCATATATTTAATCCCTCTAGCCTTTTGGAAAGTCAAAAATAATCTCTCTTCTAAACAAGCAATCTTTACAAGGACTTATTCTTCATAATGCAAGTATCCTCAATAGTCTGTCTAATCTTATGGCACCATTGTGCATGTTTGTAATCCAGATAAGTAGACAGGCAGAATCAAACACAAGGTT